>NW_027176207.1:17485250-18137750 GCF_023055335.1 Clinocottus analis | reverse complement strand
ACTGGTCAGACATGTCGTCAAAGGTTTTCCTGGAAGTACAAGTTTGGCAGCAGGAAATATTTGAGCAATCTTAGACATCTTCTCTGAGTCTTCCTTTCCGAAGAAGCAGAGGCTGACTCACAGACCGCAAAAAAAACAATATGTGGTGTTTTTTTCCGTCCTGGCGTCTATGAATTGTTTTGTTTTTTATGAATCAACTTCTAGTTTGTAGTTACACGATTGCGAAACATAAAAGTCAGTTGAAGATGGTATATAAAATACATTAAAAGCTACAAATCCTCACTTCAGAGAAGCTGTAACCAAAAAAACCTAAGCTTTTTTTTTTCTTTTACCATGTCAGCAAATATTGAAGTTGAATTTTGGTCAATGTATCTTTTCAATCAATACTGAGTGGATGAACTGGGAATTTTTAAGGACTATTTCTAGCAATAGTTTTTAAATCTAAGGTTGTGTGAAGTGATGGGCAACTGCAAAAAAAACAAACACAAGATATATAAAAATAAATTCCAAAAAAGAGTGGGAGTTGAAAAAATGGCAATAAAAAGAGAGAATCCAGTTTATTGACTCATCTATAAATGAAGTGTCAGCACTTATGCTAAGGGGATGAATGGGCTGCCCTAAAAACAAGAATAGATGAAGAAGTAGATTCTATTTTCTCCCACAAGAACAAAAGAACACACTGTAGTAAAAAAAAAAGAAAAACTGGCTTTTGTGATGGAGAGAAGCATCAACGTCTGACTGCACCGGGTCGGTTTGGTGGGAACGCCTTCAGGTCCGTCTCACCGCCGTCTGCCTCGAACAAATCATCAGTTATGACACGGCCAGTTATGCATTAAAGAAACACTACACTACGCCGGCGACTGCTCGAGGTCCCGGTTAACAGTTTGCAAGGCTGCACTTTGACTCCGAGCACCTTGGCATGCGCTGAAAAGGATTTCAGATGAATCGGGCCTTTGCTTGGCGAGTTTGCGCGCCGCTCGGTCCTTCACGTCGGGTTTCAGGAATGTGTGGGCGTTTTTTTTCTTCTCTTCTTCTTCTTCAGGACTTTGTTTGGGGGTTCCTGCTCTTTCCCGCTGCCTCTAAGTGTCCGAGAGTAAGGCAACCAGAAGAGTTTCACTCAGAAAAAAAAAAAAAAAAGAGAGATTCTGCCACCGCTTTAGACTGCAACGACATGACGAATGTGTCTGTGAGTCAAAATGAATCGACGCCGCCAATGAATGAGCGGGTACAACACAATGTTGGGACGTGGCCCAACATACTAAAACGCTTTTATCCAGTTGCACGAGCGTCTTTTATTCACTTCGCTTGTTGTCGTTCTAAAAAGTAAAAGGAAGTCTTCTTCAATTGAGAAACCGAGAAAAAGACTAAAAACTGAGTTTTAGTCGGATTTGAAGAAAAAGCTTGATAATCAAATTATTCTCGGGTAGGTTCACATCTTTCTAAGTCTTCGAATAAAAAAGTAGGTTTCCCAATGTTTGCTGGCTTCAGCTACTTTCTCAAAGTTTTTTAAATTTCACAATTATGTGTCACATCGGCATATATCACACAACCTCAACGCAGTCTACGGCTGCTCAATTATGGCAAAAGTATGACGACAATTATTTTTGGTCAACACTAAATAAAGCTTTGTACGTTTTATCCAGGACAGTGCAGAAGCAGGGTGGCACAAATGAACTTCTTTCAACATCAACACCCTCATCTCATTACTTTAAAGTTCTTTTTCGCTGGAAAAAAACACAAAAACATTAAAAGGTTAACTGAAGTTACTGAACCTAAACCTTACGACATCAGAGCGGTGGCAATTCTTTTTAAATTGATGTTCAAGTCAGAGAAGGACATGGCAGAGCACTTTTAGCGGCTATAGACATATTATTTTGACACATAAGGAAAACGCAGTTATCAGCCATGTGAAGGTAAGAGGAACATTGTTTGAGAACAACAGCTGGGATTTGTGCGTTCCTATCGATGGGTTGATGACTGAGGAGCCGCAGCTCATTGTACAGTTGGTTCATCGCCCCTCTTGATAACAGCATGAACAAAACACACAAAACGTGGGTAAAATACAGAGACAGAGTTGACCTAATGCAATAAGTAAAGAATCCGTGTGTTCTCTCACACCAAACCGCCACACAGAAAGAAGAAGAAAAAAAAACCTTAAGCTTCCAGAATTCCAGACATAAGCCATTAAAGGGATTTGGTGTCAAAGTCCGAGGGGTCTTAAAGGAACTGGTGAAGATGAAACCCCCCCCACCCACCCTCCGCCATGAAAATCCGCCCTCCCCTATACACTGTGTTTTTGTACAAGCGGGACTGTGGCATGTAGAGCCGCATGCTTAGCACTCTAAGCCTATTACACCGATGGATTTCTTCAAGAGGGATGAGGAAAAAAGGTAACCCACACCTCCAGACCTGATTTCTGATCGCAGGAATGTAAGTGGAGTGGGGTGCATCCTGGGAGAAACACAGCGGAGAAGAACATAACCCTGACCGATGCCATCTGTCCAGACCGGAAACGTTTGGAACATTTCAGAGGAATCTTTACCTCATTGCCACCGTCATGTATACATTTTTGTCATAATATATCACGTATTCAGTGCTAAAAGCAACTATATGAGTGAGTTATTCATTAAAAAAATAAAAATCTCACTTTGTAACAAAGCGTTTGCTCATAACCTGTTAAGAAAAACACAGATTTTGATGACTGTAGCATTGTAACAGATGTCTAACGGGAGTTTTCTGAATCAACCACTCAATGTAAACACTATTGCACACTTCCAAAAAAAAAAAAATCAAAAATGCCCCTTAAAAAGTGAAAATTGTGAAATAGTGTAAATCCTGTCACATAACCCAGGAAAAGCTACAAGACGGACCTTGGGGTGAGATTGTTATCTCCACCCCCAAGTTGTCTGAAAGCAGAGAGAAAGATGGAACATGTAGAAAATGTACAAATACTCTAAATTAAAAAATAAAAAGCATGCACAAATCAAGGGGTAAAGCATAAATCTAACCATGCAGAGCGTAACTACATTCAAAAATAGCTCAACTCCAGGCTATTTCTTAAGGGTACGGTCTCGTGGGAGTTTTTCCCAGCAAATTCTCACATGTTCCGTCTCTAATGATTCCAACGGTTTATTCCCCGTCTCCCATTTCAGGGCTAATGAGACATCGCTTGTGAACGGCGCACACCGTGAGAAGGAACACCTTGTTTATCATCCCCCCTCAAGATGCTCGTAATGCGTTGGATTCACACACGCGGAGGATGTCGACTAGCTTCAAGGTTGAATTTAATTCAAACCAGGAAAGGTAGTTCTGAAAAACAGACATAATGTGTGCAGGGAAAATTTGCTGCTCGAGGTTCTCATTAAGATTCCCTTTTCTCACCGGCATTGTGCTGCTCATCACTCGCACTTTAAGCCTTCTCTCAATTGAAAAGTTTGAACCATTAAATAATTGGCGTTTTTTTGTTACAAAATGTACTTAAACTACTAATCTTCGCAGCTCTTCTTCACATCATGCAGAGGATTTTACATTTTGATTCTTTTCTCCATCATCACTTGTTCTCATGCACACCCGCATAAAGGTGTCCTGAAGATGACGTGTGATTGAGAGACTGCACCTTGAAAAAAGAGGCTGATGTGACAATATTCCTTGAGAAGAATAACACTAATAACACGAGAGAAAGCGCCCGTAGATGAAGGCGTGATGTAGATAAAGATTAGACTTCACGGGGAATGTTACAGCAGCACAAAGACGCGTTAATTCAATAAATGAAATAACTCGAGAGAGATGACCTACCAAAAAAAAAACAGAAAAAAATACATCACAATATTTTGGTGACATTGTTGTCCCACACAGCTTGCCCCCGGGATGCGACAGGTCATCAGAGCTTAGAGACCGTCGTGCTAGTTTCAGGGATAAACGAGCTAAACACGTGTGTCCGGTTTAAAAAAAATGAATAAAAAAAAGTGGTCTGACTCAGCATCTTCATCTGCCAAACAGTCTGGGGGGGGGTCGAGGGTGTTAAGTTGTGCAGAGGGTAAACGCGTATTCTTCTGCCTACTTAGGGTGACTATGCAGAACTATTCTTGGAATAATTGTTTCCGAGTAGTTTTTAAGCAAAGAAAAATCTGAGCGCTCTCTGGTTTCTGGCTGCTCTGATGTGAGGTTTGGCCTCCAACGAGTAATTGTCTGTAAATCTGCCGCGGAGAGTCTGATGATTAAAGTTATAGGTTGAAGGGGAAATAGTTTCTTCAGTAAACATGACAAACCACCTATTTGCATTATTTTAAGATATGAAGCAGAAGGTTTAAGAACAGCCTGGAAGGAATGATGTCCTGCAAATTTTTTAAACATTAATTCGGTGATTGATTCCTCGTTGTCCTTGTGTACAGTGCTCATTTAAATACACATGGACCTGCTGCTAATTGCAACAAAGGACCACAGGTGCAACAACTCCCTGAGCAGGGAAAAAAAAGTCCATCCATTTTTGTTGGGTTTGAATAATCAACAGTTCAAATGTACCAAATATCTTTAAATCATTCCACAAATTATACATTTGCAATCTGTTAAGGCTATGATTTATATTATTAATATTAATATTAATAATAATAAACACGTTATTCATCATTGTATTGTTGATGTGCATTCACGTGAACTGTCACCTGGACCTGCATACTCTCTGTATTTGCAGAGGGAAACACGTGTGGTTACTGACCAGCATCTGCAGAAGGTCAAAGGTCATCCATCTTTTTCCAATAGTGCCCTGCTACACAACATGCCTGATCACACTCACACACGCACGAGCTCCTACCTGTCTCTGGGGTCGATCCAGCTGGTGCACTGTTTAACGTGGTCAACGTAGTAGACTTTGCCATCAAAGTCCCTGGCTTCCTCCCAACCCTCAGGTAGTGGCAACTCCTTCCTTGGCATGTCAGGCGAGTCTCCATGTAATTAACTCCTCTCTACTCAAAATCATAACGAAGGGAAACCATCGCTTTTCTCTGTCATCATCTTCTTCACCACCACCAGCAGCAGCATTCACAGTATGGGCAGCTACTCCCAAAATCCCCGGTCTGATGCGGTTTGGATTAGGTCATAATAGTAATAATAATAATCCATAATAATCCACAGATTAACAAGGAATCAAACCTCAATGCGGGAACTGTTAAAAAAAAGAAAAAAGAAATTGAGGAGATAAGATAGTTCCAGCGGGCTGCACTTGTGCATCAAGTCATTTCTATGCGAGTGTCAAGTCATCAATATAAACACAACGGTCCCGGAAACAAAACTGGGTTGCTATGCGACTTGTTTTTCACAGTTTACGAGCGCACGTTGGGTTGTAACTTTTTTTTTTCTTTTTTTTTTTAAATGGAGTGCAAAACTATTTTAAACTGCCTGGAAACAAGTTTTTTTATTATTATTATTTTACTTTAAAGTTAACTAACTAAAATGATCCACGCTCCACAGAGCACGAACGGCGCTGGTCCACTTGCTGCTGCCGCTGCTGCTGCTCGTGTCTCAACGTAAACAGAAAAGCAGCTTCACGTCCATAAACCTTTCAGAAGGAAAAATATATATAATTTTTAAAAAGGAGAGTACTGTGTCCAACGCGGCGGATATTCACAATGAGAGCCGTCCAAGTGGCTTAAAAAAAATCCTCTAAAATCCCCTAAACTGGACTGGGCTCTTCTTCTCGCCGACAGGCCACCATGTTTAGCAGCAGTAACCGATGCTAACCGCCAGCCGCGGGGGGAACGAACAGTGTTGAACGCCGCGGAGAAAGAAGAAAGTCACAACCGAGACCCGCAGCAGTGAAACAAATACAAATATCCGGTGAATCCTACGAGAAACTTCTGTGTGATTTTGTTGAATGATTCGCTTGAAGCCGGACGGGAGGAGAAGCGGTGGTGGTGTCTGCGGCGGCGGCGGCGTCTGCGGCGGTAAAAGTCTTTCCCCAGTCCCGGTGACTTCAGCCGGTCGACCGCGCTGTCAAGTCACGTCACGTAACTTTCGCTGTCGCTTCCGGTTATCATTTCAAAATAAAACGTCTATTGACAAATGAAGCAGACGATGTTTCCGGTCACATTTTTTTTTCAGATTGAATACACAACGTTACACAATTGGGCTCTTTGACTATATTGTGGGTGATATCAACAAAATCGATAAAGATGAGTTATCTTCACGAAGTGGGAATCAATATCTATTCAATATGGCTCATGTATTACGACATCATTGACTATATACTATATGGTTTACTTTGTGTAAAGTGAAATCAGTGTTCATCTTTAGTAACATGTTTAGTTAAGTTTATCGCAGTTGTGTCCTCATTTTGTTTACTTATATCTCATCTTTAATTATTTGTATTATACATTTGTATGGATTACTCTGTTTGTTCATTGTATTTTTGTTTCATTGTGGTTGTGATAGTTGTATACAGTTGGACTGCTTTCTGCTTTCTAATCTGATTTGTATATACTTATTTATTTTCATATATACAGTGTTTTTTAGTCCTGCTGGCCTACACAAGGTTCTGTATTAACAAACTTTCAAGTCCACAGCGCTCTCTAGAGGTTAACACATTGAACTGCAGAATGGATCTTCTTAACTGCAACTATTGTCTGTACAGAGCAGACACATGAGCAGCTTGTTGACTCCATGACTTATGATGTAATGTAAGTGTAAACAAATAAAAGTGAAGGTGAGATGAAGTAAGGGGCCGTCCTAAAAGTGCATGCAAAATGTCCGAAGGAGAATATTTTATGGGATGATAAAATCATTAATTTGCAAGAAATAGTCTTAAATTTATTCACCATCTGAATTTCATTGTCCGTAAAGCAGTGCTCTTATGGTGAAGATGGTCTCTGAAGGAGACAGATGTCCTGAAAGATGCATATATTGTTTTATTTCATGTTCTCTACTGCGCAGCGTATGTTACCGCAGTGTTTAGCAGTGTGTCTGTGGTGTGATGAGGTTCAGCCAATCTGGCAACAAAAAAACAAAAAAAAATTCTTCAGATTTCTTTCTTGTGAATGTGTAACTTTAAATCTCTGTGAGGTTTTCTCTTGAGCATTTGTGAGTTTTTTTCCTCAGACAGTATCCACGTTTTTTCTTGAACTATTTCCTCCCTTTCCCAGCAGCGTAATTTGTTTTTGTTTAAAGCGACAATGACCCAAATACGCCGTGATATAAACTTCTCTAATTGCGTGTACGACCTTCTTCATGCAACATGGCTCGAGGACCTATTATGTTACGTTTTTTGAATTTTATATTTTTAAATCACAAGCACTTATGACTAACTTAACAAAGACACACAACCCACACGCATTCAAAAAATAAGAAGAAGAGAAGGAAAGGAAAAGGGGCATCTGCTCTTAACTTCATGGCAACCCTCCAGTGTTGTTTTCCTTGATGTTTGCCTTGCTCATCTTTGAATAGCAAAACAAATTATAATTTTAGTGGTAAGAGGAAAAATATGTTTGTTTGTATATATATATATATATATATATATATATATATATATAGATATAGATATAGATATATATTAATGTGATTTGAAGAAAATAAACTTCTGTGTTTTTTAGGATTAACATAAGCCTTTGTTTTTACGGAAATCAATTAGTAGGAGCCAGGACCACCCCCTTCACCGCCACACGATGTTACATTTGGTGTTATAATAATAAAAAAAATAGGATTTAATACATATATATACACATATATACACACATATACACATACATACAAACATGCATAGTTCAGTGTATGTGTGAGCGAGAGAGAGAGAGAGAAAGAGCCCGAGAGAGAGAGAGAGAGAGAGAGAGAGAGAGAGAGAGAGAGAGAGAGAGAGAGAGAGAGAGAGAGAGAGAGAGAGATTGCAAATAGTGTTCACTAAAGTTCAGCTGCTGGACACAAGGTGTCTCCTACTTCC
The DNA here is from genome assembly GCF_023055335.1 of Clinocottus analis. NCBI lineage: Eukaryota > Metazoa > Chordata > Actinopteri > Perciformes > Cottidae > Clinocottus > Clinocottus analis. Next base: position 18,129,826 of record NW_027176207.1, on the reverse strand, counting down.
AAGAAAAGTTTATTGTATGTGTTTCAAGTCTCACGTCACACTTATGTAAGTTGAATACTGGACCATGATTGGCTTAAGGGAGTTGTGACATCATAAATCCTGCTGGGACATCCAGGTGTTTACCTGAGATTTAGGGTGAACATGGAGAAGCTGGTGAAATCATTACAATTCCTTATTTTAAAGTAAATATTGTAAAATGAAAATATTTTAAAATCTTTTTGGGCAGTTAGTCCATACATTCACAACTTGTGTGGAAGGAATTGAGTCAAAGACCAACCAGGTGCAACATGAAGCTAAATAACCGTTTTCTCCTTTTTTATATATTTATTTTTTAAAAAGAAGCAAGTCTAACGAGCACTTGACTCGTCTCTCTCTAATTGCGCCATTGTTTCTCGCAAGAGTCCAGAGGACAAGCGAAGTTCACAAGCTACCCTTGAACGCGGCATTTCTCCCCCCCCCCCCCCTCTCTCTCTCTCTCTCTCTCTCTCTCTCTCTCTCTCTCTCTCTCTCTCTCTCTCTCTCTCTCATTGCGCGTCTCAATACCAAAACAAGCGGAGAGAGCTCGGTCACATGTGGCGCGTCCAGCGGCAGCAGAATCCAGGGGAAGGAGGAAGCGGCAGCTCGGTTGTCAACACTGTCGGTGTTCAGGAGGCAGAGACTCCCCCTTCCTCCTCTTCCTCCTCCTCCCTCGACCCCCACCACTCCGCGTCCAGGTTCCTCCGGCTCCAGCCGCCGATCGGTGCGCTCCACATATGGTTCTCCTCCGGCACATCTCCATCGCCCTGACCGCCGCCGTGGCTGCCCTGGGCTCCGCTCTCTTCATCGCCTTGAACTTCTTCTACAAGAGGCGGATATGGTCTCCACAGGCGGAATACTGCACGATCAAAGAGGTGACGCGGACTGTTTCCTGTCATGCTGTTCATGCTTTATGTCATTATAGTGTGTATGCAACTATTTAACTTGGACGTGAAGGTGGTGAAGAGATATTACATCTGAATGAATGAATGAATGAAGACAACACTGCAGAATTCTGATGACTGTGATAGTGGTGGTGGTGATGATGAGGATGGAAGGATGCTTGTTGAAGAAGTGGCAGTGCAAGTGGTGAAGAGTGAACGGTGAAGAAGAAGAGGAAGAATGATGCTGCTCATGAACAACTGATGTGCCGATGGTGGTATGCGAAAGATGATGGCTTTGATGATGTGAAGGCAATAATGATGACAATAGTAAATGTCAAAAATATGTAAATAAGTGGGGGAATAATGACGATGAAGAAGACTCACACAACGTTTGTTTGAAGTGGTGGTGACGAGGAAGGAGGTTTGGATGCCGGCCGTGATGATGAGGAGGAGGATGACGGCGATGACGCTTCCCATACGTTAAACAATAAGAGATGATATTGACGATGAAGATGATGTCTTTCATGGAGGCGAAACAACAACAAAAAAGGAGAGGAAGATGAGAATGGATGATGATGAAGAGGTTGACGTTAAGGAGTGAGCCGCAGCTGACGAAGATCCAGTCGGTACAATGACAATATTTATACAGAAATGTGGAAAAGTGAACTCGGCGGCGATGGGCACGATCACACTGATGAAGACGCCGACGCCGAAAAAAAAAACACAATGACAGCGATGACGGCGAGGTGGAGATGGTGACTAAAAGACGAGGCGGCAGCAGCCTTTAAAGAGGATGACGATGATGAGGGCAGGTTGATGATGTTGGACAAACAGGTGACGAAGGTGGGAAACATGCAACGGCTTCCCAAGTCTTTAAAATGTAACCCGGATGTGTGTTATGGCAGACACAGTCGAGGTCTTAATGAAGGACTCCTCAGCTGCAGCCTGGATTTTTTTTTTTTTAATGCGATTCGTTTGCGTGTCTACAATCTTGTTTCCCATTCAATCAGCTGCGGCCTGTAATAAGCTTAGCCCGCTTTATCTGGCTCCGTCTGTATTTAGAGGATAATGTTGTCAGTGTCTGCCAGCAGCTCGCTGCAGAGGGGAGAGGTGTGTGTGTGTGGGGCGGCGTAAATGTTTTCATCCCAGGAGTCACATTGTACCAAGAAGCATTGTAATCACGTTCTTCGGCTTCGGAGAGCAAGGGAGTTGACTGGCAGTGGCGCTTTCTTTTTCTTTTTTTTTTTTGACCTTGGGGAGTTTTCAGCAGGTGGGAGAGCAAGGCACAGGCTCATTTATGTAGGCGGCGAAAAAGAAACTAAGCGACCAAAAGAGCAGGAACAGACTGAGCTGCTGGGCAAACTGCGCGGGCAGCCGCGGGCCCAGAAGCTCACTGTCAGGACGTTTGCCCTCGGCGCCAGAGTCAGTTTTTTTTTTCTTCTTGCCGCAGATTCTTGGAAAAATTTAGATTTGACGTCAATTAAAATGGATGCAGATTGATCAAATCAAATCAGCAACAGTGGAGTTATCCTGACTTGTAGTGCCTGCTGTGGGTCAAGCTCCAAAAACACAGGAACTACACTCCCCAGAATGCAACCGGACGGAGCCTTCTCGTCAGATCCTCGCTGCCTGGTTGCCTTTTAAACTTCACACTCCCCGATCACAACGCCGGTCTTCTGTTACGAATTTACAGTCCAAGCCGAGATAACCCCGATGACGTCGCTGTGACTTTCAAAAGCAACATACAGCCAACACCACCACAAAAGCTTACTAATTAACACATATTTATTCATTTATTTTTTAAAGGGCAAGTGTTTCTTCAGTGTAGAAACACCTTCAAATAAGAAACCAAACTCGAGAGTTCTCCTACACGCTATGCCACATGGGAGAAGTTTAATTTGGTTGCAATCTGCCTTTTCATAAATAGACACAGCCACATACACTCGACCTTTCATCAGGCCAGCTGTGTTCACTTGCGTCCAGGTTGTATGCTAAGCTAAGACGCAAGATTTGCATCAATCGTCTCATTTCACTCTGGAAGTAAGAAAATAAGCACATTTATTGTACGTTAGACCACAGTACTTGGTTTCAAATTAAAAAGGCTCCGCGTTTGGCCACCGCTGTCGCTCTTGCTGCTTAAAAGCCGACCGCTGAATGCAAGAAGTTAAAGCTTTATCTGAGTGGTGTTTGAGAGGTGTTCAGTGTGCGAGGAAAAAAGAAACAGACGAGTCAGAGAAAATGGCATCCTTTAACAAGGATCTGTTTCCATCACCGCTCTCCTCAAAACGCAGTGCCACGTTTTCCATTCAGTGCTGCAGGCGAGCAGTGCTTTACTTGTGATGAAGCCAATGTGTTACAAAGAGTCTGATTCGCTGGAGTGTCCTTGAGCAAGACGTTAAATCCCCGTCAGATCCGGCGGTGTAGATCTGCAGATGAGCTGGGACTTTATCTTTTTCATCCCGCATGGAGCATCTGAAGCGGGGTTAGAAAAATCGAAAAGAAAGAGTGTGAAGTGTTTGAACTGACAAAGGAAGCATGAGATAAATGGCCAGCACGCTAGCTTGAATTGAAATGTCAGAGATCCATTTTATTAACCAAAGAGATGTCCAAGAGCCATACATTTTTTAAATAGTTTTAACCGAACGCTTTGGATGAACGTCTGCTGTGCAATACAATCATAAGAATGGAGCGATGCAGAGCAAATGTGCACAAATTCACCACTTTGCACAAATTCCATGCTGAGAGTGCTGCTGCAAAAAGAAAAGAGAAAAGAGAAGCGTTAGCAGCTGCAGAGCAGCTCAACGCTGTCAAGGTTTCGGGTTTGATCTCCCAGCGGGCCGCATGAGCGAGAAAAACACGGAGGCAAGCTCCAGATCCGTCAAAGCGGCCACGCTTATCTGATGTTGTGTTTACCCAGCAACGCTGGCCACAAACATGTCCGATGGAATTAAAATCCGACGGCGAAACATCACGGATTCTTTCGTCTGATATAATTAGAGCATCGTTGTTCTATTGACGCATGTGTCAAGAAATCACACAGAGCTGTATCTAAGGATTTGAAAATGGCCTCAACTCCTCTTTAAGGCTTGATCGTCAATCGACAGCGTGAAGCAAAGTGTGATGTCTAAATACAAGAAAGCTAAAAGTGATGCATCCCAGCTCCAAAAGGGCCTGATCTGAATTGCTAATAATCCTCCCCTGCCGTACATCGGCACGCGGTATGAATAACGACTAACCTTGCGTGACTTTTAGAAGGGGGATGACTGACGTGTGCAGGATCTCAGAGGGATCGTGAAGTCTCAGGTGCAAAGCCTGTGCGGAGGTTTTGTCAGCCACTTGTCTTTGTACAGAAACGGTCGTCTCAAAGAACATCTCTCTGCACGGTCGCTCTCATCGGACCCACAGATGCAGAAACAAAGAAGGGTTTCCCACGATGCTGCTCTTCATATCACGACTTTCACCTCAAGGGGTTTTCGCGGACAACGATTCGTATTCCTGAACATTCTTAAGTGTCTTTTGCACGCCGACGGTCGAGTCCCCAACGGTTTAATGCATTCAGTTTGATACATAATGATGAACCACTCTGTACTTGACTGTGGCAAATGGGAGGTGGGTCATCGTGAGTTCCAAATTCAAGATTTGCTTAAGAACATACCTCCGAAAGACCTTCGCGAGAGCTCGCACGATGGTGATCCAAACAGGCAAAGACCCGTACCAGTGTCTAGTGGCATGGATTTTTGTTGAGAAACTAAACTTCTTCCTCGTTGTCAAGTTCTAGGACTACAAGGGAACCAAGAAATACTGGTGGAATTTCAAGGATTATGTACAGGTCCACATGGGGGATGAAAGGCCTAAGACCCTTTTCATGGTTGCAGCAAAGATGCTCAAAGTGTCAAGACAGTAGAGTCAGGGTCTGTCCTTCTTCAGGGGGAAATAAAGGGACCACAGCATGCCCTGGACGGAGATGCTAACGCAACGCCTCCTGCCACTAATGACCGAGACCCCAAACACCTATCTGACAGTGCTGACACAGCTCAGCTGTGTCGCGATGAGGATGATGAACGGCAAATATATGGACTTAAATCACCTAAGGGGATCTGGTCGGTAGCATGAGCGACATCATGGACCAGTCCAAGCTCCAAAGATTTCAGGTCCTATCAAAATTCCCTTTGCCAAAAGGTGAAAAATGTCCCAATCTTTAAGATGCACGATGCAATACCTGTCTCTCTTACGACGCCAGAAACTGCCGTTCTATCTCGAAGGAAAGGTCACAGAGATGGAAGAACGCACCATCAACCTCAAAGAAGATGTTCAGGCTGTGGAGGATCAAGAAAGCCCAATGAGACTACCCAATCAATATTCAATCAGGGCTACAAACAACTACGATCTATCCAGTATGTTTTATAATCTTTATAACGTGGTATAATTGTGGATCTGGCCCATGAATCACTCGGTGTATTACAATTCACATAGCCAACTGTGGATTTCCTGTTCTGTGGTGTGTAAATAGCGCTGTGTTTGGCGCACGCCAAAGCATTTACACTATTAATCATATTTGTAACCCTAAGGCAAGCCAGCCATTCTTCCATATCCTCAACTTCTCTTAACTGAGCAAATAACCCCCCATTCAGTGTTGAATAAATGATGTGTGTTTAATTTTTCTTGCATCTACTCTACATTACTGAACATGTCTGCGCTCTGCCCGCAGGAGGAGGAGGAGCGCGGCAAGCGCCAAGTCCTGGTCCTCGGGCTGGACGGGGCCGGGAAGAGCAGCATGCTGCAGGGTTTGACTCCCGGGGAGTCGGCAGCTAATAGGGGCCGCTGCCGGCCCACCCGCGGCTTCAACTTCATAAGCCTCAACGCCCCCGCCTGTCAGCTGGACTTCCTGGAGAGTAAGACTTCTTTTTTTTTCATCATCCCTCGAAATACTCGAAAAACACTGCCGTCAAGGGGTAGTTACTGACGTATTTTATATAAAAAATATCTTAAGGTTGCGTTAACCACACACACACACCTAATTTCAGGCATCCAACAAAAACCCATTCAAAAAAGCGTATCCAATTTGTTACAGGGAACTAGAAGTGCAGGAATGCCGACTCATATCCAGGTTTTTGGACTCATGCCTGAAGCACTCTTTTCTGTCATGAACTTAAACCTGCAATAACATTTTTTTTTACTTTTCCACAACCAGCAGTGACAAAGCAACATGATTCATTTGGAGCCTTGTTGTGTTTTTGTCCACCTGAGGATTGTTATTCCAATAGTCTCTCTCTTTTTGCTCCGTGTTTGGTCTCCACCAACCCCCGAAGGTAGTATCTGTCTCTTTAGCTGTTAAATGCTCCACTTTGTTCACCAGCGTGTCTCTGTGTCTTTCTGCCGTTTGCTGCTGAGCAGGTAGTGCAGTGGGTTTTTACAGCCTTTTCTCCAAAAACTATAAAGGGGTTCTTAAGGACCCAGGTCGACCATTCATCGACCTGCATGTCTTTTATTGTTTCTTAGCTGTGATTGAGTGTTGTGCACGCATCGTAAAAGCGTCAACATTTTATAATCTTCGTATATTTAATCTTAATTCTGTTTTTAGGTTTGTTTTAGTTTAACATCTGCCTCTCGGGACACAGATGGAAAATAGCCTCTTGGCTTAACTCCGGCACATTTAACAGAAATGTTTTTCATTGATGTGCACTAACCACTTATTAAATAAACCATTTGAAGGGATGCAGTATGACAGGATGCAAGAATTGATTCGACAAGCTTTATTTCAGGCAGATTTTTACAAAACACAAACGGTCCAGGATTTGCTTACGGGGGGAAAATCCAACAGGAACAAAAGGAAGCTGAGGCAGTTCTCGTGGTCGGGGACAGAAGGATATGGCGGGGAAGTCTAAACATGTAGAGTCGGTAACGGGAGAGCAATCGGACGGGTAATTGCTGGAGGGTCTGGCATAAATGCGGAGAACGGACCTGGCAGTGAGTGTGAGTGAAGCTGGGGTTTGTATACTAGAGGGAGTAGCTGCAGGAGAGCAGGTGAGAGTGATAGAGCTGACGAGATGGGCGTGACTAACAGGTGCAACGAAGGAGCTGATTAGCTGCCAATAAACTGTAAAAGAAGAAGGAGCTGATCAGCTGAGTGCAGCAGAGTGGGCAGGTGAGACTGATAGAGCTGATGAGGGGAATACAGAAGGGAGTGAGTGCAGAAGAGTGGGCAGATGTTAGAGTTTTGAGGGTGAACCGGATCTGTGAAGTTGTGGCCCAGACACATTCACAGATAAACGATGAGCTGGAAATCCCTCTAAAGCTCCGTAAAGCCGAGGGGAGCTGCAGATTCGGGTGATAATTCTCTGTGAGTTCATTAACCTGAGCATCCCCTTTCGCATTGTCCTTATTGTAATCAACAAAAGGTGGATTATAGCAGCTTTAAGGGTTGATGGGTAACTAAGTGGTGGTAAGTATCATCTGAAATCCGGGACGGGCAATGAACTGATCCGTCTGATCCAGAGTTCAGTTGTTGGCCACCAATCTTCTCCCTGGAAGCTCGCCACATACATCATTGCCAACACAGCGGCTCTCTGACACTCGCTATATCGTCCTTATTTGTTCAGTTACCATGGTTTCTATTGGAAGAAGTGTGAAAGTTCAACATCTTACAGAAAACCTGAGACACTGGAACTGTGGGCCTTGTTGCCACACAGCATTGCATTTAGTTCAAATCAGAATAAGCTTGATTGGTATGAATACACAGGTTACTGTTTTTTCCTTCTCTCTCTCTCTTTGTACAGGCAGCAATGCATTAAAATGCAGCTAAAAACAAGGACACCAAAGCGTAACAAGAGTAAAGAAATAAGCTCAATGCATGTAGGAAATACAGCAAGGAACAATGACATACACTGTCTATAAGTCAAACTGTGTGATTTTTCAAACAGTAATGCAGTATTGCAATGGGTGCAAATATGCTGAATTATTAATGCATGGTGGATATGTACTGCATATATGCATGCAATGAAATGCAGAGGAGATAAAAATCACACAGGTCTAAGAAAAAAAAAAACAAGCGGGTGAGTTCAGTTAGATTGTATCCACACACAAACTCATAAATCCTGCTAATGAGCGTTCCTCTGAAAGCAACGCCGCTGCACTAAAAAGAAAATAAACCACTTCGCTCTTCATTCAAGACCGTCTCAGTGCGAGACAGTCGGCCTCAGAGGGAGTTTCTGTGGATGTATTCGTAGGAATGTGTCACGCTCAGCGGCTGATTTATTCATGATCTGAACACGGGGGTCGGTGGGCGCCCATATAAAAAAAAAAAAAAATCCTTTCTCATCTTCTGAAAGTCAGAAGGAACACATGTCACCGCCCACTCACTCCGAGTGCTTCACTGGCCCGGCGCGGTTCAATGTTGGAGTCTTTGTCTCGCTTGACGTTGACGCAGCGGCACGTTGACAGCTTATTGCACGCTTACAGGCATCGGGAGCAGTGCAGTGCACAGGGGCTGGGTGAATACCAGACGAGAAAGAGAAAGATCATCAGATCAGTTTGGGAAGTAGTTTCAGGCTTTCAGCAGCTGGCATTTCAGTTTGTGCTGAAGGGAACAAAAGTCGGTGCCTATATTCTTAGCTTCCCTATTTAATAAGACACTCAAGTGTCAGGACACTTTGTGCTAGTTGGCTTTCATCTCTCCATCTCAAGATCACAAGTTCACAGCACGGATGTGTTTAAACGGAGGCTATTATTCCATGATAAAATATACAGATATTATGACATTAAGATTATTAAATATTCAGAATTCCCTTTTTTTGTTGTTGTTGTTGTTGGAAGGAAAAGATCAGTTTCGACAAGCCACACTTATACAACTTTTGTCTTTAGATATTATGGATTTCAAGATTTGACGCAAACTGTTGCCAGACAAAAAAAGTCTTTTCTTCAAGGTTACATAAGGGATTTGGGGGGAAGACACAAATCAACAGGGAAGCAGACTTTGACACGGCACCATAACACATGTTGGTCTTCTTGGGATTCAGCGTATTTTGGGGTCAAAGTCAAATACAGTTGAACTTTGGCTGCAAATCATGTGAGTAAAAAACAACTTGTGTTTTTCGAATCTCCATTAAAAACATTGTTTTTGCCCCTCGAGATTAGAACTGCGGCTTAATTTCGATATTTGTATAAACATCCGCATCACTCACACCCGTATGACTCAGCCTCGGCTGTGTGTGCTCACGTGGGTGTGTGTGTGTGTGTGTGTGTGTGTGTGTATAGTAGGGTGCCCCGTGGAGCGGCATCCCACTGAGCTCCCTCTGCATGTTAAAATGCAAGCTGCTCACGCCGCTGAGCTTCAGGTCCACCCTCTGTATCGTATCAGGTAAACAGGTATTTATTGCTGCCACATCACATCAGCAAAAGGTACGCCGCTGCCCAGTTTCCTAGCAACATTCCCCATTAAGTCCGTCACTAATGAATTCTCGCTGAGCTGTGCAGCGCTGAAATTCGAAGGCGGCGAAAAAAACCCGCCGGTGTGCGAGTAGGGATTCGGAGGCCGGTGCTCATTATAGCAGCGCGTCGGTTCTCCACGCACAGCAGTATTGTGGGAAGTGTTGCAAATGAAAGCCTTCACTTACTATGAAAGTTTCACCCCAGCACTGAAGCTGGGAACGACGTGTTCTCACAAAGTGTGTGTGTGTTTGTGAAGTTCCCGTGGCTGTGTGTGGTGGAAACAGTGACTGGACCTTATCGTGCCGCGTTATCAAATCACAACCAATCAGTCAATGAAGTGACTCATTCAACCACCAGAGAAGTGTTTGTGTCAACAATCTACAAGCAAGTTGTCACGTGTTTATAGCATTTGAAAAAACTGATTGGCCACCTGCCTTCAAGTAACAATTTCTATGCCATTATGAAAAAGCCATCCATGTGAGGATGAACACTTATCTGTTCACACGCTGATGTAACCTGAGCTCACACGTGTCTCAATCTCTTATCGCTCAACACAAGATTGGCCTCTTTCCAAGAATCTCAGAGCCTCTTCCCAGTATAACCCAGCTGAACAGTACAACAGGATAAACGTGATAAGCTTTGACTTGAGTTCTTACTTTACTTCCATGTTTGAAACATGGCGACACAGATGATGCTCAGCATTTGGTGACAAGTCAAATCAATACTGACACAATTTTCCACATTAAAAAAAAAGAAATAAATGAGAGAATAATTGTTACAAGATGAAGATTTTTTTGTGCAAAGTAAACTACAAAAAAAAGAAAAAAGAAAGGGCAGTTCTCAGAATGTAAAAAAAAAACAGAATAAAATCTACTAAATAAATATAATAAACCATTAAAAAAGGGGTGAAAAAAGAGCAGCGCTGTTAAATTCTGCCTAAAAGGCTCTGTGACATGTCATGTCCGAGGCAACAAGACAGGGAAAAATTAATCCAGTCAATTTCTCCAGTATGGAAACGTGGATATAAATAATAAGTGCCGTCTTCGCATATTTCATCCCTCAGTGAATCCCTAGATTAGTGATTTAATTCGGTCCGGTGCACATCTGAAACGAATATGTGGCCAATTTCATTAACGGAAGACCTCCAGCCGCTTGCTTATGTAATTCTATCTATCGATCGACCCATTTAATGATTCAAACTTCTTCTTTACTCAAAGGACATAGAACACATCTGCGGCATTGAAATGCCCATGAGCAAGGCAATCAGTCATCCATGTGAGGCGGTTTATTTCTTGAGCTGATTCTTGCAGGGGAAAGTTTCTTTTCAAAGCAGAAAGTCAACAACATTTTATGATGCATGACGTTTGTGTTTTTCTCTGCTGCAGTCGGTGGAGGGGAAGACCTGCGGCGGTACTGGTCGGACTACCTGAGGAAGACTCACGTTCTGGTGTACGTGGTGGACTCCTCTGACAGGAGCCGCCTCCCGTTGGCGAAGGCCGAACTGCACCGCCTGCTCAGGGTGCAGCCCCAGCTGCCCGTGGTTGTCCTGGGAAATAAGCAGGTAACGTAACTTACATCCCGGCTAACCATTTTCCAAACCTTGTCGTTGTTGCGCTTTTTGCTTTTATTAAAATGGATCTGTATGTGGTGTTAATTTTCTAAAACTTTAAAAAGATAAACTATTAGCAGATATAAATAATGGATGAACTTCAAGTCAAAATTGTTAGCATAACCTTTACGGATGTGTATTGTTGTAGTTTAAGTCTGTCTGTAACTTAACCCCACAGGCTGACATATATAGCTCACGTGGCGACCTGATAACGACATCCCAGCCGACGGCATTGTGGTTGAAGCAAACCTTCCGGTTCCCCCTGAGGCTAATGCAGCTAGCGCTACCTCTGCTCTGTTGTTTGCACTGTTAGCGCCATTCAAACAAGCCCAAAGTGAGACGGGAGTACAAAGAAATAGTGTCACATGAGGTCAAAAATAATAACTAAAGTGCTCAAAAAAAGGGCTGCTTTTCGGAGCGAGTACACGTTCCCTCCTCAATCACCCAGCAGTGATGATCCGGATCGTCAGGCTCGTGAAATAAACATTACTACATTTCCTCCTCAGCTCACATTTCTTCTCCCTGATTGTGGAATTATACATGACCCTCCGAGGGAAGCAGGAATATTTGTCATATCTACTGTCAGAGTGCTGCAGCTTTTATCCCCTCAGGAGAACACAGCTCGCAGTAAAAGCGAAAATATCGAGATAATAACTAATTGTTAGGTCATATATACAGAGTGTGTGTGTGTGTGTGTGTGTGTGTGTGTGTGTGTGTGTGTATATATATATATCCACACATACATGCTTTTTTTAGGTATATATATATATATATATATATATATATATATATATATATAAAATACTATAATACATTTTATATAATATTTATATATATATATTGTATATGTATATATACATGTATTTATTATATCAAATATATTATAGTATTTTTTTCTATAATATTTTTTTATACATAATATATATATATATATATATATATATATATATATATATATATACATATATACTTTTTTATGACATAAATATATATTATATATTTTTTTAATATATAATGTATTACATATTTCATAATATTATGTGTTCAATACCTACCTAGGTTCAATACCATACCTAGGTTCCTATGCACAGCTACATCCACTTGACCTGTGGGAGGAAGTTTCCTATACGTCCCCCAAGGAGCAATCTCAGGGAGACGAATCTCAACCACGGGAGAATGTCTCAACCTGGCATAGCATGAGCCATATGAGATGGGACGGTAGTGATGCTAGTCATCACTACAAATATACAATATGTGCATGTGCTATTTATAGCACTAATTGCAAAAACATTCACAGTCATGGTTCAGAAAAATTGTTTCCCTTCTGTTTTTTTTTTTCTTTTGCTCCCTTAAAAAGTACAAACATGTTTAATATATTCGACAGCTCAGGGTAACTTCACAGAGACTATTTTCACATTTCAAAACGATATATTTTAAAAGTTATTGTCTTTAATATCGCTGAGGCAGGTGCCCCATGGAATTGTGGGTAATATTGATGACCAATTAAGTTAGGCCATTGTAAATATGGTTGTATGAATAATTATCATAACATATTCATAAACAAGTAACTTGAGTCAGTAATGTACAGAGATTAATGAGATGGACCACACACATTTCTTCCAACCACAGCTGCCACTGCAGTGCTGATTAGGGTTTTTTTAGGACCAGTTTTGTCGGTTTGTTTATATTCGAGTAGCAAAGCGCAAAGAGAACTGAGATTCCGTGTAGCGCTAAGCTAGTTTAGCGGTTAGCGCTAGTTGTGGAGCTGGATTACTGCTTGGTTAGCGTTAGCTCGCTCCCGCTAGCTTAGCGGTTAGCATATCTGGTTTAAATGCAAGATCCTTTGTGAGTTTGTTTATTGAATGACATGATGGAGCTTTTAGCCTGTGCATATTTTGTCAAGGGGCTTCTGTCAACATTTGAGTTGTTAGACTTAAACTGTTCCCCGTGACTCTTTGGAGGTCAGGTTTTAGTGTATCTGGTCAGGATATGACTAAAAACTCTGCTTGGTTAAAATTAACCTGGTCGGGTTTTTTTTTTCTCACAACAAGTGGGTTAGACGAGCTAGAGTACCTGGTCCATAACTTCAGTCAAAATGATTATTATACAGCCACGAAAGCTTACTGCAGTTACGAAAGCTCACTGCTTTCCAAGACCTGATAACAGTGAGACGTAAGTACAATACTTTCTACTTTATTAGACTTTATTGATATGGTGCTTATAAATATATATATATATATATATTTATATATACATATATATATATATATATATATATATATATATATATATATATATATATATATATATATATATTAAAAGTCAGTTTTATTGTCAATTTGACATATGGGCAAACATACAGAAGATTGAAAGAGGACAGTCAGACAGTGGAGCCTTGTTGTTAATATGTTTAAATCATCTAAAGTTATAACAATACACTATTTATTATGACTATGTTAACCAGCTGACTTTGCTGCGGTTTAAACCTGTTATTCATGTGGTATTAAGCTCCTGGCCGCTACATGAGCGATGACTGTTTAATGCACTGTTATTTTATATAATATATGATTAATAACGCGTATTTAATTCACTTGTATAATATATATATATATATATATATATATATATATATATATATATATATATATATATATATATATATATATATATGAACAGGTCTTGTACGAACAAGACCTGCCTTTGACACGTTGTGCACACGACACAGGTGAAATAAAAGAAACAATGTCCTCAGGAGGAGGATTTCTCTTTGACAGCGATACTGGCTCTCACCCACCACACTGCTTTGTTCTCTGCCTCGGCACTCGCTCTGTTTGAAACGGCACAAAGGATGTTTCCAGCAGAACCTGTGTGCTGGAGAAGATGTGGCAAAGAAACGAGGCGGTACATCTCGAGACTCCAGCCGGGGCGGAATGGTTTGCGTAGGAGGGCGGCGTTAAATTCACCGTCTTCACGAACAAACTTTAATCATAATGTGGGTAACCAACATTTGAAAATGTGGCATCTAGTCATTAGTAATGGTAATTTTTGAAGTATGTAAGTTTAATGGGGATTTTATTCAAGCTTGCGAAGTCAAATCAGCTTTTGAGGTGGAATACTATTGTTGGTTATGTCCAGTTTGTACTGCAACTGTTTTTTTTCTTTCTTTCGGATAAAATGAAACGGTAAAACCAAGTTACAATCAAGAAAACATACAAGTATGTAACACTTATGTTGGCTTGAAAGGCTCTTAAAGTCGTAGCTTGCCTCCTCCAGGACAACTGGCATCTGCTGGAATTCACAACTGATTCCAATTATAACCCAGTTGTACTGTATTTTTACCAAACTGTGGCAAAATGTATAGTTTGTTTGTTGATAGGACTGTTAACTCTTTTCATTTGTCACCAGAAAGTAGCTAACCTCGCTAGCAACAAAAGAAAGCTACGTATTTGATCATAGTTTGAATGAAATGAAATGAAAAGTACTTTATTAATCTCCAAGGAGAAATTTTTTCGGGTTTGGGTTAACACAAGTTTGGGTTAACACAAAAAAATTAATTTGCCAAGATATGTCAAATACATAGCTTTGTCGGGCATTTGTCTCCCAGATAAGTTTACATTAGTCTTGAGCGGCAAACGCAAACAAACTATGCAAAGAGCTGTGTATTGAGTCATATGTTAGCAAACACTAGCCATAAGCATCACCAATTTAATCCATGTAATTTTCACCAAAATGGAGCAAAACCACTGTTGGGAAACAGATTACCTTTTTTGTTACTAACGTGTTTGGATGAAAATGAACTGAACTGGGAACATACCGATCTTACAGTTGGGACTGTACAAGCTTCAATAGATAATGTTATGGTCATTTTACTGCCGTTCTATGAACATATGTGGGGTCCATACATTTTTACACAAAAAGCCATGGTGAACAGAGACTTTCCATTAACAAGACTCATATCCGTCGTACCATAGATGTTTATTGGCTGATACATAATTCCAAGGCCATTTCATTCATAAAGGACATTTAATTAGTTGTACATTAAAATGCATACAGCGACAACTGATAACATTATAATGAATAGACTACATGAACAAACCACAACATTTTTTTAATATTATGAAATATGTATATATGTACAGTACATTGTAAATAGTTTTTCGTCCTTAGAAAAAAAAAGACCAATAGTTGTCATACAGAGTTTAATTAACTGCTTTCTCCCTCGTCACAGGATAAGCCCAACGCTGTGAGCGTGTCGGAGCTGCATGAAGCCTTGTCTCTGGGCTCCGTGACCGAGGACAGGAAGCTGTTCCTCTTGGCCGCCCAGCTGGGCTCTGATGAGACCCTGAGGAACTCCTGCCGAGGCCTGGACACCTTCCAGGACCTCCTGCTCCAGCTCGTCTGATCTCATCTCCTCCCCTAAAACACCCCCCACTACTAGAGAAGAAAAGTAGGATATGGAGGGATGGAAACAAAGCGGTGGCTAAAAAGCAATCTCCCTCCTCCTCTCCCTCCTCATTGTTAAATCTCTGGCGTATTTGAGGCAGAGGAGGAGGAGGAGGAAGAGGAGGATGCTAAAAGCTGCGGGAACTGTGGCAGAGAAATCACTGAAGAAGATGCCAAGACGGAGCGCAAAGCCCTCCTCGTCTTCCTCCTCGCCCCTTTTCCAACCACAGTTTGTTTCAGAGTCGTTAAAGTCGTACTGCTTTCCTCCGACTCGCCTTACTCACCGGAGAAGAGGAGGTGCAGAGCGAGGAGGACAGAATGACGAAGTCCCCCACCTACCGATGATTCAGGTTTTGGACTCGTCTGAATGTCAAACTGTGACGGGTTTATTTAAGCATGTAGATCACACTGTATATAAACAGGAATATGTCGCGTTTGTAGATCCATTTGAAGAGTTTGTCTAGTTTGCTGTTTACTGAAAACCTTTTTGTGTGTGACCGGAGAAGGTAATATCCAGGGCTGCCAGGTTGGAGCCCCGGGGACTAATACTTCACCAGCTCGGTCGTTTAACCGACTGGGTGTTTAGGAGGTAATCGCAAGTGAGCTTTTCTGATATTTAAGTAGATTTCACGAGGGTATTTAAAGGGACCTTCCCTGACATTTTTGAAAAACCTGTGTTATTTTTCGTGTCAAAATTCGCGACAGGCTGTGAGAGAAAGTTTCTTCTTCTATTCCACGAGAAAGTATTTTAAGCTTCTCCATTTGAAAGCGATTCCTCTTTGGTTGTACGTTAAATCCCAACAAAAACTACACAAAACTACAGTTACATTTCTCAAATATCCGCTGAATAGGCATCAAATTTCTTCAGACGACACTTCCTACTACTATCTAGACAACCAGGAGTCATACAAGGTGAATGTTCAAAAGGAAGAATTAGAAGCTAAAGATCTATTTTAATAAATTCTTTGCCTAAATCATTGACCGTTGGACTCGGACTCCGAATCCTGTTTTTCCCCAAAGTTATTCACATACTGAATGCATATTTTGGAATTATCGCATTAGAAAAGCTGTGTTGCATAAGGTGGCTGTTGTAGTTTTCAATGAAAAGTTGATGCGCTGAATTCTCAGGTAGCGAACATTTAACTGGCACCGTTGATCAGCTGACTGCGTTTTCCCGGCAGCATAAAAAAATGTTAAACATGCCGGATTGAAACAAATTTCTGAAGACCATCATTGTTCTTGTAAAGATGAGCTCGATGGCCAACTGAAAAATTCTGTCGTGGATTTCCAAATTGGAGAATTTGCGCGTATTGCGTTTTCTCGATGAACCAACTAATAATCGCATAGTGAATGGAAACAAGCGTGCATTTGCAATTTCTTTTTCAAAACTTCGGTTCAGATTTGTGGAATTGTGAAACTTGGCTTCAGGCGTGAACTAGTGTGCAGTGAAACACACATCCTTGAATGTATAAATGCAGAAGTTAAAGCGCTGTATTTGAGTCAAATATACCTGTGCACATAAACTGGAATTAGCTCAAATCTAATCTTTAATGCTGCGCGTGTGTTTTGCTTCTGACGCACACGTTTGTAATAAATGTGAAGTTTTATTCCTTTTGATGTACTGTAATTCTGCAGTATTGTTGTTTTCACAGTGACCAAGAGTTCAGTGGATTGTTGTGTGTACATTGTCATTTTTGTTTTTATGTGTTGTGTAGATGGAACTGTCGGGTTGGAATTTATGCATGTCTTTAAGTTTTGTTATTCTCTTTTAAACGTTATTAATGTGTCGGCTGCAGTTTCTTAAACGGAAAATGTTCATCTGGGTCACTCAGACTGAGTATATGGGTAAAAAAACTAACACAGTATAAAGTCTTTAGTGTCTCCAGAGGGAGCTGTGTGAAGGCTGATAAATGTCCTTAAGTGATGTCACTTGAGTCAGCGTCAGTTGGGCCTGAAGACTAAGTTTGAAAAGGAAAAATATCGTTTAGCGATGAGTCAGAAGGAAGTGAGTTCACCTCTGCTGCCACGCTAGAGGCTCGATGCTAACATCGGCTGCGACTAGCGTCACACACCCGAATCTCTGAGTGAGCTGTCGGCGGTCGAGTTGCATTGTGGGTATGGGACGTGCCGGGGTTTAATGAGGAAGAAGAATGCCTGGAATTTTTTTTAAATCTCTAGTTCTTCTTTTTTTTTTACTGTCAATGTGAGTCCAACAATGTTTTAGGAGTGAGATTTGACGTCAGTCTGTAATGAAGTGTAGCTTTAAAAAAAAAAAAAAAATTGTAATCTTGTTATCGCATTAGGATTCAAATCTATTTTGCATGGAAGACCAGATAGGGGGAAAACTGGACATATGTGGAGAGAAGACATGTCAATAAACATAGTTATGTACTCAACCTATGTGTTTACAGTGTGTACTCAAACAGCATGGATGGATCCAGACGATAACACCGATAGATAACATGCACAGTCTGCTGACTGGGCATGTCAACGCAAACACAGATAACAATCTGAGCCTGACTTCACTTTTTGTGGGGCAGAGTTCAACAACTGGTGGAACAGGAAGCTGTTTTCCGCTGAGATGTCACTGAGTTTTTATTGTTTTGGCGGCTGAAATGACATGCTAAAACGTGAATAATGTAGAAGGTATTCACACCATAATAATGTTAACCTTACATTATAATGTTTCAAGGGTTGCAAAATATTGAAGGGAGAAACTTTCCATAGTAATTAACGGGAATTCATCTGGGGGAATTCATCCGTTTGTCTGCCAAGTCTGTATTTTTCATATGCAGATAGAAACAAACCTTTCACCATAAAAGCAGATATAGTCCATTAAATTTCATTACTGCGTGAAATGTCGCCTGTGTTAAGCTAGCTAGCTAGCAGGTTAACAAATGGGGAAAGTTAACAATGGTAATAGATTTCTAAAATATATATTATTAACTATATAAATATAAACTCAATCATCATGCTCAATCAAGCTACATCCAACACTGAATGTTTTTTGCTAGCTAGCTGCTACAAACATGTGTACTTTGCTATAGACCACAATCTGCTGGTTAACTTGAGATATCATACAAAATATTAGATAATTTTACTGCAGTAATATTCACTGCCTGCCGTCCACATTCTTTAAAGTGCTTCCTGAGGGTCCGGCACCAGAGCAAAACAGCAAATGTGTAATTTTATTTTGGTAAAAGTTCAATGGCAGATCTTCGTCAGCTGTTCCTTTTTCAGCAAAATGAATCTAAAACTCATTGATATATACAAGTACACAACATATTCCAGTACATGACAGATATTGAGGAACATCTATTGTTTTGCATGGAGTTTTAGTAAAAATCCATGTTCACAGCTGACGTCAAACAATCGGATACCTCCAGTCTGCGCGGCTCAACTTTCCTCCCTTCCCCCGTCGACGCTTTCCCTCCACGGTCAAACACACGAGTCACAAAAAAAAAGCCGCAAATGATTGACGAGAGCAGACAAGGTCAACGCGGCCGATGGGGGTCAAGCTATTGTTTTGCCGTTAGCTTGTGCAGCGGATAATCTGAGACAACAGCAGCAGAAAAATAAAGATAATGAGTTCAAGGTTCACCAGACGGCAAGCAGGGAGATAAATGACTGCCTTGGTTTCCCAGAGTATGAATCCTCATGACTTTTCCTCTAGTGAGGTTGCTTTTTCAGATTCGGACTGAAATGTTTCAAACATCGGATGGATTGCCCTGAAATTTTACACATTCTTGGGTTAGCTAACTTCCTAAATGTCAACGCTAACGAGAAACCGCCAACGGGGTCTGATTAGAAGAGGCTTGTTTCCACTGGTGGATTTCTCCTAAAGAAAGTCAATTTCTAAGACCATAATTATTTTTTTGGTTTTCAAATGACTCCATCCAAAGACCGAGTGCTTCTCTCACTGTGACGTCATTGAGCCGTGACACACACACGCTCAGGCCCAAAGAAAGTCAGGTAGCAAATGTTTCATACGGTTAAAAATAGAAGTTCCCAGAATAGGGAATCTAATTACTGACCTGGTGCATGTTGAGGCCGATATAAAGGAACAAGGTTACTGCGGAGCGTCTTCAATGTATTCCCTTAATTACCCGAGTGGCCCGGTAAAAGTGTGCTGTTTTTGACCTCGAGGCCCGCTGTGCCACGGTTGGCAGTAACGCTCCGATATTACGCAGCAATGTGTCATCAAATGCAGGGAAGAGGACGAGGACATCTCGCTAGTAGACGTGTTCCAAAATGTTATTAGTTTGACAAAAACACTTAACTTCGGCGGTTAAAAAAACAGCAAAAGGATATTAAACACGTTAGCATCGTCACATGAGCATGCTATCAAAACTGTAGCATAGCTAGCGTTGATTTGAATTTTTACGGATTTCTTTTTTTTTTAGCAGAAAATTGCCAATCTATCTCCTCACCACAACATAATCTCAGTTTTCCGACCTCACATATTTAAATTGCTATTTTGATTTCATAAAAAGTCTGTTTTGGCCCCAGCTGTGTTCAGTACCAAAGGTTGTGTAATCTGGAATCAAAGCGAAAGAAGAAAATGATCAGAATCGAACATCGATGAGGAGATCGTGGCCGTTTTAATAGATTCCAGGTCGTCGAAGAATACAGAGAACACCGAGTGAAAAGACAAGAAAAGTACGAAGGCTTCGGTCTGGTAAAATGCTTGTAGACGTCACTTCAGTTCGACCCCGCTTTGTTATTCCGTACGGATGCTCTGCAGCCGTGGGAATAAACTCAACGGGGTGTAAAAAAGCACAGCGAACATGAGTCACGTGAAGATAGATGTTACGTGACTCAGTGCTCATACATGTCCTCTATTTTTAGAGGACACGCTGCAGAACGATAACAGACACAGAGAAACATCAGCGACACTGTTTCCAGCAGCTTTACATCAGACGCTCCCCTGGGAGACGTGTGTTTTTCTATCGACCTGTCAAACCAAAACCTGCTCCTTTGTTTACTTCACACCTGTTCCTCCCCAAAGAAGATTTGTGCATATTATATTCCAGCACTGGAGCTTCTTTTTCTTCATTTCATAAAGATAAAACCTTTTTTTGGGTGATTCAACGACTGCTTCCTCCATGAAGCGGATTGTAGGATAAGTGAAAGAGTTATGGGGCATGTGGACACCATGGAGAGAAAAATAATGAAAAACATGAATATGTAGAAGTGAAAAGGCGTGTGGATGCTTCGTTATATCCTGTATACTTTTGGTACAAAGAGGTCTTTGTGTTTGTTGAAACTGAAAACTATGAACAAGTGGCCGGTTCAACAAAAATCTCGAGGACATTTTTTACATCATAAGCAATAAATATGTGAAATACTTTGCATGCACCACGAAGTGCAACGGTGATGTCACCGCATTAATAGTTTCTTGTTTACTTCTACCAAAATGCACACAGTATCTATATACATATATATAGTGATATCTTTTATTGAACTCACAACTCGATATATAACAGATATATTTAAGTTATTTCCTCATTTGAGTATGGTTTGATTTATTAAAACTATATAGTCTAGACATGTCTTTAAAAGACCTTCATGTGGATCCAATAGGAGAGACACAATCTGAAAGCATTGAGACAGAATAGCTCAGTGGATTTTTGGTTGTTGACAATCAAACAAAGATGAAGCAGCACCAGACGGGTCTACCAAACCCTCCGTGCCCTTTTCAGGAGGCAGAGGCAATCTGTCATCACATCCTCTCTTTGGGGAATGTCACGCAAACATTTCTTGTTGATCTCAAAAGCTGTCGCGGGGGGGATGATTTTGTAAAGAATAACACAGAGCGGACGACTCGAGGCCTTCTCCGGCGCCCGTCACGAGTCTGAGCGGCTCACGGTCCATTAGCTCCTCCGGCCTCGCCGTGTTTATCTTCACTCGTCTGCCGACGACTGAACGACCTGAAAAGTAACAATTTCAGATCCTCCAAAGACGCGACAGGTTCACAAGATTTTAAATCCTCTCACAAAGGCTTCAATTAATATGCAATGGAGTCTTGAGACAGAAGAAAATAGGAATGTTTTTTCTCTCCTCTTGACTCATTTTGGTTTACAGCATCAAAATGTACGAACTTAATGAGTTTAAGCAAAAAGCTGAATATAAAAATAAATGGGCAACGTTTCTCAAGAGCCGTGTTTTTCTAACCAGACCGACACAAACTTGAGTCAATCGGTTAGCTGGGTTACAAATGAACGTCTCCAGAGGCATTATTTAACGGAGCCGTAGACTTGTTTTGAACAGGAGAACTGCAGGAAGCTGCAGAGATCCCTTTCAGACGTCAACACTTGATGCAACTGAAGATCTAAAAGCAGCTTGATGAGAGAAACATCTGATGAACCTCCAGTGTGCGGAGAGAAAAAACTAATAAAAACACATCTGCAAAAATGAGCTTCAAGGTATTTAAATGATTACATTACAAACGCATCTTAGTCCATACGGTTTGTGGGTCAGGACACAACAACTAACTGGAATAGATTAAAAACAGGAAATCTTTTACAGGGAGGAAAGTAACAGAAAGGTCCTGGAGGGTCCGAGACACAGACGCAGGTCCTCGCGTCCCGGCTTGCACTGCTCCGTCTCTCCGGGAGATCTCGACACAGACAGAAAAAAAAGTCCAGAACAGCGCCGACCCGGCATAAAAAAATCCCTTTCACTGGACCATCGTTGGCGGGTCCGTCGGCGGGTCCGTCAACTCGGCCGTCAGCGAGGCGAGGAAGGCCGAGTAGTGCTCCGGGTGGCACCTTTTGTACTCGTTGATCTTCCTCTTGATCTGTTTGGGCGTGTCCTGGTAGTAGTTCTTCTCGTCCATGGCCATCGCCTGCGGGGAGAGCAGAGAGGACAAGACAGACGCTCCAGTTAAAAACGAGAGAAACAGTCCCGTGCAGACGGGTTTCAGTGACTTCCTCGTTGCAGATTGAAATGGTCAGATGTCGAGGCGGCAAGCACATTTTACAGCGGTATTATTCAAATGATGTTATATTATTAGAACCATATTGAAAATCTATCCGGGGGCCCCGGTGAGGCTTTCAACGCTCATTACATACCAGAAAGCAAACATATCTCTGATGACATTAGAATTGTAAATCAACATTTAAAGGCTGCGCAGCGTGTCGTCTGTTCATCCCGTTTAAACTGTGCACGTCTTCACAGCTGCAGATACTCGACGATGAGGCTCCACGAGTCAGCGTTTAACCCTAAAATCATCCTGCGGTCATGAATATCCCCGACAGAGGTTACAGAGCGGCTCTGTGGGATGTCGGGTTTGCTTTTCCAGTGGTTGCTGGAATATTTGGGACGTATGTGATTCAAACATGTACAATAACTCCGAAAGTCAAAATGTATAATGAAAAAAAGAGGAGATAATTTCCCAAATGCTGGAAATGTTCAGCATCAATTCTGTGTTTGTTGGCGTTCGGCCTTTCACATTTTCACCGCGGTCCAAACAGTTTGCGAGCTATATTCATTAAAGAAAGTTCTTTTTCTTTCATCCAAACAGAGAGTCAGGGTCTTTATTGCTCGCGATGTGGCTGAAAAAGGAAAAAAAAAAAATTAAATCTTTCCAGTATTAGAATCGGGCTTTGAACGTAGTGTGTTGATCCCAAAAGCCGTCGAATATAATAACCAAAACATGCAGGTGACGGACTCGGCTTTTCATAATTTTAAAGTCAAAAAGGTGGCAGCGCTCCTGGTGATGACTCAGTGAAAGCAACAGTTGAAACAATGTTGGAACGAGGCGCTTTTCTGATAAACGCTCCAGCGATTTTCAACTTCTGCTGCTCGGCAATCTGAGTAATAATACAAAAAAACACGCCCGAGCTCCTCTCAGCACTGCACGAAATATGCACCGGCGTGTCCCTTTAATCCAAATTAATGAGAAAAACAAAAGTCGGCAGCTGTGAAGGAATATCACGCAGCTGAAAACCTTATTTGCCCGTCAAAACTTTTCAAGGGAATCAAAACAAAAGGACACTCTTATCATCGGGAGGCGGGGGGGGGAAACATATTCAACTGACAAATTAGGTTTCCTCTGCAGCGACGGAGCACATCCAGGAAGGCACAAAGAAAACGTCCCCGACCTTGGCAGCCATTCCTCATTGTCCTTAAACGCACCATCATGCAGCCCAAGTTCAGCCAGTAAATACCAAATCTTGACGCCTCGTGTAGAATACGACTCCGCTATATTACACTTCAAACCAGGCGGCAACCTTTAAAATTTAAACTCCTCTCACTGTAAAAAGTATGACACATACAAGTCTATGAGGAAACTACCCTTTTTCTAACTTGATTTATGACCTATACGAACATTTTAATCATTAGTTCAGGGACTCAATCGCTAGTTTAGAATCTTCTTCAATAACATTTTAATCTTTTTCCAGTGTTTTCAGTTCATGGAGATTACACTAGCCGCCCAAAGATGCCAAACTCTCAAGGCTTCATAACAGTAGTCTCCAAAGCAATGGGTGACATCACGGCGACTCCATCCACTTTCTTGTAAACACGACCGGTGGTCCAAACTAACGTTGCTTTCGGTAATGACGTGCGAGGTTATTATACATCGTGTACTTCCTCAGCTGAGTCACTCACTCATCGACTCATCATTTCTTGCAGTTGGATTAGAATATCTTTACATCTTGAATATGAAAAGTGAGCTAGCAGAGGGGAGCAGCTAGCTAAACTCCAGGAAGAGCATCGGCACAGAAAACCCCTGTAAAAAAACACTCCTCTGTTCTGGTACAAACGAGCTGTACCGTGTTATTTGGCAAAGCTTGTGAACAGCTGGCTTTTATCTTGGTCACGACTCAGCTGGTCACGATCATAAATATATTTATTTACGATTAATTGTCCCAATTGCAATTGAATCGTCTTTCATTTCAGGCCACATGGCGGTGCTGTTGCGTTGGGCTCTGCAGCTCGGCTTTTAAATCCATGTTGTTAATGTCGACGGCTGCTTATTGAAATAACGCAGTCGTTGGCAAAGGAGTCAATTCATCGTCAAATAGTGTGCAGGAACAGTGTTTCACCTCTCGCTCTGCTGCGCATAGATCTATAAATAGCCTTTTGTTTTTACTGCAGGAAGGTAATGCATGTAGAAGGTTCATTTCAAAAGGTGAACATGTTGAAACACCCGTCTTGTGCACAAATCTGTTCCTGGAAGGAGCCCCGCTGCTGTGTGCTGTGTTCACGCCGCGTTTTCCAGCCAAACACTTTTATGAGAATTGTCTAATTAGAAACGATGGATGGGAGCGACAACCCGAGCGTGACTCCCCCCCCCACCCCCCCGAGAGCTGGCGAACACGCGGCTGCACCCCGTAGGAAACCCGCCGTGAATCAGGAGACCCATTATCAGACCGCTTCCTGTCATCATCTTTCTTCGTAAGCAACAAATGAAGTGGAATGAGAATCTGTCCGACGGCTTTTAAGATCTGGACAGCCACGCTCTCTTGTTCCAGGTTTTCTTCCCCCATGACATTGGAAGCGTGTGCACACTTTGTTTACTTATCTGATGATCCATGTGTCGGCACATTTGTAACACTGTCCTTGAGCGAGGAAAGCAGCTATTATGCAAAGTGGTTGCGGTGAGGCCAGGTGGTGACGGTTTAAAAACCACATTTAATGGATTTAAAAAGTTTAGTTTTACATTTATGTTAATAAAGGGGAAGATTGCTTTTAAAAAAAAATTCAAATACCGATATCGGCATCATAAATTAAGACCGTGAGTCTGTATTAAATATCTCACCTCGGCTGAGAGAGTTTGCCCTTTAAAAAAAATAAATGTCCCACATATTAATCTTGTCCGATGTTGGCGGGAGCGGTTATTAATTAACTGAGGTAGGCATGACACGAGGAACCGATCATTCAGGACCGACTCAATGGCAAAATTCTGAAAAGTTTAACAATTTCCGACAAACATGTATATGAAAGCGGTCAGAAAAAGGCGGGTGCAATTTTTTTTTATACAGTCTTTCTTTTGAATTGGAAATAGTTGCCAGATAGTTGTGCTCAATATAAATACTGGGGATGAATCATGCAGAACCATCATGTGACCAAAGTGTTACTGGCTCCATCGCGTTCAGGCTTCGGCCGCTGCTCTCACCTTGAAGTCGTCGAGGTGCTCTCGGATCATGTACTGAGCGTACTCGATCAGATCGGAGGACAGCGTCTTGGAGTCGATCTCTGGACGGTCGGCCTCCTCCTGCAGCTCTGCGCCACACAAACACATTTTAGACACAAACATTCATTCATATTTAACTTTTTCCTGCTTCATTTTGGTGCAAAGACGAGGGCATAACATTTTATTTGAAACTCAATGACAATATGCAAATATGATCAGTTGGTCTTCATTAGATGAAATGTTCAGCACAGCGTTAAAAGCACCGACGGCGTTGCTAGAGGAATAAAAGTCAGTCATTGCTGAAATCCAGAGCAGCAGCTGATTAAGGCCGACTCCTCTGAGCATCTCCGCCACCGAGCGGTACAACAACAACACATCAAGCTCTGTTTTCTAATCAAAATGGGTCTAATTAGAGTGAAAAAGCACATCAAGAGTCCAGCTGAATAAAATGAAAAGATTCTAGGAAGCAACTCATGAGAGTCAGATCAGGACAGCATGTACCGTCTACCGAGCAGCACAGGGTTCTTTCAGTGTCCACAACACTGAGCGGTTTTTATTCCCACAGAACCGCTGCGTTTATGGGATTTGCTCCCGGAGGCGAGTTCACGTGGAGCTTGTCACACAGACTTTCATTTTCAAGACACTAGTTTGCGTTCCAAAATAGAAGAAGCGATCACGAAGTAGTTGTTTTTGCAGCAACCGAATTGCTTAAAACTCTAAACAGATGCAGAACGTAGGGGTTGGAACAGAAACGCTGCGTTGCAGCATGAACCCCTGATGATAAAAACACACAAAGAAAAAGGACAAAAGGAATGCAGAGAAAAAAGAAATGACTTACGGTTGATGACGTAGGGCTTGGTCACGATGCCGACGGGAACTTTAGTCACTTTGTCCTTTTTTCCGAGGAGCTAAACGTGGGAACAAAAACACATCATGATGGAAAGAATGCACATTAGCATCTGACACGCGTGTTGCATTCTGGGTTAACCGATGACGATAGAACACAGTCCGCCACAGATCGGACATTTTTCTCTCTAATGTGACAGAACAGGTATGCCAGGAAAACAATACCGTTAGTGTCCTTGCTCCAGAGCCCCGAGGCAGACCAAAAATGTATAATTCATGGGATGCTCGCAGTCCTGAGTAAACTAAATACAAGCGTTGTCTCAGGCCGATGGAAAACCAGCTGCTGCCCAGAGGACAACATTTTATTTCATAATCTGTAGCGAGAAACAGTCACGGCATCAGTGAAAGTACAAAATAATAACAGCACTATATTTTTAAAGAGTCAGAAACTAGTTCATTTTTGTTTAATGACTATTAACTGAAGTGAATATTGACTATTAACTGACTATTAATGACTATTATGCATGACTATTAACTGAAGTGATTTGAGAGAGATTTCTGCTGGTGTTTAATCCTCACAACCAAGAAATGATGAAAACTACAGAACATGATCAGATGTCTTCAAATCTTGAACCGTTGGATAACTTTATTACTATTTCAATAATAAGAGCCTTGTTTTACAAACTCGCCAAATCGAAATCCAGCAACTGCCAGGAACTCTTGAGCAAAACAATAATTTAGCTACTGATTCGACAAAGGGACATCTTGAATGATCCAACTTCCAACGGACATCGAGTGTTTCCCATCTGTACGATTCATTTAACAGCTAACTGTGATATAATTGGACATGAAAACAAAAGTTCAGAGTTGTCGTTCATGTCGATGTCGCTGACTGAAGTCTCACATTTCACGTTGTCAAACCGATGCACTGGACTGTGTTTGTGTGTATGAAATAGAACCACAGCAGCTACTCACGCTCGTTTTCTTTAATGGCAGCGTGCGGTTTGGATCGAAGGCCAGCCCCATCTCCTGCAGGTTCCTGGCCATGGACTTCTTGCTGTCCCACGCATTTCGGATCTGGTTACTGAGGGAGAGGACACGTTAGACGCATAACAATGTCACACAATTGTGCTTCTGCAGCAGCAGGCCCAAACAAAGGTGAAGTTTGATTAAAGCAGAAAACACAGTTTTGAGGGTCAGGTTCTCTAACTGTAGATCTAAATTGATCAGTTAAAGGTGTCCGTCAGTGATTCATCTCAGAGATGACAGAACATTCCACCCAGTGAGAAGTATCAACTATCTTCTCAGTGAAAACTGTGTTTGTTTACAGATGACCGACACCATTATAATTATTAATATATTCTAACTATTGTTGAGAACAACATTGCCCCAAGTGCAGAACCATGATAATATGCATTTTAAGTTGTGTGGGTTATATGTGTATATATATATATATATATATATATATATATATATATATATATATATATATATATATATATATATATCATATACCCAGCCAACATTTCACTATTAATAACGTTTGACAGGCTGATGGGATTTATCGAGGAAATATGCTCCATATTAAATTATTTAAAGCAACTGTAGTACAAGTACAAATGTCTAAAAACGGAATAATATAACATTCACAGCTGAATACTTTATCACGTATGTATTTAAGACTTTGAATCAGGACTCTTAGACGTAAAGGAGTGGATTTAGACAATGGCATTATACTTTAACCTAAATAATCTGTATACTACTTCCACTCCTGTAGAATATAAATACTACAAACATCGGATAAACCGCTCAGGTATACCCTTCTCACGTGTTGTCAACATGCCCTCCGTTAGCCAACATTAGCTAACAAGCTAACGGCTTACTTTTCTATCCTCGGGTTGTATTTCTTGAGGGACTGCTTCAACAACTTCTTCCGGTCTTGGTTGTAGTTGAACTTCTTTCTCTTCCCGGACTTCTTGGCTTTCGGCATGTTGGTGTTTTTTAAATTGTCTTCACAGCACAGCCGAGGTTTGTTAGTGGTGAAGGAGGCAGCGTGCAGAAACAGGAAGTGCGTGTTTGTTTTATTCCGCTCATGTGACCGGAAGCCTCGTTTTCACTTTTGATTTGTTTGAAGTTGTTTGCGAGTACATCAATGAATACAAATACAACACAGAATTAATGAATGAATTAAAAGTATCTATATATATACATACATATATATGCACATATATAACATTGTTATATATATATATATATACTTTTAATTCATTCATATATATATATAACATTGTTATATAGTTATATATATATATATATATATATATATATATATATATATATATATATATATATATATATATATATATACGTGTACATATATGTATATATATATATGTGTGTGTATATATATATATATATATATATATATATATATATATATATATATATATATATATATATATATATACTTTTTTATGACATAAATATATATTATATATTTTTTTAATATATAATGTATTACATATTTCATAATATTATGTGTTCAATACCTACCTAGGTTCAATACCATACCTAGGTTCCTTTGCACAGCTACATCCACTTGACCTGTGGGAGGAAGTTTCCTATACGTCCCCCAAGGAGCAATCTCAGGGAGACGAATCTCAACCACGGGAGAATGTCTCAACCTGGCATAGCTTGAGCCATATGAGATGGGACGGTGGTGATGCTAGTCATCACTACAAATATACAATATGTGCATGTGCTATTTATAGCACTAATTGCAAAAACATTCACAGTCATGGTTCAGAAAAATTGTTTCCCTTCTGTTTTTTTTTTTCTTTTGCTCCCTTAAAAAATACAAACATGTTTAATATATTCTACAGCTCAGGGTAACTTCACAGAGACTATTTTCACATTTCAAAACGATATATTTTAAAAGTTATTGTCTTTAATATCGCTGAGGCAGGTGCCCCATGGAATTGTGGGTAATATTGATGACCAATTAAGTTAGGCCATTGTAAATATGGTTGTATAAATAATAATCATAACAATTATAAACAAGTAACTTGAGTCAGTAATGTACAGAGATTAATGAGATGGACCACACACATTTCTTCCAACCACAGCTGCCACTGCAGTGCTGATTAGGGTTTTTTTAGGACCAGTTTTGTCGGTTTGTTTATATTCGAGTAGCAAAGCGCAAAGAGAACTGAGATTCCGTGTAGCGCTAAGCTAGTTTAGCGGTTAGCGCTAAAGGAATGGCACGTTGTGGAGCTGGATTACTGCTTGGTTATATATATATATATATATATATATATATATATATATATATATATATATATATATATATATATATATATATATATATATATATAACCTATAACATTGTTTTTGTTGAAGCTCATTACTATCAACAGTTCATCAAGTGTCTCCGAATGACATTCAACAAATTCTTTCATAATTACAAAACAGCAAAAAACAAAAAACATACTAAATAGATGTACCTTAAATGGCACAACAAATCCTTCTTTATCATTACTTTTAGACCTCAAACTTCAAATAACATCTGGAGGATGGAAATACCTGCAGCTACTGCTTCTTCCCTCTAGATGTCAGTAGGAGTCATAAGAGAAATAAAGAAAACCCACAAACTGAAGTTGTTCACCTCTTGTTTGGATTAAATTCAGACGGACAGAATGATAAAACATACAAGATGATAACATAGAAGAATAAATAATAATTAATTCCAGTTCCGGATAACAAATAGGCAAAGTTTTTGCAAAATTAATTACACATGACAAGTATTTAATCGCCTGACTCAGAATTGTACTCCCGAACTTGTAGAGAATTATTTTGAATTGAGTTGTAACCTGCATGATGGGAAGTAACAAACTCTAAACACATAGTTAAACAAATAAACCAAAAAAAGGAATCCCTGCTGGATGCATCTTGCATCTGAACAAGTTAAGTTTCCCTGACTAAATGGATGATTATCTTGATTCTGCTCATATGATATACATTCCTGAAGTAGCTCAGACAGATCTGCTCATTCTTATTTTTTTATACACAATTTTATTTCTTGCATTAGCATCAAAGCTACTTTGTGCTCTTGTGATCCATTTATCATAGTCCATTTATGCAACTAAATTAAGTTTAGTAAGTTTTAGTAACAACATTACATCCCTTTGTAAAGACTGTTATGGCCGGGAAGTCACATTAGAGACTGTTTACTTGCACAGTCTCGTTCCCTCGAGATAGTAATGCTCTGTTGTTTTCTTCTTGAGTGGAAGACCTTACAACCTCTGACCTGCTAAGGTCACGCTGTCCTCCTCTTAATCAACGAGTAGTGAAAGTTGGATCCCGAATGGGGTTTTTGAAAAGCCAGATCTAGGAGATGCAATCACAGTGACAAACTCAATCACTCGTCTACTTGATGTGAGCTGCTGTCGTCATTCTGCACAACACAAACAATGAGCCTTTCTTAATGAACCTTTGATGCACCAATGAGCTTTCATTGATTGGTGCAGGGAAATCCACTTTCTGCAGACTGAGATGACCCCACAGAGAGCCGCAGCTCTGGAGCCAGTAACGTATTGATTTATGAATGTGTAACAGTGCATCACTTCTCATTGATATATTCCAGGGAATAGCTTTTTTTTTAGGAATTCCCTTTCTAGCTGATGCTCACTCTGCTATACGAACAATTTTTTTTTGGCACTATCACGGGCATGGAGGGAGGTCACACGTGCTGTGTGGACCGACTTGTCACCTGCGGAGCTATTTTAATCACTTTAACAAGCAAAAAAATTTCTTTATTAAACTTTACTTAAATGTATTTTAAACCACAAGTCTCTTCCCACAAGGGTTACGATATTGTAGCAATTTAAATAAAGTCAAACAACCATGTGGTTGACTGCTTTGCTTACATAGAGACACCAGAGGGAACAATGTGATTGGATGAAACTATCCTTTAAAGCAACTACTGTGAAAGCAGTACTGCAGGCTGAAAGCAGAGCAACAGTGGAAGACAGGAGCTGTGCATAGAGAAAATAAGCTAATAGTGAAGGATAATTATAATACATGTAGTGTATTTTTTTTTTAAAACAATCCAATTATAAAATAGCTATAACTTTGTGATTCTGTTTAGGAAAGCAGAGAAGGCTGAGCAGGCCCCACCACAGGTATAGGGACAGCAAAACAATGTTGAGTTAGCTTTAAAAGGAGGCGGGAAGAATGATCAGAGTGAGACGTCTGTCTGTTATCTGCTCCAACTTTTTTAATCGAACAGTAATTATATAACAGAGTGAGAAGTCTGCTTGTTCTTCCTCTTCTCTGACAGCAGCTCCGGGGCGGGGAGACCGAGGGAGGAGGAGAAAGTGGTGAAGAGGGGTCGGTTCGTTACCGGACAGGAGAGCTGTGCGACAGCGGAACCGGAGGGTTTGATTTTCCCTCCTTGGCTGGGCGGTGGGAGGAGGTGGTGTACGGTGTTTAGGGACTATAGACTGAGATTGAAGCCGGCGGGGGGAGTGGGGAGGGGAGGTGGAGGGGAGGGGGGGTGACCAGGAGCTCCGTCTGCCGCCGCCGTTGCCGCTGCTTGCTGCAGCGGTTTAACACCAGACAGCATCAACATTGCCGGTGGAGTGAGGGCGGATTCAACGGTTTCGGACCCGGGCAAGCATCAACATGGAGCTGGAGAATATCGTGGCCAACACGGTGTTGCTGAAAGCACGGGAAGGTAAGGATGGGGATGGGAGTTTGACAGCTCTCTGGTAACGTCAACTTACCGACAACAGCAGTCGGGATACCCCCAGACACGGGCTTTATAAACTGTTGTTGCACTTCCTCTAAGCCGGCGGTCCCATATTTTGATGATACGGCTCCACACGAACAGGATGTTAACGTAAAACACGCGCCGTTCGAGCGACGCACCAAACTCCATACTACATTTCGGCAATTTAAAGTTTTCTGGCGGGTCCGTGAACGTATACGCGAGCGTATGGCCTTTCTGAAGACTGTGGCTAACTCTTGAGCAAACAATCTCCATGTCGGCATGGACATTGTTTAGTAAATTGCTTTTATATTGCTATACAACGTCTTCCTATTATGGTTGACGTTGCTCATCAGAAACTGCCAATAACACAGTTGTAATGTGCTCAACCGCGTTCATTGCTTGGTTAAAGTAGACAGCGGGGATGCCAAGCTAGCAACATGTAGTTTAATATTGACTGAAATTAGGCAATGTTTGTTACAGTATGCCGAATTTAAGAGTGGGTCCGTGGGACTTGAAACAACTTGTTGTGTACAGCGTCTTATGGTTGTACTTGAAGGGGCGCGTTAAATCGCCTGATTTCTTCGTAGAGTTTGGCGTGGCTGTTGATTATGTACGTGTGAGTGCGAGGGGGTCCGGAAGGGGTTGAAACTGTGAAACGAGACTGCAGCGACACATCGGGTTTCCCTTTGCTTGATGTTGCAGCATCGTCCTGTCGTTTGCGAAACAGGATGTCGAGGCAAAGCAGATGTGCTGTACAGAGGTTTGTGCTTTGTGGCACAACCATTGCATGTTCATGCTTTTGAAGTGTTTCAGCCCTTCTGTTGAAAAAGGACATTTATCTGATTATGGAAGTTGTGTTTACAGCTGTGTGCAGGTTTACAGTTCAGTTAAATGTCGAGAATGCAAATATGCAATTATTATTATATCTTTCAAACAATACAGTTTGTTTTATGGCTCGTGTCAATGATAAGAATCTTGAGACATCTCCTTGTGAACAATGAAAACGTCATCACAGCCCATTGTTAGCATGTTTATTCCAAAGGTTGCAGGCGGGAACTCGTTGCCAACATAATCCCACTGCCATCTGCAGAGAGACATGAGAAGATGAGTGTCATGATCCCCTCACTGCGAGCTTATCTGCTCAGTTCAGTTGATCCATTGTGCTGGTAGAGGACCAGGAGTCAAGCCTCCGTGTTGGCACCCATCTGCCCGGCTGAAGTGCCCATGAGCAAGGCCTCTTGCTTCTCATGACCCGAGAGGAGATGTTCTTTTTCTTTTTTTTTCTTTCAATGGGGAACAAACAGAGTTATATGATCACTCTGAATAAACTGTTTTGCCTCACAGGCAAATTTCCAGACTGAGGAGGCCTTGTTAAATTCAAGGTATAAATAGACACACATGCTTGTATGCAAAGATATGTAACTTCCAAGGAAGGTAAACAACACACGAGGGTATTGCAGAGAATTATGCAGCCAGATATGTAAACGCAGCCACCAGAAGTCCACAGACAAAGAGGCGATGCAATTTAATTAAAATCCAAAGTTACACACGGAAACACAAATAACAGACTTAAAAAAAAAACGACACAGCAAAAGTTCAAAGACAACATGAAAACATTCACATAAAGAGAACAGACGGACTCAAAACAATTTGTATCAATCAAAGCATTGTCGTTCAGTTTTCGGTACATTCAGTGATCAAATGATCCTTGAATTTGACCCTTTATGTAGAATTAATAGAATTGGAGCACCCCCGTAATAGATTTCCGGAAAGACTTGAAGAAAAGTCTACTTTAAATTCAAGTTCTCTGGATCTTGATCGGATTTTTATAACTGGCGTTTACGTTCAACATAATATCTCAGCTCCAAATGCAATACTAAATCGCTGGTGCACTCCTTCAGCCATAATTTGCTTATATTTCACATTACTGCTGGACATTTTCCAAACAAAGCCATCAAATTCTAGTGATCCTTGGAAATGTGCCATCTTCTCAATGTACTTTGTCACAAGCCAAAGACCTCTCTGTCTCCTCGATGGATTTCTCGCTCTTAAATTGATCATTTCAGGGGTTGCAAACTGAAAAGAAACCCTTACCTTTTGGATCTAAGGGCCTGACCCACGACATATACCTCTCACAGTTATTGGTGGAAGGAAGAAAAGGAAGTCTGCAAAAAAAAAAAGGGTCTATAGAATTTGAACAAAGGCGTTTTTGGATGTTGTTAAAGTTGTAGGGTGGAGTTTTCCTTTAAAAGCATGCAACATGAGGCAACTTCCCATTCATGGCTGCAAATGGCAGGAAGAGAGGAAACAGAACTGAAACGACCAAAAAGCCTGCAGTGTGACGCCCGCACACAAGTTTGACTGAGAACTCAGACATCGAAGCGGCAACAGGTGTCATTCTGTAGAAGTCACTTTTCTCTGGACAGAGAGCTCTCTCTATTTTACACTTGACTTGTGTCTGCCACTTCCTGTGTGCGGAGAAATGTTCGAAACCGCCCCCACTTTCATGGTTTCAGTTACCCGACAGTGTTTCCTTGACGGTCAAGCTGCCCAAATCCAATTGAGAGGGATAGAGCAGCTGATCAACGTGCTGAAATGTTCATCCAAGTCGCTTTCAATTGGCTTTTTTCACTCGTTAAAAGTTGGGTAATAGTGTTACGTTTATTTGTACAAACTCACAGAGCTGACATTAGCCGACAAACGTTTGCACATCGGCATGAGCCCATGTCAGGCTATGTTAGAGGCTTCAGCCCTGGACTTTGATTGGTGGAGGTTGTACCTGCAGACACTACTCTGGGCTGAAAAAAAAGGATTTAATCTGAAATGTAAAAAAAATGCTCAAACTGATAATCAAATCAAAGAAATGGCAACAAAACACATCCCTTATTACATATGTTAATATAATATGTATCCAGGTCTCTAAACTTACACGTCATTTGAAGTGCTATTGGAGTAATATAGTTACACCACAATTTACAAGACACTTCATTTGATCCCCACCTCTGAATCCGAACAGACACCATTGAAATGTTTTGTAGAAAAATGCCAGCTGTAAGTTCATATAATAAGTCAGGTGCTTTTCAGGGAATGTGGCAGACGTCATGACAGGCAGAAAGAAAGAGAAGAAAAGACCAATAAATACTAACCGGTAAACCCATTAGTTTTTAATTTTCTCCTGACGTATTTCTTGTTTCCGTTTGTTTCCATCATGAGGGACACAACGAGGCAGCTGTCAAAGGAACGATGATATTCCCTTCTCGACTAATTCTGTTGGTCGTGGTCAAACGCACAACTGCTGACTTTGTTGCGATTGATGCAGATGGCGGCCATTCCCGTTTCTGATCGGGCACATGACTGCCTCCGTATGCTGTCCCATAGATTCATTTAACGTTTGGGAAAGTCGACAAGCGCTCAGGAGGACAACCTGCTGATTAAAGACAAGAAAGCAATGAAGCACTAAATCCTGCACCCTATTTATAAAGATGAGGAGCGTTGGAAGTTTTTAAAAACTTTTTATGCTAATAATAATACAACACCCAACTCAGGCTATGAATGAATCCTTGAATTTGTAAGAGGAAGAATGTGTTATTTTTTTTTTTTGATTTTTACATTGTCTCACTTTAAACGTTAAGGAAAGATACGCAGCTGAACAGCAAACTCATCTAAATGCAGACTAACTTGACAAAACTATCATTTTAATCAGGAATGTGATCATGTAAACAAGATTATAAATAGGACATGAAACTCGGCTTATGGCTGCTACTTTTTCCTTTTTCTTTTCCTTAGTTTTTGATCTTCTGTGCTTGACACATTTCATTCAGTACCAGAAACAAATGCTGTTTGATAACCTTTCTTTACTCCTAGCAAACGTCTCTGACTATAATTGTGGCTCTAAAAGCTGTGACCATCAGTTTGTCCCCCGGTCTTGACATTTACAAAAGTAATTGGTCACGACTTGACAGTGAACCCACTAATTGTCAAAAGCGGCAATCGCTGCATCATTAAGTGAACATCAAAAGTTTGCCGTCTGTGTTTTGGCTCTTTAAACGTTCAACAATCAGCTGATGTGCCTTCGTATGCTTCAAGATGGAAAAATACTATTCATAGAACATGTCATTGTCTGCTTACTGAGGACGTCAAAGTGGAGACGGCGGACGGGGGACGTGTGACAGATCTGCCCCGACTGGGCTCAAACATCCGAGTTACATGGTGCAGACGTCAGACCACTGATCCGCCGGGAACATATCTCCAGCTGTCTTCAATGCAAAGTGGTTTAAGCTAAAAGTCACCAGATGTTAATAGATTACACCACACGCTAATGTGACGTCAAAATGTAACTATATGCAAGATAATATATATATCTCTATATCTCTATATATAGAATAGATAGATAATCAAGTTAAAATGACTCAATCTAAATCGCTAACTATTCTCAGATATTACTTTTATTAGCCAAGTAATGAGTATTTTATCAACATGAAACTAAATGTACCACTTAAAGTATTGGAGATTTTCTTTGTGGGCGGAAGAGTTAAAGGGACGGTTCACCTCATAATCAAAAAATATGTATTTTACCTCTTTTTCAATCTCGATTGTTTTGGTCCGAGTGGTCTAGTTTCGGAGATGTCGGCCATAGAGGTGTCTGCCTTCGCTGTGAAACCCACAAGCCAAATTCGGCATCGTCCCATTACATTTGAGAGAAGACCGATGTCTCTCTGGCCGGTGTCTCTGAAACTAGACAACCGACACCAAAACAACCTAAATTGCTGAAGAGCACGGGGGTAACGAGAAAAATATGTACTATGTTGGGGTGAACTGTCCCTTTAAAGTCTGCCCAACAACTTTCTGGGCATGTTTCCATCTTCTTCTCTTTTTTTTTTTAAAGTTGCTAAAGTGTTCTTGAAAGTTGCCAAATCTATAGAGAAAGTTGCTCTGCTGTCAACACTTCCCTGTAGGCGTGTCACCATTTCCATTCCAGATCACAAATCAATCCTAATGAACTTTTTTTCGATTTTGTGACACATGAACGTGCACTCAGAGCACGGGCAGAATGCCGAAGAGCGTTCACTGCTCCATCCTGCAAAGGCCCGAGTGCATCCTGGTGAAATAACAAACATTTAACGGCGCGGACAAAGCCCAAATAAAAGTTTAAAAAAAAACAAGCTTTGCAAATGTTTTAAGAGGAAAGAAATGTGTTTAACTAGAGCTGCAATAATTAGTCGATTAATTGATTAGTGGACTGAGTATTTGCAATTGTTTCGGTTAATTAATTAATGAATATAACGTTATCAATGAATAATGTAAGTACATTTTCATTAAAAAGTCCAAAACATGTGATGGTTCTGGTTTCATTCTGACATATGTACCAGACACGCATGACAGCTGATGTTTTGGACTATTTGGGCTCGAAACAATCATAGTTTTCCTTTAAAAAAAAAAAACATGAAAAAAACATATTCATGATGTGCAACATACCGTACATTCACCCATTGTCAGTACTCAAGATCACACATACACACATCATGTGCTTTAGTAGCACAAGATGTAAACAGAAGCTTTTTTGCCTCCAAGGAAAATCTCCAGGGCATCTTGATGTTAGTGAATCCGTTTAGCTGCTCTTCAGGAGATTTACTGGAAAAAAACCAATATCTTTTTATTGAGCTGGTATCACAGAGCTGTTATCTCACGTCTGGCTGAACTTCAATGTCTGATACCCGTCTCATGTTGGTGAAAGTGTCCTTCCTTTTTAAAAAAACAGCAGCGTTCACAAGTGACCTTTGACCTGCGTCGTCTCAGAGCTGTGCCAGTGTGCGGCGCCTCCCTCCCTCTAATGCGACTCAAAGCTTAATCGTCCTCATTTCAGTCTAATTACGCACGTTCATCATTTCGTTGGGGGGGTGAATCTGTGTTTCACAGCCTTCCTGTCTCACTGACCGTCTGTCTTGATTTACATTTCCACTAATGCACACAACGGACATCATTATCAATCAGTTTAGTGCCAATCCGGTGGCTGATGTTATCCTCTCGTTTCCCCAGGCGCAAAAAACAAAAACGCCTCGTTTTTGCATTGGAACTGTGACAAGTTGTGTCCCGGTCCGCAGCTGCCTCGCCGTATTTGAATCGCAAATCCTGAAGCGTGGCTTTGAGAACAAACAGGGTGGCGGCGGCCGGCGGCTGTATTCACAACAACGCTCTGTTGTCAGTGTATATACTGGGACTTTGTGTTTGATCCTGCTGCATTGCTCGAAGGCAATCGGTCCTCGTCCGCCCCTGGAAATGTCATCGCAGAGCCAAACTTCCTTCGTCCAATAGCCGCCCGCTGTCGCCCTCTGACGAGGTCTGAGGGAGGTTGACGGAGCGAGAGAGGCGTCGTTTCCACTGGACATGCCGCCCCTCACTTTGGTTTTCCACCGTCACATTTACTCCCTTGAGATCTCTCTTAAGAGGTGACCTCTGGCTGTCCAGCTGCATGAGACCCAGATGATGGGAGCTCCGTGTTGATAAACAAAAAATAGCGAAACAGTGACGTTTCAGACTCCTGAATCGGCGCCCACACATCCGAGTTTTCTTCAGCGGTTTGTGCCGTGCATTCTCCGTCCTCAGTGGTTTTTGGTCTGTTGCTCTGACAAAACAAGACTTTTATAGACGTTGTGATTAACATTTTTCCCGATTTCATCACCACATTTTAATAGACTAAGCATTCAATTGCGATCTGAAATATACCAGCTGTCAATCAATGAAACTGAGATCCAAAGTAGTTCCACTGTACGGGTAATACAACAATACGTACATATATAATATAATATTATTAATATATTGGAAGGAGATTGGTTAGACAACTTTTTTTCTTTTCTTCTTAACAATTAATTACAAATTTCTGACCTTTTTGGGCCGTCTTGCTTCTACTGAAACCAAACAACACAGATTAAACAGACATTGACATGCAGCAGGGTGAATGTAAATGTACTTGTCTATATCAATTACTCCAAGCAACACATTTGCATTGTCATTCATGGCTTCTTTCAGTTTTTCTACACATTGGTTTAAAAATAAACACATTTCATGAGCTGACAATCAGTTTCCAGGATCTTGAGATCTTAATCCAGGGCGGTCAGACTCTCGCTCTGGCCCTTGCAGCGTGGTGAATGAACCCTCGCCTCTGTGTCACCGACACCACCGGCTTCTGAAAAGCAGCCCGAGCGCAATAACGCAGCGAGGACAGGAACTTCCTCCGGGTTCTCTCTCTCTCTCTGCTTTTGTGTGGACTGAGCGGGTGACGTTCGCCCTTTGTCTTTCGCGCCGCCGCAGTTTCTAAAGAAACCGTGCGTAGCTGCTCCCATCCAAACACACAGACGTGTTCGAGCACACTTGTGCGAGGACATTTTTGTTGACTTTCTTTTCTTTTGACTTTCCAAAGACTCTAAACCTCTCACATCGGGGCGGTCGCCACGCAAAGCAAATGAGTAACCCTGTGGGGACCCGATTGTCCTCAGGCTGGATTGAAGTCTTCACAATGTGACGTCGTGAACAGGTCGCTGACCCAATAATGCTTTCGTACATGCAGTATTTCACCAACCGAGGGGGCCGGATGCACTTAATAAAAGGAACTAACACTAAACTGCAACAGTGCACCCCTCCCTCCCCTCGGGTCCTCCTACAAGGTACAGCAGTCGGTGTTGTGGTTATCCAGCGATAAAATTGACACATTCTGTTGCAATAAACGTATTGCAACAAAATGGCTTCTTTTATGAGGCGCTAACAAGTGTGGATCAAGTCCCCCCAAGCCAAATATTTGCAGCGGCCAAACCGTGGAATTGCTATTTCCAAGTTCAGTGATGTCATTGGGCTCAAGAAGACTTTATTTGTGGGGGCTGTAACCCACAGACCTCCATTAGGAAAAAAAAAAGACATCTGTAAGTCTTAAATATATCACTCGTGCGTGCGAGTCGAGGCAGAGCAGCTGGGAGGCGGGGCTAAAGGAAACACCCCAATGGGCCCCATTGGGAATGCAGAAGATCCAGGTAATTTTAGAGGAAGTTGAACTTTTTTTAGGCCTAAGGCACCACTGAGAAACTTTCATAGGAAAGAACAAAGGCCACAACTTCCACGCATTATCCAATTCTCCTCATACATACGTATAGCGACGCATTGGACATGAAACCAGAGTCTCTTTTACGCATCTTTTTCAGGGTGCACTTTGTTTGTCACCCAAAGAGCAAATATCGAGCTTGGACTTGAATGTTTAAAACCAAACCTGTTTGTTTTGCAGGAGGCGGCGGGAACAGAAAAGGAAAAAGCAAGAAATGGAAGCAGCTGCTGCAGTTTCCCCACATAAGTTTGTGTGAAGAGCTGCGACAAACCACAGGTGAGAAAAAAACGGCGTTTTCCGCGCTCTCATATCCGTGGTCTCTCGTGTGTCAAGTCTGACGTCGTTTGAAACGGATTCAAACCTGCTGTGTCCGTGGCTGCTTGTTTAAACCCTTTAAGTCTCAAGTAGAAATAACCAGACCTCCATATTGACAAGGTCAAAACGCACTCTGAGATCCCGAGACACTCTCTTTGGAAATGGCTTTAAAATAGGACTTTTTTGTGTGTTTTTGTTTGTATGAATTCATATTTGATGTATACGTTTTACACATGTTTTTGTTCAATCGAACACAGGTTCTGTGTGTGACATTAGCTACGCAAACAGTGAAAAAGCACCGACGCTTTCAGTCACGATAATTTAGCTCCTCAATTAAATAAATATTGCGTTAACTTACAGTACGAGGTGCTGCCAAAGGTAACAAAGTTACTGTAACGCTTCAGTCAACACTTGTCATGTAATATACTGCGTGAGTTCACTCTTAAGAACCAATATTAGTGGGACCGCTACAGAAAAATTGCAGATAATAACTTCATTTTTATTTTTGACATGACATTTGATACCCAGAACATTTACATGAAAAGACACTGCTGACTATCCCCGCATAAAATGCGGCCATAATTTCGCCCATACACGGTCCAGCCACGCACTAGGTTTCCCCCCAGTCTTGTTCTGTTATTGCATTAAGCGCAAAAGTTCCCTTGAACGCATGACAGTGTTGTGCAACTTTATGGAAGAGAGCAGGAACGAATTCACTAATGAAATCTGAGCTGCATAGAGTAGAAGGGACGCCATGTGAATCATATTTTAAGATAGATTTCTCCTCCTTTGTGCTGGGGGGAAATCCCATCAAGGCCTCCAGGCCGGGATATAAAAGTATAATTTACTATAATTTACTTTAAAGGCTCTGTGTAAAGCCCTTTGTTGGAGCTCATGTTATGCATTCATCGTCATTACTTCAGCCAGTTTTGGCAGAAAATGCTGCGTTTGTGCCGGTGCCTCTGCATACACAGCGTGCATCTGCAATTTCAAGAGCAAATCAGCAGTAAAGGTCATGATTTGATCCACGGCTCGGCGGCCCTGAGGCTCCAAACACTTCAGAAAACAAATCAAGCACACAACACACAGTGTACTCGACGCTGAAGTCAGATTAGTCGGCTATTTTTGGTTCAAATTGGACAGGCATATATACTGAAACATGAGCTAATCATACTGTAAAACTTCTGCGTTTATCTGATCAATGTTGATTTTTCATTTCCTCTGTGTAGCAGTGGTGGCCTAATTATACTTCACCAAAATAGACATCCATTCATCCATATGTCAGACATCCATTCTCTCAGCAACAAACCTCAGGTTACTTCTAAAAAGAATAAAATGGATGGTACACTCTCACACACTCGACTGGCTCTTGCTTCACAATCAGCGTGCAGACATTAAAGTGGTATCGATCCGCTCATTTAACTCAAGAAAACAGATAAACCTATTTTCCAAAATGAAAAATGCCAAGCTAACACTTTAAACAGATTACATCCGGAAAATAAGGACGTCCTTCCTTACAGCAGCTCGGGAAACAACACCACCACCCGTCATGACAAATTTAAAAAACGTCCGAAGAGTTGACAACAAGAAAAAATCTTCAACTTTTTGCCGGACAAATCAATTGTGAACTTAATACATTTATCTTTTCATGTAGAAGCAGAAAGAAGCAGAGCACCTGAGGGGAAAAGCAGGCAGTAAAAAAAAAACATGTGTACCACCCCCCTTTAGGATCTAACAACATTTGTTTTTTTTAAATCTGAGGAATATGACATGCCGACAAAGTTACCATGGCTTGAAACAAACAGGGGACTTTGCAGCCGCGATCAACTGTTAAACTAAACAGCCGGCATAGTGACCAAAACCACCGCCACTGCTTTTCAATAAGGATGTACAACACACCTCAAGAATCCCCAAACTAACACCTTTCCTTAATACATATGTTTTGGAAAGGTGCAATGTGTAGGATCTAGCAACACGCTCCAAGCAGTTGGGGTTGCTGCGTTCGTACAATGTAAACTAGTAGTTTCTCTCATTTTTGCCACTTTAGATTTGACCCATTAAACGATTGACGAGCTGTACTTCATCTTCTATTGATAATGTTAGATCTTTTGTACGTTTCAAACTAAAGTTCTGGCCTCAGCTTACACATTGCACCTTTTTTCAAATGTATCCATCGATGTATTAATACATCATAAAGCCAGTTGGTGTCCATACTGCTTACAGTTGTAGATATATTGCGCTTCCTTTGTTTTTCAAGACGGATGAGTGTCGTCTTTCGTAACCGCGAAGCTTCCTGTCTCACACATGCTTAAAAACATGTGTTGTTGTAACTTCGGTTTTTTTTTTTCTTCTTCACTTTTCCCCCCCTCAATTTTCTGTTTTACCTTAAATATATTGTCAGGAAGCTCAGAATCACGAGAGTGCCCTCTCTCTACGTTCTTCCAAAACTCCCGTTAAAATCTCAGCAGATCAAATATGTCCTAAAACTTGACTCTGAGAACTCTGAATGCGTGCAGCCTGCAGAAGAAGAAACAAATCTAGCTCAAGTGGTACCACGGAGGAAACTGTGGGCTGCGCGGGGATAGGAAGCAGACGGGTGTTTGTGCCGTTCCAACCTGCAGTATGCGTATACGTTAATCTGAACAGGTTAATCTGATGGGCTCGAGACAGAGCCCAGAGGTACTGAAACCAGAACTCAGACTTACAGGAGGGAAAGTGCAGCAACCAGAGGAGGGAAAGAGCTCGCTGTGGTTTTTGATTTAAATTCTTTTCTGTAGAAATTGAGAAAATAAGATTGTAAAATCAGGGCTTTTGAGGGGGCAGAGGATGATATGCACAAAATACTACCATCGTCTACTCTGGACTGTAAAATAAAGGTTGCTAGAATATTTAGTTGTATATGTTCTCAAGCATTGAGTTAAAACATTTGGGTTGAGCAGCACAAATGTTCTCTTTAACTTTGAGTTATCATCCTAATCCTTTGGTTTGGTCCTAAAATAATGAGGGAATTGTCGCACCCTCATGCCGTGTGCACAACTTTAAACTTTATTTTGGTGGACTGTTTATGCCCTTTTGCTTGACTGAATTGGATGGAGGCACCAAAACAACACGGAGGAAAACTTGGGACAGTAAATGTTTAACAAGCAGCTGGGTTCTCGTCATGAATGAACAGTATTTATGTGACTTTGAGCAAATGCCCCTGATAATATGTTTTGGGTTTGGGTTGTAAAAAACAAGTCACGCCACATTAAATTGAGCTGAAATATACAGTTGAATAATATGCAACTATTTTGATAATCAATCAATTTCTTTTTTTATTAAACTATTCAGCCGTCTTCAAGGTTTTACGTGATATTTTTTAAACCTGGTGCACAAAAAACACAATTAGTTTCTACTTGAAAAATGGAAATAA
This sequence comes from Clinocottus analis, assembly GCF_023055335.1. Taxonomy (NCBI): domain Eukaryota; kingdom Metazoa; phylum Chordata; class Actinopteri; order Perciformes; family Cottidae; genus Clinocottus; species Clinocottus analis. Next base: position 18,085,875 of record NW_027176207.1, on the reverse strand, counting down.
GTAAAGTACTATACTTCAAAATTGTACTTAAATGTAGTAGTTGAGTAGTTAAAATGTACTTGTATAATAAATACATTGTTTATAAGAATGCAAAGCTCTTAATGTGCTCTCAATGTGCACCAGATTGATGCATTTAAATATGAAATTAAGAAATAAGTATAAATGGAACTAGCAAGCCAGCTTGCTAACTAGCCAGACACATTTTTTTTTTAACCTAGATTCGTCGTCACCAAAACAACCATTTTCTTTTGTGCTAGTCAAATGACCACAGAAAACAACGTCTATTGTACTCCTGTTTTATTATGGTGAATATACTCTCACCACAGCCAGGAAGTGAAAAAGAAGCTACAGAGCGCGACAGAGGACAGAAAGCGTCAGACATCCAAAGTGTTTTGGGAAGCCAGTGAGGGTTTATGTTCAGCAAATAGTGCTGTTGCTTTGGTTATGGTGGCTAAAACGGGCGATGGGCGATTCCCCCCCCCAACCGGCCTCCAATGCTCGAGGTCAGTTGAGGACTTTCCTCACGTCAAACCTGAGTCTGGGAGCTGCAGATTGAACCGCAATACATGTGATGTGAGTGAGTGTCAGGATGTCTCTGAAAGATAAATCAAACAACTCTTGTTTTTTTTCTTTTTTTCTTTCTTCTTTCTTTAGAGAGTCAACACTGGTACCAAGAATTAGTAAAAAGTCCCGTCTCTGGCTCCGAGTGCCGCTAGAAAGATCTGAGCGTAACCTTGTGAACTGCGACGCACAACAGCTCTTTTCTTGTGAACACCTCGTCCACACACACGTCAGATTTGGGTTTGTTTTGCCTGTAGACCGGAAATAGAGTTACAGTTCTCGAAGTTCTCTCAACTCTCAACCCCGTGTGTGCGTTCTGTTGAAAAGAGATCACGGTTAGATTAACTACAGCAACATGTGATGTCTGTGTGATGCGAAATATTACCATTAGCAAGATTGCAGCCCAGTTCCCATCCGTCGATGGCGCGCTTGTGTATGGAGGCACTGTCACCGCACAGCGCCTGCTCGCAGGATACATCCATCCATACGTGGCATAGGAGGGGGGCTTGCAGAGGAGACACACAAGACACATTGTGAGGTGGACATCAAATGAAGAAGAAGCATTGAGACCCAGCTGATGGCAATCTCCAATAAAACACGTACTCCGGCCCTGAGGTGCAGTGTGTCGACAAACAGGCGGCTGAAGATCGTAGCTAGGAGCCACAAGCATGAACTTATGGACAGTAGGTGTTTGTTTTGTTTGTTAAATTCCAATTAGTCCCATGAAGTAAGTGCACTTTTACTCCGCGGGAACTTTTACAGGAACAAAATAAGAAAGACAGTCACGCATTTAGAATCTGGTCGTATTTGTATTTGTTTTTTCGGCCTTAAAGCAGATGTGTACTGTTCTTACTGAGGATTTTAAAGGTATTCATACTTGGATGATGTGACGGTTCCAGAGGATGCATGTTTAACATGAGACTTATTTCACTCCACTACATTTATTTGACAGTTATAGTTTCTGGTTATTGAAGTTTAACCTGCATCATTTGATGTGTTGGCAATTAAAATCTGCCATTAACCAACGACAATAAGACAATAATGACAGTGAGAGGCTGCTGGCATTGTAATGCATCAGGACTCGGGGGCAAAAATGTTTGTGTTGGCACCTCATGCATAAATTGTTGTTCATTTTTTGGACTCAAAAGCATTGTGAGAACACAAAATGCTGGTAAACATGCGAGGGGGCTTTATAGAATATGAAATTGTCTCCCAGGCCGGATCTGGCCCCTGACCTCGGGACCGCTGTGCTAAGGTTTATGACGTCTGAACTTCCAGACCGCTACCACATGTGTTCGGCCTCATTCCGGCTGTGAGAAAGGACCGGAATAACTTTTGCACGATCCTCCTCCCCAGTATGAATCAAAGTCTCTCTATGTGTATATATGCATTGAAGGATTTGTATAAATAGCTGTATGTATTGTTTGTTATTTCATTTGATCATATTCTAATTCAAACATCAGTATGTGTTGTTTGTGTGTAGCGTGAGGAGGATTACAGCGCACATGTTATGAGCAACCTTTTGTTAACCTTGTTAGGTCTCATCATATTATTAGCATTTAATCAAAGTTACGTAGCCAACGTACAAAATAGTCCAAACTAATTGAGAAATCTATCGAGCGAGCAAGATGAACAAACTATCTTTAACGGTTGTTTAAATACAGATTTGTCTACTTTGCAGACATGCATATTGGATTTGTGAACTCTTCACTCTCCGTGTCCGCCTCTGCACGTCTGGTTTCCGACACATATTCAAATGTCACACAGTCACGCACCAGCGAACTAGAAAATAACAACAACTGCACTATAACTCCGTGTTGCTACGTGGTCGTGTGCTGAAATGAAACGTCACTGTGAAAAGAGACATTTACGTTTTGATTCAGTTCCTTATTTAAGGACCGGGATTCTTTGGTCAAACTGCTGATGCTTAAATACCCCAAATATTAAATGAAGTTTGGTTGAAGCGGCGCGTCGCTCATTTGTTCAACAGCAGATGCTTTTTTTTCTTCTTCTTCTTCTTCTTCTTCACCTTCACAACTGAGCTGCTTCTTTCCTGAGAGGGACTTTGCAAATTTGCGCCTCACAGACCATGTGACACGCGGAGGCAGGAAGTTCAGCGCGGCGCCGCACCGAAAAACAAGTGCTGTGAAAAGCTTATTGCAGGAAGACATGAAACTAATAAAAGTGACGGAAAGGGCAGAAGCAAAACGTGAGGTTTGGTAAGTGTGAGAGTGAGAAACGGAAATATGACAACGATAATATGGACAGAGAGATGAGATCAGGAAGGATTCATTTCTGAAAAACCTTCACGACGGCTTTGTGAAAGCAGAAAGACACGAGTGGGAGGAAGTCTCCAGAAAGACTTTCAGGAAACTGTCAACTTCCTTGTTTGTCAGAAACAGGGATTCTCTTCTTCTATCTCCTGCTCTCTTGTGTTTTAGTACACACCATGCAGGCAACACGCAACATTTCTTTCTTGCACAGCATTGTGATCTTACCGCTTTGTAAAAAAAAAAATTCCAAAAAGGAAACGCAGGACTCGAAACTTCACATTCACGTAACTGATCTTCACGGCGCTTTCTTTGCTTTTTTACTTGACCACAGCATTCCAATCAGGACACGGGTGTAAACACTGAGGGCAGATTCACCGTGTTGCCGACAGACGTACACCAGTACAACAAGAAGGGGAAATAACACGGTCTGAAGATACTCCATTAGTCCTGAGAAGCTCAAAAGGACGACGGCAGAGCTGGCAGCAAACGGTGCAAACGGCTCTAACAGTGCAAACGATGGCAGCGGTGCTGACAGAGCTAACGGCGTTTTCCTTGAGCGGGTTCCCGCGTCATCAGCTGTTCACACCGTGTGAGCCAGTGGGGCACGTGCACTAACATGCACTGACGTACAGCACAGCAGTCTGCAGGATGGTAGACGGTTTTTTTTGTCTGTATTTTTGTTTGAAGGTGGATACATCCCGCACTTTAGGGTTCCTTTTTTGAGGTTGTGAGGATCCATTTGTGTAGACAATAAAGACACACAGTAGGGAGATTTATGCCAAAATCAAAAGTGTTTAACGTGTTATGACTTTGAAACCTCTTAATATTACAACTTTTTCCAAAAATATTTCAACTATTCTTGACTATTCCTAGAGAACACACATGTGGGATATGGTGTGACTGTGAAGAAAGTTTTGAACATGAGCAGAAATCTTTCTGAAACACACGCGAGCCACTAGTCCACAGGTTTATAAATTCATTAAAAATGAATAAAATGAATCATTTGAATGCACATATTAAAAGAGCTTAAAGACGCAAAAGAGGGAAGAGAAAAATAAATTCCTCCAGGCGTTTTTACTCCATAGATATAACATTAAATAAGAATAGTAGATAGTAGAGAATACATATTTAAAAGCAATACAGAAGACTCAGAGCCTCACCGCATTATGTTCCATTATATTTTTACATTTTGAATTGTCACCTAGCAAATTAATTTAGCGTTTTCTGACTCCCCTCCATCATATGATATGTGTCCCGATGTTAAAAACCCACCTACGTTCCACTATTTCCCTCTCCTCGTGTCTTCTGCTCACAATATTCTCAATCTGATTTAAAATAAAGAGACATTTGTTTCCGCCGTGTTGGCTCACACTACACAAATACAACATTTGTGATTCCTGACAAATGGAGTCATGTGTGAATGGGCGCATCGGATTAGTCAGCTGGTGTTTACGATAATAACAAATAAAATTAAAAAATGGAGCAGCATGTGAATGAAAAGTGGGGAAATGTCATGTTGTTGTTGTTGGTGTTTTTTGGCGTTTGTATCACTATTGTCTCGTTCTTTCACCTCCTTTCTCGATTGTCTTCGACTATTGCCGTTACCGCCCTCCTCGTGTGGTTTGGCTGCTTACGTCTCTGGATGTTCTGCTTTCTGAGGGACACGTGCAGGAAGTTCAGTTCACACGTGCAGATGGAAGAGGCCTTCTGCCCTCTTCTGCAGGCCATTAGAGAAACATGATCTTACAGTTGACCAAGTTCCTGCCAGTCTTTATTTTTTCTTACCTTAACTTTATTGTAATTCTGTGTTAGAAGGACCGAGCAAAATAAGCTTTTCATTGTATAGAATAACTGTCTGTTATCTGTGCATCTGACAGTAAAAACATCTTGAATCTTGAATCTTTAATAACACGCCAGTTCTTTTTTTCTTTATCTTTTGTCAAAGTTGATTCGTGAACTTATTGATGAACAGTCTTGCGATCCATGGATTCATGCGTTGCTCACCAATGTAGCACACCGTTCAATACCAAACACCAACCTTGGGACCCCCTTGAAAAGACTGTAGTACACGTTAAGAGGCATATATAATACATTTTCTTTCTTTTGAAGCAGTAGTCTTGGTTAGACTTTTGTGATTTGCAGCTAAAAAGACATCAAGGGGCATCTATAAAACAAAATGTGGGCATTAACCACCAGAAACCTAAACAAAGACCCTTTCCAGATCTGTTTGGCTAGTAATGAGCAGGTAGAATACATGAGCAAGTGGCCAGATGTACCCGTGTACGTGGTGGAGAAACTTAGCTGGTAGCGTGACGAAGTGGTCATGAACGGCGCTAGCGCTTGACTCTGCTATTGAATTATTAAATATTTAAAGCTTGCCAACTTGTCGGGATGGCTGGGTCAAAATCCCCCCCCTCAGTTCGCCAACGTGCGCACTCATGACTTTGGTGACGTCGGCCGTAAAAGGTTCTACAACCATGTCAACATGTATTGGCTTGTTTGTCACCTTCAGGACATTTGTATTGAATTTGCAGCAGCGAGTAGCTCTGAGAGGCTGTACTCAAGTGACTTTAATCCGAGCACACTGTACACTGTACAGAATTTCATGGTAATCCATCCGATAGCTGTTGAACGGCGAGCATGGCTAAAACATAGAAAACCTTGTACATACACTGGACAGAGCTAAATGTGAGAACCCTAAACCTGTGTGGCGTCATAAATTCACTGTCGGGGCGTACGGACCCGGAGGTCTTTGGAGCCAGCAGGAGGCCCAACAGAGGCCTCCTTGTATAAGCTCTCTGTGTGATGATGTACAGCATGTTCTGTACAGTCCAGGAGCTCTTCTCATGTACATCACACCTCCAGTGATCTATTGAGGAAGTCCAGTGATCCACAACCACAATGAAAATGTCCCAGCACTGGGGGGATGTTCTATTTTACGCACGAGTAGCCAATGTGGGATTGGCCAAGTAGTTTAATAAACTGTAATAAAGTTATTTTTTTTAATTATTTTTTTATGAGAACGAGAATTATGGGTTTGGATTATAGACTGTCACATAAAACTGTTCATTATTTTGTCTTCAAGCCATGGAACAACCTGACGTTTTCCTTGTCGTCGGCCTCTAGAAATCTCTTTCTGTTCAGTTTTCCTTTGACTTTGCCTCTTTTTTCCCCCCCCCCACAGCCGTCTTCTTCATTGTTCTTATCGCCTTCGGCCCCCATTTACTTCGCATTGATCCTTCTCTGTTCACTTTGGAGCAGGATAGAGGAAGTATGTTGGAGCAAAGAGGAAAGAAAAGAGATCATTAAAGTAGAACAGAGAACAAAGGGGACGCAGCAGTTTAACAGAGCGCAAAGGAAGGGAGATAAGTAGAGCAGAAAAAAACTAAGTGGGGTAAAACAGAGCATCAGTTACCGTCCGTCACTCCATCATTGATCAGAGATTACTCAGTTAAGTGACAAGAAAACAAATTTGAAAAAAACTGAAGTCAGTGGCGGACTCTGGCTGTCTAAAGGGCATGGTCCAAAATATAAAAAAGGCACGAACTTGCAGAAAGTAAGCTGGTGGACACTTTTTCAATGTTTTCTCCACTAAAAGGAAATCATAGACGACACTTTATCACATGTCTCGTCTAGAAAGAAAGGACACTTCATCATATTTTCTCCACCTGAAGCGAGTCAGAGAGGACACTTCGGGGCTGGAGGAAGAAGACGCGGATGTACACAATGCGGGTTGTAAAGTATTCAAAAACGGTGTGTTGTAAATGCAAATGCGCATGTTACAAATGAACCTGACACATTTGTTAACACACGCAGTGTGTTTTGGTGTGAGATAGTGAATGGAATCAACTTTATTTGTCGAAAAGCAAACTCGCTGCGCAGATCAAACAAAAACCGGTTCCCCCCTTTTCATTGGTTTGCATGTAGTTGAGCTCAAGTGCTAGCAGGAGGCTGAGTGGTTCATAAAGACGGAGACAAACAGGGATTTGTTATTTCCTTATGAGCTTGTTATGAGGAAGAGTTTTTCTTGTCTTCTCGGAGTCATTTCCTTGAGAGAATCTGTCGGTGGTATTGGAATACAGAAGTAAATTGTTTGACTTGCAGATTTTTCTTTTCCGTCCTCTCTTTCTGGCCGCCCCGCTTCTCCCCGAGTCCCATTTGTTTGTTCATGAAGCATCGTGAGTCGCTTTGCGTACACATGAGTCACAAATGCAAATTAAAATGTTCTCGGTAAATTTTGTTTTCAGATCAGACGGGTAGTTGAACTCAAACAGCCCAAGATATGCATCTAAAGGCTCCTCAGCGTGTATCATTTTTCATCGAACATCGGCCAAACTCATGGGCTCATCCATCAAGTTGGCCGTCTTTAACATTTCTTTGTTTATATGCTTGAAATAATTACACAGTAAAATGTGTCAATTACAAGCTCCTACACAGAATAGTAATATCTTCATTCAAGGAGATGGAAACAGTCTAATTTTGCAGTTTTTGTTCAAAGAAAAATTCTTAAAAGATGATGAAAAATAGTTTCAAATATTTTTTTTCTGTGAGTGAGTTGACTAAACTTTCAGCTGTACAGTATTTGCATTGCTTGCTCTGAAAGTCTCTTTCTTACAGTTGTCCGGCTAGAAAACAGCGTCATACACGAGCTGCAGCCATACTTTTAAAGATGATCACGTGGAGACAAATTCTTTATTTCCTCTGTTTTAATATGTTTAAAAGCATATTATAAAAACGCAGTTAATCGCAACCTGGTTCGTCTAATTAATCCACTTCATTTTCCTCAATAAGTTTTCCATTGCTCCTTTTTAATAAAAATGTTCCCGTAAATGAGACAACGCAAATGTTATCATCGAGCATTATCACCCGCTGCCGTGTGTGCTGATATTTCAATAAAAAAAATGTCTGCGTCATTCATTGTTGTGTTGTGCTAAACTCTTTTGATGATAAGTGGATTACTGAAAGCGTAAATGGTTCAAATCCCTGGTCGGACTAACCTACAAACAGTAGTAATTTCATAATCGATGTAAAGTAAATAAATACGTGGTCTTTGCCGTGTGACGTAGGCCCCCCTGGAGGGTTAATCAGCCTGATATTATATTATAGATCATGAAGATGCAGCAACTTCTCATGATGATAAAATAAATGTCCCTTTAATTTTGTGTTCCCTCCCTATAGTTGATGGAAAGATGCACCCATTCATGCGTTCTGCTTTCTCTCCACAGAAAGGGACTACAGCAGCCTCTGTGAGCGGCAGCCGATCGGACGGCTGCTGTTCAGACAGTTCTGTGAGACTCGACCCGAACTGAGACGCTGTGTCAAGTTCCTGGACGCTGTGGTGAGAAGTGTGTGTGTGTGTGTGTGTGTGTGTGTGTGAGATGGGCTTTTTGAATGTTTGTCTTGTTCCTGGATGTGTGCGCGTTTGTGTTGAAGAGATTGAAAGTTTTGTCTCAAATGCCCTTTTCCATGACTACTAGTGTGGGAAGAGACACTAGTGTGTGTGTGTGTGTGTGTGTGTGGAAAGGGGCGGGGGGGGGGGGGGAGGGGTCTCAAGGACTTGTGTTTCTGTCTTCCTCGAAAGGCTGCTCAATTCCTATTAATGAAGAGAGAGGGAGGTATGTGGGTGTTTTATTGTTCCTGCCCAAGTCATCCTCATCTTCCAATGAAAACTCTCCATCACACTTGTTCTGCTACTAAAAGGTTTTTAAATGTGATTTTCAAACATTTTAAATTAATTAAAGGGACAACAAGGAATGGATATTAATGAATGCCTCTCTATATGACCTTAACAAGACCACCAGCGAGAACATTAGGGCCATTTCTTAAATGCTCGTGTTACGGCGAATTCACACCCAATTATTTGGCTCGGACTCCAGTGGGACAAACCCCGGTCCGGCTTCACCGCTGAGAGCTCAGTGTCCGGCGAGAGCAACTCCCATCTCCAGCCATTAGAGCAAAGCAGCTCTGGAGATCTGAGAAGCTGCACCAAGAAAACCCAAAATGATCTGCCTGAAATCTGTTTTTCTGTGATTTGAGTGAACTGTCCCTTTTTTTTCAAAACAACCGTCACATGTCGAGTTGGTTCTCATACACGGACCTTTTAAAGCAGGAAGCTTAATTATCCTGAAATGCGTCCGACACTTGACGTTTAGAGTGCAGAGGAGGAGGAAGTTGAGTTTAATATCTGTTTAATGAAAAGCGTGAACTCTTGACTTGGAGAGAGAGAGATCTGCGTCACGGGGAACGGCTCGCTGCTCGCTCTGCTCACGAAAGGAATGTTTCAGTTGCACTCTCGGTTTATTCCAACCGGACTGCGTGCGTGTGTGTGTTAATGTGTGCGTGCGTGCGTGTGTGTGTAGTCCCATTGATGCCGCTTTGCTTTGCTGTGTGCACTTGACAAATGATAAACTGTGGTTTCCTCCTTCACTCTTTTGACCCCTCACCGGTGGTGGAATGTAACTTCAATAGATGCACATTTACTCAAGTACAGTAGATTTTGGAGGTATTTGTACTCTGCTTGAGTGTTTCCATTTCATGTTACTTTATGGATTTACTTTAAGAATTCCAAATGGGAGGAGAAAGACAGATTTTTGGACGACATCGTAGCAATTGTAAACCATGTGTGAGGGTAAAAGCACTATGTTCTTGTCACAGCGTTCTCTCCATCAAGATTCAAATACGGTCTGAAAAATTTGAGTCTGTAATGTTACAAATGAAAAATGTGTTGGAATCTTTGATGGTGACTTTTTTATTGGATTTCCTCAGCAAATTTTCCAAAATTTAGTATCGGCTCGATTAAGATGATACCAAAAAAAAAAAGTGTGGATAGTACCCGTTGGAAAAAAGGAATTGTTAGCCTAGCAACATTAATGCTACAAACAACCCACAATGCAACACTTTCTGCAGGTTCCGATGTCGTATCGGCGCTCTCTCCGTTCTCAAATAATCAGCTGTTGTCAAATACGGTACTGATACATACACTAATACATAATAACCAGAAATAACACACGCTGGAGAGCGCGCCTCCAGTCTGACTGACCGGCTCAGCCAAACGGCTTTACCGCTTTCAGTCGTCCAGCGGATATACAACTCACACGCGAGGCAATTACGTCCTCTCTCACCGCACAACCGCTTCCCGTCTCTTCTCAGAGAACTCTGCGAGAGGACGAGATGGAAAAAGGGAAAATGAGATTTGAACCGTCTCTGCTGTCACTTAGCGTTACATTACGGGGCCCTCGCGCTGCGAGATGGGCAGAGGAAGCACTTTGGAGTTTCCCAGTCCGGCTCCGTTTACTGCAAGTGATTGAGAGGGACGGCTGACATGAGGCGGGGAGAGGATGCAATCAGCTCATGTACTGCTGGGTGTGGAACAGGCCTCCCAAATCTCTTCAATTAGATATACGAAATTGGGTTTTGCAGTAATCAAGGTCTTCAGTGGAAACGCAGAGAGTCGGTCGCACAGCTGAACAATCGCTCAATATCACCGTTTATTGACTTTCATCACGAGGGAGAGCCGATCCCGTCATCGCTGGGCACAATGTCAAACGGTCTGAATGAAGGATGCCGTTGTTTGTTTTGCACGTAAGAACTGTTACTGATCGGTTACGAACACGCTTCCTTTGGCTATTTTTGTTCCAGGACTTTGCGTACACTCGTTCAAATGGATGCAGGACCGAGTTTAACCGTACTGTCATTTATACGTCGACGGGGTGATAGCTGTCACGTCCGGGCGACTTGTGACGGTCACTTCTGGCTCCTCCCACTCATGTCGTCTTGTCGTGTTTCCCTGCAGGCCGAGTACGAGGTGACCCCGGATGAGAAGAGGAAGGAGTGCGGTCAGGAACTCATCGACAAATACTTCAACCCAAAGGTAGCTGCTGCCTTCATGGACCTCTGTCACTCTCAGCGCCGACGGCGTTACGTCACGCGACGTAACGCCCGTAGCTTAGGTTGCGTTACAGGCGTGCTTATTTGAAGTAATGGTGTTTTTCCTAACCCCTAACCAAGTGGGTTTTGTTCCCTAAACCTAACTGTGTCACGGTACCAACGGGTTTCGCAACAAATCTTCTGCGTCAAGACACTTTGCGAAATGTTGCCGAGTCATTACAGTGACGTTTGAGAGAAAGTATGACGCGTAGAGATGAGATCATGTCTGCACACTTTGACTTGTCCGGAACATTATTTTGCCCATTTTAACCCCTTAAGCAAAAGGTGACTAACAGTGATTTTGATTATTGTTAAATAAGAGTTGCCAAACTTCTTCTTCATTGTCTGCAAGTTTACGCCTGTTTTACCTGATAACTCTCTCTCTCTCTCTCTTTCTCTCTCTCTCTCTTTCTCTCTCTCTCTCTCTGTGTGAGCGTCACTTCTTCACCTGCTTCTGTGTGCATACGAGTCTGAACATGCAGCGCGGCGATAGATAATGATCTATCTGTCTCAAACCCAGTCCGTCCGGCTTTCCTCTGTGAGTTTACTGCCAGGGTTGAGTCACTGTTTACAGGGAATGAAGGTGTCTTTTATTTTTGCGGTGCAGGTGGAGGACCACGTGCCTGAGGTGGAGGAGGCCATGGTGGCTCTGTGCACCGAGAAGCTGCAGCAGGTGGCCTGTAAAGAGCTCTTCAAGGACTGTACCAAGTAAGATCACAGGGGTCCCATGAGGACTCGGTCAGAGCCGTCGCGTCCTTGCTCTAATTTCTTGCAATTTGTTTTCAATGACCCGATTATACACATACACACACGCACACACAGGGTTATTTATTTATAATATCTTGCGGTTAGTTTTTGGCAAACATGTATTCACATAAAATGGATTTAATACTCCCACGAGGGTTCACGGAGGGCTGATGTTGCCGTTACACACAACTTATGGAAAAAAAGAGTCCGTGTGAAACCAAATCAATTGAACTACAGCAGTGAAAATGTAAAATTCAAAACTATACTCACAGATAAAGAGTTGGCTGCACATGAACAGACATCGTGTATTGGACTAACCTAATGATATACTGTTCTGTGGTGGGGAAATACAACGTATATGATGCATATTTTGCAAAATACATGACACAGTGGATTTTTACTGAATTTAACCTTGTGAATAAATGCCAAATTTGAACCGTTTGGCATGAAACAAAACACTCTTTCACACAAAGGGGTGAAATTGGTCGGTGTTAGCGCATCCCAGATCAACCTCACCCTCATCGCCTCTCTGTGTGTGCTGTCTGTCCTCTCGGCGTTAGAAAATAAATCCTGCGGTGCAGCTACAATCAAAAGGCACATCAAAACAAGTGCCGCTGGCACCGCGGACCGCCGACGGCCTGAACGCTGACCTGAATGTCGGCTCTGTCTCCGCTTTTAGGTTTCCGTCTCAAGTCTTTGAAGTCACAAGGCGCGAGACGCCGCGCTTGTTGAATTCGACGGACTCGCAGCAGTCATAAGTCGTCAGATTTAGGATCCGAGTTTCATTTGAGTCCATTTCGCGAGTCTCTGTGTGTGTTGGATTCTGATTGGTTCAGAGGACGACTGTTAGTTAGCAACTTGGTCCTGGAAATGTTCTTCCTCCATAGATTTGAATGAGGATACTTTGGGAGCTGACTCGGAGAAGACAAGTGTCCCAGCATGCATTTTTAGCAACATGGGTTTTGTCTTTCAGGATAGATACGTGCCGTCTCATTGGTGAAGGTTTTTTGGGGTTGTATGTGAGGACTCCTGGGCCTGCAGACACGACTCAGGGCGGAGGAAAGAAAGTCACACAAAACACATAAAACAAAGCTCATGACCGATCAGCTTCCGGCCTGTAACATCAGGTCTTGCTTCTGTCACGCTGGATTTGTAACTCCAGTATTTCCCAAATGAGGAAGTTGGGTTCATAACGGTTGAGAGCGCCGAGCATGTCGGCTGTTCATCAAGTGATGCAGAGAACGATCCGCTCAAAAGAGAAGAGGAAAATGAAATGATTGAAGAGTAAGAATCAGAAATCTGAATATTTTAAGCAAATAACGACTAAATAGACATAAATGTTGAGGAAAACCAAATGAAACCATTTCGCTAATTGTTCATTCCATAAACAACACTCACACGTTGTGTAACATCCTCTCGCGGCTCTGTTCATGCTTGTTGCGTAGGCGTGAGGCGGCGCACAGGCCGGTTTGTTTTTCAGACCACGTCAAGAACAAGACAGAGAGTAATTATTACGCTGCTGCACACAATATTTTAACGCTACAAACTCTGCACCCTGGCAGTTGGTTTTTCTTCACACGTCTGGTAGGAAGGTAAAAGGAGAAGTCTGGTGATTTTCTACATCCACCGGGTTTTCAACGTAAAAGCTGTCGTAACTCTTACAGTTTGAGTTCAAGAGTCTCATTCAAAATCCATCAAATAAGAATGAACCATTTCAGCTGTTCAGGGTTCTTACGGTCGTGGAAAACCTGGAAAAGTTATGGAATTTCAAAATGGTTATTTGCAGGTCTGGAAAAGTAGTTGGAAAAAAAAGTCATGGAAATGTGTTGTATTCATGTGTTTATGGCCTTCATTTACCATAAGCACCATAGGTAAACAAGTATTCACTATTATTTTTTTCTTAGTGGTTTATACAATAAACTAGAACATTTCATCTGGCTAAAACCATAATCCTAATTAGCTCACTGCTGTAGCTCCTAAAAGCAACGTATTGCCTGAATAAGCCTTTCTCAGAAGCTTATGACATCTGAAATAAATCAAAAACGTTTGCTTTTGACATTTAGGCCTCGAAATAATACAACTATCCTCTTGCAGACTAATTCACAAGCAAAAAGAAACTCATCCCTGCTTGATTTCAACCAATACAGTCTCTCTTATTGAGCCTATTGTTACTACATTTCATCAAGTCAGAATGGACAGAAAATAACCTGCAGATGCTCTGTTGTGTCTTTTTTTTTTAACCCAGATTGATCCACGACTACCTGAGCGTGGCGCCCTTCGCGGACTACCTCGACAGCATGTACTACAACAGGTTCCTCCAGTGGAAATGGATGGAGAGGTAGGGGCTTTCTGAACTTTTGTGTCATCTCCGTTTCTTTCTCAAACTTTCCTCCTTCGCCTTTCTGCTGCAGTTTCTCCCCATTATGTACGTGAGCATAAACCATACTTTCGTGACACACAAGCACACACCACTTAGGAGATCACTCTGGCTCATTGAGAGGCGACAATAGCCTTAAGCTCCACCGCAGCACCAGTAACAACATGCGTAGAGAGCTGCATCATTCCTTCACGTGCCGGGATGTGAACAAATCAATATTCGGGTGACGTCACCGGCACATAATTCGAGACGGGAGTTTGAAATTGCCCCACTTCAAACTTTCACAGTTCAGTTACAGCAGTGAGTCGACTGAGAGCTGTTGAAGGCGAGATGCGCCCGATTGTTGTACTGTTACCCAGAATACTTGAGAAGGTTTTGTCTATTGTAATTATAGGGAAGGCTGGTGCAGCAGGTAATTCTGGTGTCTATACAGGTCTCATTATCACAATTTAGAGCATTCATGAAGGTAGAAACGTAATCACTTTTCCCTCTAATATGTGTTCATTTATTTTAGAAACCCTCTTTAAAGATAAGTGAGTGGCCGTAACAGACAGCAATGAGTTACAGCCAGCATGAAAACAACACACAACGTGTATTTGTGCTTTAAAAACAACCCCTAAAAACTTTAAAAGAACTCCGGTGACAATTTGGCGTGTAGCAGCAGAAGGCTCCAGGCCGAGGGAGCGGCAGTATCAAAAGCTCCTTCACTTGGTTTAGTGCAGACTTTGCTCACTTTCAGTGAAAGTGAGTGCTGGCAGCTAAGAGCCAAACAATGTTAGGAGTTACCAGAATGTGACTCTCAAAAGTGCGTAGGTAGCACAGCTCGGGTCTATAAAACAAAATATATGTTTAGTTTAGTTTATTTACTGTGTCGCCATTAGCTGACGCCTTAGCGGACGCTAATCTTCCTCGGGTTCACAGAAAAGACAAACTATAATACATACAAAAACGTGCTAAACATAAGGTGAGACAAACAGTACGGTCAGATACCGAGTGCAGTCGAGCACTACGATGTATTTTATGCATTCCTGCTATAATTTATACAAAGAAAAATCTTAAAAAAAGACTAAAAAGCAAAGAAAAACGTCAAGTGGTTAATGTCCTGAGGTGCGCCTTTAATTGTTTCTAAATGACAGATTATAACCATAAAATAATAAAAAGTCTAGTTTTGCAGTGGTGATATCTATGAATCCCCTTAACCATGTGCATTACGCATGAATATGATTTGAAAAAAGGAAGTCACACTATATTCCCGTAATAAATTAATTTGATCTCGGTCTTTCAGCTGTGCGTGTGAACAACGCTGCAGTTTGTAGTCTGGTTGTGGTGTGAAAGTGCGGGAGAAACACGCCAGAATAATAATGAACAATGCAGCATTCTTTCTCATGTGGGATAAATAAAAAGCGGATGGGAGAATAGTCTGCACAGACGTCACTTCCTACAAAGTTACACTGCTCGCGTAGCATGCAGTAGCATACTTTAGCATGAGGATTAATGGGAAAAAAACTGCAGTAGCGGAAAAGTTGATCCGTTTGCATCACTGGCGTGCGGAGAAATACTGAGAACTCAGTTGCTGGTATCGTCTGACGCAAGTCAGGACAGAATCACAGAGGTGTTAATTTGTTGTTGGAAAAATCCATCCGTCATCACAATAATGCTTATTGTGAGTTCCACCGGGTTTGTTTACAGACAGAGGGGTTTCAGAGCACCGATGGTTCCCAGACCCCACTTTTGAAAAACCTCAGTGACGCTGTAAACACGCCGGCGGTCCCGCAGTGGACTTGAGTGCTTACGTTCGATGGCTTAACTGTTGTTCTTTAAGGATCAGCTGAAACAAGCCACACGGGAGGCCGATCCATCCGCAGGCAGACTCGTTTGAGTGACTTCTAAATACAAAAAAAAACATCGGGGCCGGAACCCACGAGGTGACGTAGAGACCAAGTAGATTCAAAGAAAGCTACAGACAAGAGGAATGTTACGAAGAAGATGGAGACAAAACAAAAACAGAGAGAAAGGAGAAACGCTTTGTCCGCGTGCCAACCAGGAACTAGTTTTGGCCTCGGTCTTCATTATTTACAGCAGACTCAGGACTGTTTATTTCAGCCCCACAAGCTGCTTATCAAATGAAAAAAAAAACACGTTAAAAAGGAACTGCGTAAGGTTGATGACCTTGCTTCTTTTTTTTTTTTTTCCCCGAATGGGACTTAAAAGGAGTCTTCAAAAACCCACGAGGTCATTGTCCAACCCTGCAACTGCAGTAAAAAACGTGAAAAGCAGCACCATACTTGGAGTTAAAATGTTGGTGTTGGGTCAAGAGATGTTGCAATGTGAGGAAGGAGAAGAAAGGACTGCTACGTTCTCACAAATAAAACCAACAAACAAACACGTGAACCATTCTTTCATATATTTTAGTTGACAGTGGACTTTAGACCATTTCTAGACCTTCCCCCCCGAATGGAAATCTATAAATTCTGCTTCTCTGTATGCTTAACTTTATTTGTTGTTCGCTTATCAGATGCCATTTTGAATGAGAACGTTTGCGTTGGCAACTCTCTAAAAGGCTTTTTGATGCATAAAAACACAGAAAATGTTCCGCAGGTCTATAGGATGGACGACAGTTGCGGAGTCGGCGTGTCAACGTAATTGACACGACTCAAGGTCGTATTTATTTTTAAAGGTCAATGACTTGGTGTGCAAAGGCCTGGTCATGTGTCGTATGTTTAAATCAAATTTAGCTTTAGCTGACTGAAGGTCTGAGTATTTTAGATTCATCTTAGTCGATCTAATTTGTTGACATTGTTAACGTTAGCAAGCGAGTTACTCCGACTCCTCCTGACCGCGTCCTGATGCGCCGCCACAGAACACGAGAATGTAAACGTTTTGTCTTTTTTCAGCAATGAAAATGGACGAGATTTGTTTTAATTTTGTAAACTACATAGCGAGCCATAGATAGTGTAACATAGAGATGCATGAAGAAATACCTTTTTATTTAAGTCTTGAGTGAGCAGACCCTTGAAGACCCGTTTCCAAAAACCAGACAGGACTAACACTTCAGCGCCGAAAGCTTCTGCAGAAAGGGACAAAACACATTAGGCACCAGTACGGTCTCTACTGTCGAGCATCGGCCAACTGGAGAGATTCATAAGCCCACAGACTGACGGGCTGATTAAACGGGGCTGTGGCTGAAGAGAGGCAGGAGTGCGGCCATGAGTTCGGGACCTCTGGAGGCCGGATCTCAAAGACGAGGAAGCGTTGGAAGAGTCATTCGCGGCTGAGCCGTTCTTTTTTTCTTTTTTTTACCTCCTCCCCATTTGTTCGCTTCCTGTTCAACGTCAATTTTTTTGTCGATTTTATTCTCAATCAGTTTAACTGTGAGCGTCTAAACCGGCACGGACGAGGCTCTGTCATGAGCTCTCAATCAGCCGTTTGTGAAGGGTTTAAATCAGTGCAGCTCAGAGCGTGGCGATTTCTCTCTTTCTTCTGCTGTCGGGAGCTCTTTGGCTCTGTGATGCCGTCAGCGTACTAGTGCAAGAACATGAATACAGAAATCTGACGCACACAGACACAGAACATTCCAGGCTGCTTTGCTTAGACTTGTCTACTACGACAGGTAAGCCGATGTGACTCGCCTGAACCTCAAAACCTTTGTGTTACCGACCAAAAGTCCACAAAAAGTACTGGTCAGCTTATGTATGTCACTTGATCAATATGGGCCTAAAATCAAGAATACACTAAATCAATAGCAATTATTGGGAAACAAAAAAAGCAAACACGAGATGCACCATCACAGGGTTGATTTAGCAGCAAAGGGCTCGTCCTGTTTTAATGAGTCTGTTTAATTTACCTGCTCCAATGACCAGAGCGTCCACAGGGAGACGAGAGCGGAGCGCCGATCCCCAGAGGGACCGGTTACTTGGTGCTCTGCGGTCGTTACAGAAAGCTCCGGTGGTGCTCGCCGTGAAGCCGTCCACCGACCGCTGACTGCACTCAGTGAGCTTTCATGGCAGAGTATCGTGTAAATGTATGACCTCACCGGCAGGCATCGTGAATATTCATGTTTTTCACCATAACTTCTCGTCAAACCAAGAACTAAATTTTAGATGCTCCAAGGATTATCCATATTTCTATCAGACAAACTTACTTAGAAGGTGTTCTCTCTAACTGTCATATATATATATATATATATATTATATTATATTTTTATATATACTGTAAATATTATATATATATCAAATTTAATAAAATAAAGAATATATATACATGTTTTAATATACATATTTGTGTATCTATATATAAAAAAGAATAAAATAAAAAAACATATATATATATTTAAATATATGTATTAAAAATAAATATATATATTTTTTATATATATATATATAAAGTACAAAATAAAAATATATGTTTTATTATATATAAATAAATATATCTATCTATATATCTATATCTATATCTATATCTATATATATATATATATATATATATATAATATATATTTTTACAATCTCCAGGACAGCAAGATGGTGATATCAGCGTCATGTTCATGTCACTTTCACACGTGCTGCCGTTTCTCTTTGTGTCACAACAGGCAGCCGGTGACGAAAAACACCTTCCGGCAGTACAGAGTTTTAGGAAAAGGAGGCTTCGGAGAGGTGAGTGCACTCTGTTTTTATTCTTTATCTACTCATATTTGAGACGACTCGACAGACAACAGCACAACACAAAGCACAGAGGAAACGATCTTATCGACAAGCTGAAATAAACAAGTTAAATCAAGGAAAGAGCGAGGATGGGCAGGGAGTTTACCTTGATTAGGATCAACTGCCACACGCCTGCAATTTCCGAGAACAATGCATCACTATAATAAGAACACAGGTAGAAACAATTGAGCGGTTGAGTAACTGTCTCAGGAACAAAACCAAAACAATACATTGGTGAATGCGGATCACTGCGCTTAAAAAGCAAGATGCTGAACAGATCATTTCAATTAAATGAGCTGAACATCATTACAAACATGATGGTATTTTTGCACACGGTCTTCTACTCTCCGAAGAAAAAGTGGGAAAGCCTCCGGGCGTTCTTTGATCGGTGTAAAAGCAGCACACACGCGAACATTTCATCCTCAGTCGACCCTGCGGTCCCGTCGGTAACAAGTTGCATGTTTGGACTCATTATCTCCCGGTGAGAGTCACAATCCTGACCTTTTAAGGCGGAGGACAGGCGGGTATTGTTTTCGATGTTTTTCGCTGGGTTTATAGCACCTCACACTGGACAGAGGAATCAAGAGGCCGACAGCAAAGATGGAGAGAAAAGAGATGTTTTTATGAATAAAAAGGAGGAAGTTGACCTGGAGAGGAGCTCAAACAAACAAGTTGAAGCAGCTTTTGATAAATCCGTAGACTTGGTGCAGAGCTTCTCTCTTTTTATTTTAGCTCGCTCGTTACCAGAGCCACATAAGGAAGGTTGTGTTAATGACAGTAAATGTGCATTAAATATAGATTTTAAAAACAGAAAAATTCTTCAAAACAGCAATTAGACTTGTATTCATCAATACACAATCTGCAGTGGACGTTAAACTTGAGAATCACCACAGACTGCAACTAAACGTTTGTTTGGACGTGAAAGTGCACGTTTAGGTGCATTTACCTGAGTCTTAATATCCATATCTCCAATCTAGGGAGTCATATTTAGAGCAATGCTACCTAGATTCAATGTTAGCGTGTGCGATGAGTCCAGGGGAACGAGTTTAAAACCAGTGGCACTTGGCTTTAAGCGTCCAGATATTTGGGGAAAACGATTTTAAATTGACGTCCCGTCTACAATCAATTCATTTCAATCTGTTTTCACTCATCGCGTTCATATGTAGCGCTACGCCCGACAGAAACGTTCATTTCCACCACACATTGGAAAGCAAAAAGAGTTTTCCTTGTGTCTCTTTGTGCGAAAGCTTCTTCTTCTTTTCTTTTTTTACGTCCCAAACCGCCATCCTGTGTTACCTTATGATTCGATTATTTACAATCCCGGTCTTGTTTGGTGTCCTGGTGCTCAAAGACTCGAGAAGTCACATGACGGACGGCAATGAAGTCTGTGTTGTATTCGGCGTGAATTGTTTCTTTATTTGCCGCAGCTTTGTGCATGTGAGGAACGGGAATAAAAAGCGCTCGTCGCCCTCTGTTTCCCCCCTCTTGACCCTGCAGGTGTGCGCGTGTCAGGTGCGGGCCACAGGGAAAATGTACGCCTGTAAGAAACTGGAGAAGAAGAGGATAAAGAAGAGGAAAGGAGAGTCCATGGCGCTCAATGAGAAACAGATCCTGGAGAAAGTCAACAGCAGATTTGTAGTAAGCGTCTCATCTTCTCTGCGACCTCATACGTCACCTGTTTTTAATGCAATCTTCATCTGGAAAACTACGTTTAGGGAAGATATATTTGAAGAAATATACACTACAAGCAGACTTCCCCTTTGACGTAACAATTCAGAAGGTGTAATTGTGTCTTGACATTTCTTTCTTCCAAAATGAGCCATTTATAGAGCGAAACTGTGCACATATTTGCTCTCTCTCTCTCTCTCTCTCTCTCCGTGTGTGCGTCAATAGTACGAGATGTCCGCGACATTTACAACTGCGGTAATTAAAAGACAACATGGAGGCTTGTTTCTGTCTCTGGTTTGGTTTGATTCCCCGCCAGACGACCTCCGTTCAGCTTATTTGATTTGGGCTCCGGTCGGTTGGCTGCGCCGGCCTCCCGGGGCCGAGGAGTCCCTCGGGGTTCGACGACGCCCCGACGTGAAAATACACACAGGACTTAATTAAAGAAGCTCGGCAGCAGGTTGCGTTCGCGGTGGTGTGGACGTGCAGTCAGCGGCGTCGTCGGCTTCCTGAATATCTCACGTCATAGGACAAAAAAAACAAACATCTCCCCAAATCTTATTTTTTACGCTTCCTGCTCCGCAGAACACAGCAGGCAGACATGATGATCATGTTGCTCTGTATCTGCTGAATGTGTAAATAAGCAGCGTGTTCTAATGCAGATGTAAGGCCCTTAACATCGTTTGAACTGGTGATTTTACACGATGATGATGGTGATGACTATTGTTTTACTGTTGTTTTCTCTCCTGTGTTCACTATACAGCTAAAAAAAAACGGCGGCTTCCATGTGTAAACAAGAATAAGTACACGTTTACATTACACTTAGTATCACACTATATTTAACTGACAGCTTTCACTTTTTACATTCATTTTCACTTCACGTCACACAGACGAGAAACACAATTTCAAATCTTCTCTATTTTTTCTTATAGAAGAAATGAAATAGAAAACTTTGAGACGACTATATCCATGATAAATTATTCTCTAAATCCATCTGTATGTTTTATTCCACGTGTAAATTTTATATTCTTTTCTACTGCTCATTTTTAAAAACATCTTCAATCTGTTTCTTACTGTTCTACTGTTTATTTATATACCTTGATTCTTTTTACCTCATTACTTGTGAGCAGTGCTGCTGTAATCCTGTAATTTCCCCACTGAGGGACTAATAAAGGATTATTTTACCTTATCTTAAATAATAAATGATTCTTAATTGATCATTCTATTAAAAAAAACATCACTATTTTGCACAAAATACACAACACAAAATGACAATGTGTTTTTGATCTTGTTAGCTTTTCAGAGATATATTTTCAGGTGAAGCTGGAACTAGACAATGTTTAATATTTTTGCTTAATTCACCAAAACCATTGGTCGCTGATTCACTTTTTTATCAATAAATTACGTATTATTCCACGGGTCCGTGGCTGCAGAGTTGGACACATCCCTGCAAGTTGAGCATCTCATCAGCTGACACCGTGCGGCATCATTAACACGCGACGCTCCTCTGCCTCCAGGTGAGTTTAGCGTACGCCTACGAGACGAAGGACGCCCTGTGCCTCGTGCTGACCCTCATGAACGGGGGAGACCTGAAGTTTCACATCTATCACATGGGCGACTCGGGTTTCGACGAGAAGAGGGCCATCTTCTACTCCGCCGAGATCTGCTGCGGCCTGGAGGACCTGCACCGGGAACACATCGTCTACAGGTCAGCGTCTTTCCCACCTCAGAGCCTCACTGCCCTTCCTCGCTCCTCTCGGTCTCGTTGGCCCTCGTCTTCGTTTCGTCCTCACTCTGCTCTCTCGTCCTCCGTCCCACAGAGACCTCAAACCTGAGAACATCCTGCTGGACGACCACGGTGAGTAGCGGCGTTAAAGAACAAATAAATCACATGTCAAGAGGTCAAACTCCGGCTTTTACAACTTTGGGTTATCTCTCTGTGGGTTGTTGGCTTGTTTGAGTCAGGGACAGATGCGTGCTGGTTTATTTTTTGTTAGTTATTGTTGTTTTTCCTGCTACACTCCTTCTCAAAGTCATATCTCTGAGTTGATCTGAATACATAGACATGAGACGCATTTGACTGCATGTGACTTGTACTTCTCGAGGATGTAATTATCTCGCAGGAGACAAACTAAATATGAGATTCAGAAGAAATAAATAATTCAAATCCACATCTTACAACACCATCTTACTTTAGAGTCCACTACTTGTTGTGCTGTTATGCAGAATGGCAGCCTGTATTATAGAGACAGAGCAATGAGATTGTTCCATCGGTAAGCGAGTCAGGCGTTTGGTGTTTGATAATTTTCCACTAGAGGGCGCTCTGACTCCAGCAACGCGGACTGATCCCAAAACCTAAACCTCCTTTAGAGAAAGCTCTCGCTCTGCCGGAGAGAGAGGACACAAGGTAGAGCTCATAACGAAAAGAAAATTATTCAAAAATCTCCCATCTCAAGACTGCGATGTAGTCTATTTTGAGCTGGTCGGATAACAGGAAGTGACAAACGTCCGTCCTCAAGCAGCCAATAAAGCCACTTGAGTTTGGAAGGACTCCAAACTCCAGATAATTTCAACAGTTTGTTGTCAGTTAAAAGTTAAAAAAAAAAAAAAAAAAAAGCATTATTTATTTTCTATTCAGGGGGAAAAACAACAGAGCTGCAACAACACTGAAAAACAAGAGTTTATAACAGAGACCTGGTACATTTGAGTCAGAAACAAAACAAACAAACGTGTTGCTCCTCAACAAACTGCATAAAGAAAGAAAAATGTTGCAATCGTCTGAACTATTAAGTGCCTTTTCTCACCCATAGACAGGCGTCTGTAAACATGTGTTTGTGTGTGTTTCCTCAGGACACATCAGGATATCAGACCTGGGTTTAGCCGTTCACGTCCCAGAGGGACAGACCATCAAGGGTCGG
This sequence comes from Clinocottus analis, assembly GCF_023055335.1. NCBI lineage: Eukaryota > Metazoa > Chordata > Actinopteri > Perciformes > Cottidae > Clinocottus > Clinocottus analis. The sequence continues at coordinate 18,062,708 of NW_027176207.1, read as the reverse complement.
GTGGGGACGGTAGGCTACATGGGTAAGTAACCTCTGACCTTCAACGACCTCCACTAGTGAGCAACAGAAACCGGATAACGGGAGTAAAACCACATTTGCAACGCACGTGGCGCGAGGACGCTCACTCGCTCACTCGCTCACTCGCTCACTCGCTCACTCGCTCTCTCCTCTCCAGCTCCGGAGGTGGTGAAGAACGAGCGCTACACCTTCAGCCCCGACTGGTGGGCGCTGGGCTGCCTGCTGTACGAGATGATCGAGGGCCAGTCTCCCTTCCAGCAGAGGAAGAAGAAGATCAAGCGGGAGGAAGTGGAGCGGCTGGTGAGGGAGGTGGAGGAGGAATATTCCAGCAAGTTCTCCGAGGACGCCAAGTCCCTCTGTAAAATGGTGGGTGGATGTTCGAGCGGCCAAATCCACTCGTCTCTCATTCGCGCCGTTCTGCAGCTCCCATCTGCTCGAGCTCCATATTTTTTTTTTTTTTTACTATATTCTAGTGGTTCACCTCGCCGTTTCAAAAAGACTTCCTGAGAAGAAATGCTGGTTCACAAATTTGCGACTCTGCATAGTTAAGTTGTGTCTCTGTCTGTCTGCTTCAGAACTGGTGGTTTCAGTGAAATCATGAGTAATAATAACATGCGAGAGCTCTCTACTCAAGGTACATTTGGGTGATTTGTGTGCGTGCTGCTTCCGCCGTTCTGATCTTCGACGGCTCAGTCACACTGTAGAGTACACGTATTGTTTTTTTTTTGCACGATCAATTCATATTTTGCCCTGGAATGAGCTTTTTATTCCCAGTCGGAGAGCCAGCTTGTGTTCAAACCAACATCCACACCGTCACAATAAAAAATGTAACTTCTGAAGGTCGCAACGCAAAGCTTTCTGGGAAAACACACACAAGGTTGGCGATCCAAAGACTTAAACCTGGCTCGACTTTTGCACAACATGCACATTTACTTTTTCAATCAATTTGAGGCACGTTCACATTAAATGTATTTGACTTTGTAACACGAGCAGTGTTGCATATTTCTACTGTTTACGTTGCGATCTGCTCGTGGGAACTCTCCGTAGATGTTAAATCCCGTCTATTCTAGTTTTAATAACTACTGTGCTGTATTCAATATCATGGATCTGATACTCAAAGCTTACTTCCTGGATTGTATTTCATCATCTCACCTGAACACGAGGCAACACTTTCCCAGCAAAGCAGCCTCCGTTTTAAATTAATTGCACTTCCACTTTTAGTCAGCCTACATTTTCCTCTGACCTTTTGTGTTTCTGATAGTTTTTTTTGTTATTTGTAACTGTTTTTTTCGTCCTCTAGCTTCTGGTTAAAGATCCCACAGAGAGGATAGGCTGCCAGGGAGGCGGAGCCTCTGAGGTCAAAGCCCATGCCATCTTCCGCTCCATCAACTTCAAACGCCTGGTGGCCGGCATGCTGCAGGCGCCCTTCACTCCCGATGTGAGTCCACAAACATTTCGCCCCGGACCGGTAGCTCCGCAGCCGAGATGAAACTGTGTTTTGAAGTTAGCGGATTTGTGTGTTCGCAGCCGCAGGCCATCTACTGTAAAGACGTGCTGGACATCGAGCAGTTCTCCACAGTGAAAGGAGTGGAGCTGGAGCCGAAAGACGAGTCCTTCTACAGCAAAGTGTCCACGGGCAGCGTCTCCATTCCCTGGCAGGATGAGGTGAGAGAAACAACACGCTTTCATCCATGTAACCCATTAGTGCTGACACCATTCAGATGAAACACACAAAGCAACAGGCATATTATTTAGATATAATTCATCTTTTTAGCCGTCTTTTTTTGGGTCAAATAGTCAATATTTACACTGCTGCAATGTCAGATTTCGAAATCTCGTCAAATCCTGCTCTGTAATTTAATCTGGAATGTTCTGGTTTTCAGCACTGGTTCATTTGTTTGGTTGAGTAAACTTTAATGTCACACAAAACGAGACAAAGCCGTAAACACACACACACACACACACAATTCAAACGTTTAGATGATCAAGTGAAGTGACATCTCTATTATGTCATACAGATGTTGTGAGGTGAAGCTTTTAGAGTTCAGGCGGACAAATAATAATGAAATGAATCGTCTGTTTGGTCTTCTCTCTGCAGATGATCGAGACGGAGTGTTTCACAGAGCTGAATGTTTTCCACCAGGACGGGACCGTCCCTCCGGACCTGGACTGGAGGGGACAGCCGTCTCCTCCGCCCAAACAGGGACTCCTGCAGCGGATGTTCGGCCGACAGGTCGGTAGACTCATCTCATCTCATCTCAAGTCGCCCTCCATTAAAGAAATGTGCTCGTTTCACTGTTTGCCTTCACTTTAATCTGCTGAAGGGGGAAAGTTTACGATGCGCTCATCTTAAAACTCTGTTAACGCCCGGACGAAGCAGCAGGATTTTTGTGACATCGCGACTTATTTGGAGCCAATCGGTGTCCAGTATGCAACTTATGTGACGTAGAAAAAAGCACACAGAACGGACTTTTCAGTGAGACATTTTGTGTCCAGCAGTTAAACTTGAAATTAATAATATTTTAAGGAGTAGATGCAACAAAGTTTCAACAAAGTCATTTAAATTGTGTGTGTGTTTTTTTTCCTGAATGTTTTTGTTATTATTCCACACAGAATATTTATATACGCCTTAAAATATGTCCATTCAGTTCACCGACATCTCAAGGTGACCCTCTGCTTCCCTCTGCAGGACTGCTGTGGTAACTGCAGCGACAGTGACGAAGAGCCCACAAGGCTGTGACACACACACACACACACACACACACACACACGATCTCATTTGTTTACAACTTTTGCACATTTGTATTTTTAACATAGTACTATCTCTAAATGTCAGAATGTATATTTTCAGCATAGCCATAATGTTTAATGTTATTTAAAAAGTTGTGAAACATCGGCTGTCGATGCGTTCCGAACCAGGAGACGGGAACTTTGTAAAAAAAAAAAAAAAAAACGAAAAACAAAAACACATTGTCCGGGGGGAAGGCTTTGCGTTCTCATTCATTCGTCCACTTCAACACAATGTCCATGTGTAACTGATCTGGGAGCTGCTGCTGACCGCTCGGCGGCTCCGCTGGAACAATTGCCTGCTGTAAAAGTGCCTTGCTAGAGGGCACTGTGACAGTGGTTCCGTAGGGAGGACTGAGCATTCCTCCATCTCTTTCACTTTGTCCAGGGAATCAAACTAGTGACTTTCAGCTCGTGAACTGTGACCACTTTCCTCCTTCCGCCCTCGTCCTGCTGCGACCGACCTCACTGCTCTTCTCTCTTTCTATTGAATTATTTTAAAAGTGGGATTTTTCATTTTATTTCCCCTTGACATTATGATTTTCAAACGGTGATGCCAGAGCCATGACGTTGTCTACATCTGCAGATATTTTTATATCAATAGTGTTTTTTTTGTTTTTTTTTCTTTTTCAATGATGAATTTCTTGGGGACAATCGACTCGCGTGAACATCCAGTTATTTACGATGAAACTCGTGCTCTGATTCTACACGTTACTTTTCCCAACATGCTTGTGCCTTTTTGCCCTTTTTTTTTTTTTTTTTTTTTTTTGATCACAGCAAAATTATTTTTGGAGCGTTCATATTTTTCATCCACAATGAACTCACACAATGATGTCAGCGCTGCAGAGCTTGAACTGGAACTCATTGTACGGCGCCCGTCATTTACTTTACTTTATTTTATTTTTGAAACCCTCGGAGAAGTCAATTAATAGTTTCCTTATCGTCTGAAACTTTGTCTTTTATTTTATTATTTTTGAACTTGTCTCTCAGGGTTTCTAAAGAATTCATTCCTTTTTTTCGTGATTTCATCGCCTGCTCTTCCTCTTTTTCTCTCCTCTGCTTCGCGAGCGGCCGGATGAGTTCCAGTCCACGGTTAGACCGCTTCACGCGCGTTCGCAAGAAAAAACAATTATTAATAACAGCAGTCAGTCGCTTCCTCAAAGAAAATGGCCTCTGGTTTTTTTTAAGCTATTAAAATTAAATACCTCTGAATGTACAAACGGCTGTGATGTTGTTTCTGATATTTGAGAAGACGGACGACAGAAACCAGACATCACGTTGTTTTTGTTTTATTCTTCTTCTTTTTCTTGCTGTCGAATATGATACACAACCGTGATTCATGAACGTCAACAATCTCTCTGCTCTCCGAGATAAAAGTTTCTGCTCCAGTCGTCCGCGAGGTCGAGTTATGTTTCATAAATGAGGGCAAACGACATTTTTAAACGGTCAGTTCAACCACTTCTCTCTCGCCTCCGGTCTCATCCAGCATCGCACAATGTTTTTATTTGCTCAGGTTTTGAAATATCGACGATTGTCTGTCCAGCGGTCCTGAAGCTGACTGATGTGTGAACTTGAGATGAACAAGTATCCCAGCATGCATTTGTTTTGTTTTTTTAATCAATCAACCAAAATGACCAAATCCAACCAAAACTGAGTGAAATGAGAAAAGTTTGTTGTACTGTAAATGAGCGTATCCTTTTAATAAAGCCTGGCTGCAAACGATGATTATTTTCATGAATAGAATCAACTCATTGTTTTGTCTTTAAAAACGTCAGGAAATCTTGTAAAATGGCCGTCTGTCTTCTTGTTGTGTCTTGTTTTGTGTGACCAACAGTTCAAAAACCCCCAAAAGACTTTGATTACTGTCATGTGACTGAAAGCAGTTTGAGAGGATGGAACCAGCGAAAGTTTGTTTCAAAAGATAAAAAAGACATTAACAGGATTAATTGATTAATGGACAAAGACTTACCCTTATATACTTGTTTTTAACTGGTTTTCATTATTTATGGTGTCAAAAAGTGTCTTTTGATGCAGAAATGGATTCATTGTTCAAGTCTCTTTGTATTCTTTAAGCCTCCCATCTGCTTTTTTTGTTCGGCCTCGGAGCCCTCTACAGTTTTTTTTAACAAGTCAATAAAAAAAACTAACTAAATTTCGCAAAGAAGATTAAAGATGAAGTCCTTCTCGTCCATCGTGCCTTTTTCCGAAGGTACTCCCGTCGTCGCCTCTTGTTATACAAACTGTGTGTGTGTGTGTCCATTCGAACCGCTGCTGCGTCAGCGCCGGCCCACTTCCTGTGTGTGTGGTACCTCGCGTGTTCCTGGTCTGGCCCTCCGGACGCCGGATCACTCGGTGAAAACGAGGATGAAGAGCCGGCAAAGAAGAGCCGCAGGGAGCCGACCCTCTTCCCGTCCCCGACTCTCCGAACTCTGGAGTCTCTGACGAGATTTTATTGAAGACGGAAAAAAAAAAAAAAGACTGAGCGGTCAAAGGGGAACGGAAGAGCTTCACGGACGTTTTAAAAATCAGGACTCCGCTGCTGTGCCGTGTGTCTCCCTGCTGTCAGATAGCCTCTGTCCTTCATGTTGAGGATGCACTGTAATCTGCCTTAAAGGATAATTCCACTTCATCACAACTTGGCTCTCGCTTTTGTTTTTCGTTGGCACTCATCAGTCGCACGTGAACATCGAATTCACAGAGCTAAGTCTGGTCCAAAAGTCAAGAAACACGACCAATCGGACCCTGAAAACCTTTGACTACTGACGGCCACGTTGGCTTCATGTGACTTCTGTGTTTTTCCTGGTTCTCTCTGTGCTCTTCTGGCCGGCTTGAAGTGGGCAGACTCATTGCTCGTACCGTCTGGCCACTTCCAATCAGATCAAATCACACAGTCCTGATGAAGAAGGTCACCTGACTTTGTGTCCCATGTTGGTTGATTGATTTGACAGAAGGGATCTCGAATGCTTCTCGTTGAGCGGTTTCCTCGAAATCCCTGTCAGCCTTTAATACCTCCTGATATGAACCTCAAGGGGCTGCACGGATCGACTGAACATATAGAGAAAAGGGTTTTGCTAAAAAAAAACCAACCTTTTGTTAGTCGGTCTCACACACCTGAGAGACGGCTGACGCTGCTAGTGGATCTGGTCACTGGCTGACCAGACACCATCGCATCGCTTGAAGCCGCCAACGTAGATTTCCGTGTGATTTGTGATCCCACGAATTCTGGCGTTAAGTTAGGATTGGAAGTTTCCTTCTGGTTGGGTCTGAATTGAAAACTTCACCGTGCCAAACACATATATGGCTGAAGTATTTGCAAAGTGGAATGAGTTCTTTTTCCAAAAGGTACCCTTAGCATTTCTCAACTTCCTGTTTTTTCCTGTCACTTTCTGCTCCAAATGAAGCGCTTTCATGCCGAGTGTCGGGAACGTCAATGAATCTGTGCATCGTCCGAGGGGATGTTAGACTGATGACATCTTCTCTCTTGACAAAACACGTAAAGGTGTTGCGGGAACTTTTGTTTTTTTTTGCAAAGACAGCATTTTTTCCTCTCGCGACGCAGGTTGAACGGATGAAATAAGCGTTGGATTGGTGGGTATTCCCACTTTCCAACGATTACGACTTTTATTTCCCCCGAACCTTCGATGTAGATGTCTTGTTGGCTATGAGCGGATAGAGGAGGCATTTAAAGGAAGTTAATCAAAATCATTTTTACTCCCGGAATAAAAATAGCATACACCACAAAAAAGAAACAACCTCCCTCTGAGACTTCCTGGCCAGGTTGGACTGATTTCAGACTCGAGCCGTTTGATGAATTCAGACCCATTATTCCGCAGCCACCTAACCTCGTGATTCATACTTGTTATTTAGCCTCCGTGACGTCCAATGCCGCACTACAAAAGAAAAACCCGGCTGCTCTCTGCCAAAACAGGACAACCAATTCAAATCCAAAACATCTTGTCCTTCGGAAATAATGACAGTGAATCATTTTTAGATTCTTAGCCGTAGATTTCTCGTTGGGACGCGGAGTCTTGCCGGGTTTCTTCTCACCATTTAATGACGCACCGACTCTCACCGGGTGAATGAAATTAAGTGCAATCAAGCGATTGTGCGGCGAACAGGCCCTCGGCTCTCTCTGTGTGTAGACGTGCCGGTGGGACTATACAAAAATAAGAAAAAAGGGAGCAATTTAGTCACTTTTATTTCGGTGTTAGAGCTCATCAGTGCTTTTGTGTCAGTCTAATATCCTGTCGCTTTCATGGTCTTTCTAATATTTAATCTCTCATAATTCATAATTAGGCTATTTTTCATTATTATTCTCAACCTCGCTGATCTACCCGTTCAACGGAGCATTTTTCTCTCTGAACTACTCGTCTCTCCGTTACTTCACACCTTTTTTTTTTCATCTTTTCCAAACAAAAGAATTGTTCATTTACTTCACTCGGTAGAGAAAAGCACATTTTGTATGTAAAAAGTAGCGAAAGTCGACACGGATTCGCTCGATGTTGCTTCATTAAATAACGGGATACTTTCTCTATCCCTGATGTCATTATGAAACTATTTACATGTGTACAATTTTAAAAGTAAAAAATAATACTTAAGTCTAACTAGCTTTGTATTATTATCTCTGATTTTAAACAACCTAAACTTGTGTGATTTGTAAAAGAGAACTATGCACAAGTGTGTTGAACGTTCACCTGGTGGCTGTGCAAACATGATATCATGTCAACAACAGAATAAAAATGGATCTAAAGCTCAGCGTTTCGTCATTTCATTATCCGTGTTGATGAACATTATCTATAATCCAACCCTGTTTGGACGTTTGCTCGGAAAAAAAATGCTTGAAAAAGCAACAAAAAGCCACAAATCCATTCAGTTTATTTCGCCCCAAATCACAAAATTTGCCTCAGACGGCACACGTCTGCTTTTGTCATCCTGTACTTGGTGTTTTTGTGTAGATACCAATGAAGCAAATTTGAATGAAAAGAAAAAAACGAGTCGACAGTTTTGAACGGATGTCCCGGAACAAAGACATCTACTGTGTGTGTGTACTGTGTGTGTGTGTGTGTGTGTGTCACTTCTGGATCAGGCGTCAAACAGTCACACTTTCCTCTCTCTCGCCCACACACAAACTTGATGTCAAATCAAACACACACACTCTCACAGACGCTGACTGGGAGCTGTGACGTCACCCTGATCCCACTCAGACCAGCGTCTTTTTTTGTTGAATCCTCTTTTCCTTTCATCGACTTCTCCCTCCGTCACAGCATCTCTTCCTCTGTGCCGTATCCCACGCTCCAGCTCCGGCTGATCGTTGTCTTATTGTTCAGTTATTTTATTCCTGTTTCACTGAGTCACGCGCGTCATCTGACCCGGTGAGTCGACCGGCTTCGATTTCGGCAAATCACCTGGAGGTCAATTCCAGCTTTGTATTTGATTCAAAGCCACACATGGTCCTTGTTCTTTAACACTAGTGTCTGGTGTTGGTGTGGCCCACCGCGCAGAACATTATACCTGTTCAGCATCGGCAAGTTAGCACTGTCAAGCATTCAAAGGTCAGCGCACGCCTCACAGAGCCACCAGCGTGACTTTGTAGATTTATACTCTGGGCACCGTGGATATCGGCGCCAAATTTGACGGCAATTAGGAGCCGTCAAGAGATTGCGCTAAAAGCCAAACGTGTCCGGATCACGGTGGCGCCAGAGAAAAAACCTCAGGGGATCCCAAAAAGTCAGCGTGGGTTCGTCTGTCCCGGGATATATATGTCTGAAGGAAATTCACGGCCATCCATCCGATCCTCGTTGAGATATTTCAGGACGGAACGACTGACCGACACGCCGCTATAGCGTAGCTTTTGAGGCTCCTCTGGTACGACGGAAAGTGAGTTAGGCCGTTTGTAATTTGATTCCTGCCATCCCATATCATCGCTTCAAACCCACAACTCGCACTCGCTCGCACTCGGCGTGGGCGGACTCCAACAGTGGAACGCGCGTCAGCTGTAAAGCACTTTTAGAGGAGTTTCCACCCACTGGGATCCACAAGCGGCTCAGTAACGGCTCCATTTTTAGACCCGCAATCAATCTAAAAATAATCTGTTACTACGTCGCTTTTCATCCCAGCTGGAGGCCAAACAGCTAGTATGTGTTTGTGGGGGGGGGGGGGGGCATTGACGTCGAGAGCCCAACCATTTGGGTTTTTTGGATGCCAAAACTCTGACTTTTCATGATCAGCAAATTGAAGTTGTTACATGCCGGATAAACAAGAAAATTAGATTAATTAGATTCAAGACGTAAAAGAGACTGTTTTCTGTTTACTGTGACGTTCAAAAGATTTAACCTGATGACTTCTCTGACACCAGATCATCTAGATCTGGACTCGGAAAAGAATCCATGAATTAAACTAAATCTTACTAAGTAATAAGGCTAAAAATCTCCCTAGACGCCCAGCTCTTTGTCTGTGATGCCCAAAAAATTGGACACATTTGCTGAAAAGGCTGCCAGTTGTTCAGCAGGCATTAAAGCCAAAATACTAACCGTAGAAATGGTGATGAGAGTACGCCTGTGTGTTTTTAAGGATTTGTTTAATAGATGCACTCCCCTGGTGCCGACGCTAATGACCCACAGCTACCAGCAGCCGCAGCGAAGCCTCATGGGAAGTGAGAAAAGCCCCGTTGGTCGTGATTACCAAGGGGAGAACAACGTGCCTCGTTACTGCATTGATTATGTGCAGCAAAGGATTACGCCGTTTCTCTTCCCCTCGTTTGTTCTGTGTGAAAGAACCACGTATATTAAGATGCAAATTCATCACACGGAAGAAAGAAAAAAACACCCTCGTGTGAAAAGGCCTGGAGCCCTAAAAACAAAAGTGAAATTAAAAGACAAGAAAGTGTGTTGAACATCCAGAAGAAGGTCATGCGCGGCCAGTTTTTTAGCTAACGGCGTCTGATGCAAGCGGCCAGTTTGTTAGCTAGCGGCCAGTTTGTTAGCTAACGGCGTCTGATGCTAGCGGCCAGTTTGTTAGCTAACGGCGTCTGATGCTAGCGGCCAGTTTGTTAGCTAACGGCGTCTGATGCTAGCGGCCAGTTTGTTAGCTAGCGGCCAGTTTGTTAGCTAACGGCGTCTGATGCTAGCGGCCAGTTTGTTAGCTAACGGCGTCTGATGCTAGCGGCCAGTTTGTTAGCTAACGGCGTCTGATGCTTGCGGCCAGTTTGTTAGCTAACGGCGTCTGATGCTAGCGGCCAGTTTGTTAGCTAACGGCGTCTGATACAAGAGATTCCTACAGAGAACCCTCCATTCATGGAGGTTATAATAAAGGTTTTGTTTGTTTTTTAAGAGTGTAATGTCATTGTAAGTCAGCATATGAATCCTGTAAGCGCATCAACAGCCTTCATAGTATGACTTCCTTAATCCTTTAGAAGACTTCAGTGCCGACTAAAGGGCTTTTTCTTTCTGTTAAAGCTTTCATATGCCCACATACTCTTCGACCAAAAGCTGTGGCGATGGAGAAGAATCCAGCTTTTGTTTGAGAGTTGAGAAAAGAGCTTGAAGGTGACTCGTGAATGCTTCTTCCCTCCTCCGTGACGAGCAGTCGGGTTTCCCTGCTGAGGGCAGGAAACAGGAAACAGACTTGAAAAGACAAGCCATCAGCACGGTGGCGTCTCATCAGCATCCCAATGAGCCGTGATCATATTTGTCCAAAATCGACTTTCAAGAAACAGGAATAACTAAGACAAAGACTGCTTATATCCACAGGTCAAACACAGAAGCCCACAATAGATCCTTTTTTCTTATTGATGCGTCATCGCTTCATAAAAGCAACACCTTTATTGCAATCGCTGAAATGACTCCAACCTTCTTTTGCTTGAAGAAAGAATGTAAGTATGTGAAATATAGACTGGATGAATAAATTGTTCTTTATTAATGCAACATATAGGGCAATATCATGGAGTAACCCTTGGTGAAGCTAATGACGAAGTGCCTTAAACTTGTATTCCTTCTAATGGCCACCAGGAGGCGACTCATCTGCTGGCAACAATAAGTCGTATCATATAGAAGTCTTCTCACTTGCTGTATTACATCAGTAAACATATTAAAAATGAGTTTACGGTCTCAATTGCTAGTTACAAATCTTCTTCAATGCAGCATGATGTTCATTAAGAAAGTATGTCCCATTTAGAGTCAAATAGAGCAGTGGTTCTCAAATGGGGGTTTGTGAAGGCCCTCCAGAAGACCGTATGGGAGATTAACTTTAAGAAAATCGGACACTGATGGCACAGTGGCGTGTATTACTTTTTCTTTTCAACCCAACATACTTTGCGCTGGTCGGGAGGTCCTCGGCTGAAAAACACATTTTACAAAAAAGCTTACTGGAATAGATCACAAATCAGTTATATGATTGACAGGTCACGAGGACTCCTCCGTGTTTTAACGTTGTGGGTTAACGTTGTGTATTTACCGGTCATGAAAGCCAAATGTAACAATTTGGCCTTCTTCGGCGTTTAACTGTCTGGTTCCAAAACAAAACCAAGATGGCGACGGCCAAACCGTCGTCGTCCATGACCAAATGTGTGACACTTCCATACATCGTGAACACATGTCGTACTGTCACGTTAGCACACAATGAGCCCACATGAACGCCAACGGTGAGTTACAGTGGAACGGCTTTTTAATCAAACCGCTCTCAGCACACAGACGGCCGAGTTCACGGCTCTCTTCATTCATGTGATAGCTTTTGTTGTTCCCTTTGCTCCAGCAGAGCGCTGTTGTCATAGCGATGCCGTGGTCCCCGGCTCGTCGCTGTATTGTTTTATTGTGTTGCCGGTTTGAACCGTACGACGTCTCCTCCTCCTCCTTCAGGCGTTTCGGACACAAAAAAAACAAACAGAAACATGCACGTACCAGTACGTCTTGGCCTCTTTCGCCAAAATGATGTTTCAAAATAAACGAGCAAATGTTGCAGGCGCACGCGGAAAAAAGTCGTTTCACAGTTTCCTCGCCGCGTAACACTCCCTCTGCATTTCAACATCACGTATCACAGCTCCATTCGTTCAGCAGTAACGTGTGTTTAGTGGTGTTGAAGGTGGCTGGAAGTGATCCAACAGTTATTATCACTCAGACCTCTTGCACATGCATGGGAGCATCTTTATCGTTATCATTTTAAAGAGACACATTTATAAAATAAATGTTTAATTGGGTATTGGTACGTTCATGCTTCATGGTTTACAAGTGGCACAGCTTTGATGCCCACTGGGAATTTTTAGGATATTGTTTCATAAATCCTCAAAAATTGTAATTGTCTTTTTTTTCCTGAACTTTCCCGAAATGAACTAGATATTTTTTTCGGAATAATCAAAATGTTCCGTTATACCGACAAAAAATGCCCAAGATTAGACGAACCGAAGGAGACACTTCATGCAATCATTTAAAAAAGAAAAAGGAGGAGAGTGGATAAACCGTTTTCCCTTTTGTGTCTCGTCTTCGGAAGATGTCTCTGAACTAATCTGCTCTAATGGACGATCCTCGCTTGACCAATCAGCATGGGCGGGTTTGTTTCCCATCAGCTTAATGTCGCTCTGCTCTATAATAACATACTGTGATATGTTTATTACTGTAATTTATTTTGCATGACCACATTATCCGTCAAAATTCATCATGAGTTTTAAAAACAATGATCCACATGAAAGGTTTTACATCAATTATGGGTAAAAATGTTATTTCATTATCAGTCAGGACATTTTATTACATTATTGGTCAAGTTATTACAGTTTTCCATCAGCTTAGGTGCACTTTTTTTTTTTTTTTTACATTTTCAGGAATCTTACAAGAAGGCAAGTAATGAGTCAGCTGTGTGACACCAAGTGACAAAACTGATGGCGATAACGGGACAAAGGCTAAGACCTGTGTGTGTGTGTCTGTGTGTGTGTGTGTGTGTGTGTGTGTGTGTGTGTGTGTGTGTGACGAACAGACTGATCTTTATGACAGAGGAACTGATGAAGACAACAGACTCTGTGTTCATCTGAACAGACTCTGGATAGTAACTGATCAAACGCCTGACAAAGCAACATGCTTGAGTTTCTTTCTAAGTTAATAGGTTACATGGCAGCCTGGTCAATGAAACCGCGTTTTTGATATGTTTTGATGGAAAACATATTTTCACCCGGATGACTTTCTTTTTTGCCTCATCACTTCTACGTTTCTAGTTCGCAGAAGTCCTAGTAAAGAGGATGTCGGGGTGGATGGGTCGGTCAAACAAACACAGGACTTTCACTCAGGAGACCTCCCATTTATCTGTAACTGAAATAAGCTAGCAGGGAGCTAACTGGAGAGCTAGCAGCAGCGCGAGCTGTCTAATGCGGGGCGCGAGCAGTGACACCCACCAAAGATAGTAGCGGCTTGTAACCCGACTTTCACGGTACCTAAGGATATAGCATGACTAGGCGCTGTTGTATTTGCTTTTCAAATATGTGTTTAGCTCTCTGCTAATCCCACGTTTCTCAGCAGTATTGTGTTGTGTTGTGCTAATTCACAAGTTCACAAGATATCTAGTCATTTCAGTGTCAAACTGGAATGACCCAGCACTCATCTGCCCCTCAGGGATAGCTACAAATGCATGATAAGAACAACCTGTGCAAGTCATTATCACAAGCTAGAGTAGAAATGACTTGTCATACCATTTAAAAAAGACACATTTATAATTGCTGGGAATATTTGAACCCGCATGTCTGAGATAACGTTGAATTAAAATCACTGGGCCAGACTAAGTGACATGTCAACATGTTTTTTTTGTTGCACATTTTACAGATATTCATCGACGCCGGCGTGGCTCACTGTGCACACGCTGGTGTCTGCTTCCAGAAATGTTCCCTCGGTGCTTCCAGAGGCCGACTGCTCACTGATTTGAATTCAATCTAATGAAGAAGTGTTTGGCAGTCAAATCAGCTGCAGGTGGAGAGAGCTCAGAGCCTGAACTCTGACGGTTGTTAAGGAAACCACCATCTCTCTCTCTCTCATGAGCACATGACGGCTGCAGAGTCACGTTACCTTCAAGACACCATGCAACTCTCAAAGGTGTGTGCGTGTGTAGTATCATTAAGGATGTAAATATGTAATATATGACATTTAACCAGTTTGTAACTGAATGTTACTGATTAAAAACTGCACAAGCTCTTTGCTGTTAAAGAAGCCTCTGAACAGAGAGAATAACTGATTTATTTTTATTATTCACCACTGAGATATTATTTGACTACGTGTCTCTTGCTGCTGTAATCCTGCAATTCAAAGTTGCATCGCACTTACCTAAAGTTGGGAGTCACGAGAGACATTTAAATAAAGTAAATAAATAAAAAGGTATGAATCTAGTTCCAAATAACAGCGGATACTACATTTCCCATGATGCAGCTTTTGTTTTTGTTTTTTTCAGATCATCATCAGAAGGCTTTCTACTTACCCCAGAGCTTTCAAACGCATCTGAGATGAAGATAACTCTTCACACACACTGTTCCCCCGGTCATAATGAACTTCAAGGCCTCTGAACTAATAAAAGGACTAAATACTTCACGTCTTCACCAGGCCAGTATCCTGAGAATCACTTCCATACTGGAACATTGTGCACTCCATGTTCTCAGAATGAAGGCAGGAGAGAGAGTAAAGTCAGGGCGTGGAGATCGATAAGCAGAGGGGCATCGATCCTGGAACTCGTGCTGATACTCAAAACAAGACTCATCAGTATTTTAGGCGACAATCTGCCCACCTTTTGAATACATTCATCCTTAAAACCCAGGCAAATTGAGTGTTTTCTGGCCTTAGAACAAACGTGCACAGATTTAAGATGCTCGTGCTATTAACTCGCTCGGGTCCTTGGCTTGCCCAATTCATCTAACCTGACCAGGTGCGATGTTGATGCTTCGAGAGAAGCAGCGAGACTCCGAGCTCTGAAAACCAATAGAGCATTGATCCCCTGATCTACCAGAGACACATGGAGGATTAAGAGTGTTGGTCCCTTTTCTGAGTGTTCCTTTGATCTTCAGGCATCAATTCACTCTCCCGAAGTGCTCCGAACAGTCCTGCTGCTTTTCATTTCTTTCACCGGGTAAAATCCGGTCCCCCGATCAACAGACGGCAGGAATGAAACCCAGCGGGACTCCTCTGTGTCCCGGCGCCTCATGTGAGCTGCAGAGAAATTACAAATCTGGCCGTGGTCTTTGGTGCCGAGGGTGGCGTCCGATGAAAGGTCGCGGCGCCACTCCAATCAATGTAATCCCCGCACGGTGGCCATTTTAAGGGACATCTCAGATTCAACACGTTAAACTCAGCGCTACATCTGGATGTGATTTATTATTTATCAGTCTAAGATGGACTTCATCACGTTCAGCTGAACGCTAGTGCGAGCATGCCAACAAGTTCAAAGTCTCCACCTCTATTTTTTATACTTAGCATTAAAGCTGCTGAGGCTGACAGGAAGTGTGTCATCAGTTTGAAAGATTCAACAAGACTTGGAGCTGTTGGTGTCGCTGCATGAATCACATGACACTTTTCTTTCGTGACAAACAACTACTGAACAAGTTGCCACGAAATTTAAATTCATCCGATAGTCCGATTTTTGGCCCAGTGACGAAGCGATAGAAAAGAAGAGCTCGTTTGATTGCTGTATTTGGATGAACGACGAGGTAAAAAAGGAACAACAGTGTGCGTGATGAGAACAGGCCCACGGGATGGGGAATACACAACAAAGTGCATGTGCAGTCGGAAGTGGAACTAGCCTTAAATTGCATGTTTAGGTGGAAAAAATGATAATGCTACACTAAGGCAGACTTTGCATGAGCAACAATAGCGTTCGGTAAGTAGCCAATCAAATGGCAGCGGGGCAACAGACAATCAGCTCCACACAGCATCAGACACTTTCATCCACTTTCATTGCCAAATACTTTGGACATGTGCATCTTGTTTTTTTTTTCCACACAGTGGCCTCTCAAGCAAAGCACAATTACCAACAACCCTGAATTGTAGAATATTGACAAAAAACAGCAGCAATTGAGGATTTCTTCAGACATGCATTAATCCAGAATCCTATCTATTTGGAAATTACTCATATCATCACTATAAAACCACTCTTTATTCTGCTGCCAGCGTTGCCCCACATAACCTGAAAGGCATGACAATCACTTAAAGGAACAACCTCCGCCAGCTGCTCGGCGGTAGAGACTCTATAATAAACATTCCTGTGTACAATGCCAGCACTGGAGCACGTTTGGACGGATGGAGAAGCTCTGACCAGCGCAATGCATCAGTGGATCATCCAAATATTTTTGCACACTCATGTCAATATCACCCCTCTCATTTGACACCTTTTCAACTCCTCGGCGTCTGTCTCCCTTTTGCCAAGTCGTGCGTCCTTGGAAACCCCCCCGCCGGCAGGCTGCTTTGTATTCCCATCATCCAGACAGGCAGACAGGCGGTGTGTCACGAAACGCTCCTTCTGCTGGTCCAGTCATGAGGGAGGGAGGGAGGGACTGAATGAAGGAGAGGAGAGAGAGAGAGGGAGAGAGGGAGGAGCCAGGCTGTCAAGGTGAACCGATGAACCCCTCTTTCTCTCTCTCTCTCTCTTTATTACCCTAGACGTCCAAAACACGACGCGCTTCTCCGGGCTGGGGGGGGGAGAGCGCGAGCGGAGGAGCTCACTTCATTCACCGGGCGATGGTCTGACCGGAGCCGGGAACCACATCACACACACACCGCCAGGGCACGGACTCAAGTGGTGTCTTTTTTTTATATTTTATGTTGTTGTTGTTTTTTTTACCATCGTTTTGTTTCGTCCTTTTTTATATATATAAAAAAACAACAACATTTTGGACACCACAATTAAATGGCACGGAGCGAGCGCAGCGCTTCATCTCACCGGAGACTCCAAAAGAATTAAAAGGTGAGTTTTTTTTATTCCAGCAGCGACCTGTGGTGTCCTGTAGAGTGTGTGCGTGTGTGTGTGTGTGTGTGTGTGTGTGTGTGTGTGTGTGTGTGTGTGTGTGCGTGTGTATGAACAAGCAGTGAGTTTACGGCGACGTTGTTGTCGTCTAAGGTGTTTTATTACCTGCGCTGTCACCTCATCTCACGATCTCCATGTAAAAAGGATTCTTACTCTTCAAACATTCGTTTATTGGCTTATTGACGCCGTTTTGTTTTACCACTAATTATCTGCATTCTCAGTCTCAGGATGGCAAACCCTCCTGCTTGTTCCCTCATGGAGGAAATTGAAGAACAGACATTAGTAGAAACACACAGACACAGACACACACACACACACTCTCACACACAAATAAAATACACAGCAGTGCGTCTGTTGCGTAATGTAGGAACCATCAGCAGTGTGTTTTGGATGACTTGACGTGGACACGATTGAGGTTAATTCAGAGCTGCTGAAACACAGTGAAGACTTTTTGGTTTTGCTGGCAGCTGTGAGGGTTTAATTCTCTGTAGCAACACACCCTGACACAGAGGAAACATGCAGGGGCCCCACTGGACCCCTCAAGAAGTGCACATGTAGATAACTTGATGAAATCTGCAGTTTATTTTGCGTCTTAGATAAATCAGTTTATAGATTACATCAAAAACATAACGCTGATAACATTTCTCACCAGAATGAAAAAGCACATCCATGTCTCTCTATAATTCCACACTCGGGCCGGGGGACACGGCGCAGGTGTCGTCGAGGCCGAGCTATCACACGACACTGGAAGCTGAAGAGTCAAAGCGACAGATGGCGTTTGCTGTCGGAGGTGGTGCTTCAGGCCGGACGCGTTCGCAATGTTAGCCTAGCAAGTATGAATAACACTGAAACAGAACGGGGACCAACTTTGGACCGCGCTGAAATATCTCAAGAACTATTTCATGCATTGCCAATTTGCATTTGACCAATACTTTAGTTTATGACCAAATGCCTGCAGAACCAATCCCAGAATCACCCTCACCTGAGTTATTAGCGCGCTAACAAGCTAGACTGAGCTGGTGAAGATAAACACGTTAGCACCGTCTCTGTCAACAGAAGGAAAGAAGCCCAAAAAACTACCCAACATGGATAATCGTAACAAAGCATGACAACACGAGGGTCCGCTTTTCTCAAACCCCAAATGTCATAAAGACTTGCAAAATCTGCCCATTTACGAACACCCAAAGTGACAACGCGGTCAGGAGAACCGCTACACAGGAGGGCAGGAAATAGTATTAACTTGAAGACATACAAATGCTGTATTTGGTGTCAGATTGTCAGTGTGTGAAGTGGTTGGCGCCTGGACTAAAGACAACTTCCTGTTTTTTTTTACCTTCAGTTTAATCCTCAGTAGTGAAACATAAAACTTTGCAGCGTCGTGCTTTGGTCTGTACATTTACAATCAATGAGCGTCATTCGTAAATGTTTTCTTACTTTTCCAATCTTAAATTTGTTTGTAAAACTAAGTGTGTTACTTAGTTATCAGAAATAGTAGTTGCGGCTTCCAGTCTTAGAACTCACTGCAATACAATCATGAAAAGAGTCTGAATATCAGTTCATAACGTTTAGAAAACATTGCATAGTGGAGAACTTGTTCGTACACAAGTTGCATCCTGCCACATATAAAGAAACACTCTTTATCCAACATGGACGTAAAAACCTTCACCTCACAGTTGTGTGAAAGCTCAGTGACCTTCATATAAAACAAGTAGAGTTTAAAAGAATGCAAGGACACAAGTAAGAGAGCTCATTCCTGGAGAAAAAAAGAGGTTTGTGATCTTGTGATTTCCGTGTGACGGAAACCTCTCGTGGACACCGGTGATCATGTGGGTCTTTGAGTGAAATGTGACGACAGACGTTCTGCGACTGCCGAGGGGAGGAAGTGGCCCGCAGAGGCCCGGAGAGCGTCCTTGAAGCGAAACACTGCATCCTCACATGTTCAGCAGTTGAATGAAGAGATCAGCCTGGAGGAACTGGAGACTCGCAGGTTTCATGTCCCTATCGAGGAGTTTTTTTTGTTTATGGTTTTGTTACTAATCACGAAAACTCTGCAGTACAAAATGTACCAGGCCGCAAAGATTGGACCAAGATTAGATTTTCATATTTTCTATGAAAATTGACTTCTCTTCTTACTAACTTACTGTATGATGATTTTCAGAGCTGTGCTAACAATCAGGCAATAGTTGAAACATTCCTTAACTGGTTTTGACAACAGATTTATTTTTCATTTATGGTTCCAGCTTCTTTAATATGTGGATAATCGCTACAAAGAAAGAAGCATTTAAGCTTGTCCTTTCTGAATAAGGACTCGACCTGCCCTTCACAGTTGTAGCGGTCTCTATGGACAAAAGAGGCTCGTATTATGGCGAGTTAAATGGTCAATCATGTAACATCCTCCACTATTATTGCCATTGTATTTACCTATCCACGCTTGATCTGACTCATTCAGTCCTTTAATTCAGAGCGAGATCACCTTTTTTTTCAGATTGTGCTCCGCATGAGAGAAAGATAAAAGACAAAAGAGGGATATAAATAGCACGAGTGTGTACTGTACATGTGCGTTGTCGTACACGAGTGGGCGTGGAGGTTGAGGCCCGAGAATATAACGCTCCTCTGTGATGACTAGATCGGACGGGCAGGAAGCGTGGGGAGATAAACAAAAGCTCTGCTCCATATCAGCGCTTCCAGATTTAAATATCAGCGGCTGTGCGACCCTCTCCTGATGCGTCGCCTCTCCCGAACAGATTTAAATTGCAATAGACACAGGAGTGTGATTCCTAAAGGTGACATGGAGGTGGAAGATAAAAAAAAAACAACATACATGGCAATGTAACTGCAATACAGTACAAGTTACGGGTGTGCAATATGGAGATATTAGCTTGTGAGAGATTCACACATTTCCACGACCTGCCTTGACAGTGCTCTCGCGGTTCCTCTGACAAATACCGTAAAAGTCAGGTTACAAGCTGCTACTACCTTCGGTGGTCGTTCCCAGTAGCGCCCCGCTTGTAGCTAGCTAGCGCTGCTGCTAGTATCCCCGCTAGCTCTCCGCAAGTTCTCTGACAACCACTGAAGGTAGCAGGACCGGCCCCCGCTCGAAGCTAGCTAGTAAGCTAGCAGCGCGAGCTTGCTATAGCGGGGCCACCCACCGACGGTAGGAGCGGCTTATAACCGGCGGGATACAAAGAAATCCACTCCGTTCTCATTGCAGGGCGCCAAATACCGACTGTTCATCACGTCGCCGGCGTCCGATACAGACGATATCGTGGCTTTCGAGTCACTACCATGAAAGAAGTGTTATAAAGTTGTTGTTGAAGTTACGCTGGTGATGTTTGTGAAGTGTTTTCTCTACTTGCATTGCGTTCTACTCAACTCATGTATTGTCGTATTGTTGAGCACCGTGATGTCTTTGGAGAATCGTGGATCGCCATCCTGTCCGAGGAAATCGCGACATGACATTTTTTACCACGTTGCCGAAAGTGTTGATTGTGTACAAAGAAGAAATGGAAACGGTGTTTAGAGGTCATCGGTTAGCATTTGATGAATGAAATAGACAATTCAAAACCCACAACTTGTTTAAACGGTGAAAGATATCTTAATACAAAATGTTTGAACATTTTCAGCTTTAAATGTTGCAGTGGACGAGACGGTTGACGTTGACAGTACTTCATGGTGAGGATGAGTCCCTCAGGATCCGCTCAGACAGGACGGAAGAATTATTACATTCATAAGCTCATCACCAATTTACAAAAAAACTAATTCCTTCTGTTTTCCTGTCATGTCTGCTGACAAATAGAAGAACCACGACTAGAAAAAAAAACTGTGTGACTCTGGAGTCGATCATAAATTTTATCATGAACGCAAACGTTTATTTGTATGCCTTCTTTATCGGTCCGTTTCAGACATTTCCACCTCATCAGAGCATCTGGAGTCTCTCTGACAGCTGCTGAGGATTCGGCATCCAAACGCGGGCAATAAACAATTAACATTTACTTCAAGGATGTCCCCTTGAGACGCAGCGTTCTGGTCTCTTATAGCCACAAATATAACATTATAAAACCCGTGGAGACAAAGGCAGCATTACATAACATAACAGGCAATACAAACTCGCTCACCCTCTCCCACCTTTACACCCCCAGCCCTCAGCAGCTGTTCAAGAAAACAATACATCCGCATGAAGAGCAAGTGATGCAGTTTGTCTTCAGCTTGATTGAAAGAATACACAAATGATGGCGTCAACAGGCAGATTTAAGATGAGAAAGTAAAAGAAGTCCTTGACGAGTGGAAAGAGGTAATCTCAACATCTAACAGGTGATTGACATGAAATTCTATGCGGACGTTCGTGGTTTCATCAGGTCAAAAATATGAATGTGTTCAATACCTTTTGAGTACGATGAACATTATGGCAGCTAAAAATCTGAACGTCAATACTGTCATACTGTGCATGTAAGCGTTTTCATTCATATTAGCATTTAGCGCCGGTTGTGTGTCACATGCTGCCGCTGCAGTTTGAAGTTTCGTAAACGCTTTATGGAAACTGGAAAAATGTAACAGAGTCGGGTGCAAAGTTCCCTTGGAGAAAGCAAACAAGGCGACACTGAAACGTTCTTGTTAAACTCCTCACCACCAGACAGTTCGGCATAAAATTCTCTCTCCGGGTGTCAGATCTCACCAGATGGAGGTCTGCAGGCCGTCTGTTCGGGGTCGCCGGCATGAAAACCTGCAGGACCTTCAGTCCTCCTGATCGACTGGAAACTCTGAAGGAAGAAAACACCTTTTGTGTCTGAATGAGAATGAAAAAAAAGGAGCTAATAAAATGCAGTTTTCATTTCTGTTCCAGCGAACATTTTGCAGACATCAGTTGCTACGAGGCAGAAAAATGCTTCTTAGATTGGAGCGAATTAAGAAGCAAAAAACAGCTGCTGTTTGTGATTATTCTTCTCGGGTTTTAACATAATTATTCATATATTCTGTTTTCTATCATTTAGAGGCCACCTTTTTTTAGGAAAGCACACATTTTTCAAGAGTATAAACATGGTGGGAACCGCATCTAGCCTTTGCTAGAATAAATTACAAACTTGTTTTTATTGTTAAAGCAAAAAATTATACAAGAACATTTTCAGTGTGTTGTACTTATTTTTCTTTGTCTTGTTACTCCTTCCTCTACGGCTGAATCTAATATTTAATATTTCCCCTTCAGACTTGTGGTGGATATTATATCATATTGAATCTTATATTCAAATCAAACCCCTCGACTGTGGAAAGTCATATTACAGGTGGTCCCATTTTTCTGTTTTTATTTGGTCCGTCTACTCCACGGTTATCATGGATCGTGGATTTGGACGACCCTGGACACGCTTCAGCAAAGAATGACGTCAAAGCCAAAGAGTTAATAACGTGACATTTCTGGGCTGGACGTTGAAATACAAACGTTGGCTTCGAAATATCATTAAAACGAGATAATCAGGAGAAAAATGAATATTTTGGCACAGTGCCCGCCTTTTTCTTTGCAGGCGTGCATTTTGGCATTATATATATATATATATATATATATATATATATATATATATATATATATATATATATATATATATATTTTTCCAGTTATACTGAGTGTATTTGTGTACCTGCATGCAAACATAGAGCAATCAGATTAATACAATAGTTTCATTCGATCTGTGTGTTTGGCACAAACCACATGGACTCAAAGAAGAACAGACGACGAGCTTTGAGGTCAAAGGTCAACACTTTCACCATAAATCTTCCCGAATCTGCTCAGACTTAATTTGGAGAACTTGTTCTTTGATAACAGTTCAGTGTGGAAGAATTAACTGAATTCATTTATTAGTTTGAACAAAAATAAGAAAAAAAATAGTTTTCCAGCTTTTGTTTCAGAGCCACTTTCACTCCATCGCCGTGTATATTTCCTCGGCGAGCGTCTCTCTGAAGTGTGAAACTGATACTCGCCCCCCCTCCAGAGGTCGGCGTCATAATTCTGCCTGAACAGCTGAAATTCACACACTGCACTGTTTTCACTGCTCAGAGTTCTCACTGTGTTGAAAATATTGTCTGAATTTGTCCTCTGATGGTCGCTGACGACGTTCTCGTCTCCTCCCTGTGTGTCTTTGTAGAGCGGCGTGAGGCCGAGGAGTCCCGCTGGGATCTGAGAGGGAGGAATTCGGCCCCCCAGCGGTGCAGACGGACCCCAGACTTCAAAACCCCGCGGGGGACCAGCCTTTTTGGCTTCACGTGGACGTCAGGGATTCATACATTGTCTTCTGGGTTTTGGCGCTTCTGATTGGACGTTGCCTCAGTTCATCCGGCCCCCAGGCCTTTTGTTTTCTTCCAGCTTCAACTTCCTTTTTTCTCTCTTGTATCTCGGACTTGAGGTTCTGCCTCGAACACCAGGTGATGACGCCGTTCGCAACTTTATTTTCCATCAGAAAAGACGGAAAGGTTTTCAGCCGCCGCCACTGAGTGGGTGGATTATTGAAAAAGGAGCCTGGTGGAGCTTTTCTGGAGAATTGAAATGGATGTTGTGATGATGTTGAAACACCTGTGAAGCTGCAGAGTTCATCTGTAATCGTTGTGGAATAATTTATGTGTCTGTGTGTATTTATCCTGGGACTCATGTAAATGAGCAGAGCTGCAGTGGAGCTGATTTCTAAAACATCTGGACGAATACAGACGATAGACGAACAGTTTTCTTGCAGTTTTCTCATCCAATTCTGCACATTTTAGTAGCTTTAGAAAAAAAAAAGCAGAGACTCCGATTTTACTAAAGTTACAACAATTTGAACTATGTTTCAAAGGACAAGACTCCCTTTGAGTCCTTGAATTCATGTGTTGGTGGTGCAGGAAGTTTTCTCTTTTCCAGACTCATCACTTGTACAAATAATCTATTTTTTTCTGCCCAGCGTCTGCTGTCACACCTCAAGAGTGTAACATCCTGTGATTTCTATTCATTAATCTCTAAACGAGGTGGACAGAATCAGTTGTTGCAAGAACAACAAGCCACCACCGATGTTTTCAAGCCGAGTAACCTCATCATCAACGTTTGGCATCCAGGTCCTTCGTGCAACTTCTTATCCTGTATAAGCACAACCAAGACTGGACCTGCAGAGCGTCTTATCGACTGAATGTTTCTGGATATTGAACTGTTATTAACTCTCTGCGTCGTCGCTTTTAACTTCTTTTGATAATTCTAAGGATTTTGGAAATCATTTCGACAAGAAAGCAGAAACCAATTTGACGTCCGCTTCAAGTGTTGAGTGAAGGAGCGGCCATCTTGAAACAAACCCGTCACTGTGATGATTTCGAAGGATGCTGTAACCTTCACTGACTTCGCTGCCTCGGTTTTCAAAGGAAGCGACTGAACTGTCACCGGCTATCAAGCCGCTGCTTTTATTTTGATAGTTTCCGCCTCGGATTACAGCGCACAGGATCGCAGCATTTGCATCTGCTGTATCTTTTTTCATCACAAAATGTGATAACGGTGCCATAATTTGACGAGCGAGACGAGCCACAAACTTGCTAAGTTGAACAGCTTCCAGAGGAAAACAGGACCCTCGCGTACATCCCATCCTCTGCATCTGAAATCGAGTTGCGGTGGGGTGGCGGGGACGACGACAACGACGACGACTCTCAGCCCGTCTCCGCCATGGTGATGTCGCAGGGCACCTACACCTTCCTGGCCTGTTTCGCCGGCTTCTGGCTGGTCTGGGCCCTCGTCGTCATGCTCTGCTGTTTCTGCAGCTTCCTGCAGCGCCGGCTGAAGCGCCGCCACGAGGAGCGGCTGAGGGAGCAATGTCTGCGGACCGTCGAGATGGAGCCGCTCAGCTGTCACCCCGGGGGATACCCGCCGCCTGCTCCGCCTCCTCCTGCCCCGCCTCCGCCTTTGCAGCTGCCCAGGGAGCCGCCGCAGTTTTGCCCCCCTCAAACCCTGTCGCCGCCTATTCCTCTGCAGATCCCTCATCTCATGCCGCAAGCGAACTGGGTCAGCATGCCAGGTAACAATGGATGTTGTACTATGTGTTTTATGCCGTTGCTGAGCGGTTCTTTCAACGCGTTTGAACCATTTTACTGTGAAATAGTGACGGGAAGGTGAAGTGTGGAAGGATGTAATGGAGGAATTTGGCATCTTGCACCTTTCAGAGCTCAAGCGCACAAAGCATGCCAACAGGAAGAAGAGAGAAAGTTTTGTCCTGCCGGTTGTCAACACTCATGAACAGCGTTTGCTCAGATGAGACGCACTCTAATATCATTTCAACAACCTTCAGGTCAACAATGTGAGTCAAAAATCGAATTGTACGGGGCCGCTCGCCAGCAATTCCAACGATATTGTTCAAGATATTCAGTCTCAATCGTGTATGAAACAATAGGTGGACAGCACACAGCGGAGTGTTTTTATTTCCTCGTCTCTTTCGACTATTATTCCAACACCAGCAGTCTAAACATTAACTGCATCCATTAGTCTCGACACTCACTGCAGGTCTTCTCTCAAGCGAAGCGTTAATCTCTTCTCTACTGCTGAGTTTTAAATTACCGACAAATGTCAAACCGCTTTCCCCTTTATTTACCAAATGCACATTTTATTCATAAGACGCAAAATGTGTTCTCCTGAACAAAAACACAACACAAAAAAAGGTGAGAAATATCGAGTAGAAATCACAATATCCACATGTAGAAATGAACGAAGAGGCAGGGGACACGAGGGGGATTTAATTTTTCCCTGTCAGATTTTTTTTTAGCGCTTCCACCTCCCTGCCTGCCGGGCTGCGTTCCCCCGCAGGGCGTCATGGTGACAGCTGCCGCTGAGGCGTGGGTGGTGACTGTGGAGGCCCAGTGGTGACGGAGCGAGCAGCAACACGACCGGGCTAAACTCAGAGAAACAAAACGACAAGAAAGAGAGACAATCACAGGGTAGAGAGTGAGGAGCTAGCAGGAGCACTGAGAGAGATCTCCATCTTAACGGATAGGTTTTCCAAGATGTATTGATCACTCTAATTATTCCTCCATGAAGCGCTTTCTCCGTCTCCTAATTAGCTTCTCAGAAATGGCCTTGTTCTGTGTTACAATGTCTTCTCAAGTTCAGCCAACGTGAGGCTTTGCCAGTCAGAGTTACTCTTCTTTTACTCCATAGGTTCCCGACCCGGGGGGGGTCAGGACCCCAAAAGCGGTTGTGTAGTTAATCAAAAGGGGTCACGAGATAGTACCCACTTCAGAAATATTAAAAAATAAGCCACAATAACCAGTCACAAGTAGACATTGCTTCATGCTTTGGCGCTTTAATTAGGGCTAGGTACCGTAAAAGTCGGGTTACAAGCTGCTACTACCGTCGGTGGGCGTTTTCCCGCTAGCTCCCCGAGGTAGCCAGCTAGCGCTGCTGCTAGCGCTGCTGCTAGCGCTGCTGCTAGCGCTGCTGCTAGCGCTGCTGCTAGCGCTGCTGCTAGCGCTGCTGCTAGCTCCCCAACAACCACCGAAGGTAGCGGGACCAGCCCCGGCTCGACCAGTAGCAGCAGCAGCAGCAGCAGCAGCAGCAGCAGAGAGCTAGCAGCAGCGCTAGCTTGCTACAGCGGGTACACCCACGGAAGGTAGGAGCGGCTTGTAACCCGACTTTTACAGTATTACTACTTAATAATCTTATAACCCACAACAGAGTGAAGGCGTCACTGAAGAGAAAACCAGAATTGTGAACCAGTCTTGTGAAGGAAAAATCAAATCAATGGGAATTACTAACTCAGGACCGCACATTTCGGTTCAATCCTATCGATATTTCATTTGATTTAAAGCAACTTCTCTAGACGTGGAGCCATGCCGACAACGGGGCTAAAAATATACCTCGTGAACAGGAAACCATCTGCATTTAAAAAGCAGCTTTCTAGTCTTCTGACCACTCAAAACAAAACTGCTTTGTACACACACACACACACACACAGTAATGTATTAACAACGATGGCACGGCCTTTAGGAGGAAGCCGGAGATCGAACCACTGGTCTTCTAATTAGTGCAGAACTCGTCCCTCCATCCTGAGCCACAGCCACACGACGGATGGCGTCTCCACCCGAAAAGGCGATAACTAGTTCAGTTGTTGATCCAGCTGTCAAAACAGCAACTCTGGATCAATCAATCAACACCATTTGGGTAATGATTCAGACACCGGGAACCAGACCCACCGGGTATAAAAGCCCTCTTTAATCAACACGCCGCCTCGTTCACACGGTGCAGCTGCCAGCTACAAACGCTGACCCACACTGCAGGTCACTGAGCTGCTCCACTTGTGCGGTTGGCAGTTCAGTGTTTTACTCGAGGGCATCTCAACTCTTCAAATACACAGAGGGAGTTTAAAACCATGAGCCTTGGTTCCTTTCTTCCTTCCTTCCTTCCTTCCTTCCTTCCTTTCCCCCCAGGCAAAACTTGTAAATTGTGGCTCAGCGAAAAGTCGTTTTGTAAAACAATTTTTATGGAAATTCCCGAGTTTTGCGAACATTCTGCTGAACCAACCACCCTGGACATGTCTTCAAATACTGAGTCTTTAAATACTGAGTCTTTAAATACTGGCCATACTTCAGTCAGTTTTGGACGCATCAGGGACGGTGTGGGTTTCCACTCATTACACACGTTGGTGTCTTTTCAAAATAAACTTCCACATTCAAAGGAAACCTATAGTTTCTTTTTAAAATTAACTTCCAAAGTAGGTTTACTTAGTTTTTCCAATTTATTTCCACAACAGAAGTACTTCGGCTTAGGAAAAGATCGTGGTTGGGGTTAAAATAAGTACACTTCTAACCTTTGTCAACGTTTCACACGGGACACGAACAGCAGCCTCCTGAGTGAATGTCCTGTGAATTCCTCGCTCTTTATCCTACATCTGCCCTCTTACGATGCTGTGGATACCGACACCAAAGGGCACTGCCCAAAGGGGCGTGATGTGACGGGTTGGGAGTGAGAACATGTTGTCCTGGCAGACATGAACACGAGGGAATGTTCTTTTTCAGGAGTTCAAGCTTCAACCTAGAAAGCAAGAAAGAAAAAAAGCGCTTAATTGCTTCGATGTTTGTAATGGAAAAAGAAAGTGCAGGTATGTCGAGTGAAATTCAAACAACTTGTACAGCAGATGTGCTACGTGCAGTTTTTCATCAAATACTAACTTCTCAAAAGGTTGAATAGGCTGTTGCCTCTGACATAAGAATATGGAAAGGAAAAATGAATCCAAAAATGATTTCCTTAAAAGAAAAACCTATAAATCAAAAACCAATAAAAGAGGAATTAGAAAGCAACGAAGGAGGAAGAACAGCACAAACCTCTACATTTCTGTAGAGGGTGAAGACGAGGGAAAGAAAGATTATTGGATAGGAGGAGGAGAGCTGGAGTGAGTAAAAGAGCATCAGCTGCCGTCAAAGATAGTTGATGAGCACAGACAGATAGCAACGGATAAAACAAAAGGTTGCTGGAGTCTCGGTCACAAAGCAGACTGATGAAGAGCTTCAGTATCCAGGCAGCAGCAGAGCTAAAAGGGAAGCAGGTGCCGACCAGCTGAGCACAACAGAGGACAGAGAGAGAAGGCTTCAGTCGTATTTAACAGGGGTGAGAGAGAGAGACGTGGAGATGCTGAGTGGAGGGCTCACAAGCAGAACCACAACCGCTCTCACACTCATTTACAAGGCTTCAGATAGCTATGCAGGATTTAAAAAAAGAAGCCAATCGTAAAGCACCAAGAGACACAGGAGATGGAATGAAACTGGAAGCTTAGGAATGAACATGTAGTGTTTGTTTAACCCGAGACCCGATACAAAAACCCTGCAATAAAATCACAACTTCATGAAAGTTGTAATGTGAAGAGGCTGCCGGTTAGAGTGTTTCTGTTATTTTGGGTACGCCCATGCATGTAAATGAAAAAGAGAAAAAAAGAAAAAGAGGACCTTTGTAACCCAACTTACTTTTGCTTGAAAACATTGTGCTTCTCCTTGGAAAGAGTATTTGGCAGCAGACGGCGGCCTTGGAGTCCAGCGTCGAACGCTTACGTTAAAGACAGTGTGCTTTCAAACCTCCGGAAGACGGTAAAGAGACGGTAAAAGCGACGTACGCACAGACTCCGTCACTCAGCTGTCAGCCCACGCAGCCGGCTCGTCTCGCTCCGGCAGGGCGTTGACACTGGGAGGCGCTCTCTCAAGACGCTGCGCTCAGACCAGCGGGGGGTGAAGATTCCTCATCTGCAGCCGTCTGCAGCCACGGAGTTTTGAACTGGGAAAATCACGACGAAGGTCGGAGGTTTGGGTTAAAAAAATAAACAACGGTCGGCATTACTGAAGCACTGATGTTGTGTGTAGGCCAATGAACCAACGTTGACAACTGGTTTCATATGGGACACGAACAGTGGTCACCCGGGTGAAAGTCCAGTGGTTTTGTATCCACTTGTAGGGACCTGGTCGCTGTGTTTCCTCATTCATGACTATTGATAACATACCGTATTTGCTTCAAAACTGTGAATGAGAACATCTTGATCTAGTTGTTCAGTGTGAATGCAGACAAGACCAGATGTGAGGAAAAAAAAGTTGCATGAGATTAAATGGAGATAAGAAGGGAAGTAATACGATTAAATGAAATTAGATGTAAAAAAGTTGGAAGAGATGTAGATATTTGGGGAAAAAAGAACAACATGCGGAGAAAAGAAGTGACATTCAACGTGTCCGTGGCTGTCAGACATGAACAATGCCGACCTGTCATGAGTACTTTTTATATCAGCCCGGTATCGCGCTTGCAGAAGCGCACTACGCCCGTGATGAACTTTGTGAAAACGACTTGGTTAAGGTTAGAAAAAAACATCATGGTTTGTCTTAATAATGTAGCCACTTGAATAAATATCAACGCCCCTCAGTGGACTTTCTTACACAACGTTAAGTAACGAGCACAGAAAACGTAACGTCAACTTTTTGTTTCACGCGAGACAAGAACAGCAGTCTCCCGGGTGAAAGTCCTGTTTGTGTGATCCATGCACCGACCCACCCTGAGAGGACTTTCCATGCGCAGCATCCATGTATTAATATCTCTACGTCGACTGGATTCAAATGGAGGCTCTGCGTTGGGTTTACCGCTTGTCGTGGAGGTAGAGTTTCATTCGCCATGCCAGTTTCTATTCAGGAACTCAGAGTAACCTCAACCTAAAGGTTTGTTCAAGCTGCTTTCTGAAACTAGATCCATGCAGGAATAATAAAAAAGAAAAGGATGTATAGCATAGATTCAACAGTCATGTTTCAGTGTGATCCACCATGACCAATGTGATCACCGTGATGCGTACGGTAGCTGTGGCAGACCACTGTCTCACACCGGCACAAACAGGAAACCTCAAACAATCCCCCTCTGATCCTCAACATCAGTCCCATGTGTTTCCGCTGATGTTTATTTAAAGCCGTCCTGGCAGCTGGTGTTTTGGACAGTGAAGAGAGAGAGAAAGAGAGAGAGAGAGACGGGACTGCGGAGTCGACGATGAAAGTTTGATCCTGCAGGAGTGATGGACTTTGGTCAGGTACACTCGCACAAGAGCGCGCACATGTGCGTCTATAAATACATCCGACTCCGTGGTAACAGTACAACGTAACAGCTGTTTATTCACCGCTGTGAGTTTTACTACTGAGGATGCAAACAGGTTCAAGCTGTGGCTCGGTTGCGGGGACTCTGGATCATTTACATCTCATAGTTATTGATATTTTCCATCAATTTTCCACAACAGACTTGAACATTTGTGCATAAGTGTCCCAATTTTCCAAGCTTTCTTTCCCCGAGTCCTGACAAATATTTGTAAAACACTAAAAATGGGTTCTTTTCAATATTATACTTTGTATTTTAACCCCTTAAATAGAGGTTTAAAATGTTCCGTCCTACTCATTACTACCTAATCCAATATAAAAAAAGTAACCAATGCAGCTTTTTACTAAATCAACTTCTACTTTTGGAAGCTCCGGTCAACTTTGTGGCAATTATTTTTAGTTTCAGGCTGAGAAAGTGTTGGAGACCCTGCTGTATTTTCAAAATTTTACACAGAAACTGTTGCTATTCTTACAGCATCAGGAAATGAGTCCAGATATTAGTCACTTTGAATAATATAGATGTATTTATTGTCAAAAAAAGTTGCATTATTGGGTGAAAAACAGTTCTTTTTTTCCAAAAGAGACTGCAAGAAATTCACAAGCCGAGTTACTGTTGAAGCAGAAGCAGAGAGCTTGTGCAACACTTCGACAAATATCGATCAGGATCTGAGCAGATCCATCAGCCTGGACACAGAAACTGCTTTCAGTTGTTCCAAAAAAAATAAAAAAACAGGGCCCAAAATATGTTCCTTTATACTGGCAATACGTTAAAATATAGACTCCATCTTAGTGTATTTGCCCACAGGCTCTCTGAAAGAAATGTTGCAGGTGTGAACTTTTGTTTTGCAGCATAGATGCCATTTCCTTAAAAAGAAGAAAAAAAAATGTATTCATGTGCTTGTATTCAGTGTTTTTGTGTTTTTTCAGCCAGAAGTAAATGTCAAACCAATTCACTGAGGAGCCACGATTCTACGTTAGAGCAAGTTTAAAAATATATTGCTTTCTGTTGTTTCAACCCCATGATGGGGAAATTGTATCTGATCCGATAGAATAAAAACATCGCTGCATTACTTACAACAGCTGCAGCCGCTGAAATGCCCTCAGCACAACATGGGGAGTGTGTTGACTAAGATTCATGTCTCAGCACTTCTTAAATGCACCGTGACAACTGCAAAAAAACAACCTGGGCGGGTGTTTCTGCTGAATTTGCTGAACTTGTGTCAACATTTCTGCATCGGTCTGAACGTTTCACTGTCGAGTCTTTGGCGGCTTTAATTAGCAACAGGTGTGAACGGTCCAATTAGTGGCGAGAAGTCAAGAAATCTGTGCGCGGCGCCGACGCCCCTTATAAAAAGGGCAGACGAGGTGGCAACTGGGGAAACTAGCGGCCCCGTAAGCAAGGAAACAAAACTGGTATTGTTCAAGAAAAGTTTACTGAAACAAAGGATGAAAATGAAACCCAGGAATTTCAATAAAACTAAACGAGACTGCAGAATAAAAAGTCTGCAGACTCACAGATTGCTGCCAACTTCTCTCGACCTCTATTCCACTAAATGACATTTACACCTCTCAGCTTCTCGTCTAACTGGAACAGACCACCTGACCAGGGAGCACAGGGTGAGCGAAACCATCCAAATCATCGAAATTTATAAAATCCCCATTGATAAAATGTTTCAAAATGGCATTGATTACACACCAATGAGCACAACTAAATATAACAAAACGGCCTTTACTGTAGAACCTCGTCACATATCTCCACTAAATAAACACTCTCGCTGCTGATCGACCACAACATCAAAACAAACTAAAGAAGCTTTGTGTCATTTATGGCTATTGATCTATCAAATGCAATGAAACAATAATGCAGCACTGTTGAGGTTGTGGAACAACGGGGCTCAGTGAAATAGGCAGTATGGCAACCTGTTCCCATTGTGATTACGTGTCCTGTTGCACAATGCGCTGCATTGCAGTTCCTCCATTAGGAAACGATGTTTCAATCTCCAGCGAGAGGCAGAAGGATGAGATTCAAGTGCGCCTGAAATAGGAGCGAGCGACAAAGGAAAACGTGTGCGAGCGTTCAGACCAAATGTGCTGCAATGGTTTTTGTTCCCACAGATGAACACGCTGTCGCATGCAGCATAGCAGGACGTCGTCCATTTGTTTGGTTTGTGTCTTGTAGATGAAGTGTGTTTTGTGTTGCACACTGACTCATTTATATATGTGCGTGTGTGTAATAAAATATATAATATTGCTTCAGAGTTGGCGGCCCAGTGCACATGCTCAGCAGCGTCAGCTTTTCTAGACTCCCCCAAAAAGAGTTGAGGGATGATTGACCTTGTATGCCGTTGAATATGTCTTGTCAACAGTTTTACAGGTGTCCCATTTAAGATGGTGGTCGACAGGAAAGGGGGGGGAGGAGTTATTTGCAGTTGCAGTACTGCAGTTGGCCTCCTGGGACAGACTGGTGGCAAAGCTGACTCGCTAAAATGTCGATGTTTGTAGTGACAAGTCGGTCTCATCCAGCATTTGCACAGTCATTCGTAGATATCCCATGAAAGTATTCTGCATGGTGTATATAAACGTACTCATGAAGGAGGACGTATAAACACCGTAAAAGCACATGCAGACTGGGCTGGATGGGGGGATAGATGCGTCCAACAACCACCAGGAGGACCGTGAAGTCGAGTGTTTGATCCAAACTTTTCCTTGAACAAACTAAGTGGTTTTGTTTCCTTGAACCCTTGTGATTAATCCCAGTCTTCTTCTTCTTCTTCTTCTAGACACAGAGCTATTTGGGAAACCACCCTGCTACGAGGAGGCAGTTCTGATGGAGGATCCTCCTCCGCCCTACAGTGAGGTCTTGGCCGACCCGCGGGGCGGCACCTACCTGAAGCCAGCCCCGCTCCGAGCCGCGGCGCCTCCGCTTCCACCTCCGAGGGAACACCAGGATCCTGCTCCGGTGTTCACGTCCGAGACCGGCAAGCCTCCCGTGACGGCCGTGTTCCCCGAGCGAGCTTACTCCTCCCTGATACGCCTGCCTTCGTCCCAGCGCTGGGACTCCCTGGGTCATCTCCTGTCCAACATGGATCTGAACCACAACAACCTCACTCCGCCGGGGGCCCGCTCCATTCAGGCTGCCGCCGCGATGGCTACCATGCCCCGCCGAGAGCCCAGGACTCACCACGATGGACTTGGGCTAAGAGGTGGACTACATGGACTCCAAGGAAGCATACATGGACTCCAAGGAAGCATACAAGGACTCCAGGGAGGCATACAAGGACTTCGAGGAGGCATACAAGGACTCCAAGGGGGGATCCAGGGGTTCCAAGGAGGCTTACAGGGACTTCAGGGGGTCCATGGTCTGAGGGGACTGGAGCCCAGCTGTGGCCTGCCAACAGCCTTCCCCCTGCTGGGTCGTAGCACCGCCGTCTAGACCTGGACGCTGACTGGAGGAGTCTTAACGAACCAATGAGTTGGTCCATCTCGAGAGAGCCTTCAAAAAGGAGATCTACAAAGACAGACTTCCTGTCTGTACGCCTCCTTTGCGGCTCCGTGTTGCGGAGCGCTAACTCCGCTAGCTAGTAGTAGAGATTTAATTCCCCGAAAGCGCTAAAAAAAAAAGAAAAAAAAAAGGAGCATTAAAGAGCTGCCGACGGCGTCAGGAGTTCAATTCCCCGGCGCAGCTCCGTAAAGGTCGAAGCGCGTCCACCGCTCACTCTGCTGGGATCGTGGCTTTCAGATTACGTGTGCGAGTAAAAAAAAAAAGGAGGAAATTACACACCGTTTCACGCCGTTGTTGTGAAGTCACAGCGGCGTCGCGGCGACGCTAATTGAGTCAAAGTTTTTTTTTGAACAACGGAGGAGAAAAGACCAGTAACGCGGATCAACAGGCACTCTATACCTTTCATCCAGACTCAACTTCATTTTCATCTCCCGCCCCCTCCCCCCCCTCGTGTCGCCCTCTCTCTTTCTGCTCGTCCCTCTCGTTCTCGCTCCGTGCCTTGAGCAACCTATTGTACCAGTCTGCCGTTGCCATGGCTCCCGGGAACTGTCTGTTGCCCACGACGACCTCTCCTCTTTCATGTGCTCTCGATTCTTCGTAGACTGTCGCTCGCCGCTCCGTCCGTCCGTCCGTCCGTCCGTCCGAGTATTTACGGTGACAAAAGAACACGTGGGGACGCCGAGTCCCGCCGCGATTTTTTTTTTTGTCCGAATCCCCGCAAAAAAAAAGGTGGATGGAGGACTGGAAGCTCTCCA
Organism: Clinocottus analis; assembly: GCF_023055335.1. Classification (NCBI taxonomy): domain Eukaryota; kingdom Metazoa; phylum Chordata; class Actinopteri; order Perciformes; family Cottidae; genus Clinocottus; species Clinocottus analis. Next base: position 18,028,085 of record NW_027176207.1, on the reverse strand, counting down.
GAGGACCGAGTGGACTTGGATCGCATTTTGTAACGCGCCGCTTTGTCGTTTTGCAACGTCTTCGATCGCGTTGCCGCTTGTCTTCAATCTGGAAGTTCGGGTTTTGGGTCATTTGCGCAAATAACAATTTTTTTCATTGTACAATTACAAATTCTTTTCAGCTTTGTGAGAAATGCCTTTTCTCTTGTGAAATAAAAAAACATCTTCAACCCGCGAGGCTTCTTCCAATAATTTAAGAGGTGCAATTCTAATAATAAGAACATATTATTGGTTAAGAACGTATATTCGTGATTTTCCAACATTTTATTCTACCGACTAGGTTGCAAAAATCTTCATCTGAAGTCTCTCTTCATGTTGTAATTTGCTTCTCTTCGCTGTAAATTGATTCTGAACGTCTGCCATTCAGGGAAGATTTCAATGTGAATTTCAGTCTCCGTTTTCCTCAGTTAGCCCGAGTCACTCTGACCCTTCTCCTCTCTAGATGTTCTTCTTTTCATCTTCACTTTCTCTGCAGTTTTGTTGTGCTTATTCTTTTTAATATTTACTTTGTGTTCTCCTTTTATTACTATCTGTGGTATTTACCTCATTTGTTCTCGTGCTGCTTCATTGAGTGACAAAGAAATGGCAGAGCAATCGTGGCTGCCACTCATATTCGTAGGAGTACTCTTAGTATTAAGTCCCAAAACAACTATACATAAACACAGAACACTTAAAGTGTATTTGAGCGCTTGTGAAAGTGCTTCGTGGTGGGGGATTCCTGCAGCAGTTCCTCACAAAGCTGCCATGCAGTTCATGTTTAATGGGAAATCAAATACTCGACGTCGCCCCTGCTGTTTGAAGGCACTCTGATAATTTGACTTTATATTTTTTTACAGTTCTACATTTCTACAGCGCCATAATATCAGGTTAGTTTTGCACTTAACTTTGTGAAGTTGTGGTTTTGCGTGTGTGGCTGTCCACGTTTCCTTCTGGCTCGCCTGCAAAACCCAGACCTTTCCTGGCTTTACAAGCCGAGCATGTAGCTTTTGACTTCTTCCCTGTCGCCTAAAACAAAACGTTCACACCCGACGCCTGAATGGACGATGTCGGCTCAGCTGTGGTCATGGGGAGAGAGAGGTTGTTCCCAAAAACCACAGGGTCGCCGGTTCGATCCCTGATCTGCCCACAAGACACTGAACCTCGGGCGCACTGTTGCTTAAATACTGCGGATGGGTTAAAAGCGGAGCCGAATTTCCCCAAGCGGATTAATACAGGATGCTTTCTTTGTCGTCTTAAAAGTTGAACACCTGCTTCACAGCATTAATTATGTGTCCTGAGGTGAAACTCTTCCACAAATGAAGAAACGAGAAGTGCAGCAGCGTTTTTTTTTTGCCTTTTTTTTTCTTTTCAAAACCCTGCAGTAAAAGAATCGGCGTTGATTGACCCTTCAAACAGATCTACAATTACGATTCATCTCGTTTTTAAATCCAAACCCATATCGGGCTGAGAGCGACAATCTGCAGCAATTTCTTTAAATGTCAACACCCTCTAATTCCCCGCTGCCACAAAACAATGTCAATAATGGTCTTAAATTATTGTAATCATTTTTCATCTCTGGCTTCCATCGAGGTGGAGAGCCTCAATACAAGTGCTGCAGCCCATTATCATCATAACACACAAAGTGGAACGGGTCGGGATTGGCTGGAGGTTAAAAGTATCATATGCTTTGGTTAAAAATGGATTTTCTTCAGCATCTGTTGTTCTCTTTAGTGTGTGTGTGCGTGTGCGTATTGCCGTGCTTTGGCATTTGTTTCTGGGTAATCTATACATGCAAATGCGAATATGAATTATATCATGCTAAATCTATGAAAGAAAACTATGAGAAAAGCAGCCCGGTCTCTTAAAAATTACATTAACACAATATGAAACCAAATTCAAAAATTCAGTTTTGAAGGAACGTATTTTCTCTCTTATTACTGATGTGTCTCTTTATTGATTCTAAATTAAAAATTGGCATAAAAAATGGCATTGTGCGTCCAATGTGAACATGCACGAATCCTGTGGATACTCTGCTGTATCTGTATCTACTCGCATATATATATATATATATATATATAATATATATATATATATATATATATATATATATTTATATATATATATATATATATATATTTATATATATATATATATATATATATATATATTTATATATATATATATATATATATATTTATATATATATATATATATATATATATATACACAATAATCTCGCTCATCAAACCGGTCCCTTCGGGCTGATGACTCAAGCGTTACATGTTCACACCTTCACACTAAATATTTCTTGGCCTTGAGAAGACTGAGACACGGATTGCGCAACTGAAGATGAGGGTCTCATTTTCAAGACATGCATTCCACCACCGAGACAAACAGCTTGATGATGATGATGATGATGATGATGATGATTCAGCCTGCGAGGTTAAATAAAGCGAGTTTCCACAGCTACAGATGTGCTCTCCAGTAATACAAGACGAGTACTGCGGAGAGAGAAAGAGACGAACCTCTTGACACTTGTCAGAAACAGACTGACGTCTTCATTTTGATGACGATCATTTTGTGTTTTTCTTTTTTTCTCTCTTTATTTTATGATATTTTTGGACCAAAGACCGACATGGCTCGACTCTTAGAAGGTCGGAGGTGACGTAGTTCTTCTGTAAGGGGGTGACGATTGGGGGAAGTTGAAAGCAGCGTGGGATATGTTGTTTTAGGGGGTGATGGAGGAGAGAATGGGCGACATGCACAAATAATGGCTTTTTTTGCAAAAAAAAAATAAATATTTTGAATAAATATATTGTTTAGTGTCAAGGGCATAACTTTAATCCTTAGTATGATAAAGGTTTTGTTTAGAAATAACATTTTTAAGTTAATAAGTTTAATGCAAATTCCATGTTGGTCATTGCGGACATGGCAAAACCGGCCATATCCTTACTAATAATGTCTAAAAAGTGTTTGTTTTACTTTTGCAATGCCAATAAAACATTCACTATGTAATTAACAACACTACCGTTAACAAACTTGCACTTTTGGAACACATTTTTGACTACTTCTTACATCTTTTGAAGCTGATGAAATGCTGAGGACTCAAATGGCAATCGTTTCGTAGAATGACCCAGTTGATGTTCTTTTAGGGAGCGGATCATTTAAGAAGGTAATAGGGGGAAATTTGACCCCTTTTTGGAGGGTTTGGGGGGCTTGGGGAGGCATTTGACTCATTTTCGGGGGTGATCAGGGAGAAGTTATTGTTTCAGATTGGGAAAGAGCAAGAATTTTTCTAAAACCACGATTTCATAAACTCTCCAGCATGTTGTTACTTTTCTTATTTACACTCCAACTTTTTTTTTTTCACGCTACGTTCAAAGGACTTTGATGGCTGTGAATTATTTCCCAATATGTTGATGACAAGCCGTGGTGCAGGGTAAACACAGGTGTAATTAATAACATTAATTAGGGCCTGCTGCTGGCTCACGCGGACCGCAATCAATGTGATCACATGCACCTGTGTTCACTCTGCAGGGCATCAAGTCAGCATGAACCAAACCCACAGTGTTGTCGACGTGACTCCATCAGGAAGCAGCACTTGTTACGTTCACATGCGTCAAATGCGCCTTTTTAAAAATCCCCCACAAGCACAGATGTCATATGTATCATCGTGTAATATTGTGTATTGTGGTGTAGTGTAGAAAAATACATTGTGGATGCAACAAGCAGCTGATATCTAGGGAGGTTGTCTGTCTATACGGGTTGAGTTGGACTCAGTTAACTAAGGTAACTTTTGATACTCAAAATGTGCTTAATCTATTCTTTTGATATGCAGAGTGGAATCATTTACTGTATAATCTGTCATTTTTGTGAGAGGAGTTGTATATAATACATTTGTCTCGTGACTGTGGCATGAAAAGGCTTAATCACATGCAGCGTTTTGTACTTCATTAAAAGTTTCTACTCGTGCCTGTGGGAGTAAAAGATTAGAAAGAGGTGTGAAGTCTTGTGCTCATAGCTGACAGAGGGACATTTATTAATTCAAAAAAAGGTCACGCCACTGATGACAAAGACTTAAAAAGTTTCCTCGGCGACAATCCGAGAGTTTGACACCCAGCGTGACTCCTTCCGCCGGCACCGGGTGACATTTTAACAGAAAGACGACACGCTGCTGAGATTTCTTTCAGAGTTTTTGAGAGTCAACCATCAAATATCGAGGCCGGGATGACGTCTGTGAGAGGAGGTGTTGGCTTAGCCATGTTGACAGGTAGTAAAGAAACCTACCTAAAGCTTAATATACTTAATATACCAAAATTAAAGAGTTTTAAGATATCTAACGGTTCATTTTTGGGAAACGGGCGAGTGAAGATGAGTTAATGAAAAGGATGAACTCCAAATCCCAGCAGAGGGGAAGTCAAGCTGACTCTTCTCGATGTTGTCTTTAGTCTCTTGAGTTTCACATTCTTGATCCGACTGCAGCGAAGTCAATGGCGCCGCTTCGCTTTACTCGAAAGCCTGTGAATGAAACCTGTTAAGATAATTTACTTCTTCTGTTTCTCTTCACTCTGCTCGGCATCCGTGCCAAGAAAGAGTCCAAGACGTCAAACGGAGAGGAATGAATCATTCAAGTTGTGTATCCAAACTGAAAGAGGAACAGAAACAAACAGGCAGATTTAAAAAAAACATTTTTTTTATTATTGACACGTACGACTTCAGCGTGTCACAGAAGATCCTGTACTTATTTCACATGAGAGCGAGTAAGAAGCAGTCAGGGGGAAAAAAAAGACAAAATGAAAAACTGAAGTTTCTTCGACATAATGAGCATGTGACGGGAACAAGTGGTCCACGTTGTAATGGGAGATGTAGTTCTTCTGTAAGGGGGTGATGATGGGGAGAAGGTGTACCCTCTTAAAGGGGCGGGGATACGTTGTTTTAAGGGGTGATTGGGGAGAAGTTGTCGTTTTTAAGGGGCGAAAGAGCGGTGTTTTTCCACAGCTGTAATAGAAGAGTTGCCATATCACTCCTTTAGTCGTGCAATATTAGAGATTAACGCATACCAGAAGCCGTTTGAGGGTGTAGGGATGCGGAGTTTGAAGATTGTCAGGTAAATCTGAGACACAATAGGCAGCAGAGCAGGCGCACAGCCATTTTTCATTCAAGCCTTTTGTGATTTCCCCCTTTTTGTTTCTGGGTGTTATCTTTCCTGGACTCAAACATTTAAATGTATAATTAAAAAGGTGGTGCTCTCAGGAACCTGCAGGTCAGACCCGACACTCATGTTTTTCCCCACAGTCCTGTTTTCTCGGATCTTTCTCTGAAGTCGTACTGAAGGAAACGAGGCGGAAGAAAACCTGCAGCCTCCACGGAGACGGGTTGAGAGTCGCAGAGTGTAATCGTAGCTCATTTCCACTGATTTAGTAAGGGATGGGGGCCGCTCGCCAAGCGGACCGGACCAATTGATTGGATAACCTCTGGAGTATTTACATGTCATCCAAATTACAGTTAATCCACCCGTCTGAACTCTCAACCACCACATCACTGCAACAGGCAGCTCATAAAGCTGTTGAAATGCCTGATTCCAAATGCAAAATACAAAGGGACAAAAGCCTAAAAAAAAAAAAGGTTTAGCTTAATACAAGGCTGAATAAAATGAGTCAAAGCTCAAAAAGCGTTGAAATGTCAAAAATTAAGTGCTACTACCGAAACAGAAATGTCAAATCAGCGTTTTTATCTAAACCGCAGTGATTGCAGGCCGTTTCACGGAAGACATTTTGACTCGTCACAGTTAAAAATGAATGGACATTAAAATGAATGTCGACTGAGTTTGATCCAGCGACTTTGAATCCGGTCTTGTGCACGCAGGCTGACTGGGACACTTACAAGAGCAGAGCCGAGAGAGTCGGCGGTACGCGTGTGCCTTTTCCTGCTGTCACGAGTCCCAGTGTCATGCCTACTGGTGCCTCATGGCCTCCAGTCCTCCCAGTTCACAGCTTCTGATCTGGAAAACCTCCAATCAGCAGGTTTACTTTCCCTCAAGATGATCTTCTTTTCTTTTTTTAGGGAATAAAACTAAGTGCTTCAGGACATCGTGGGCACTGCAGCATGTTGCTGACACCATGATTTAAAAATACATGTTTTTGTTTGTCTCACAGCATGCGGGAACATGTCACACGTCATAATAAAACCATCTTATTAAAGCATAAAAAGGGTAGAGATAATGCTCTTTTCATAATGTTGTTATGGTGACAGCAACATGCATAAAGTTGCATTGAAGGGCTGCGGCTCCTGAACCTGGTAATCATGCCATGATGATGATTGACAAATACAAATTATCATCTTTATTTGAGCTCACGGTCGTTGTCATGGTACCTCGGTGAACGGAGGGAGAGTTTTGCCGAAGTGAAGTTATTTAAAGACGACGGTTTTCATGCAAAACTGGGAGACATCAGTGCTGTGGCTGTGTGCGCTTAAAGGAACATTTCCTATTCAAATAGTTATTTCCCCTCTGGATTTTGAGCTTCCCGGCGGGCGAGACAGACAAAACCATGACGTCATATTTGGGATTATTGAACATTAAGAGAAGGAAAAAGTGCAACAGAGATAGCAGATTATGACAACAGTTTGTTTATTAAGGAGTGAACAGGAAACGGACAGACGTCCTCTCAGAGATGAAGCTCAGTCGGGGTCTAGCAGTGGAAAGGAAATACAACGCCGCCATCTAGTGGTGGACGTTTCAACGACAAGAACAATTCATTCTTTTTAACTTTCGATGTATTTCTAATGTAAATGTTAGTAAGGACGTGCTGCTGTACCTCTGAACATGTGCAACTTTAAATGAGCTCATTCCTTCTGTGATTTCATAAAAACTTTAAATTACATTTATTTTTGTACAGCCCAGAGTCCCAAAGTGGCCTCTGAGGGCTTTACAATCTTATTATCACGAATATACAGATTTTATTTTTGAAAATCGTGATGTTTTCCAAACAAGTGTCCTCCAAATGAGACGACAAAATGCATTATTCGTACATCCGCCCCTCAGAACGACAGACGAGTGTTTTCTCATCTGAAGCCCTTGTGGACAGGACAATGGCGGCAAAAATAAACCGATATGAATTAGGTCAGAATTGGACACAAAAACATCACGATGAGGGAAACATTGTGTCATAGTTCCTACGTAATGGAGAGGGCTTTGTTTTGGGGGCATTTGCTGACGTCTAACACTTTGTCTGGGAACAAAATCCTTAACCTCTTAAGGTTTTTGTTCTATTTTTCTGGGGAGTTTTTCCTGATCCGATGTGAGATTGTAAAGTCCTCTGAGGCAAATTTTCATTGTGATTTTGGGCTATAGAAAATAAACTGAAATGAATTGAATTAACCCAAAAATTGTCTAAAATAATAGCAAAAGTGAATCAGGAAACACCGTCTTCGTTTTGTGAGTCCATTGTAAGTAAACCTATTTCCATTATCAGTAAATAAAGAAGCAATAAAAGAAAAATAAGATTTGTATCGTCGCCTAGTTCTTTAATCTACATTTTAAATGCAATATTACAATTATAAGATATGGTCGGCCTCCATGTTTTGGCCGTGTTCACAGTTTACATATTGACTGTTAACAGGGAGTTTTACTTCAAAACATTATTTATTTCCATATAGTTATGTTACAAATAACACAATTCTCCTAAAACATTGAAATAGTAATAAAACACAATTAGTATTGATCAATATCCATATGACTGAAGAGCTCCATGCGATACAGGCAGACAACTGGATAATGCTCGGGTCCACAATCAATGACATATCCACGGATTCGTCTAAGCAAGCTGGAGAGAATGACGTAAGGCTTGTTGGTGTAATTGCTTCGATGGCCACCAGGTGGCCACAAACACCCAGAGCTTTAGATACTTGACTTTAATGGCAGCTTAGCTTCCTAAGGCTCACTTTAAGCAGCCCCTACTTTACTATCACAGAACACAAATCTGCCATTTTTGGCAAAAACAACGTGTGCCTCGGTGAAAAGTCTTTGCAAGAACATGAACTTGTGACTGTAAAATGTGAAGTTTGTCTGCTTTGTGTCCTCATCCATAGCGGGCGCTGTGTCTCAAGGTGCATTTAGAAAGTTCTGAATTTATTGTGTCCAGGGATGCCAGTCATGTTGCGGAAATGATCCTGGATCTTTTGAATATTTACCAAACGTATTGTTAAAATACTAAATATGACAGTTTGGAAAACAAACAGCTTGTTACTGATCCTGAAAGCTGAAGACGCCATGTTTTAAAACCAGTATCCATGCATACAACAAGCATATATTCCATAAATAGATCGTCTTTGATCACACGGTTTTGAAACTCTGCCACCAAGGTGCTTATACGTCGATTTAAACCTCTTGATTGCCTCTCAACGGCTCTCAACATGTCGACGGCGAGCTGGCAGCTCCTAGCTAACGGTTCTAACGGTGCAAACTACGAGGAAAGAGCTAAAAAGTGTTCACCAGAGGGGGTCCAGGTGGGTGCTATAAGCTATGCTTCTGCGACAAAGCTGTCGATCGGGACGCCATTATCAGCTGCAACCGTAGTTTGAGATCGGAGCAGAAGCAGAGCAGCGGCTGTGAGCTAACCAGCGGCTGTGAGCTAACCAGCGGCTACGAGCTAACCAGCGGCTGCGAGCTAACCAGCGGCTACGAGCTAACCAGCGGCTACGAGCTAACCAGCGGCTACGAGCTAACCAGCAGCGTCAACTTATACCAGCAGCATCAACTTATATTAAAGTAACAAACCAAACAGAAAAGACACCTTGCACGTTGTGGTTTAAGTGTTATAAACTCAACAACTAGTAGATGTCCCTGACAAGTGAATCTGGAGCGAAACTATTATTTAAAAAATGTAAAATTTCCATGTGTTTCCCCGTAATTAGCTTTTAATGAAAAGTCTCAAAAGATTTATGTCTCATCTTATTTTATTCAGGCTAAAACCATCAGCATGTTTTTGTCGTCACAGCATCTCTCGTCAGACATGTTTCACGGTTGTTCGGATCACTTTCCTTCAATAATTGGCACACAAAAGCAACTCATTCACAACTTACCGGGAGCTCAAGCCGCTTCCATTTTTATTTTGACCACGTTCATGGAGTCCCTCTAGAAGTCTTAAATTAAAATCTGGGAAAATAAAGTATTAAGTATAAAGTATAGTTGTAATAAACTTGCTGTTGATGTAAACAACCTTCCACCCAGTTCCAATGTATGGGACCGCAGTGTCCTAAGTGACATGTACATGGTCATTATTTCTCTTTTTATAGATAATATTTTGTATTATATTATGGTGACAGCTGTTGTTTTTGTATTTCTTGAATATTTCCTCATATGCTAATGATCTTTATTCCTTGCCTATTGTCTATATTGAGTTTTTTTTTCTTCTATTTCTCGATTTTAATCTGAAAACGGCCAAATAAATGCTTACTGGCAACACAGATATCAATGATAGTACAAAGATTATTTCAAGAGTTGCGTATTCATTTACTTATCGAGTATGATTTTATAGGATTTAATAAAATGAAGCGGATGTTGGTTGTGGGCACGTCGTCCTCCTGTCACCTGATCATCTGGGATGCAGCGGTATGAATCCAACTGGGTCCCCCAAATCACCTCTCTCACACACACACACACACACACACACACACACACACACACACACACACACACACACACACAGAGTATCCAGGTGCGCTACACACACACACGTGGTATTATTGCCTAGGAGTTTTTATTTTCTACAGGAATTTACAGCAAAAAAAGACTAACACGGTTGTTGCTAATATTCAAAAAGGTCCTGAAAATCAATTCTAGCACACTTTTTGACAGGTATTGAAAACACACACACACACTTCTTCCCGTCTCAGCTCGCCCCGCCGCTCTCTCCAGTTTCCAGGGCAACTAAATATTGCATCAATGAAAATAAAAAATTAAATACATATGGTACTTTTTTGTTGTTGTTGCATGGCACAGAACAAAAGCAGTGGGTCAGAGAGGAGTTAAGAGTCACTATTGGTGTTTGTTTTAAGCTGCTTGGAGGAACAGATTTCAGAGAAGTTTTCAAATCTTCGCACATTCACAATGCGGATATGTTGGCGGAGCAACTTTTGGCTTTTTCTCACAGGCCACTAGTTAAGTTTCCAAATGTAAGGCCTTCTTTTGACTTCAGTTTCTGCTCAGCAGCTCGGACCTCTGGACCTACTTTTACACATGAAGCCTGATCAGGTGCCACATGTCATGAAGAAAATACTAATGAAATGTCTCCCTTTTGATGGCATTCCTACTAACTTTACCGAAGCCTTAAAGGGGATGTTCACGTGATTATGTATGGACTTTATTAAAGGCTGAGTTATGTTAAGTGATTTCTGGCTGTGAAGAGATCCCTGGATAAACATGGTATCTATAAATAAGAATGATTTGATTTGACATCTGGTTCTCCATGCAGATTAAAAAACAAAGTTGTAAAAAAAAAGATATTTGCAAACAGTGTGTCATCCCTCCCTCCCTCTGTCTTTCAGGGTCCAACTGGACCAATAAGGCCTAACTGCCAAAAAACAAACAAACATTAAAACAGTTTTATTTTTCTTCAATAAGGAACAGGAGCTGTGCTCGCTGCGGTCCAAAAGGAAAAAAGCCCACGACGTTACGAAGGCCTGGTGAAAGTCTTATTTTTAGCTTTTGGAGAAAGATCAGAATCATACAAAGGATTCATTGTTTTGTTTTACCTGCTGTGCACAAGCTGAACGCGGCTTAATATTCATTATCTTGAAGCCAAACTCTCCTACAAAACTGTTTACACTTGGAAAAATATCTACAGTATAGTCATCAAGATTAGATGAAGAGCTTCTTTTCTTTTGCCGTGTAAATATATATAAGGGGGATAAAAACTATGAATTCTCTTGAACCAGAGGGACGAGAGGGTTTGATTGAGAGGCTGCGAGTTAATCTGAGAGGAAAAAAAGAAAAGTGCACTGAAAAAGAGCAGATTTACAAGCCATTTAATCTTGAATTCAGTCTTAAAATCATACAAAAGGAGTAAGGGGGGAGAAAAAGGAACAAAAACGGAGCCACAATTTGATTGAATAGGTTTCTTCAGGGTCCCATCAGCTGTTCAGATACACCACAATAAATAAAATGTCACCTTTTTTTTCCCAATTAAGTGAGGGCTAAATACAAGATTAACTGACTTGCAGAGGTGAATATTTCTGGATATTTTTGGCGGAAGGCAGCAGGGAGGAGGGAGGTGTAAAAGAGGTACGAAAAGAATCAGAGTGAAGATATACATGGCGGCTGTAATGATCCACTGTATTAGTTTCATGTGGTGTTATTAAAGCACTACGGACTAGGTGTGTCGGCTTCATTGTCTCTAATATGCAGCAGTGCGCTACGTTAATGTGTAATAAATCATTTACACAAATAAAGTCCTCCCCCCACACTCCCAGCTATTACATCTGCATAGCAAAGAAAAAGAAGACAAATAAATAAAATAACAAACACAGAAGAAAATAAAAGCCCATAACTGAGCCTTCAAACCATCTTTTAAAACTTTCTGTTGGCTACTGTTTTGTTTTCCTCTAAAAGATAATACAGAAGTACTTTTGATGCAAGATTCGTTATTATTGTTACTTTTTTTTTTGTTGTTTGTTTTTTGTGTTTTGTTTTTTAGAAAAAAGGAAAAAAAAATCAGTTTCTTCATGAAGCGCACTTCCTACTTCCTCTTGGTCCTCTCGGTGGCGTTTGATTGGCTGGTTTAGTCGTCGTCTTCGTCGCCCACGGGGTCCGTGTCCCAGCACGTAATGTCAATCTCTGTAAACGCACAAAAACAGGTTTTATTGATGCAATATACACAGAGGTGTTAATTGCAGTGGGCCAAGTGGGGTGGACGCAATAATAGAAACACCACGTCAGTGTAACGCAAAGCACAAACTAGATCATCCAGTCTGAACTGTGTACTCTTACTGTTTTTATTTATTGTTTTTTGTTTTATCCTATTTGTTTCATTGCTTAGCTTTTGGGATATTTTAAGTACCAAGAAAAGCACTTTATAAATTAAATGCATTATTATTATTATTATCTAAAAAGATCAAACAGGAGAATCAACACCTCTCACTTTCAAGAAGAACTGAACATTATAACTATCATGAAATAAGGATTTATCACAGTAAACCGATGAATATGAATATAAAAAAACATAAATAATCTCTGGTGTTGATTATTACATTATAATATTTAAAGTAATGTCCTTATCAGACAAGTATCTCACCTGGTGGCTTGTTATAAAAGACAGGCGCGGGTTTAGCCGAGGACTCTTCTGATTGGCCAAATTCGTCCTCCTGTGATTGGCTGAAGTAGCCCTCACTCGCCTGTAAGAACCGTCGGACGGATAAGAGGAGAAAAAAAAAACGATTAACAAAGAAAAAAGACAGGAAACATCTTCTCCGTGATGCATGCTCACTGATCCACTGACCTGAGTCCCTTCCTTCAGCAGCGTGTCCCCGTTGGTCATCAGCCGCTGTCCATCCTCCAGCACCTTCTTTTCCCCGGATGCATGCTGCAGTGCATGCTGGTAGCTGAGGGTCATCTGGTCAGAGCCCATCACGTCCACGAGACTGGCGGGGTCGTCCTCGGCGGCGGTGGCCGAGCAGAAGGTCCCGTCCACCATCTCGTCGAAGCTGAGGAGGGGCTGAGGCTTGGCGCTGGTGGCGGCGACTGTGCCGTGGGGCGGAGCGCCGCCGCCGCCGCCGCCGCCGCCGCCCATCAGGTCCACCAGGTTGGAGGTCTGGGAGTGGTTGGCGGAAGCGTCGGAGCTGCTGTCCCACAGGTTGACCAGGCTGTCGGTCCCGGACTCCCACACGGAGAAGCCGGAGGAGTCGCGGGCCTGCGGGGCCACGCTCTGCACGGGCTTGGTCGGGGCCGACTCCTGCACCGGAGGTTTCTGCTCCTGCTTTGGCACCGAATCTGGTGGAGCAAATGGAAAAGTGGATTTGGTGACTTGCAGATGAAAAGATGTCGTTTTCGTCATCGACTTCAACATTGATTCCACTCTCACCCCACTCGTCTCTGCAGTCGTCGTCGTCGTCGTCGTCGTCCCTGCACAAGTCCTCTTTGATGGACGGGGTGACTATTTTAGGGATGGGCGACGCGGCGGCCATGATGCGCTCCGTGTATGCTTCATCGTCATCGGCGCCTAGAGGGACAGAACGGCACAACAACATCGAAAAAAGGCGCGGAGCAAGACGTTTTCCCAATATGTGACCTTTACGTCGACGTAATTGCACTCATAAACCAAATGTGTTGAACGTCTGTAACGCAGAATGCTGAACTCAAACACCACAACGGGCGTTTTTTGCTGGTTTTTTTTTTTCAATCAAAATATGCCAGAATTTGGAACAACGAACGACAATCTGTTTTTAGAAAGTCTACCTAAAGGCAGGTTGAGTAGGATTGTCCTAAATGTGTCGACTCAGACAAAATATTCCGTCTCAATCGTCGCTTTTTACTCACGAGAAGTGTGTGGCGGTGTCTGTGTCTGCAGAGACCGGCTTGTATTTAACATGTTGCTGTGTTCTAGATGTTTCTGGGCGCCAAGAGGAAGCTCTGAAAATGGAGCCGAAAAGTCGCAAGGTGAAATTATTATTATATTTCATTTAGCTGACTCTTATAGCTAAAGCGACTTACATGTTTGCTCTCTACACCGTAGACGCAGTATTGAAGAGCAATTAGGAATTAAGTGTCTTGCTCAAGGACACAACGACATGGCCTAGCAGAGCCGGGGATTGAACCACCGATCATCTGATTGAAAGACGGGCACCCTAACCACTGAGCCACGGTCGCCAAATCGCCAAAGTTTGTTATGGAACGAGCGTGAATCTGAGGTTGAAAGTTGACGAATCCTTCTCACTCTGCCTTTAAGATAAAAGGGGTTTTTCTTTTGTTCATTTATTTTGAATCAGGAGCAGATGTTTGATTATCTGACTTCAAATGGCTTCCTCTGTTACTTCAACACATCCAGCAGCGCACACAATCACAGCACTGTTCCCGGCACAGGACCAGCAAACACACACAGTCGCTGAGCCAATCAGACTCTTTGGGACTCGACTTGGCGACGTCACAAAGCTGTCTGAAGGACTCCTGAATCACATTCAACCTTTTTATTTTTAGCACTTTATTCTCGCAGCTCGCCTCGAGAGGTGACGACGGCAATCTGCAGAGCAGTCGGCCGGGTTGAACACAAATATCTCAACAACCGTCAAATGGATTGACATGAAATCTGGTTCAGATGTCGACGGTGACCAGAGTGTTGAATCCTCGACTTCTCATCTAGTGCCACCAGCAGGACACTGACATTTTCTTTGACTTTAAATATCCAGTTAAATATTTCATAATCTCCAAAACGGATTGGGACAAAATTTGGAAGAGACACTCGTTGTCCCCAGAAGAAGTTTCCTGAATACTTTGGTGATCCTGACTTTTCTTCTAGCGCCACTACGAGGTGCTTCTTTGTGGGAAATGTCTTGAACTATTGGATGGATTGCCATGACGTGTGGCACAGACATGCATGTTCCCCTGAGGATGTATCCTAATGACTTTGGTGAGACGGCTTTGATTCGTCACATACATTGGTTTAGGACTAATTATCCGTCAAACTAATGACATTTCCATCGACCTCGGCTCTCCTTTTCTGTTTGGTGCTAATTAGCAAATGCTGACAATACACTTGCTATACATCAGCACATTTGCCACAAAGTACCATTGTGCCAAAGGCACAGTCTCGTTAGCATAACTGCAGATAACTGTCGATATAATTAGTCTTGTTCGTCGAGAAAGAGCCGCGTTGCTGTGTCTTTTATGTGTGTGGTATTTGTGGCTGAGAGCAAACGTCTCGTTGCCAAACCGTTTGAGATTTGGCAACCGCGTCTGAAGCGGAATCGCAAGCGCAAGACGAGTGCAACAACCACGGGGGGCATTGCCATGTGACACTTGTCAATTAGCGCCTACAACACACACGGGACACGTCACACACACACACGGAGGAAGTATCGCAAATCGCAAAAATCGGGTAAATAGGACAGTGGCATATTCCAGGTTAGTTGTCACCAACACACAAGACACAATCACGACAACGCAGCAAGTCACTGAGCGGACATCGGACACCCTCCGGACATTCATTGTTGCGCCGTCGATGCATACGGACACATTGTGGGCGAGTCACAGTCACAATGCTGACGACACATCGAGGGAACACACGACTGGTTATATGACAAACACCAACACAGCGACACAGCGAGAGTCTTTAGAGGATCACTTCCACGATGGAAACGGCACTTTCTCTCAGATGTTTTTCGGTGATTTCATGCTTGTTGGAGTCAGACGTCCTGTTCAGAACAAGACCCCCCCCCCCCCTCCCCCTCCGAGGACATGAACACAATAAGCCACAGATGAGAAACAAACGAGCGGCTGCCTGAGATGTGTGACCCTGTTGAAATGACAAAACACATCCAGCTCAGCGGGGATTTGCATGGTGGGGTTCTCCAGTTCAGCTCACCTCAAAAAGCCTCTTAAGACTCTGAGGGGACTCGGGCTAATTGCTGGAAGTAGTGGAGGAAACAAAATGTATCTTTGACTGATACCCTTTCATATTAAAAAGAAGGATGGATTACAGAGAACTTTCTTCGTCCCGAGGGTCGAGGATGAACCGGTTCTTTGCCCACCCAGCATAACGTCTGCCTTTACAGCGCCGACAGACATGCAATAAGTAACACTCACTGGAGATAACGAAGGCGGTGTGCATGGTTTTGCCCAGTAGCTACAGGATTGTTGTTCATGTTTCAGAGCATTTCATACGTTTTTAAAGTGTGAATACACCTAAAACGACACATATTCCAACGTAGATGCAGATAGTTTGTTTCTCCTTTTTTTTCCGTCCAGGACAAATGCAACATCTTTTCATTATATTAGTGTGGAGACATATCAGAGAAAGGTATCACAAAACATGGACAAAAAACAAACAAACCATCTGCACAGTTGGACAAAAGGTCAGAGATAATATCTCATGTGTTGTGAGCTGACCATTAAAGTATATTTGTTCGATACGTCAGTTGTGAGAATGGGAAAATCTTCTCAGTGGATGCAATTTAGGGAATTTGGAAATATGTATTGTTAATAAGCACTCGGCTGCTAATCCGCTGAAATTTAAATCCAAATATCTTCTTGATTGTCTGCTTCTTTTTCAGCATATTTTGGAAATTGAAGTCTTGGACGTCGACGGTTTCTTAAAGGAAAAAAAAACATCTAAAAACATTGCCGGCTGTTTAGTTAGTGGGCTAAAACATACATCACCATTATGGCCTTTTTAAACAAAATGGCAACTAGATCCGGCTTCACAGAGGTCAAAGGGCAAAGATCCATATTCGGTCAAAGGCCAACAAACAACGGTGGCGACTGGCGGACGGCTGGACGGCGTCACATTCACACACAAACACTCACGTTGGGTCAGTCGGTCGGGATTTAAAGCCGCAGGAGCAGTGTGTATTTGAGTGTGCGTGCGCAGAGGGGTGAAGCAGATCCAGGATCAGAAGAGGCATGAGATTGAGGATCAGAAGAGAAGGGAGGTGATAGAAAACCAGTGAGATTCTTGAGTTAAAGTAACAGCTCTTTCTCCCTGTGAGAAGCAAAAGGACCTGGTTGCTGCTGATGTAGAATCAGAAAAAAACAAACATCAAAACAAAACATTTACAAAAAATAATTCAACAGCAGCAGCTGACTGGACGACATCTGAAGGCGACAGACTCAACATCTATAACACAAACCGACAAACAGCTTTATGGTTTACAGCCATAATGTTTAAGGATATTGAATCATCTAATGGTTAGTGAAACGCTGTTTGCTTATTAGCTTATTATTACATCTAAAAGGGGCTTGTTTTTAATGTCAAACACTGTACAGACGCTGTTAGCATCCATGCTAACAATAGCAGGTCTTTTGTGTGTTGCTTTTTACGACTTTCCTACTATGTGTATGTTTTGCTCTATATTAGTTTTTGTGTGTTTGATAAGCTTGTAAACTACTATTGCTCCGACTGCAACTGTACTCACAACAAGTGGAATTGATAGATGTTGAAATATCTACGCTTAAAGGAAAATCATGGCCTTATTTTGTATAATTTTCTTGTTGTCATCAATATTAAAAAGACCCAAACCAACATTGCTCCCTTTTGCATTCAGAGCATAAAAAAATACTTTTCACGAATAGGTTTCATATCTCGTGTCACGCTTGCAGAAACGCACAAAACCACTTGGTTAATGTTGTAAAATGATTGTTTATGTTTTGGCAAAAAAAATGAATAAAACAACTTGGTTGAGATTAGACGATATAACAACCAAAACTCAACAATCTAACTAACCTAAATAAAGAACAACCACCCTGAGTGGATCACAAAAAAAAAATCCTGGCGACAGGCCTGTCTGTGATAATAATAAATAAACTAGAGTGTGTGAGTGTGTGTGTTCATGGCAATGAAGGAACATGACACCCTGAGAAACAGTGTGGCTGATTGGGTTTAACAGGTTTGGAGCTCTATAGCCCGGAGAAAGGAGCTATATCAGGACACACAGTACGTGTTGGCAGCTCTATTCACTGTTGGTTTAGAGTCTTTCTTTACTGACAAGAAGAAAAACATAAAATATCAACCGACTTACCCTTCAAAATAGATAATTACCAATATGAGAATGAGCTTCTTTAAACTGTAACGTAAAGAAGTTATTTGGAGATGGAAGTGTTCATTCGGTGTTGGGGCATCGGGAGGGGGGGGGGGTTACGGGGTAAATTCAGCGGGAGTTGGGTCGAGAGGTGGTTTTAAAGGTTGGGGTGTGAAAAAAGTGTGTGTGTGGACTACAAAGATGAGGAGCTAAAACTGAAATCATGGAAATGCATGTGGACGTAAAGATGCGATGAACCGTAGTGTGCATCTCTGACATTTTGAATTCACATGCAGTTTCATGTCGGTCTCTATGTCTGTGCATGGGGATGAAGAGGGGGGGGGGGGGATTCTGGGTAAGATTTGGGTCTGGGGAGGGATCCATCTGTCTTCTTCTTCTGCTGTTTATCGGTTATGTGCTGTACCTACCGGCTGCAGCGGCGGGCTGCGTCCGTGCGTGTGGCGGGGTGCGGAGGGGCGACGGGCCCCGGGGCGGGGGAGTCGGACTGGGGCTGCTGGGACTGTGCTGCTGCTTCAAGAACGGGCTGTCCAAGCGGCCTGGCGGTCGAGACGACACAAAGCCACACACACACACACACACACACGCGAGCGCACACACACACACACACACACGAAGATTCAAACACACACAAAGACAGGGACACGAAAGCGACGCACCGGGACAGAGAGGCGAGGGGGAAGACGTGGACGAGACGGTGAGACGAGACGGACAAGAAGCAGGAGAGGGAGGGGGGCGGTAGAAGGAAGGAGCCAAGACACGAGAAGTTCACCCGGAGAGGGGGGGAAAAAAAAGGACGAAGCAGAGAGGATTGTGGGGGGGGGGGAAAAAAGGCAGAGAGTCCCGTGGAAAAAAGCCCATGAAGAAGAAAGAGAGAGGTGCCAGAGGGTTGTCACACGAAATATCCAAACAATGGAGAAATCAAAGATGGGAGGAGTGGGGGGATGAATAAATGAAGGAGTGAATGAAATGAGAAAGAAGGAATGAAGATGGTGAACACAAGTGTGAGGTCAAATGAATACAGGGGTGGAAGAAGAAAACCCGCAATGAAAAAAAAGAAAGAAGGAAAGAGAGAGAGAGAGAGAGAGAGAGAGAGAAAAGTGGTTAGTGAGACTTTAACCAACTGTAGCTGTACCCAGCATGCAGTTAGGCAGAAATTAAATGCTGGCGCACTTTGTAGTTCCTTTTGAAGCAGAAGGTTTACGTTCCAGAATAATGAATCCCAGAGAAGAAAAGCTTGTTTTTCAAGCCACTGAAAACGACATGAATCGCCTGCTTATTGGAAATAAACACATGACGATGAACTTGGTTATCGTGCTTTGAAGAAATACCGGCTCAACATGAAATAACATCAATATTATTCAAATCAAAATACAAAACTTTAATTTAGTTACCAAAAAACATGCACAAAAAAGAGGTATGTCAGCCCTGAGTCGTCTCTGCAGACCGACACACACAAATGAACGAGTATAAATAATTTAAGCAATTCCTCTCTTCTCAGAAAGACACACCGGAGGGATTTCAGTGAGATCCACGTGAAACTGTAAAAGTAGGGTGGAATATATAATAAAAAGTGAGGGAGACATGTTCCCCAGTGGATATTAAATCCTCGCCACTGAGGGTTTGACCCTGTGTCACAGAACACGAGCGCTGCACACAAACAACACACAACGATGCAAATTAAAATGTAAATGACATAGAAACAAAAGCTCAAGGGGCCCGAGTGAGCTCCAAGGATCAACAGCAGCCATCGCACATGATGGGAGAGAGATTGTCCTTTTCCTCTTTCTTCTACAAAAGCTTCTTTTTTTTTCAGAGTGCATCTCTGAAAACGACAGGAAGGAACCTGCAGCTGAGGAGATGAACAACATGTTGAACTCGACACTGGATGATTCGGATGCCGTGAACCATCACAACCACCAGTGCAAGTTGTACCCAGTGGTGGAAGAAGAACTATCACAGCCTAAAAATAAGTAAAAGAAGTAAAAGTCCTGTTTCAAAAGTATTATCAGTAAAATGTATGAAAAGAAAAGTACTCATCATGCAGTACTTTCAGACTGTTGTATTATTCTAAAATATTATACTATTGTTTGTATCACTGATGAATATAATAAGTAAAAAATATATATTTTAAAGTGTTATTTTAGTAGTTTAGTACTGCACAATGTAAGAATACCATGAGTAAATAAACTAAAATATAGTAAATTAAAGAATATAGTATTTTCATCTGAAATATATTGAAGTAGAACTATAAAGTACCGTAAAATGGAAATACTTGAATGCCATGTAAACATAACTGTACTTTAATTAAGCACATTATTAAGTAAATGTACTGAAAGACTTAAATATAGTTCAGTTCACAGAGTTATTAAGACTATCGATGGAAAGATGAGCACAAAGGTTCGTATCTGTATGATTTAGTTCTTCAGCGGCGGGAAACCATTTTTAGAAAGCGCTCTACTCTTTCACTCCGTTGTCTGGGCTCCAAAAGGCCGTGCGTGTCGTCTCAATCGCTCTCTCCAAGTTTTGCACAAGAATAAACTCGCTTCGACGCCAGCTGAGAGGAGAGTTGTGAGCTGTTTACCGGTCCTGTGGATGGAGACGGGTGAGGTGTCGACGCTGATGGTCATGGCTCTCTCCTTCAGCTTGAAAAACTCTCGCGGGTTTTCTGACCGCTGGGCGATGATGGCCTTGGCCTCCTGCAAACACACGGAGGCATAAAGACTGTGCAGCGGAGCGAAGGGCCTGTTGCTCAGAGGTTGCAGAGCAAATGAAACCAAGAAAGAAACATGTATAAAGGATTCATTGAGCTTCATCCAGCATGGAAAGGGAGGAACACAATTAAAACAAAGTCATCTTCGCTCGCTTTTAGTTGTGGTTTTTGGATTTAGCATCTTTGGGGGTCATGTGACATGTTTCATACGGTGTTGTTTGTTCTTTTGAATGTGTCTCTGGTCTGCTGCTCACTGTGAACTTTGTCTGTTGTTGTCTGGCTGAGTTTATTATTGTCTGGATGACTTTTGGTGACAAATGAGTTTCCTCACTGGGGATTAATAAAGTTGTCTCATCTAATCTTGGTCCTCAACATTTGAACTGACATTCAATCTTAAAAGCTTAATAGCTGAATGAACAATATGGTAATGTTTAAATCTACAGTATATAGTATATACTGTATATAGTATATACTTCATGAGAGCGACATCACTCACCTCTACCTCGGTCTCCTTCTTGTCCAGGTTGAGGTCGTCCAGGCTCGGGTTCGCTGCCTGCAGAGGAAGAAGACAAGATGCAAGAGAACAAATAAAATAGCTGCAAAACAAACATTTTAAGGATTTAAGCCTATAGCAGGGGAAGAAAGTCTTTTATTTTGTGTATTTTCAAGTTGTGTAAATGCTTTTAAAGTCTTGCAGATATAGAAGCAGCCACACATTTCTCTTTTTATAAAACCTCCACCGATCGAGCGGCGCCGCGTCTTCTCCAACAAATTCCGCAAAAAAAAGTTGCGTATGGATCTAAATCTTTGGACAAACAGTGTAATGTGTCATGAGCCAGAACACATGGGTTGTGCAGCATCACACACGGCCCTGTCATCGGCAGCCTGCTGGTGGTAAACCAGTAACGCCTAAAAGTTCCCTTGAGCAAGGCATCGTAGCCGCTCCGCGCTACAAGGACGGAGATCAAGATGTTCAGAAGATTAGCTGAAATATCCCAGCTGGCGGCTGATTGCGAGATGAGAGAAATAAACCACACACACACACACACACACACACACACACACACACACACTGGAGGACTGAATACACTCTCATTACCAGATTTGACATTTTGGTAAATCACAAGCGGCGTATATAATCACTCCCTTCAGATAGAAACCCCGCTGTCGCACAAATTGCTTTCATTTCTGCGTGACAAAAACCAGAGGCGTTGAACCTCGTCCTCACGGCCTTTTGGGAAGGAAAGATGACGCTTTGATGGGAAGAAGGAGCAGAAACGGAAAGAACTGAAGCCTAGGAAAAAGAAAACACATGCAAACAAGGAGCCTGAACACATCTCGCGGGATGAAGCGAGTCTCCAGGAGGAAGAGACGTGTGATTTCATCATCTGTGACCAGCAGCAGAGATTTCAAACGACAGAAACTCACCATGGTGGTCTGGCTCTGCAACCTCTCTTTGGCCTCTTCCTCCTCCAGCAACTTCTTCCTGCTCACACACACACGCAAACACACAGATTAGACGACACTTTACACACACTGAGACCTGGGAAATACACAATATTTTAACGGCAAACCCAAACCAGCGTCCCATTTCCCGGATATAATAATAGTAATAATATGTGTTATTTGTAGGCACTTTACATGGTAAAGACAAACAATAGAAACAGCAATAATATTAGAAAGATGACAATAGTGAGAAACACAATACAAAACTAGTATCACAGGTTTGGATGATATGGATCAATCTGGGAGGTTTACGCATTAAGAACTTTATTGTTTTTAGAGATTTTTATAGTGTTTTTCTACTAATAAATATATGTATACATATGTTAAAAAAAAAAAGAGTTTTTACTCTCTAAAAAAACATACTCGGCCCCCCAAAAAATGGGGAAATAAAACAACTTTGCAAATAACATATAAATAATTATAGATATAAAATGGAATAACAATTAATATATAAGTTTAGTTTGACAATCAGGATCCGTTTGAATACATTTTTTTCACCGTGGGATCATTTATTCTTTTCCTAGTTTGGAAACATTTCATGAGTCAAAACAAAACTTCATGAGCGTGCAAGACCCACGCGGCGACATGCAAACTGTAATAAATCAATCATTTGTATCATTGAGACGCTGCTTCTCATCTTCCTGCCTCCTCTGCAGATGTTTTCCCTGACGTCCTCCACTGCGATGCCGCCTGCTCCTCACCTGTGCTCCTCGATCTGCTGCTCCCTCTCGCGGTACCTCAGCTCTCGGCTCTCCTGCTCTTTCCTCTCCAGCTCCATTCGCTCCTCCTCGAAGCGCTGCCGCTCCTCCGCCACCTTCTTCTTCTCCTCCTCCTTCCTCACCTCCTCCTCACGCTGCAGAGCAAAAAGGCAGCAAAAGGAGAACGTACCGTCAGTTTGTCGCCCGTCGGCCGACAACTTGGGCAGCGCGTTTGGTCTCGTTTTCACTCGGCGCCGTGAAGGCCGGATCCATCGAGCCCTTCGAGCACTTTACAATCCAGACTGAAGCTCGCTGAAGGGAACACAGCCGGGGGACGCGGCCATGTTTGACTTCCTTCTTCACTTCCACTTTACCTCCTCCGAACACAACTGGGATTCACGCTACCTTTAACACTCGGACACTGTGACATTTCTGATACACACTCATGTCTGACAGTGATACACAACCTTCTCATCTAGGTTTCTGCAAGAAAGGAAACACGCTTTTATTTCCCCCCCAAAATGAAACTAGTCCTCTAGTTTAAACTCAGCTATTGAGGATCAACTCCTGGTTAATGTATCTTCATGAAAGTTAGCTGAACACTGTTTCCCTAGTATTTACACTTGTCCTTAGAAATATCACAGTCTATAAACCAAAGTGGAGAAACTCCGTCGTGCACGATCACCTTCACTTTGACCTCTAAATGAAGTCCAGGTGAGTTCAATGTTGTCACGACTGATAGAAATGATACTTAGATGAACCCAAGTCCACCAGAATTAGTATTTTGTTGTTTTAGTTTACGACTGATGCATGATTCAACGGTTTCTTATCCTTCCCGTCATCATTTCCTCCTCTCCTCTTCCCTTCCCGCCTACCTTGGCCTGCTCCCAAAACTCCTCTCTATTGATCTTCTTCATTTCCACTTCTGCGTTGGTCTTCTCGTACACTGTGCCCTGCATCAGGAGAGAGAGAGAGGGAGAGAGAGAGAGAGAGAGAGAGAGAGAGAGAGAGAGAGATACTTTGTTCACTATTCACCAGCTCTTTCATTACAACTACTTCAAATGCTGTGTGGAATCTACATAATGCGTCACCTTCACCTTCACCTTCACCTTCTTCTTCTTGTATGTAGATGATGAAGAGCGTAACAGCACATTCAGCTCTTTTTTTAAACTTCAGGCAGCAGCACTGAGCTGACAACAAGCGTCAACTGACAAGCTGTAACTACTCTTTCAGATTTTAGTTAGTTTTTTAAAATTGTCCACTTTCATACCAGTCCTGTTCATTCCCTAAAGGAAACGTTAGAGGTGATAATTTGACACAAAGAGGTTGGTGAATAACACGATGTATGAGGTCATTCTAACGTAATGAAGTCATTATAAAGGCTCTTCTTCACAACCTTATAGTATCTGACTGACGAGACGAATCAATCTTAGTTGATCCAAACACACATGTGCAGGCTGAGAGCGGGCTGTCCTTTTGAGTTGCACCTAAAACAGACACACACACACACACACACACACACACACACGTGCTCCACTCGCTCGCCCCTCGTACCACGTCCTTGTGCTCTTCCTCTCGGGTCCTCAGGCGGCTCATGACCGGACTCGCCACCACCGCCGTCCCGTTGGTCAGCCGCTGCCCGATGGCTGACGGGTCGATGTCTTCCAGACTGCTGGCGTTGATGGTGACCTCCACGCCCTGAGAGAGAGAGAGAGAGAGAGAGAGAGAGAGAGAGAGAGAGAGAGAGAGATTTCCTTATTATCCATATTTATATTTTACAATATATGTATATTTATATGTTGTTTCATCAATACTGTATCAGAATATAATATTTAATTGATTAATCAACTCTAACTTGAGACTTTTTTTCAATGCAAGAGTCTTACTAGATTTTATTCTATTTATTTTATATGACAGAATGGCTTGTAGAGTAGATTGTAGAGTAATATAAATCAATATAGTGGTGTATACTGGTGTTAATAAAGACGTTTGTAACTGTGTGTGTGTGTGTGTGTGTGTGTGTGTGTGTGTGTGTGTGTGTGTGTGTGAGGGCCATTGAAAGCCTCGTCGACATAATGAAGTCAATGCTGTGTGGGAGCGAGAACGACCACTTAGAAAAATGACACTACAACATGCACACACTCAGGTTTACGTGTGTGAATACACACACACACACACACACACACACACACACACACACACACACACACACACAAACACACACTCAGTGGGTGAGAGGATTGTCATTCAACTAGGAACTTTTAGCACAGAGAGCTTACCTTAAAAAAGAATTGTTATTAGTCATGCACTGTAACACACACACACACACACACACACACACACACACACACACACACACACACACACACACACACACACACTTGATCCTCCTCCAGGTTTCACGCGCTGTAGCTTCTTATCCCACAGAGAGTTGATTGAAAACAGATGAATATGAACACATTATGTGTGTGACACAGAAATAAAGCAGATTAGGAAACAGATTATATCAATTGAGATCTGCTGCATTAGATCATTTCCAGTAGTAACCCGGTTTCTGGAGTCAAGCGCGTGACGTTTGAGTTTGACACTGACGGTACATTACGAAGGCACTGCTGCCCTAGTTTTATTCCAACACCTATTTCATCAGCGTAACGCCGATGTCTCGGGCCAGAGCTCTCTGGGTGAAGAGGTTTTATCATCTAAATGAGGCTCACGTGGTTAAATAAAGGCTTGGAAATTATAATAATGAACGTCACTGGAAGATTTAAATATGAAGAAATGCAAAAAAGAAGAGTTGTGCCGTGGAAATCTGTCCGACTGAACTTGACTACAGAATGAAGTTCAACCTCAAAAACCATGAGGTGACACAGGACGTAGAGCACAACATACTTTAATTAATCATCACGTGCTCTTGTGTGAATATTTGGCATAAACTGTCACGTTTCTTTTTCTTTTTTCCCTCCCTCTTAGCACTCTGAAGGCCCAGTCAGACACAAGGAGTCAACCACTGCGCTCTGAAACCCATCATTCATATCGAGAAACAAGAGGATGAAACACACAAAGGAAGAAAGAAGGAAATTTCCTTGAGGGATATGTTTCAGTACCATGGAGGGTCTGACCTGTAAGAAGTCTGCGATCGTGGCCACGTGGCTGGCACAGGCACACTTCCTGGCGTCCGGCACGTCTTCCCCGACCTGAGAGGGAAGAGGAGAAGATGGTGACCTCAAAGCAAGACACCAGGAAACGGCATGTGTTTCTTTTCTGCTTTGCCGTCTGTGTTTGTTCCCCTCGTTCTGGCCTCATCGGGGGCCTTTTTGTCGGCTCATTTAAGCGCTTACATTACCACGAAAGGCCCCGGATGTCATTCTCAGTAATCACAGCTCATTCAGACCAACACAATACAGACGCAACAAGCGGCAATTACAGAGAGAAAGACACTCGTGGCAATTTATCTCTCAATATCAGTATTTATCCACTTTATCCGTCCGTGGGCTCGTCTGCGTGCGTCTGCTTGAAAAGGAGGAAGTGAGGGAGATAACGAGGATGAGTTTCGCAGGGTGACGACGACTGCGATGCCGTACGTTTCGGCAATGTTGGGTGTGTTTTATGGATTATTTCTGGACGTTTTTGTGCCGATATATCGGGGCCCATTTCAGCTCCGAGTCCATCGCAACGTAGCAACCATGTCGCTTTATTTCCCTTTTTCGACACTGCAATTATCCCTCCATTGCTTTCCCTCCTTCTTTCATTCAACCCCGTCTCCTTGAAATGCTGCGTGTATGTTCCACCTTTTTGCACATCGTTTTATCGACATGATGAATCGTTTTTCGTGAACATAAATTGTTCTTATTGCTTTTGTTTTTTCTACTGTTTTCGCTCACGACAACAGAAGCATGATTACACCGTCGTATAGTTATCTTTAGGCCATGTCGAACAGCTTAAGATTAAGACATGGTTTAATATTTCAAAAAAGCCCACAGTGGCGCGTGATCATCCACCCTCATCACCTCCACACACATTCTCGGATGGCTTTTCAAGTGGTTTTGAAAAACATGTATTGGTGGGAAATGTAATTGCTGCTGGGTTCAAGTTTACGGGCAACATGTTGTCCAAAGCCTGAGCATTGCCGCATTGCCGCACAGCAAGCAGGTCGTGGGAGGAGGTGGAGGAGGTCAACCTGTTCTCACTCGCACCTCCTCAAGTAGGTGGTCAGTGGCCTTCAAGAGACGCAGAAAGCTTTGAACTATCTCAAGTAAGGACATCCAGTCCACGAGGAGACGCTCAGAGAAGCCGCTGGAGCGTGAAGTGTGTGGACGTCTGTGTAGTCTGTTGGAGTGGAGGCTGGATCTGACAAACAAATACAGACTTTCACCCAGGAGACCTCTGTTTGGGTCCATCGTTGACTTATTAAACTGTAGTTGTGTTGTGTATGTGTACTTAACTATAACGGCACTCACGTATTTATTCTACAGTCTTGTTGCAACATTTATTTTGTTTGTTTGAATCGTCTTTTAAGCTGTGATGCTAGTTCACTATGTTTTTGTTTGGATTCTTACTGTGATGTCATCTCTCTTGTTTGTATTGTTGTTGCTTCTATTGTGTGTTTTTTTTACCATGTTTATTGCCTTGAGTACCTTGTAGAGCACAATACAAATGAAATGTATTATTATCATTATTAAAATACTTATTCGACAGAACAAGCGTACTTATTTTAAACCAAACCACAATGTTTTCCGAAGCCCAACCGAGTAGTTTTGTGACACAAGTAAATCTGAAAACTGAGTAACACTTTTTACTTTTTTATTTTAAAAATACAATCAAAAGCTGATTGTGACGCGACTGTTTCTAGAGCGTCACAGTTTGTCGGGCCAATGACCTCCCTGTTGAGTTTCATGTTGTAGAAACCGAGAAACTGAAGAAGTTTGAATGCATTAAAAAAAGTCGTATTTGTTTCCCAATATATAAATATTGGTGTTAATTTGTTTTTCCATCAATCAGATCAAATCATCCGAAGACAATTCTACATCCTCCACTTTCACCCAAAAGTCAAATTTCACACCGAGCTGATTAACAACGAGATGTGCTTCACACCCACGTCCCCCCGGAGAACAACACCCAGCTCGAATGGGGCGATGGAGATGACAATATTGTCGGAAAATAAATTAAATATTTTATCAGTAAACAACATCATGCAGATCACTTGAGACTTTCATTCCCCTTTTATTACGTTTATTGTAAAATCTACTTGGTATCGCAAATTTGAACTATGAAGACGTGATTTAAAGGATACTTTGATGTGGAAAAGCATCGCTTGTGAACATAATCCTCACCGCAATTAAGTGTAACGGGCAAAACAAATTAGTCGTGAATAAACTTAGTTTCTCTGAGAGCAGATTGCTTGATTCCACGTCTCTCCTTCTCTTTTCCCCTTTCCTTTCTCCTTCTCTTTTCACTTCCTCCCTCCTCCTCTCTGCGCTCTCTCATTACGCAGATGGAGCCGCTCGGGGCGCTCCCGCTGTTGTCAGGTTGAGGGAGGAAAACATTCATCTCGCGGCTCTCCGATGAACTCAGACTGTGTTTAAATGCTGTGAACACACTCTGTTGGATCCTCAGTGCGGTTAAATGAGCTCCGGCATCACAAGCGATTAGTTTCCTCGGGTTACGTTGCCTTTACGTCATGAATTCATTGGTGGACTCGCGTCTCCGGATCTGTTGCATTTGTCCGTTTGGCGAACTGGAGGTGGTGAAGCCACCTCACGAGACGCCGTCTGTGCTCGCCAAACACAACATCTAGGAGACACCTATCACACCTGGTCCAATGGTTTTGTCTTTTGATCTGAAGTCTCGGTGTGACTTTAATTGAGTCAGACGAGCTTCAGTCTTTTTTTTTTTGACACACAAATATCAATCTGATTTGTTAAAACTGACTTTAAAGTTGCTGATTATTCCCGTTAAACACAGCGAGCAGGAACATAATCATTCATATTCCCACTGTAGAAGTGAGCACTGAGTAAATATAGTTCAATCTGCAAAGTTTCCTGATTCTCTATGCATGCTCTAGGTAAAAATATACTTTAAAACCTTCCCATGCATCACTCACAGCGACATAAAAGCTAATATCTGTGCTTTTATTAAAACTTATGAGCTTGAACGTAAAAGACAGAGAACTTTTTTTTTTTTACTTTAGGGCCAGCTAGTTATATTTTCTCATTGTATTGCTGTTATGAAAATGAAAGCAGTTCAACAGGTTTTGTTGTTTATGTCTCTTGAGAGTTTTAAAGTTGTCAAACTTCGAGCCAACGACAGTAATATTGTCAAATGACTGTCAGTATGTATTTTTCCCTCGTTTCAGGTTTTATTTAAGTTTGCAGCATCAGATAAATCAAACAATGATGTGAATCATCTAAACACATGATCTTTGTATGTGTTCAATGTAAAACCTGAAAAAACGGTGTTGTAACCGTCACGGCCTGCAAGTGGAGCCAGTGTCCAAATTGGAGGAGCGACTATTCTCTTTGCTTGTTTGTGGCGACATCAGCGTGGCCACTTTATTAGGTACACCAGTGCAATCTGATGCAACTAAATACATTACACCTGGACAAAGTTCACAATGTTCACGCTGATGTTGTGTCTCCACTGTGGGAGGTACAACAACGCTAAAATAATTTCAAAAAAAAAAGAATTTAACCTTCCATCGCATTGTCAAGAACAACAAAAGGCATGAAAGTAGCCTCAACAGCAAACCAAGAGGATGTATCCTGACGCCTAATAAAGCGAACACTGAGTGCTTTAATCACAAATCTGCAGCCTCAGCAGCGGAGCGGCCAGAACCTGGATTCAGGTCGTTCTCGTCGGAGACATGGCGTGTCCCTGTTACACAAACAGTTACATTAAAAATGTGCTGTGACCCTTGATGATGGTGCTGTGTTGTGCGTGTGTGTGTGTGTGTTGCCTGCAGTGTTTAGTGTAGCGTCATGCACCGCCCCTCCCCCTCTCCTCTGACCCGGCGACTCACCCAGTTGATGAGGATGTATCGTGGCAGCGTGGCGGTGGGCTCCTTCAGGCTGCAGAAGCCGTACATCACCCGGGCGCTGTCGAAGGTCAGCGTGATCTCTGCCAGACCTCCTCCTGCACCGCAGAGGCAAGGGGAGGCGTTACTCCGTCGTTAATGTTTCTGTTACACTGACCTCTACCAGGAAGAAGCTCTTGTGTAAATACACAAACTGGTAGAATATTCACAACTCAACTCGTGGAAAAAAAGCAATCGGAGATCACAGAATATTCACCTTGTCAGGAATGCACAACACTCTAAAAGCATTATTGTTTTGAACCTGCACCCACGTGTTTAATAATACATAATGTATATCTGTGGATTCATTTTTCTAGGCTGTGTTTTACATTAAGAAAGCCATGTTTAAGTCAAGCTGACTTGCCTTACGCATCAAAGAATTACCCTTTTTTTTTGGTGTTGTGTTGCATTTTTAGGCTTGAGAAAGTTCTGTAAAACTTAAATCTATTTGACTATTTCCTTTCTTATGCTACTTCAAACTCTTCCTCCAATGTTTTTATTTAACAGCCACCAAAGTGCTTACTTGTGGATTAACATTTTGCATTAAAATGCTAGTTAAAATAGATATGTGACATATTTTAAATGCCTGAGTAGGCTATGTAAAGGTCTTGAAACCAGTTCACACTGTAATAATGATAACATAATAAGAACAATAATCCTATTACACTGTATATACATCATAATATATCGACTTTGGGAGGGGCCAAACGTCTTCTTACGATACTTTTACCTACATTTGAAATTCAGAGCACATCTAGTAGATAGTTCTCAACATGGCAACGCTATCAGTTAATATTAATATTAATGTTTGCAGTTTTAAATGCAGCACCTTTAAGTAGTGTTTTGAATGCATGACCTTTACATTTCAAGGATCAGCGGCGTTGTGTTACAGGCTGCTAGTTTTATGCCTTCCATTACGAGCCCGCCTCCTGCATCTCGGTGTAGCTTTCGGAGACGTCTACGCACACATTTGTAAACACCCCACAGACAAACACACAAAACATGACTGTGCTCCGCTGGTTTCCGAGATCTGAAGAGGCAGATATATCCCTCCGAGGGGTTACGGCGCGGATGAGCAAACTGCGTTTCCACTCCGCGGCTGCTGAAATATTCACGTCTCTCTCTCTCTTTCTCTCTGGAGAAGCTGCCGACATGAAGGAAACTCACACTACTGTTGGCAGAAGCGACTCTTCATCGTGCAGCTCTCCGACATTAGCGATGCACACACTTCTCTGTAGTAGCTCCAGTTCACTCCTCTCATGTGATCAGCGGTCTTTATTTATATTCGTGAATTATGGGCAGATGATTACATTAGACTCACAGAATAAGACGCGGGCTTCATCAAAAGTGCATCAAAGTTAGACCACGAGACGCGTCTCGAACAATGTGTTAGTTTGTCTTTTAGTGCTTTCTGACCGTCAGAGGAGGCAGAAAAATACATTAATTTATACATTAGAGGGTTTTTTAGTAGTAAGTTTGTCACTACTACTGTTGTTACTTAGCTATTAGGTTCAAGTTTGTGCAGAAATCCTAAACTTTATTGTGGATGTATCTATTTACACATCCCAGTCATTGGTTATATTTATCAGTTTCTTGTCCTTCGAAACATATTACTTCCATTTTTTACACTCTAACTGCGTTGATAAATCTCTTTATTAGATTTCCCTCCATTGTGTGTGCTCCAGGGTGTAAATTACCACTCACACAAAAGCCATCTTTGTAAGATAAAGAGAAATGATCATCATTTGAGTCTCAGTTACTACATTAGGTAAACGAATTATGGAATTATGATTACACACATGAGAAACAGGGTTATGTTCATATGTTTATTTGCAGATTCACATCCGCCATGATACAGTGATGTCATTAAAGGGAGGAACGAGGAGGATCCTTTTACACTGAATGTGTGTGCATCAAATGCAGAGGAGACTCATTAAACTGTAATGATCATGCAGCGCGTCATTAACTGTGCTAGTAATGAATCCAGCTCCAAAACAATCAGGAGACAAAGAGCATGATGATTCCCCCCCGAAGCAACATCAGAACCTGCAGAGCTCATCAAAGTAGTTCGGCGGCAGCAAATTACAAACATCTCCACACATGATGTTAACATGCTCATGCAGCCATGTTGGTTATGACATAAAAATAATCAGAACGGCATGACGTCCCATTCGGGAGGGATTAAATTCATGTAATGGATTGCTGACAAAAAAAAGGACACACTTACCTCCTGATGATGCCAACTTCAAATCATTGCTGTCATCCTCATATGTGTACAAGGCCCTGTTAGAAAGAGAGGGAGATAAATGAGCCAACGCTTCACCTTTATGAATTTTACAGTAACATTTACAGAATCAAGTACTTAATAGGCAACATGTTCATTAAATAGGCCTAAAACAATTAGCCAACAATTAACAGTTTGAGCGATGTTTCAAGGAGCGAGACTTGGAGTCGACAGCCATAGCGGCGTGCTAGCACGCTAACAAGCGTGAATAAGCACTTTTCAGGTAAGGTTTGCGGGTATTTGATTGGTCACTTTGAACGTTTGACCTGGTGACGTTGAAAGAAAAATCAGGGGAGCACAAAAGTCAGTAGGATTCATCCTTTGGGAAGCACACATATATGCACACGATGTCATGTCTGATACTTATTAAGATGTTTCAGTCGGAACAAAAGATGTGAGCCGACAGACATTTGCATCCATTGAGCCATGCCAGAATGCTAGCATGCTAGTTAGCTCATGCTGGCATGCTGACGTTCGTGACTAAGATGGTGAACGTGCTAAACGTTATAACGGCTAAACACATGCTACCATCTTCAGTGTGAGCATGTTTGTATGCCGATATTAGCATTTAGCTCTCAGCACCACCCTAAGTAGATGCTCACAGAAATGCTAGCATGACAGTAGACTTCTCCGTGTTTTCACAATGCATTGTATACTTGGCAGAAAGCTTTACCAAATGTGACTGACAGGAAGTGCATTCAACCGCTACAGTCCATGAACAAGAGGTAGAAGTTATCAAAGGTTGGATGTGTTTCACTCTCAGTGCTACAGAACCAGAGCTTACGGCGATTTCCCAGTTTTTAAGGAGCCCATCGCCTCTCTATCAACGCTCTCCGTGCTCACACAATATTTCAGGCTGATCCCTGTTCAGCGCCAGGTCTGTAAACACTGCGATGCTAATACACAACGCTGCAATTGCATATAAACTAATTAGCTTCAGATAACAAAGCAGCTGCTTCCTGATGAAGACGACTGAGGAAAGTAACCGAGGTTGACAGAACAACTTGCGTCGTCGCTTGAGACAAGTGTTACACGCTTCTTCAGGATGGAGCTGCTTCATCTGGTCAAGTGTGTGTGTGTGTGTGTGTGTGTGTGTGTGTGTGTGTGTGTGTGGAAAGTAGATTACTTGGTTTGATGAATGACTGTGTGAACTCTTGTCTGCCTGGATTAGAAAAATTCACGCATCCTTAGCTAACGCATACTTTCTTACCATTCAAGACTTTAATTGACATAAAAGACTTCCTAGTTGTGTTAATTCTTACCCTATTTACTAAGTCAAAGTCCTAAAGACGGCCATGTGAAGAACGTCCTCACTTTCCGGTCTTATACTTTTCTCGGAACAAATATAAAAGAACCAGACCAAACACACAGTTTGACTTTTGTTCCCCTCTCCACCAGTGTCTTTTTTCAGACACAATTACTATCACACCTACAGTACATGTGTAGGCACAGACACTCCATAAATATATGATTTGCATGCCCACACACACCCTTATGCATTCACACACTCGTAAACCCTCTGACCGCTTTGGCTGAGGTTAAATAAAGGCGGCAGAGATTACAGTTTAGCCGACATCTCCAGATTAAAACTGCTTGACCTCCTCATGTGACCCTGTCGTCAAATCAATTAACCTGCAGGTCAGAATTAATTTATTACAACAACACAACAAGTCTGTAATCGTACTCTCTGCCGTATATCTTGGGAAACTTGTCTCAGGATTGCAATGGGGACATCTCAAGACTTCTAAACTTTCATCTGTTCACCATAACGACCGAATCCTCACTGAGGCCAACCCTTTGCTGCACGTCATCTCTTCTCTCTTGCTTGTCTTGCCTGATTCTCTCACGATAAAATAAATCAACAAATGTCAAAGAAAATAATCTCAGAAACCTCAACATTGTCAGCTTCAGCTGTATGCAGGCCAAGCTTTACTTTAGTCTTGATTATGTTATTGTTTTTTTTTTCTAATCTCACTTTTCACCCATATCCAAGATCTATTGTGCAGCATTGTACACACACACTAACAGCTACTGTCCTTGTACATCTGAAATATATACACATATAGAGGAATAAAAAGTGCATTATTTCCCACTGAATTATGGGATGTAAAGTAGCAAAGTATAAAAATACTCGAGTACAAGTATCTCAGAATTGCACTCAAGTGCAGAGAGAAAGTGAAGAAATGTATTTTTCACCGCTGAAAGTATCTTTAGATACATTTCTGTGGATTTGATGCAATATTTTGACACTGTATGTGTTCAAACGCTGCACCATCTGGTGGGTCAGGTGGCGTTAAAGAGGATTTGAGCATGTCAGTGCTTCCAGCTATTAAATATTGGATCCGGATGAATGAAAGATATTCATGGTGTTCACTCTAAAGCAGACTGACTCACCATCAAATCAGGAGAAGGTGGAAACTGAAAACCAACATATTAAATGCATGCAGGGATTGAGGTTAGAGAAATTACCTTTTTTATCTATAAGGGTTTAAACAGGAGATTATAAACTGGAGAGCAGTGCACTGGTGACTATGAAGGATTATATATAGGAAAAACTGCAATTTAAAAACTCTTCACTAAACTGTCAATCAGCACAAAAGCTCAATCGGTTTAGAGTCATTTAAGAGTAAGAGATATTTATATTTCTACAAGAATATCATCAGATAAACTGCAGCTCAGAGCAATCATATATATATATATATATATATATATATATATATATATATATATATATATATATATATATATATATATATATATATATACACACACACACACACACACACACACACACACACACACACACAATGAGGCAAGTGAGTTTAAAGTCAGCTAAATGTATAGAATAGAGTCACTTTATGTGAAATATAAGCTTGTAAAACGCTGGAAATTTCCTTTAATTGAACAACAACATGTCCTGGAACAAAGCTCTCAGAGCTCAAACCACCACCTGAACAACTAGAAATAATAGTTAACAAAATAACTGCATATTACAGATTCCACTTCTATGTCACTGCAGGTCACTACAGGTTCAAGACACCCTCAGATCTCCACTTAAGGAGAATATACAATTCTCTTATGCATTATCTGTAATCTTTACCAAGCTCCCCTTTGCTCCATGAGCACAACAATGACATTCCCCATAATAAGAAATGTCTCTTTACTGTTGTAGTAACATTGGGATCTCAAAATAGTTTTGCCAGCGTTGTGCTTTTTTAATAAATGCGTAGTTGGCAAACTTTTATGAAGGATTTAACTAGGTGCTGCTCGTTAAATACGTTTTATCTTCTTTTTCATGGTCGCATGGCCCATCCGACCGCCGTCCGTGAGCCTCTGTGTATGGCGGGTATTACCAGTCCAGATGACCTCATGCTGTTGAAGCTT
This sequence comes from Clinocottus analis, assembly GCF_023055335.1. Classification (NCBI taxonomy): domain Eukaryota; kingdom Metazoa; phylum Chordata; class Actinopteri; order Perciformes; family Cottidae; genus Clinocottus; species Clinocottus analis. The sequence continues at coordinate 17,992,671 of NW_027176207.1, read as the reverse complement.
TAGTCTGGCCACCGTCTGACTTTCCGCTGACCTCACCTCCCTCCATCCTATCTGTTTCTGCAGAGTCACTCTCTGCTTCCAAAGCCTCCCCCCCTCTTCCTTTTTCTCTGTCCATGCCAGACCGCGTATGTCATCACCAAAATCTCATCTTCTCTACTCAGCTCCATTCATCCATTCTCTCTCCGCTTAATAAATGTGTAAATAAGAGTATAAATAAGAAACTGTTTGCTGACTCATGATAATGTCCATGTTTACTGTTCGTGCCCCTAAAAATGGCCAAAAATCAATCAATGAGTTCGGACTTGGAGACAAACCAAAAACTGCCTCAGCACATCTTTCTTTGTAAAGTACAATGTGAAACATTGGCTATCTCGTGAGCTGTCCCTCTAGACGGCCCTCACATCTCCTGCAAAGTGTTAGATAATTTAATTAATCTGATTGATGCAAAAGGCATGCTGGGAAACTTGTCTAAGGCCCTGATAAAACAGAAGTCGTTTTAAGAGAAATGTGTTGAGCGTCTTTGCAGAAGCGCCATGAAAAAAAAAAAATCCACTTTGAGCGGAAAACTGACATCATCAACATCTTTTCTCATAGTGAGACTTTTGCTGGTTACCCAGAGCTGCAGGAAGTTATTAACCCTTATATCCCAAATTAGGCAAATCAGTGCGGTACTTGATATTTCAGGTAAGTTGTTTTCATGAAATTTGACCTGTTAACTGTGTTAGGTAACACACAGTTTGTGGTTTGGGTTAAGCTAACGTTAGCACTCATTCGTGGGATCTTCGCAATAATAATAATAATTTAAAAAACTCATCCAAAATGCATGTTTCTCTAAAGGATTCTGGGCTTTGAGCGTCACTCAATGAAACTACTACTACTACTACTACTACTACTACTACTACTACTACTACTACTACTACTCCTACTACCAGTTTCAGTAGTAGCAGCACCACAACAAACTAGTAGAGAAGCACATTCCTGGAGAGGCAAGGTAGGAAAGGAAAGGAGAGGAAAGGTTGAAGGTCGAATGATAGACGAGAAACAAAGAAAGCATCAGTCAGGAAATAAAAAGACGACAGATAATAAAGACAACAGGGCGTGAAAAAGGATGGATGAGAAAGAAAAAGAGCAAACGTTTAAGACTGAGAGAGATGTGAGTCTCACTCACTCACTCGATGCTCTATAAATAATTCCCTTTAAAGCAGACAGCTGTTTATTATTCATATAAAGCCCCATGACCTAGAAACAGCCCCGTAGTGCGCGCGTGTGCCTGCAGCTGGGCATGCGAGAGGACGAAGACGGGAAGGAAGACGAGAAGAATAAAAGAAGGGATAAAATACAAGGGAGGAAAAAGGAGAGGAAAGAGGAACAGAAGGGAAGGTGAAAGAATAAGGAGAGGAAATAGAATAGAAAGAGGACGAGGAGGAAAAGGAAGGTGATGGAGCTGAAAAAAGGCAACATGCTGGAGAAGGAGAAGGGGAGAAGGTCATGAGGAGGAAGGAAAGGGAGGAGAGGAGAAGCAGGGAGGTTAAAAGTGGAGAGCATGAGTAGGAGGGGGAGGAGGAGGAGGGAGAGAGGAAGACAAAACCGCCCTCAGCAGGATGAAAGATTAGAAGAAGAATGAAGGATGGAGAGAACTCCATGAATCAACAAATCACACGAGCGGAGGTCATCGTCACTTAGCTCTTCTGTATCACCCCGGCCTTTTGCTTCACCAACATGTGCCTCCTCTTTTCATACAAGTAAGTGAGAGAGACCCGGCTGTTCTTGAATCTTTTATAACATTATTATTTTTTGGATTTGAATATGAAAAAACCCACACAGTCATTAACTACCTGACACGCCTGCGTGACAAGCTAATGATGCTACAAGACAGCTGCGTTTTACAGACAGAAGAGAGCAACAGAATTAGGGGTTCAATCAAGTTCTCCTGAACGATCACGTCTTTATGTTCCAGTAATAAAGACTTCTCTACAAAGGAAGGAAAGAAAAAGATCGGGTGACATTAAAATTGAGCGACAAATCCAGTGTCAAGCTTCGACTGTGTGTGAGAAGAGAAGGAGCTCGTCACTCCTTGGTTTGGAGACTACGGCTTTGAGGCCACAACTTTGCCATTTTCGCCGTCGCCATCTTGTTTTTTTTGGCAACCAGATGAAACACTAGAAGGTGGAGCGCTGACCAAAAATATTGCAAATAACTTTCTTCAACTTGAAGACACACTGTGAAAGACGACAACACGGACAACTCCCAGGCCGGACAACACCTTGGTAGCGACCTGTCAATCACAAAGTAGCCCCGCCCTAAAGCATAACCTGCTTTATCATCTATTTGACTACGAATCTTTAACGAAATGAATGAGACTTCTACACAATCTGACTTATTTTCGCAACCAGAGCAGTCGCCCCCTAAAGGCCATCATAAATAATGTAAGGTCATTAAGTGTTTTTGCGTTTGTATTGGTCAACAAAAGAATATTGTATTGTTCAACTTTCAGAAGAGAGAATTTTACCTCCATAGTGTCAAATCCAAAATGCTTCCTCGTAACATTTTACCAGATTGTCTGGCATCATTTTCAGCGAATAATCAAATATTACATCCAGCCCATGTTCTAACAGAAAGATGAATCTAAAAATAAAAAAGGGGCAGCTCGGAAGCAGACACACACTCATCGTACGTACACCTCTACATGCAGGTCACAAGGCCTCGCTGAATGGCTCAGGGAGTATGGAAATGTTACGAATCATGAGCTGTGGCTGGGCGAACCAGCTGAACACCTATGGGAAATATACAACATACTGTGTGTGTGTGTGTGTGTGTGTCTGTGTGTGTGTGTGTGTGTGTCTGTGTGTGCCCACGCTGCCTTTGATGTGCAGAAAAATCACTGTGGTGCTTTAAACTGGAGGCGGCACAACAGCTTTTCTCTCTAATCTGCTCTCTGCTGTAGGTGTGCGTGTGTGTGTGTGTAGGTGTGTGTGTGTGTGCGTGCGTGTACTTACTGAACTAACAGTAAGTTTCATGTAACTGATTTTCTTCAGGTTTCTGTGTAGCTGCGTCAAACACAAAGATGTAACATGGTGTTAACGTTTATTTTTCTGCTACCAGAGTGTGATAGCGCCGCCTGCACCTCCATGGTGTTATAATTTAAGTTCAGCAGCACTAACATGCAGCTCGAGAGTGACGAAGAAAAGCTGGGAGAGGAAAATCTAAAAGATATAATCGCTGTGACGTTGTCTCATGAGATATGTGGACTATATCAAGCTCATTGACGACTCATCGCAGCTACAACTACTCAAATTATCCAGTTTCATTGTATCTTTAAATAAAACTGAAGCCTTTTGAATTTTTTTTTTCTTCCTCCTCATAAAGAAGACGACTAATACTTCTTTCCATGTGGTCTATCCCACGCTCCAAAAACATACATCATATTTAATACAGTTGCACACAATGCAGCACACAAACACACGCACACAATAAATGGATCTTTTCCATGAAAAGGGGGGGGGGGGGGATCTCAACAGGAAGAAGCTGCAGAGCCGGAGTTATTTTAAGCCGAAAGCTCATTCGCAAATTTTTCACAAATTCTCAGGACCGAGAGGCGACCGACGGAGGTGATTTTAGAATATTTCAGAAGATGAATAAACAGAAGTGAGGAGGAGGAACGGTGGCGTCATGTTGAATCCAAACTTACAGGAACAGGATGGACTGAATAAACACCTCTGGGACAGTCTCAACAAACACAGGATGATGTTTGTGAAGATTAACAAATCAGATTTTAGTTTTTTTTTACAACACAACTTCCTTTTAGAAATGTTTTAAAGGGAAAAAGATGCCCAGACCAGAAAACACAGAAGGTCAGAGGAGAAAGAGTAAAGTAGTGTGAAGGTGTGCATGAAGACAAACAGACACGACCTCATACTACATATTGTGTGACAAGTTGCTTCAGCTGCATTGAAGGAAAAAAAGATTCTGATTTCTCAAATTTCTGCTGTTTCTATTATTTTGTCCACCTCCTGTATTTAGGATCGGCAGTGCATGGCATTGGCTGTTTAAAAAAAGAAAAAGAGGTTGCCTAGATAACCCCGCCCGCCCCCCTTAACTCGTGCACACAAACACACACACACACACACACACACACACACACACACACACACGCACGCACACACCGCAGGGAGTGTCTCCATGGCAACCGGGCAGCATCCCCCATCGTTATCTCGGCAACAGCAGTTTGTGACCTGAGGGGAGCAACGATGTAAAGACAGTGATGGAGGGAAGGAGGAGGCTGTAGGACAGCTGAAGGGCAAACACACACACACACACACACGCCAGGTGAGGCCCACAGCATGCAGAGTGTACGTGTGTGTGTGTGTGTGTGTGTGTGTGTGTGTGTCGTATGAGGATCCAGCTGGACTCACTTCACAACCTCAAAAGGATCTGCAGACCTGATGTACGGAGCTCCGTTACAGCGAGTAATACGAATAATGTATCGCAGTATCAACTAAATCATATGTTAAGTGAGTGGTCATAAAACTTTGACCTCACATTTTAGCAAAAAGAATAAGACCCAAAAATGTTCATTTAAAGTGGCCTCCGTCCGTCTGCGTGAGGCGGCTCAAGTTCCTGAGTAGCAGCCTGCAGATGGCGCTACAGAAGGTTTACGACGATCCTCTGGACGGGTCAGAGTATCATTTCACATTTTTATGAGTGCCTAAATGTTGACAAGGTCCCGTATCTCAAATATTAAGTTTGTGTCTTTGCTGAAGTGGGATAGCGGTTCATTTAGTGATATACAAAACCTGCTAGACTGCCTTTTTTACATGTTCCCAATCTCACTGGAGTGGAAATGGGAGCACAGAGCCACTCGGTGCTGTGTCACGAGGGTTAGCTTGTTTTGAGCGGTGACTTTCTGTACGTTTAGCTAAAAACAGTGTCTGGAAACAGGCTAAAACGCATTTTAGGTAGAACCTAAATGAGGTTTTTGCTGCCCGGCCCCATCGGGCCGCTAAGTTGTGTATTTCCATGAAGTAGGCCAACATGCCAGCATCACAATGTATGCAGTTGCTTTTGGGTTTTTCATTTCATCAGCGACGGGGAGAATTTTTCAGCTATAAGGTCACGGCTGCTGAATGTAGTGACGCGTAACAAAGATGTGGAGCAGCGAGTCCAACTTCCCAAAAAAAAAAAACATGATTAACGCTTGCAGGCTTTTTGAAACGAGAGCCCAAATGAGTGCTGTGGATTTTACATCCTAATGACATTAAAAGTCTCATTAAATCAGTTTTACACTCTTAAAAGCTCCAAGCGTGTATGAATAAGCACCAGTTGCTACGGCAACCCCGGTGGAAATTAGTAATAGCGAGAGCGCCGGGGTCTAGACAATAAAGCCGAGTTAAAGGTTTTAAACCCCCGCCTCCCCGAGGTTACTTTCAGGCCTCTTGGACGCGCGTCAGTCACCGAGCTGCCGTCAGCTTTCCTGACTCAGTGAGGCCGACTGCAGAGGCTCATTTAGGAAACGACGAAGCGGACTCAGCAGTTCCCAATGAGACAGGGGGCGCTGCCAAAGTGAATGAAGAGACATTACTAAAGTGAATGAAAGAGAGAGAGAGAGAGAGAGAGAGAGAGGACGGTTACCACTGTTAGTGAAGACGCCAGTTACGCAACTGCGCCCTGCAATGTAATTAGAACAGATGCAGCAAAAACGCTGCAAAAAGTTTCCCTTCATGTTGTTGCAGAACACCGGACACTGAGCAGAGCTTTTATCTTGCGTTGTCAAGTGCAAATGCATACAATGAGTGAGGGCAAAGTATGAAGAAAAGACTGAAATACAGACAAAACAGAAGCGGGTTTTTCTTTTTGCAATTTCAAAAGCAAAGCATGCTTTGTTCCCCAAAACAAATCCAATATTTATCCTCGGGGTTTGTGAGTTATGGACTCCTCTTGGGTTTTTAATGGCCAAGAGGGGGGAAAATGAAAATATGTGCAGTCGAATAGACACGCAGAACGGAGCGGCTGTAAATACGGACAAAGAGCCGTGAAGGCAGACGCAGGCAGGCAGAGAGCATTGTGGGATAGGACGGACAGAACCGTGGCGGATGATTAACTATGCCGGCAATGACTGTTATTCCTGCGGTCGGATAACGTAGCCTGAGTTATTGAGCGAGAAAAAAACCTACGTGGTGACTTAATGCGAAAGAAATGAGGCCGACAGAGATGAGGACGGGAATCATGGGTAATGTTTCAGGGAGAGGGGGGGGGGGGGGGGGGCGAGGGCATCAGGGAACAGCCGTGACTCCTGTTCCCGTCGGTCTGGGAATGCAGAAATCTGCGCGCCGATCCGATGAGTAAGACACGCGTGTGTGAGTGGTGTGAAAGATGGAGATGGTGGGACCAATAAACTCTGGTCCTGTAACACAAGACTTTAATGCTCTTTACAGACCAGGAAACAGACGGACGGACGGAGGACAACTGAAGATTTATCAATGTTGAGTCAAAAGTGTAAAGTTGTTATCTCAATCCATGATATCTTATGAAAATGTTATTCCAGGAACATGTTACATGAACTACTGTCTTCACAGGAAACACCTCAGCTAGGTTGAGGCTAGATCGTGGTTTTGCGTTACTTAAGTACAGAAGTTACGTGACGACTGAATAATCGCCGACATCGCACTTTACAAAGGAAACGAACAGTGGCCTCTTGGTTGAAAGACCTTTTCTTGTTGGACTCATCCACAGTCTATCCCACACGCCCTCGTGTTTTTTTTTAACGATCTTTATACGTACTGGTTCACGTTTATGTGGATTACATGCAATCGAAGAATTACAGGGATTTATGTTCATAGGTACAGCTCCGGCTGCTGTATGAGAACAACCTGAGCGTGGTCATTTTAGATATAAATGTGGCTTTGCAGGCATTTTATATATTTTATTTTATATATGCCATCTGTCAAGCTAAGAATTACAAAGAGTTACAGATACTGACAACCAGAAAAATAAAGTTGTATGCAAGAGAAAAGCATTCTGGCTTCTTCCAAGAGCCTGACGTTGTAGTTAGACATTTAGCATGTTAGCTTACTTGCGTCATAACAAGCTAATGTTGGCATGTTTATTCTTAGACTAAAGCATTTAGTCTTTTGCCATTGTTTCTCCATGAGTGTAAAACGACGTGAATAAGTTAAGAAACTGCACCGTGCTATAAATAAAGCTAATTTCTCAAACGTTGGGCATGCTAACATGCTAACATGAACTATTTAGCGTTATAGAATGTCAGCATGCATGAAGTTAATATGACAAGCGACCACTCAAAGGGCTTTAAGTGCACATTCACACCCCTGAAGACAGAGGCTGGTATACACATATATCTCTGATTATTGGACGACCCTAAAAGCTCAAAATCAGAATCACAGAAGATAATAAACACTTTGACAGAAACAGCAGATGGACAAGTAACAGAGCAAAACCAATAGATAAACAAAGACAGTGGAAGAACTTAAAAATAACAAACAGAGGAGTATTTCTCTTCAGCATGTCAAGATTGGAGAAACTAAAGGACAAAAGGAGGACTTGAACATGAGCATCTGTCTGAGCCTGCATTAAATTATAATGAGGAGAAGAATAAGTCTCCAGTAATGGCTTCCCTTGAGTATATTATGATTGTGTGGTGCAGAGAGAGGTGAAGAAGTGGAGGGGAGGGTGAAAATATACGCGATATTAGACATTTATGGCTCGAGGTAAGCAAACTTCAGCTGAAATAGCATCAAATGTTGCAGTACTGATAATGGAGATGGCCATTTTTTAATCTATTTTAGAACTTTAAATTAGACATTTTTTACAACACAAACATGGCAAGTAGTCATAATTGTACTGTGCTTTTCATTGCAGGTGTTTCAGGACTGTTTGAGGGTTTTCAATAACACAATGAGCATTTACTTTGATACATTTAAGAAACATCAATCATCCTTTAACAAAAGAAGCCGAGCTTCTAAAATGTTAATTGTTGAACACGAGCAGCAAAACGCAAACTATACGCAAAGCCAATTCGGCCTCAAACCAGAATTATCTAAGAATACAAGTGTGAATCTGATCCGATCTAAATGTAAGTTTTTGTAGTTTGTCACGAGACAAATTTCTTTTCAGGAAAAATAATGATTTTAAATACTGGAGGCAAAACATATGAATACATGGGAGGAAAAAAAACATTCCTTTCCATTCTTTTTCTTTCCATTCACGCCCGCGCTCCCTTGAGGTTACGCAGCGGTCACAACTCAAACAGAATCAACGAAAGCGGTTTGACGCGCTGGCCCTCAGAAGGACCGAGGGTGGAGATTTAAAAAAGCTTCAGACAAAGCTACTTCCTACTCTGAATACACAAGCGGTCCAAATGCCAAAACAAGCTTCGAAAAAGGAAATACTACATGCTATCCGATTATCCTAATGTGAAAACAAATAAATAGAGGCTGACATGTTACTTGTTCAATGTCATGAAAGAGGAGGGAAGCTTTTTCCCAACGAGGCCCCTGGGAGCTCGACTCACAAGTTTACCAAACGACGTCATTCCTGTTGCAGATGTCTCCCAGCGCACATCCGACATGCTCGTGGTTAATAATGGCTCCGCCACATGGAAAGTGGAGTTATCGTGCCAAACCAGTAGCTGCTGAGACAGCAAACTTCCTGAGGGGAAAATGTTCCATCAGCACTCAAGAATTTGGTGAGCGAACCATCCGGCTCGCCGCTTCGCCAAACTGTCTGTCTCCATGTTCGGCTGCGGGTTCTTTGTAGTGTTGCGATGGAGGGAAAAGGCTGAGTTGCGTTTGATTTCTTAAAAAAAAAAGGATTACTGCCCTGATCAGCAATTGTTTTGTGTTGTTTGAAAGAGCCGAGAGAACTTGAACAGCAGCAGCACTTCCCTAAAAGGCCCGAGAGACGGGACATGAAGGAAAGTTGGTTATGAAAGGAATTAGAAAAAGACTGAAACGAGTTAGAAGTCAGTACTGCCGAGCTTTTGAGCAACGGCGATGACAACGTAAAGACGAGAAAGAGGATAGAAAAGCTTGAAGTCCTCTTGTTGTATGAACTAAGACCAGATTATGGATGCATGGTCCAGTTTCTACACTGCAACGGAAAAGAAACTGTTTAGAAACAACCTCGAGCTCCTTAGATTACTTCTAACCCTGAAAAGAAGCCCTATAGAAACACATCTCAAGGCCACATTTACCTACCGGAGATGTCTAGAATATTTATTTTCCAAGAGGTTTATGGGGTTTGCCAGCCAGAGATTTTTGATCATGTTTATCTGCAGTTATGATCTCAAGTATTTCATGCCAAATAGCTCGAGAATCTCATATTTATCTGCCAAAGACGTCTTCGGAGAACGTTCAGAAGGTCCAGTTTTCACCAGACTGTGTCTGTAATTCCAGACAGAAGTACGTTTTGTTTGTCGTGGAAGTCGAAAAGCTGCATTTGTGCAGTGAGCGCTGCAGAAGGACAGGACGGTGACGACAGCGTCGGCTCTGGCCCAAAGTCCGTCAGAATGACCGAGTCAGCAGTTTGGGATTTTGGGGGTTTTGTTCCGGGCCCTTAGGACTCATCGCATATCCCCAGGTCTGTGCACACTCGACTCGCCCTAATCAGCTCTCCGGGGACCAGAATGAGGGTTTTGGGTTGTGTGTGTCTGTGTGCGTGTTTGTGTGTGTGTACGTGTGTGTGTGTGTGTGTCCCAGGACTTAGAGGTTTGGTTGAACACTTACTCAGCAAGAAAGAAAGCATCAACAGACTTATACAACACAAACACACAACAGAACAACCACACACACACACACGCGCACACACACGTTCTTTTCTGTTCCTGCGTGACAGAGGCCCTGCATTGTTTCCAGGGTTTTCATTGGGCATTCAGTATTCCTCCCTATACTCAGTCTCCTCATTCTCTCCTTTACGCTGAAGAATGCAAAAGCGCCTCAAGGAGAAGCGAGGGCACCAGTCCATTATGCTCGAAATAGTCGACATATCCCTGACGGATGACTTCAAATCATCTGTTTAGAATTCCAGCGAGGTACTGTCTCTTTAAATACAGCGGAGGAGGTAATCCAATATGTGAAATTGGTGCAGCAGTTTGGATGCAGGTATGCTGAGAAGACGCCTGAGGCGAAGTTGCTGCAGAGTACCGACCGAAAAACAGCTGAAAGAACGGAGCTCATGAGGTAATCATCATAATAACTATTGGCTGGATGTATAGGTGTCCATGATGGATGTGATCCTCTTGAGTTTGGTGAACTTCTGACTTCATCCCCAACACTCATTATTGCCACATCCCTTCAAAATAAAATATCTTACGATACGCTCTTCTTACGTCTCGAGCTCATTTCACATCTTACCTCAGCCCACATCACAAACACTTCATCAAATGACTTCACATGTTGATCTTTGAGCTCAAACACACTCCCACAGACTCATCTTGGTGATGCCCCACACACACAAACACACACACACACACACACACACACACACACAAACATACACACAGTTACGTACTTAACACTTTGATGCACACAACATGATGAATCCTTCTGATGCAGGTTATCAAAGACAACATGCACCATGAGGCCAAGTACTACGTGTACTTCACCACAGATAATAGAGATGAAAAATGATAAAATATCACTGTGAGTCACTATTTTTTTCTACTTTCATGGCTTAAGAAAAAAAAAGGGAATTAAATGAGCACTCCCATCCTGGAAGACAGAGTGATGCTATCATGCTTCTGTGATTAAAGCCTGAAATAATGAGTGAGATCAAATGATTCAAACCAAAAGATCTGTGTGTGTGTGTGTGTGTGTGTGTGTGTGTGTGTGTGTGTGTGTGTGTGTGTGTGTGTGTGTGTGTGTGTGTGTGTGTGTGTGTGTCACAGCAGACACAGATTGTAAAAGGACTGTGTGTACTTTTGGTGATATTTCCACTAGTTATCATCCCTAGAATACTTCTTCTTTTTTTTTTTTTTAATGTTCATGGTATGTGTCTCTGGCAACGTTTTGTTCTGTCTGGATTCTTCACGGAGGCAACAGCAGCATTCACAGCCCTGCTTTGTGTGCCGGACTGGGCTACAATGGACTTCCTGTGGCTGCGTTGCTGCCGTCTCCTTTGCACCAATCAGATCTCGGCACTGACCAACACGGCGTTCAGCACAATGTTGGGCCGTTGCCATGCGAGCGGTGGCCGAGTGTGAACAGGAGGGCAAACAGAGACTGTTTGGACAGACCTGATAGTCTGTAGAGATAATGCAGGCCTCGGAAAAACACAACCGACAAGCTCGTTCAACTCCAGCTTACTTCTTCCTGCCCTGACTTATACACGTCCACTGTAAACGCTTCATTTAAAGACTTTTATCTTTTCAATCATGGAAGAAGAGGTGATTCGTCCCTTCGGCTGCCACACCTTCAACAAAGTGACCAATGGCCTCTCCTCCAAAACACAGTTTCTGTTACCTGCTTTCACTTCTAATACTTGGAGAAAAGCACAACTGTGACACAGGATCCCGCCCCCGGTGTGTTAAGACTGACAGCTCGTGACCCACAGTGCAGCAGCGAAGTTTTCAAATATTATTCCTGTCCTTCCTGCTGAGTTTTCGTGGCCAGGAACCATTTTTAAGACCTCCCCCTCACACATCACCGTCACTATCCAAACTGTCCCGTTTACTCCGATAAGCCATGGCAATAGTTTCCTTATATGGAGTGAAAGTGACCCTGTCGGGCAGAGTAAGATACAGCTCAGTGACAGATATAAAGGCTTGCATAGGAATGGAGGAAGAGGATGTTGACACGTTCTCATTCAACTCATCAAAGTTGCCCTTCACTTCAAACTTTCTATCTATAACTAGAACTATATATAACTAAACTATCTGCAGCGTTTTGTACGTAGGTTTACTTTGGTTTTAGGTTTACTTACGCAAACAAATTTACGTTTTAACAGGTTTAGGATCATGGTGATGGTTAAAAAGAATTATGTTCCAACAAAACCACAGTAAAATAAGTCTGTGTGGACTTGTTTTTGCTCAGAGGACTCAAACAAAAGCCCTGGGTTTGTTTGACCCACTGTAGTTTTCATATGAAAAAACACAAGGAATATTTGGGGCACTATTTCTGAGTGGTGGATTAATCCAGCTTTGGTCCTTTAGTGAGTTTTGGGTCCAAATAAACTGAAGGACGATGACACGTTGATGTGTTTTTAATCGTCTTTTGGACAACAGCGGAGCTCTGTAGCACAGAGGAATAAAACATATCAAGCTTTGACAGGACTAAAGTCCATACATTCATTGTTGCTTTGGACTTCTCTACTTGGAGGAATTTTAATCGTATATCTTATAACCGTGTTTCAGTTCATTCGGACGCTGCAGGACCATCGAGCTGCGTGTAGTAGCCTCAAACAGAGACGTCTGTGTAGTAGGGGCTGGACTTAAAACAACACATTTCAAAGGGCTCTACACACACGCACACACACACACACACACACACACACACCCCTTGTGAGTTGGGATCGAACAGTCTCTGGTGGCGAGTCGGATTGGGCTGTCGGCCAGCAAAGCCTTTCATCCTGACTCCCTCCCTCTCTTTAATACACACCCTATGTCTCTCTGCCTCGCTTTCAGTCTCTGTCAATTTGAAAAACACACTCTATTTTCCTGCCACCGTCTCCTGCCCACCCCACCACCCTCTCCCCGAGTCTCTCTCACTCTCTCACTCTCTCACTCTCGCTCCAATTTCCGGTGTGAATGCAAGGACGGGCGGCGACGTGCCAAAGTGACCGACACATCACAACATCGCACAAACACACAGCGCACCGAAGCCGCATGTGAAGTAGGTCAGATGTCATGTGACTCGACACGTTTGACTCACTTCGGCAGGAAGGGCAAATTAAAATACATGTGAATAAACATATTAAACATGCTATGGATGTTACGCGGCTTTAACTGGAGCGAGAGGCTGGGAAAAGAAAAAAAAAAGACATCCAGGACATCTGATTCCCCAGAGCTTCCACCCGAAAATGGATTTCTTGGTCTAATGGATAAACTGCTGAAAAACATGATTATGTCATGTGACACAAAAACGCTCCACCGAGGACGATATTATTTAGAGCAAAGCAGAACCAGGAGCATCATTTCACGCGGCACTTTTTTATATGAAAGGTTGCTATTTCTTTTCCTGTTTTTTAATTTTTAGGTACGCTCGCGACGTGGGCTCTACGGGACGACAACGTTGGCACGTTTTATGACATTTTGTACAGACATGAATGAATCCCAGAGGAGCAATGCTACAGGACTGCGGTGATATTTCATCCAGCTACCTCCATGAGGTTGACCTTTTGAGGTTTTATTGAAACCACCAAAAGGATTTTCAAAACATTTGGGACAGATATTCCTGCTGGAATAATTGTAAGATCCTCTGATTTTCCACCCAACGCCATTTACATATAGAAATTCTTAAGCAATATGCATTAGAAACATCCGCAGTACAAGCACATCATTCACTGTGAGCACGTTAGCTTCTGATCTTAGCATTTAGCTCGAGCCCAGCCTCACAGAACCGCTAGCGCTCTTTGTCTTTAAAAATGTAACACAGGAGTCCACGAATAATTCATAATGTCACGGCAATCAGTTGCACATTTGTAACTCTTGGTCCTGAACAATCCTGTGAGAGTTTGATGCCATGGAAGGCAATAAATACTGCAGCACTCACGAGCTCATGTTGCCTGAAACGCACACATAAAAGAGGTCACGGCGCATTAAAAATGCATCGTTTCTGAATTGATCCCAAATACAAATGTGAAGTGGTTCAAATTTCTTAATTCATCCAACGACGTCGTCACCATGTCCATAAAGTAGCTAAATATATATACTCAGTGTTTACATGGACACTAGTACTCCTCTATTATTCTGAATGTGATCATATTATTCGGGTTTTAGGAGCATTCTTTGGACATGTATCAGCCCATGTAGAATATGCGTCTCAGTCGGGCGGTTTTACGATAGCTAACACTTTTTAATTTGGTAAAGTTATCAGTTATCAATCAAGAACTGGCTTCTTTTGTTAAATGAAAAAAGCTTTGGTTTAAAAAAAATGAAGTACAAAATACATTTGACTTATATTTCTTATGAAGTGTAAGGTATTAATAAAGTATTGTGTTGCATCAGTCCCTGAAACTTAAAGCATCATATCAACTGTCTTGCATAATTCCACCAAGATGTACAAATAAGTTTAACCAAAATAAAAAATTAAAGGACCAGCTAGTTTCTATTATTTACAAAAAGTCCAAATTATTAAATTTAATCATCGCAATTAAAAGAAAATCGAATAGTTTCGTGCAAGACGGTCTGTCAACAGGTAAAAGAACCTCTTCTGATTTAATATCAACTAAAGACAAATATATATGATGATTATTTTCCACTAATGACTAACTCCCTTAATTTCTCTGAGTGACTCGTCGGGAGCGTGCAGCGCTGCAGATGAATCAGATGTTTTCTAAATATAAACCACTTGCAGCTGGACTACAATAAAACAACGATGTTCTGGCGTAAGTGGCTCCGAGAGCGGCCCAGAGTGAACCAACACACATTTGTGTCTGCGGGATGAACGCGGCCGCTAATGCACGGATGACGAGTGTGTGTTTCTGTGTGAGTGTGTGGGAGGCAGCTCCATCAGGAAAGAGAAGAGGTGGCATGAACAAGAGACTTTTTTTGGCATTGTAACACCGTTTTTGGTGTTGTTGTTTTTTTCATCCTCCGTGCTCCCATTCTGTCTCGGCGGGGAGATGTGTGTGAGCTTTAATCTTTTCATTATTATCACGACTATCAAAACATGTAAACTCACATTTGGATCCATGTGAAGAGGTGTTGGTGGAGGTCGGGTTGGTGCACTATTGGGTCGAAATGTGAATAAAAAACCTGAAGATGCAGCTTCTCCAGCAACCACAAGATGTTGTTACTATTCATTATATATCATACTTTTGTTATGTTGTTTTATATTGCAGTACTACTCTATATATATTGTGTTATACCCTATTATAATTGTTAACCTTATATTATATTATATATTCCATTCAATCTCAAACTGTAATCTCTTTTCTATATTAAGATGGACAACACTAAATATAATGACGTAATGCTATTATTCGGACTTACATACGATTATACTTTACTATACTTTGCTGCTACTAACCTTTGTAAGTATGTAACTTTGCTTAATGGTACTTCACAATTAGTATACAACATGTACTTGTATATTTTTTGTTTTGATTTGTATTCTTCTTTTGACATAATTCGATGGCCAAAGAGCAAAAGCTCCTATCTGAGAAATTCCCTTTTTCGTTGTTTTTCTTTCATAAAGCTATTTGTTAAGAATAGAAAGGAGGTTTTGCACTATTGTTACTTACTTGTGCTGCTGCAACCCCTGAACTGCCCCTCCAGGGATCAATATCTTATCTCATTCCTGTTTTTCTTCCAGTTACTAACACAATGCGTGCATATGATGAACCAAATCCCTGGCTTCAAAACCCCATCTCTCTCCGGTCTATTATTTCTCGTGGAAATGTCAGCAAGTCTGAAAAGCCATGTACAATTTCAACAAGACAATTATGGCTGTAAAAAAAAAAGAAAAAGAAGCTCACTTTCCCCACCTCTCTGTCTCTTTTCGCTCCGACAGCAGGAAGAGACAAAGCGAGCCGTCATCTCGCTGGGTTGTTGTCCCTCAGTGACGCAGACGGTAAAGAGCTGTAATTAACGGCCAGAGAATGACATTCTGCCCACCGGAGAGGCTGACACACACACACACACACACACACACACACACACACACACACACACTCACAGAGACGGGCAGTGCCACCTGCTTCACCCACTCTCCAATTACTGAACTCAGCTGGGGGTTCAGCCACTCCGCCTTAAGGTGATACCGCGGATAATCGTCTTATTAGAAACGTTGGTTTTATGTAGTCGCTCAATAACGGAGCTTTACAAAGAGCCGGACCTGGATTAATGACTGGTGTAGCTGGTGCTGCTTTTCTCCTTGATTGTGACTGCTTCCCCGGATGTTCTGAATCACAACCAGTGCCGAGAACGACCCACTTTCTCCTGATACGACTTTAATATCTGTGACCGAGCTGTGAACCGAGCAGGACTTTTGACAGTTTTTTTTCTCAATGACCCCCCAAACATAATGCATCTTTGGCATTTCTGTGCTGCAATTCTTGTTACTTACGGTTGACATACACACCGATATGATACATCTGTCGTACTCTCAGCTGACTGCACCTGAGTGCTACTTAAAAGCTGCATTTTTATTTTGGCCCTTCCAGCGATGAAAGGAGGCCGTCTCCGAACCTCTTCCTCACATTTCATACAAACGCTAAAGAACCATAAAGGTAAAATGTACGATATTTGTTGCAGGCAGAGCTTATGAAGCGCTTTCAATGACATAATTAAGTGATATATCGCATGGAAATATCGATGCCGGCAGATAAATATTAAAGAACTACGACCTCTGTTGGGAGATTTCTGTTGCATGTAACAACAGCCAGACATGTTGGCTGCAATCGCAATAAAAAGACGGATCATCCTCTGGTTCAGCGTGATCCAAACTTGAAATAGATGCATCATCCGGCTGCTGACACCGGCCTGGCCGCCTGGTAACGATGACGGCGGATTGGAGAGCCTGTTTCAATATTTAACCTGACAGGGAAGTCATCGCTCAGGAGAAGGGAAGAGACGCGGGACGCGGTCTAAAAGACATATTCTGTGTTACGTAAGCGTCGTAATAATTCATTGAAGGTTTCCTGCTGGATCATATTTCACTTTTTAAAATACTGAACAGAGGCAGAAGCAGAAAGCCACAGTTAGCGCTTCACAAAGTAGATAGGTAGGGTATTTATACAACGTTCACAGTGCGCAAGAGATGTTTATTTCCGGTGCTATGGCCTTAACAACTCCATGAAACTAAAGGGAGCGTCTGGAACAGACGTAAAAACAAACCTCTGGGAGCGAGCTGATGAGTAAGGGTGAAGTAGTTCAGCCACATGTGATCCAGGAGTCTGACCGTGCAATCCCCTGTAAGTCAGAGTGAGGATTTTAAAGTGGATCCTAAAGGCTGCAGGGAGCCACGGGAAGAGTGCCGAGCATGCTGGGTAATGTAAGACCGTCTATTTGACCTGCTGAGTCGTCTGCCTGCAGACGATCAGAAACATATCTCTCTGATAGTAAACTTCCTCGTGAGCAACGAGACAAGAAAAACCTCCGGAGTAAACAGTCGAGGAGAAGGTTTACAGGCAGATCCTGGACCACCTGCTGTTTCTCTGTAAAACATGGCGGTAGCTGTTTCTGCATGGGGATATTTACTAGAACAACCTGCTGACACACATTTGCCCGTCAAGTGAATTTACTTGATCTGAAGTCTTGTAATGTATATTGTCTTTAAAATGTATTCAAAATAGGATTTTAAAACACACATTTTTCAGATTAACCTATTGAACACTTAAGTAGCTGGTTTGTAAGCTACTATACTCTGAAGTCTATCTTCTTCTCTGCTACATATATAAGCAGACTTCAACATCTGCTTTTGTGCAGACCAGAAAACAGATAGGACAAAACAAAGCCATAAACTAAATATCTTAAGAGTCTACTTGTCAATCATAAGGTGGCCACGCAAGCACACCTTGTTTTATTGTCTATTTTACTCTCAAAGGGACCATCATGCTTTGTTGAAAGACTTGAGACCATAAACTCAAGTTTTCAACATTTTCGGAGGTGATAAATTAAGTATTTTCTCCACAATCTGATTTCTTTTTGCAACCAGACAAGTTGCCCCCCCACACACTTCAACATGGCTTCACTAATTGGGCCCAGAGGTCGCTGCTTGGTGTCGGCTGGAGATGGAGTCGACGGAGAGGGAACCCAAAAAGAAATTGTCTTGCTACAGTTGAGCCTAATTACCACTCATGCAGTGTCTTTATTAGCTTTAGGTAAGAACCTTTCCTCAGGGGTCAGGACAAAGTTGTATTTCCAATTTCAATCCATCCAATAGTCTTGTTTTCTGGTAAACGGCCTCATGGCCTCATGGGGCCTTTAGTGTTGGAGGTAACCTACGGAGGCTCTCTGTCAGACTCGGCTGCGGTTCAGTTTCTATGACGCAGGTTTTTACAGGTGAATACAAAGAGGCTGCTAGTGTTTTTTTTTATTCAGTTGTTGGCTGAAACCTGCCTGGAGAGGACCGGACACAGCGACGGACAGAGACCCCCGCGGTCGAAACATTCGGCCGGAGCTAAAAGCTTTTGCACAGGTGGAGAGCTTTCACATCCACATGCTGCCTTCCTCCTCCTCCTCCTCTTCCTCCTCCTCCATCATCACTACCGTTATCCTCCCTCCCTCTTTCCCCCACTTTTCCCCGTCTTCATCCCTTTTTGTTGCCCTACATTCTTCCGTTGCCTTCTATCTTTATGCTCGCTAATTTTTCACTTACTCCTCCCGTTCCCTTCTTTCATCTTCCTCAACGCATCGCTGCCTCTCCCTCAGCGCGTTCTCATTCCCACAGCGGCAAACAAGGACGCTCTGTCACGGCACTCTGCGTCTGACACCGACGCACAAGGCACCCTTTTAGCGTCTGTGTGTGGCGCTTTTTAAGTAACCACAATAAACCCATCAGCGTCAGTATTTGACGCTCAGAGAAAATAATGCGACGGAGTGTGACGGCGTCGTATATACAGACCAATACGCAGGGCGGTAGGAGAAGGGTCAGGACTTTCAACCAGGAGACACCGTTTAAGTGTTGAGTTATTTTAAAGTTTTAACCGTGTTGGAGAGTCATAATTTGACAGCCACTACACTCAGTATTTTAGTTGTAGAACATGTTGTCGTAAAGTACGACAGCGTTTGTCCTCAGACAATCGATATGGATAAAGAATAACACAAAATCACTTCACTGGAAAAATGGTCAAGAGTCGCAACTGAGGAGGGATCCCATACATTTGATGTAGATGAATACTCGAACTATATATATATATATATATATATATATATATATATATATATATATATATATATATATATATATATATATATAATCTATTTTCTAAATATATGGACAACAATGGAGCTCTCTAAGAGCAGACTTTGATCCACAATACTTAGTAAGATACCTTCAAATACCTCAAATATAGATGGGATTTTTGTCAAAAAAACTTTTAATAAATTATCTGATGTATCCTTGACTTTATGATCCAGTTGAAGTTGTCTTGTTTTGTTAGATCCTACCTTTAAAAAGAGCTATTACAGTCTTTCTCTCTATTTCCTTAACATGGGAAGAGAAACGTTACTGCTTCTTCAATATCTGTGGATTTTAGCTGCTTAACTGCTCCTGTCCCTTCCTCTACAGCTGAGTGCAGGTTATTGATTGGCTCTGTCAACACAGACCTCCCTTTTAACTCAGTTAACTTTGTTTATGGTTGGACTTAAACGCCTGGTACTGTTGCTGCAGGGCGGGGCAGCACAACAACAGAGGACATCTGTGTCCCCTCGGCTCTGTGAGTCAGAAGCCGTTATTTGATTTCGGAGCCTGCTGTGAAAGCGTTAAGCTGTAAAATAAATTTCTGTTCGAACAACAGATCTACAAATGAGCTGTGAAGTGGTTTTAAAGCAAATTAAGTCTTGGATTTGTGTTATTGTGTTACTTTACTTAAATTGGATATTGGTCTTCATTCTATTATCGATCCATTAGTTCTTATTGTATTTTACTTCTTTAAAAGCAAATTTGTGACTTTTCATGACTTTATGTTTGACATAAAGCTCTTAGTATTTTCTTTTCCTTGAAAGACGCTTTCTTGCTTTTATGTTATGACACAGAATAGCAATTTAAATCAACATTAAATGATTCCAGTTTCTCAAATGTGAGGATTTGCTGTTTTTCTCTGATCTCTATCATTATAAATAAAATAGCTGTCGTATTTTAGACTAAACTAAATATTTATGCCATTGTATACTCTTGACCACGGTAATCGTTACAAGCCACTACTACCTTCGGTGGGTGTCCCCGGTAGCTGTAGCCAACTAGCGCTGCTGCTACTTCTCCTCGAGCGCTGCTGCTAGCTCACCGCTAGCTCTCGCTAGCTCCCTGCTAGCTCCCTGCTAGCTCCCCGACAAACACCAAAGGTAGCGGGACCAGCCCCGGCTCGACACATGACTCGGGTAGCGGGGACAAGGGAAGCTAGCAGCAGCAGCTATCGGGAAGCTAGCAGCAGCGCTAGCTTGCTACAGCGGGGGAACTGAGGATGAAAACAATAAGTAGCTGTATTTGCTTTGACTTGGAGCTAAGTCCTTTCTGCATTTCTATGTGTTGGGTTTGTCCAACTGTACTTTACGGTGACATTCAGCCTCTCCATGTCTCCGTCTGATCCATTTTTATGAAAATGTGTCGCCAAGTGTTCCCAGCGGGGCTGCCGACTGGACCTTTGAGTCCCGGGCCCTCGCAGGGATAATACACCCTCCCGCTGCTCGTAAAGCCACGGACTCTGTAAACGACTGGAGGTGTGTCTTCTGGTCGATGCCGGTGAACAGAGCTGAAGTTTAATAACCGGCACGGCGGGAGAAACGGACCCTTAAAAATACTTCAGCGCGGACAAAGAGTGGGAAAGTGTAGCCGAGCGGAAAGCAGCGGGAGCTCCGAGAGAAATAAAGAATAGCAGCGGAAAAGCTCTCTAAAACTTCTACAGTCTCTGTTTGGAGCTGAAACTAAGCGTGAAGGAAACTGATCGTGGTAAAAGGAGCCGATGGAAACTTCAAATTCCAAAAAAAGGTCAAAGGCGCAAACATCGCTTCTCGCAAACATCCCAGCATGCCACGGCGCGCGGCCGATCTCGAGTACTACAACACTGGTGGAGCCTTCGACGTGGGCAGAGATTGAATGACAACTTAATTACTGTTTCACAACCTGTAGTTAGAACCTGAAAATAAAATCTGCAGCTGCAGTAGAACGTGAAGCTCGACCGCCACGATCCCAGATAATTCATCGTTTGCTTCAGATATGGAAGTACTACACACTATCTTTCTATTTATTACCATCACACTTCATTGATTAGCTCCAAATCTTACGTTGTCTGTGTCATATTTTATGCAGCAGCTCAAGCAAAACCTGATTAGGACCGACTGAAATCGGTCCGACCAAACATTCCCAAACAACTCCCGGCTTCAAGGATTTCAGCGAACTTCAAAAGACTCTCTGATGTAATCTTCAGCTGTGAGAGCGATATCTGCACTTACTGAGGATGTTTCTGTTCAACATAATGAGAATGTCTTACCTGGTGGGATCAGACGGCGTCGCAGGAGGAGAGCAGACATGGAAGAGAGGAGAGAGAAGGAGGATCAGTTAATGTGATGTACTTTTACCCAACAAATACTGATCTGTATAATGAAAGTATAATACACAGCTGAGCTGACTTTCAGTAAATAACTACTACTACTACTATAACTTTGATGTACACTTGAAGTGATTCAAGGAGTTTCACTTGTACTCTTATCTTGAGCGACTTGAAATTGAGTCTCGATAATTACGTTATGAACTTATCGTAAAATATATGGACACAACCCGGAACCATTTTATATAATTGACTTATAGAATAAATGGACATGACCTCTGTAAATATGTCTTTATCGACTTATTGTACGATACATGGACATGAACTCAATCATTTTACATCAGATAATATTACGATAAATGAACAATGACCTCGACCAATTTTACAAAATTGACTTTTATCGATTTATGGTCTTGCTGACCTTGATATCGTCCATTGTTCTTACAGCTTGTTTGTTTACATTTCGCCAACATATAAGTCAGCGTGATGGCAGAGTAAACAGCAGAGTTTTCTATACATTTCATATTGTTGTCAACAGAGCCAGAGAGTCCATTATATACACTGTTGTGTAGTGATTTTATCCCATTTACTTTGTATTTATTTAAGATATTGAAGAAGAAAAAACATGCCTCATTAAAGCCCATAACAGAGGGCTGATATAAAGTATCTGATGAAGCAGTGATGGTTGGTTTTTCCTCTCATTAACGGAGACTCATTATGTTTGTGCCGGCTTGGCATCCTGTAACAGTGAAGCAGCAGTTTTCTTTTTTAAAATCTTATCAATTCCTTTAGAGAGGCTGAAGTCCTGAAGTTGTCGTTTCTTTTCTGTCTCTCTTTTCTTTTTTTTCCCGACAGAGTGGCTGCCTCAGAGCTAAATAACAACTCTCATCATTCAGAGAGGCTCTAACAAACCGACCAATCACATTTCAGGAGGCAGGAGTATTGAGCCGGTTGATGAATGAGACGTTGCTGGCACATTTTTATGTGACTGCATGGCGCCATTGGCCGGCTAATGCTAACGCTAGCGGGACTTTTCAATGTGTTTATGGCCGCCCTGTAAACACTCAGACCTGACTCCTGACTGTCTCCACTAAAGTACATTTACACAAGAAATGTAGTTTCATCAGCATAACGAGGAAAGTTCAGTGACATAATGTTTTATTTGTATTCCAGCAATATCCACACATAGCAACTAAATCATGTTGATGGTTTTTATTGGTCTCTTAAAGTACTTGATCAAGGTCAGGGAGAGATTGTGGTCTCGATTAAATACTTATAAAGTGACTTCAAGCACCAGAGAGGATGTGTGCACTTTCTCAATGTTTAACCAAAACCACGATGTTTCCAGAACTTTAACCAAAGTGTTTCAGTGAAAGATGAGGGAAAAAAACATTGTGAGTCAACATAATCATGGTGCCTTCCTCTCAAACTAATCGGGTAAAGACACTTAGTACGTTTTTAAGGGACAGGAGTGTACAAACTCCTGCGGGCTATATCATAAAGGGAAAAACATCTTTATGATCTTAAAATGACCTGTACTGATTTTTAATTCTAAATCGCTAACTTTCAATCAGAGAAAGTATTTTTTTCACCTGATAATTTGCTTAGAAGACTTTGTCATCTGTCTCATAACACATTTAAAAGAATGCAGACAATTAATTAAACGTCAAAAAAACTGTGATTCCAGTGCAATTCATTCATTTGAATCAGGGTTGAGGGTTATGAAGCTGCACAGGCTGGTTATGCAATCCAAACTGTGGATGAAATAGTATATTTAGTGGAAAGATTTAGGAGAGAAAAATGTGTAAAACTGCAACGACAGAAAAGAAAGAGAAGAACACAGTCATCACGGTGACTCTCATTTCATTCTGCCTTTCCTTTTGTCGAGCAGCCAGCAACCATTATTGGGCACATCGGATATAAAGCAACGGCACTGGCACGGCCCGAAAGGAAATCTGGAAATAAGCTGCACTGACTCCCCGAGTAAATGTGGGTGGATCGTTTAGCGACAGAGAGGCCCGCTGAGTGGGCGGCACCGCTCAAAGATTACAATATCGCTCTTAAATCTGCCTTGTTCTGCTTATTCATCCACAATGGGCGACTTACCGGAAGCCTGTATTAAACCGCTTCATCTTAAAAATATGAAGTTATTACATTTGAGGACACATAAAAGATTCCAAACCACGTTATAGTGTCACATCTTTTACGGCCAAGTGAAGGAAAATCCCATAAAAGCGTCACATGTAGCCTAATGGATTGTTTTGTGTGTTTTTCTGTTCATCGAGAGTGAGAGAAACTCATTGGAGCGTTCATGTGAAATGCAGAAAGACAGCGTGGCCTTTTCCAGTTTAACTTAATGGGTGCAAGTCAATGGGATCCAGTAGCAGCACTGAGCATAAGACTCTGTAAGTGTTTACCAGGCGTACAACATTTTCCACAGGAACAGACAATCCTAATTTGCCAATTAGCACGGAAAACCAAGTACAGCTGCGGCTGAAGGGAACGGCAGCGGTTTTGCAGGTATTTGGTGACTAAAACCGAAGTCTACATTTTGCTCGGAGGCCGTGAAATGTTTACGGATCACCAAAGTTATTACAATTCATCCTGAGGGGGAACATGAACGTCTGAACCAACTTTCATGACATCGTCAACCAACAGTTGTTGAGACATTTCAGCCTCGGCTCTCTGCCTTCCCAAGAGCAACTAGCGTGGTGTAGCGATGATGATGATGATGATGTCAATCATGCTCTGGTTCTCCTCAAATGCTTTTTCTCTGTTTTACGTGATTGTAAAACATAAAACCACAAGCAACATGAAAGATAGTTGGATCAGTCTCGAATGTACCTTGTGTTAGGTGATAATAAGCAAATGCTAGCATGCTAGCTAACATGGTAAACTGTGATGTGATCATTGAACTGCTTTTAAGCATTAAGTACATTTAGTTGATGTGTTTTTTTTTAAAGTACAATTTCAAAAGCAGTTTTAGTTGTAAGTATATCTACATTAATCTAAATACTTATATTTGTGATAATGGCAGTGGATTCGAGGACTATCAACATCCTGTTCCTCAGTCACAGGCACATCCATTTACACCTCTGAGCTGCCATATGTGGCCCGAATGAGCCAATACGGACAGACTCATTGCCAGCTGTCTTTGTTTGAACCATTCGTTTCCAGATCACTGCTACGGACTTATTTCAACGACGAGGATAGAAAACCGTGCTGCTCCCGCTTTGTATAACAGATCAAATCAGCTAAAATATCTTACAGGGCGGCTTTATCTTCAGTTACGCCGTTAGCAGGAATAATTCATCTCTGCTGAGGGAAGGAGAACCCTGGTTATTCCCCAGGCAGCGCAGAGTACAGTAGATTAGAGCAGAGAGACTCGGTGACCAGAAAAGGAGAATGTGTGTCGAGATGTTTTTAGCTGGAACACAAAGAGTGAGTCAGACACACCTCGGCCTGCAGGGACATCGCGTCTGCAGACACAGATACAAGGATGGAGGGATGGAGGGAGGCTGGAGGAGGGATAGTTTCCTTTTTACTGGACGGAGGGCTTGTACGTATTCTTGCAGCTTGCACTTGAGTGTTTCCTCTCACTGTCAGCCTCCACAAGATCAATTAAACTCTTCTATTCCCACAGCGTCACCATTTAATAGAGAAATAAGTTGTTGTTTTTCGTCTCATCGTAGATTGGAAGCTGTCATCAGACAGTGTGGCGGTGCTCGGTGCCAGGACGCCACATGGGGTCCCAACATGCTGTTTTCCCTCCAGACAGATGGCCGAGCTCTCTGCTCTCCGCAGCGGACAGAGGGCCGGATCCTGTTTGTTTTCCGTCGTTACGTCTGCAAATTGTTGACGGCGACGAAGAGGAAGGGCGGCCGCGGGCAAGAGGCCAACGTGGCGGGATCCTCGCCGCGCCGCTGAGATCGGGACACGCTGCTGCTTGAGAGCGCCAACGCGTCGTCGTCCCTCACGTTTACATTTTTTTCATCTGTTCTACTTCTACTAACCACGGCGGCAGCACAGGTTGTGGTAACAGAGAGGAAAGTAAAGTTACAAGTACCCCATCAACACATTGCAGGAGTGTCGACGACTGATTACTCTCTTCAAAGTGGTGAAAGTGTCTTTTACCCAACTGAGACCAAGTCATTTTATTATACAGGACTAAGAATGAAATATTAATGCGCCCTGCTTGACGCCATCTTATATATTTTTCATTGTGGCACGTCAGAACACCCGACATCCTCTTATTCTAGTAGATCTCTCACTTTCAGCACCTTTAAAAAAAATGAAAGAGATGACTTTAGACATGGACTAAAAGAGATCCAACGAGAAGCTCATTTATTTCAGCAGGAAACCTCTCGAGAAGCTCAGCGTGCATCGTTTGTGCTCACCGCCACAGACGAGAAATACATCTCTTGTTCGCGTAGGACAACATTTCTCCACCGGCGGCCGCGAAAGCTCGCTAACTTTAGAAAGGTTACCGTTGTGAACCGGATAAAATACGCTTAGAATCAGATGTGTAATATAACAGCGCAGATACGCAGGTCTGGATATGTAATCCATACAAAAGCCACGAAAAACAGATCAAATAAAATACATTCATTATTAAAGGTTGTGGGCTAAAACGTACGACTTTTGACGTTGTAAAATTCATTTTGATCATGAGCTTGCAAAGCGACTGACGTTTACCAATTTCTATTAATACTTAGAAAATTACTTCTCGTTCCTCTGATGACACTGTGACTGTCAGTCAGATCAAAGTCAAGTCTCAATTCCTCAATTCTGTTACTTTAGTTTGACTTCGCTGAAAGTCTGAGCTCTGGTGGCAGCAGTGGTGGTATTTTGTAGAAGTAGTACTGTAGTAGTATCAGTAGCAATGGCAGCAGGAGTAGTTTTGTAGTGAATCACAGTCTTATAATCGTCTGCAGTTTAATCACTGTACAATTAGTTGTTTTACTTGTAATAGTAGTAAAAGAAGTGGCAGAGTAATGTAGAAGTAAAAGTAATGATCGCATCGTAGTTCAAGTGTTTAAAACTTCACCATGACGTAATAAAATAAGTCCTTATGTAAGTGACTGATCCTTTTCTACAAGCGTCATAGTTCGCTAAGACGGCATTTAACTGATGACAAACTTTCCATCAACTCTAAAATCACTTTATGTAAGAGAATGTATTTTTAAAACCATCCAAAAAGCAACGGAAAAACACAGTAACTGCAATCATGGAGTCAAATTCACCTCACATAAAAGCATCACTTAATAAAATAAAGTGCATCCAGAGCTGCAGTGTTTAAAGGTATTATGCTGAGGTCACATAGTGTGAGGCACATTTAAAAATAATGTTTGGCTTAAGTGGACGAGTAATTCGATTCCTCACTGAGATTCACAGTTTTGGAGCAGTCAAAGCATTTTTGTGACAGTTTAAAGATGCTTTATGATAGCGAACAACACATCTATCAAACAAACTCCTGAAGCTGCAGTGATTCAAGAACACAAGTAAAGTTGTCGGAAAGGGTTTGTCTCCTCCAAAAGGGAATTAACCGACTTTTCCGACCACGTTCCAGCTGTTGTCTATTAGTTTGCAGCAAGCATGTGATGTAACTCTGCAGGAACCAGGACATGACAGTGAGCTGCTGGGTGAGGTCTACAATGCAGTTGTTGTTCAGGTTTAATCAGGGAGGGAGACTGATGACTTTGAATGGAAAAAAAACCATCACTTTATTCTGATTTGTGGTCGGAAAAATTATTTGAATTGCGAACAGATGTTAAGATACGAGGTGATTCAGATTGCAAAGTTTTCTTAGTATGTCCTCTGGTAACATTTAGAAATGAATAAAACATCTAATAGGTATTTAACATTTATGGATTCCTGGAATACGTCATGTGACAGCAGGAGTTTCATATGACTGATTGGCCTTTAGAATGAGCTTTGAGTTAATAAAAAAGGTCTGGAGTTCATAAAAATCAGATAAAAGTCCCTGGATGATTCTTAAAGGTGGAACACCTTTAAGAATCATCCAGGGACAATTTGAACTTTTAGCTTTTGAGCGAGGCACATTAAGGCTTTCAACATGTTGGCGACAAGCCGGCGGCTCAGCGCTAACTACGCTAACAGTGCTAACTGCGCTAAGAGTGTTTACCTGGGGGGGTTAACCGAGGGTTGGTCCTACGCAGTGGGTCGTTATCAGCTGTAAGTGCTGTATGAAAGGCAGTGAGATGAAAATGTGGGGCACGTGCACGTGCACTAGCATGCACTAGCACGCACTAGCATGCACTGGAAGCATGCGCGTCCATCCAGGGCTACGTCAACAAAGAACAGACAGACTTAAGATAACGCACACAGAGGCTAAGTTAGGTTATTCGTTGCAATTTGATCAAATATTGGCGCAAAGCACAAAGTTTGGGACTAAAATCATGATTTGTTCAACATTTTTGGCCTGCTGGAAATACACGTTGTTGCAATTTCTACCTTTGTACAGGTGAGAATTAAAAAAAGCGATAAAATGGCACAGAAATCAATTTACTTCACCAGCGGTTTTTGAAAGGATTTTTCCTTCAAGACATACTTGCGCTTCTTTAACGAGTGCTATAAATAGCGGTCTGTAAATATAACTGGTGTTTTAGCTCAATAAAAACTCAAGTGAATTGTAAAGAGCACATTGTTCTCTTGTCTGCAGGTCCAAAAATAGTTTATCTTCTTCTCACTCACACACTCCTTTGCTTCTCTTGAAGGATATCTGGCATTTCCCAGATGTGTTTCCCAGCTGAACAGATGTGACTTCACCGAGCTGGTATGTTATCGTGTGAACATCATGTCATTTTGTTGACCACTCTTTCATTTCAACGGCACCTTTTCTTGTGGCACAAGCCAGTTAAAAAGGAAAGTGTGTTTTTGATGTGACGGTGCTGAAATGTGTGTCCTTATATGGGCTTAGTAGGTCAGGAATATACCTCAGAGCCATTTACCGTCTGATAAGAGATACTTTGCAAGAAACTAGAGGCAAATGAGTGGTTTATAAAATAATTGGGGTAATGTGTTCTCTTCTCACAGTTCCAGTTAAAAGCCTCACACGGCCATTTTGGACCAATTGAAGTTGATTTTATGCTTTTTTTGTGTGCTGAATATAGAGAGAGAATCAAGACGGGATGAGATGAAGACATGAATTACTTTCACCACATCAGCAGCAGACAGATTAGATTTTTTTCTCTTCTCTTCTTGTACTTGTTCAGGTTTAATTCCCCCCCAAAAATAATTTTGAATAACATATAGCTCCATATGTGTTGCCGTTTGTTTTTGCATACAGCTTAAAAAGCTTTTCGATTGAGTCAGTGTGACACAATTTATGAATAAAAGGCCGGGAATCAGTGTGACGGAGTTGAGTATAGGGGACGGAAAAATCTATCCATCCATATCCTCCCCCCCTCTCAAGCGCATTACACTGTCAACAACTACACTGTGTTGTGTGTTCCACATCACCGAGCAGGCCGACTGCTTGACAAACGCACCGAAGAGAGGAGAAGAAAACGAGAGAAAAGAGCAACAGAAGAAACCAAATCAGAGCTCAAAATGAACTCTCTCTCCGACAGCCGGCGGAGCGCCGCCGCCGCCGCCGCCGCCGAGCTCTCGTGCCGCCGTATCGCTCTGCTCCAGACTTCAGATATCTTTCGGATCAGGAAGCGCGTTTGATGCTCGCTGACTGCGTGAACTCCAACAGGTGCTCATGTTTGTCTGAGTTTGAGGTGGAACAGCGAGGAAGAAGTAGGCCGGGAGGAGAACCACCACACAAACAGCTCCCATGCACGTTTTACCAACATGTAAATGAGATGGACATCAATAGGACTTTTGATATTCTCTACATTTATACTTGGATAAATGACGCACGTCGACATATTGTTTTTGGGGCTGAAAACGATGAATTCAGAGTCTAAAATGGAATAGTAGAATTAATTGTAGTGTTTGAATGTGACGCTGTGTTTTGTTGCTTTGCGGACACAACACTTTTTCAACAAAACCAATTATTTCATTTATACGATGCTGGAAAACAATGCAGACTACGAGTCAGACCCAGGATTTCTCTGAAATCTTTCAGTAATTTTTAAATGCATCTGCGTTTAGGTTTCTCGAGAACCTTTCCCTTCATGAAGAAGAAGAATTTCATCAACGAACGAGTGAGTGACGGCCCTGAAAACAAAACTTCCGGACCAAAACAACGATGGTGCGTCAGCAGAAAAGCTTTTGTCGGCCATTAAAGTGAAACACTTAACCTCTTCCATCTCTCTCTCTTCCACTCGCTGTCTGTACCTCCAGCCCTCTCAGATCCAATCGATAACGTTCACTGAATAGTTTGAACGGTACTAATCCCTGAGGCGGGACAATGCGGCCATTACAGAATCAAATAAAAGGATAGAGATAAAATAAAAAAGTGCATCGGAGGGCGGAAGGACGACCCAGTGTTTGTCCTTGAAAACAGAATCAGCCGGAGTGCCCCCGAGCAAGGCAGCCGCTCTCCCGCCGCCGACGCGGCGCTCCTACGGCACCGCTGGATCGATTACCGCTGACGTCGCCTCTCGCTCATTCAACACTTTTTGCTGACTGCGAGCAAAAAAAAATGTAGATTTATAAAAGTAACGAGCCGCCAGACGACGCTGAGATTAACGGACATCTCCACATCGGATGCTTTAGCAGAGAGCTCCTGTCCGCTAATCCCTGCAATCTGTGATTCCACTACACCGATAATTAGATTAATGGGCCCGACGCTCAGAAACAAAACCACCGGCAGAGAAAGCGCAGCCGGCCTGATGAGCGCCACATCTCACGTATATAATATGATGCACAGTTCGATGCCGCAGCACTATATTACGTTGTTTAGCCAGCTGGGGATTGCTATGCCAGATTTAGTGCAATTTGTGTGTGCAGCACATTCATTATTAATCCTCTTTAGAAGAAGGAAAGGCAAACAGCGCTCAGACACATTTCTAATTTATACTTCTGTGGAAAAACCCTGCACAGGTTTGACCGGGGCAAGAAGCATCTGCTTCAACAACAACCTGAATAATTCTACGTGTACAGGAGTTCATCATCTTCATCCAACTGTTCCATGTTTTTGTTTCCCCGCTGTAGAGTTGTGTTGGGCCAATACATAGAACAATTTAAATATGCTACTTTCAGTGTATTTCTATCTTGAATTGCCAGTACAATCAGCCTCACAGCGTCCAAACTTACATATCAAAATGCAGTTTATTGATTCTCCAAAGTCTCATCTTCAGCTTAATGTTGTATTTGAATTATACAAATGTTACGGAAATAAAGTTTCATTTTGGATCTGACGGCTTGCGTTTCTTTCTCCAGGATGTCCCTTCCTCTCCGCCTCACACTGCCATCACCTGGCTCGCCACCTTTGGCTCTCAGTGGGAGTCCGACAGAAATAGAAGAGCGAAGCGCGGCCGCCCGCCTCCCGCCGCCTGAGTCTTTGTTTACCCGCCTGTCTGTCACACCGGGCCTGTTAGTGGGCGGGATTTAACGACGCTTTACTGCCCCGTTTACTGCCCCAGTCGGCTTCTCGTGTCCAGGTGAGAATGACTCCAACGCTACGCCGGAGGCGGTCTGGAGGTCTTCCCCTCCACTCCACAAATGTAGGAAATCTATTCCTTCCTTCACACCGAGGAACTGTGAGGCTCTGCGGGACGTGCTGACAGACCAGAACTCTCATTTCATTTCTCACGCTCGCAGCTTTATGCTCTGAGCTCAATATTTCTTCTTCTTCTTCTTCTTCTTCTTCTTCTTCTTTGTTCTTCTTCGTTCTTCTTCGTTCTTCTTCTTCTTCTTCTTCTTCTTGGCACACATTTATTTATTTAGAGGGATGTAATTAAGTGTTTATGGGTAGGAGGGACTCATGTTGACTCAGATTCGTTCTGTACTTGGAGGGAAAAGTTTTTTAAATTACGGCATTTTTGGCTTTTAGGATCAGCCACAACTTAAGTTTCAGACTAGTTGCTGTCATTTTAAATAAATGTCATGTTTTCAAAGCATAATTATTGTGGCTTAAAAAATTATTGATATATCAATGTTTGTGATGTATAAAGAACATTTAAAATAATAATATGTATAATAATAATCAGTCATTCATTTTTACCTTTTTTGGCAAGTGAGTGCAGGGAGGTGGAGAGAGAGTCTGAGGCCATAACTGTACGAAAGCGTGATTTAAGAGGCGCTGGATTGTTTCCACAACATTATTTATGTGGCTGGAAGTATCTTCATCGCGTTGGGCCTCACTAAAGATCTGGTGTAGTGAGTGGGAGCGAATCTCTGCAGCAACGACCCGAAATCTTGTTGAAAGCCAGTCAAGTGTAAACAAAGCTGAAGCGTAGAATGTTTCAGCGAGGTTAAACGTTCAGCGTGAAGATTAAAGGGCGAAAGATTCCAAAATCCTACAAAACAACATCATTTTGGGGCTTTCAAGCTCAGCCACAGCTCAAAATTCAGACTCGGGGCTGTGACGATATCACGACTATGGTGGGCACCATGATTCATGATGACAATATAAAAATATTTTATTCTAAAAGCCGAATAAATCTTTAATCTTTTGTTCATTCAGCATTTGTCTCGTTTTTAGCAAATGAATAGGGGTTTAAATAAGTAGAAAGACTGTGATTATAACTGTACAAAAGCTTGATTTAGGGAGCGCTTCATTATTTAAACATCGCTAACAGTGACATAGCAAATTCAGACCAAAAGAAACCTAATGTTGTGAATGACAACTTGTATTTGTCTCTTTAACCGTCTCCTCAGTCTTTGTCCCTTTAGACAGGCGGCAAGAGAAATAGAAGAAAGACAAAAAGACCGAAGAATAGACACAAAAAGATCCCTCTGTTCTTTTCTGTTCCACCACGTCCGTTTTCAATTACAGGTAAAAAAATAAATAATCCTGCTGTATTTTTAGCCTGCGCTGGATATCTATAGCCTCTTTTCTGAAGCATCTGTCACACAGTCCTTCACCTTTTCTATTATTTACGCCCACATTTAAATTTAAGCTATTTCACAGATGCCCTGTTGAGTATTTCACCACTGCAAAATAAGCTTGCACTTTTTTTTTTTTTTTGATTGAAGATGAACAGCAGCCATTCAAAAGGTTTGAGCCGTGATATCTGAGTGGTTACGTGGGAGTGACGAGAGGAACGAGAAGAAATTCGAGGCGGAGAGTGTTTTACGACAAGACAGGAGGTTATTACAGCAGGTAAATGGAGTTGGAGGGATCGAGTGAGGGAAAAAGGTGCGGTCATCTGTGAAGAGATGAGTGTTTTATGTAAAAGGTAAGAAAAGGGTGAGAAAACAAATCGTGACAGAAATATTGAGATTAACAAATTTCACTGGAAAATATCTCTGCTGCTAAAAGTATATTCGGTAATGGACCTCGCTAAAGATCTAGTGACTGAGTGGGATCGAATCCTTGCAGCGAGGGTCCAAACTCTTGTGTAAAGCGGGTGAAACGGAAACACAGTTGAAGCAGAAAATGTATCAGCGAGGCAAAAACCATAGACGTCAGATTTATGACAATCAGCTCAAAGATTATAGAGCGTTTTCAAGAGGCACCGGCATTAAAAAATCCTTCCAATGGCCAAGACAAGAGGACAAGCCCAGAGTGTGACGCTTGACTTTGATATATTCCTCGCTAAAGAGCGCATTCACGAGGCATAAAGCGCCTAAAAGTACTCTTCTGGCTGCACATTTGCATTTGAAAGTTGAGTGTTAATCAGCGAGGAACAGCGGAGGAGAAACAAAACGCTGCGCCGCACCATAACGGAGCCAATATCTGATTCAAATGTCCCATTTTATCCGACGAGCTCCACAAATAGTTCATAGCTGCCCAGCAACAGAGCGTGAAGCGCTCTGATTGGATGTTCCAGAAACGGCCGAAGCTGTGAGAAAACAACTTTTTTACACCGTTTTCTCAGCTGAGTGTTTTGTTTTCGTTGTTTGCACTGAAGGGTATTTATGAGAATATCTGGCTTTTGAATATGACTTTAACTGACCGGCAGGAACTTTGATCACTTCTTTGGAGGGATCTGTCGTGTCTCGTGTGTTTGGAAAAAAGTCTTTCACATTCTGCTCAGCAGGATTTGGCATCAGATTTTCGAATCGATATTTTCCAGCTTATTTTAGTCGCTCCTCTCTGTGTGATATCCAACACCAGAATTTGCAACTTCCTAAAAAAAACGACCCAGGATGTTCCCACTTTGCAGTCAGTCAACTCGGCAGCTCGCAGACTCTTCCTTCATCTAAAATGAAACGGAAACCAATTGAATGTTTCATTGTGGAACGCTGTTGAAAGTATTTTAAGTGAACAATGCCAACTCTCTCCACGGAGAAGTGAAACTCACGACCCTGATGACATACGACTCATCTTGAATCCGAGCGCTTTCGGTTTGAGAATATTCTGAAGGGCATGATGAGCTTTGTGAGTCTGTCAGGAGAGAAAGAGTTTCACTCCAGCATGTAGATGTGCAAAATGTTTGGAAAGACCTTTAAAAGCTGCAGAGATCCGTTCGTGTGTGTGTGTGTGTGTGTGTGTGTGTGTGTGTGGATGCTGGAAATCAGGCACACACTGTCCCAAATTGCAGAGTAAGCTTCACTTTTTTTTTCTTTTTACATAATAGCATTTTCCTGAGTTGCGCTCCAGCTCTATGCTTTCCTATTAAAAAAAAATAAAAAATAACAAAACATAATCCGCTGTCGGTGGATTAGGAGTTTGTGTGCCAACAAACAGAGGAGATGAAACCACTTTAAATGACAGGGAGGAGGAGCGGCAAAGCAACACAACACAATAGATTAAAGACAAATCAAAGTGAAGAGGGAGGAGTCTCCTGCCGGCTCTGAAACGGAAACAGATCTTTTATTTACGTCTTTGTGCTCTAATTTTCTCTCCATTCTTTACTCAGTTTTTCACAAAGCTACAGAAAGAGAGTCAAACCCCTGAGTCACTCATTATGAATCCTACTTGAACTATCAATTATGTATTCTGCTGCATGTAATGGTGGTCAAAGGGGACTTTAAATGGAAACACGTGAGAAGATGCAGGTACACACATCCTAACGTTGATCACAGTTTCTTCAGGTTAAGCTATTTTACCATAACGCTTGGAGAAAGGACAATATGAATCCATGACTTTAATTATAATTTAATCTGCTGTGTCCTTGTGCGGTTCAGTTCAATCCAGAGAAACACTGAAACAGCGGCGCACAATGAAGTGTGATGATTTCTGACGTGCACAAAGTTCCACTGATGTAATCTGATTCCCGACAGGAGGAATTTCATAATGAGGAGAGTCGGAGGACGGCAGCCACATATTGAAGATCCTTGGTTCAGTGTTTCAGCTCCGTTTAAAGAGCGATGAAATGTCAGAGGAATGAAGGCAGACTCTGAGCGGTGATTTTTAGTTTCGCTCCGAACACAGAAAGAAGGAGACAGGAAATGAGTGAGAGTTCACCACCGTGGCGTGAAGATTCATATTTTATGTCATTTCAAGTTCATAACAGCCCAACTTCATTCTCTCATAGAAGCCTTTACTTGTGTAAAATGACTTCCTCTCCTGTGAATCAACAAAGATTTTGCATGTTGTCGTCAATTAACTTACAAATCACATGAATTCCAACTGTTTCTGAAACAGACTTACATTTTTAGACTAATTTAGGAACAAGGAACAAAATCCAATTTTTGTTCGAGGAAACCAGTGCGATGGTAACTTCCAAGCTGGCATACATCATCCCGGTTGCACTCTATATAGATCTATAAATACATACACGGGTGTTTTCTGCACAGTGTCTGAGCTCCCCTTAAGTAAAACTCCACGGCTGTCTTGTACCAGCTAGCTAAGCTTAGCTTAAAGCCTTCTAGCTTCCGTA
This sequence comes from Clinocottus analis, assembly GCF_023055335.1. Classification (NCBI taxonomy): domain Eukaryota; kingdom Metazoa; phylum Chordata; class Actinopteri; order Perciformes; family Cottidae; genus Clinocottus; species Clinocottus analis. Next base: position 17,957,389 of record NW_027176207.1, on the reverse strand, counting down.
TCGTATTTGCCTCCAATGTTAGCAGACAGCAAAGTGTTTTGTAGCAGTGTAATGCTGTCAGGCAAGAGAGGAGAGAGGCAGCCGGGTTAGCTTAACCCCGCCAGCACCCAGATGGTCTGAGAAAGGAAGTGTGAGGCCTGAAAGTAGGAAGGAGGATGAAAGAAGTATAGTGGGATAATTATATCCGCCTCTCTCTGATTTCCTGGTTAAGTGTTGGTTCGAAAAATACATCAAAAAGCCTGTGAACTTAAAACATTGCAAAAGGAATCTGATGCTTTTCTGCTCACAAGAGGCGAATCAGTGAAGCAGAACTCAAATAAAAGAGCGATACTGTGTAAATGGTCGAAAGCAAGGGGATGAGAGAAAGCGGGTTGTGTGTACAGAGGGCTGAATATCTTCTTCCTCGAGCTTGGACAGGACTTCTGGAACAAAGCTGTGTACATTGGTCCGCGATCTCGCTCAAATAGCTGCGAGGCGCTCGAGCGTCTGACTCTTGATTTATTGGAAGCAAACAGCCGGAGAGAGAGAAAACCGCCGACTGTGAGGAGCTGCAGGCAGATGACATCTTCCTCCTCGCAGTATGAGGGAAGCGAGAACATGAGCGAGGTTTCCACCCAGCTGTTTTCTCCCGTTTTCTTCTGTTGAATCCTGACGTGTAATGCACATTAATTGAACCGCTGTAGCAGAAACACCAGAAGGAAATCAATGCAGTTTGTTGTTTTTTTGGTCACAAAGCTTAAAGCCGAAACACCTTCCTGGGAAAGATGTGATGGGATAAATCACGACAAGTAGGCATGTCGGATAAATATTGATGTAATATCTGTAAACTAGCTCGGCCCCAGTGACCGCATACCGGCTGCGCTTGGGTGCTTTAACATCTTTCACTGGTGTTTATGAAACCTGACACGCCGTCTCATGGCCTTCACACACCGGAGGGCCGTCACATTATCACAGTCCACCCAGCACTGCAGGGAGCTGCGTTACATCAACGGCAGCAGGATTTAACCTCTTCTGCACGCTAGAGTGGAAACTGCGTAGTTTTTATAATCGTGGGTTCAGTGTCAGGATTAGACAAACAAATCAACATGCTGTGCAAAGTCCATATCGCATTATATTCATGCATTGCGTCGGCTTTTAAATCCCTCGTCCGTTGGTTTGTAATCTGAATTTATTAAATGAATAATTAGATTACATAGGTAAACGTGAAAACTACTATAGAATATAAATAGATTGAAGGATTCAAAATGCTAAAATAGCACCCAAAATAGGAGAAATTCTGATTTTAAGGACTATAATAAGAAGAAACATCAGAGATGTCAGCGTTAAAAAGGCAGATGTAAATCATATAAAAGCCACAAGGTCCGTGGAGATGTGACGTACTCTAGCGTGGTGCTAGAGTACGTCACGTCTCCACTGACCTTGTGATGTGACGTCCATTTTCTCCCTTCAAAAAACTCTTAGTTTCCGTTACACCTCGTCTTATGATCGATCGTACCGCTTGCCACTAATCAATGCATTATAGTAGAGTCTCAAGTTGATGCAGTAAAGTGCACATTTTAGTTTTTGAGATGACTGAGTTAAATACAGCCAACATGGCGGACACTGAAGACCATTAACGGTGTGATAAATATGGAGTGTGCAAAGCTGCTGGGCAAGAAGAAAGAAGAGAATCGGCCCAGAAGAATGAGAAGTGATGCACTGCTTGTATCCAGGCAGAGGGAGAGAAATTATGAGGAAACTACCCACAATGCCCCTGTGGTCTCGCGTAGGCTGGCACTATACCTCCTCTGAAACACACACACACACACACACACACACACACACACACACACACACACACACACACACACACACACCTCAATAAGGCAGAGTGCTTGTATCAGCAAACTGCAGGCCAAGTCGCTATCACTCACGCTGGTCTCCTGGCTCGCCCTCTGGTTTTTACAGTATTTTCTGTCTCCATGTCTGCTTATGTAACTTTACATTACAAGAATAATAAGCATTACATTTTATAAGGCATGTTTTACTCTTATGGATAAAATATTGGTGACATTCACGTTTCAGGGACAGGTTGAATGAACACAAACAACGCTGTGTATTCTGTGCTTTCCATTGTAAATATTGTCAGGTCAGGAGAGGACCGAACCCTCTTGTCGGCCATGTTTGCTCTGAGTCATGGTTTCGAGGAAGCTTTTCTTGTAACTGGTAATGTCCAGATGAGATCCAGATGAAAACTCTAAATAAAATACCTGACACCTGAACCTGACGTTGGACTCAGACAAGATTTCGGCTTCTTTAAATTTGGTGATGCAGAAAAAGACATTACATACAAGATTTGAGTTTGCTGACAAGCTCATGAATTTAATGACGCAAACATTAGATTAGAGACTTGAACATGACAATAACACCTCGACATTTTGTGACTTCCTGCTAGCTCCCTGCAGTAGCCAGGTAGCGCTGCTGCTAGCTCTCCACTAGAGCTGCTGCTAGCTCTCCACTAGAGCTGCTGCTAGCTCTCCGCTAGAGCTGCTGCTAGCTCTCCGCTAGAGCTGCTGCTAGCTCTCCACTAGAGCTGCTGCTAGCTCTCCACTAGAGCTGCTGCTAGCTCTCTGCTAGAGCTGCTGCTAGCTCCCCGCTAGTTCCCTGTTCGTCCCCCGACAACCACCAAAGGTTGCGGGACCAGCCCCGGCTCGACGACCGACTCGGGCAGTGGGGAAGCGGGCAGTAGCAGCAGCAGCTAGTGGGGAGCTAGCAGCAGCGCTAGCTTGCAACAGCGGGGACACCCACCGAAGGTATGAGCGGCTTGTAACCTGACTTTTACGATAGTGACTTGACCAAGACTTTGGGAACTTGTACCTGGCTTTACGGACCCAGAAATAAGGATGAATCAAACGTTACATTATTGACCTATCTGACCTCCGTATGGCCTACGACGGCTCCCTTGGATTCATCAGGGACTTCAGCCTCAAAGCTCTGTGCTTTTTATTTGCGCGATCTGCACGTATCACCTCAAAGCGGGAGGTAATGCTGAACACCTGTTGTGGTTTTGGCGTGACTTTCCGTTTGTTGGTCAGATACCAGAGGTATCGCGTCAGCTGTAATCGTCTTGGCTGCTTCAAGCGATAATGCTCCTGCCAGACCAAAAATCTTGATTTCCGAAAGATATGTAGTGGCTTTATCCTTCGCTATCAGAAAGACAAACTGTTCTCTGCTCCGCACGACTAAAACCCACATTGGAACGAAACAAGCTAACATGGAGGTGGTTTTCATCGTTTACAGCAGAAACTGTGATGTCTGAGATAAAAACCAGACAGCCAAAGGTGGTTAGTTTCTACTGCAGGACTGAAGGTAATCTTCTTTATTAAAAACAGATCCAGAGATATTCAGACGTAATACATGCATTTGCTGCATTTTTTTTTTTTCATTCTCGTTTGAGCCGAGGCTGTTAAGTGAATGTCATGTTCCTCGGGCTGAGACTAAGAATTGAAAGAAAAGAAATCTATTGTTACAGAAATATGCAGCTGTCAATGTGACAGCACGGGTGGATGGTCCAGCACCGACTGCATTCAGGCAGGGCAACACAATGTGCCTCAAACCATTTAAAAATCAGGTTTAAATTTTGTTCTCAATGTGTTTTCTGCTGAAACTTGACCAAAGCAACTGATTAAAATGTCCACACGGTGCCAAAATGCTGCTTGATGTCACGTTTGAGAACAAAGCTTTGCGGCATGTGTCAATCCTCCTGTGGATACATGTTGTAATTTAGCGTTTTGCTACCAACACTTAACACATCTGGTCTTTGTGCAATAAATGCTACTCTAATGTCCCCGTACTGAACTTTAAAAATAGCACAATTGCAATTTCTGCTCGACAACACTTTTGTGTTCTGAAACTTTCAAAGTTGCTTCTTCTATATTTTATTTGAAAAAGGTTGAATTGTAATTCTTTGACAATTCATAGAAATATAATATTGAATTTTTTCTTATTATATTTTTTTGCTGTCTTTTCAGATGTGAGTGACGGGGAAAAGCAGTCTGGTAAATAAAGCTCCTCTCAGTCGTCGCTGTCTTCAGGGACTCAGAGCCGCAGCTTTCACCCCCGCTGAGACTGAGCATGTTCAGCCAAATCTTGTGCTGCAGACACACTCCTGCCATCCCAAATCCCTGTTTAATACCAGGACATGACAGCCTAATGGAGAGGGGGGAGGAGGCAGAATCTCCCTCAAACACACGCACACGCACGCACACACACACACACACACACACACACACACACACACACACACACACACACACACACACACTGAGCCTTTGGCAGGACACCTGAACAATCCCCTTAACATCAAACGGGAGTGCAGACAAAGCTACGAGTATCACAGCTGCATCACATCATCGATGTGAGAACACTATCTGAGCAAATTCCATATTATTATATTGTTACAGTACAAAAAAAAAAACATTTCTGAGTCTTCATGTAATATTTTACATCTGATTTGATTTTCTGTGAGATACGGGTTGTTCGTTAAAACTTTTTTGATATCCAGTGGGATCTCAGATTCCTAAATGTGAACATTTAGTGTGCTTTTAACCCTTATTAAAGATGAATAGTCATATTTAAAAGAGCTCGGGCGCATTGGTCGGACTAAACAAGCAATCTCAAAGTCTCTCTTTTGGACGCCAGATCTCTGGGAGGTTTTTCTAGTCTATACTTTTAGAAGTATTGTCTTGATCAGGTCCAGTCCTCCACAAGCCTGAAGGCTCAGCAGGTAATAGATGGAAGGATGGGCTATTGATCGGAAAAGTCGATAAATAAAGTGTAACGCTACTTTGAAAGCTTTTAAATTAAAGTTCAAGCTCTTCAAAAAGAAATCCCTCATCATGTGTTTAAAGTATTTTCTCCTGCTAACAGCCATGAGATTATATTTATACTACTGTCATATATAATGCAAACCAAATTTCCCCCTGTTACATTTAACTATATGACATATAGTGAAACCAGACTGATCCATACTAATCAATTTAAGATATATTTAGAACGGCGGGGAATGGATCATTTGGTGGTTCACCAAATTGAAGCGCCGATGATCTTGTGCTACACGAAGATGAACTAAAACGCTTCACACATTTTCCGGTGAAACTACAACTGTGTGAGGATCTGAGGCGACCGGCCCGCGGCTCAATCCACCGGCAGGAGACGAGGGGGTCTTCAAAGCCACAAAACAATCGAGCCGACCATCAAACGCCACGGGCTGCACGTGGCTGCATCCAGGTGCGTATCCAGGCCTGTGTGCGTGCGTTCAAACCAAAAGCACGGCATTAGCATCTCATCCATCCTCCTGTGTGCTTCTGTCGACCCGAGGCTTCAGCACAACATCCTGTTCAATCCACAGGGATAGAAAATGATTGCCCTGCAAGCACAAAATAACAAGTCGCGAGGGGAAAAAAAAACATGGTTTTCGAGGCTTTCATTAGCATGAACTCAAACATCACGTGTAAGGAATCGTTTTATCTTTTTTTAAAGGACAATGTAGTATTTTCTATAATATGATGAAGGTGAATCTCGCCAATCAGCTCGTCTTTTCAGTACAGCGGAGAGAGACAGACATGGAGACGTGCCGGGGATCAGCTGTCTGGGTGCACAGAGAGGCAAAAACAAATCGGGGGCCATGTTTTCCTCTGCGAGAGACGGCGCGAGCTAAATCATGCAGATTTAGTCTCGTCAACAAACTGGAGGGCAAACTGGCACTTATGTGGTCCACATGAACTGAACAATCTCCTCCGTCTGTTTGCTTCATCACATATGCTTTGTAGAAAACATAATGGCTGCCTGGATTGGCTCCACTTTATGTTGAGTGAGGGCGTTTCTACGATTGTTTACTGCATGTAAACTGGACATGGAGGTCCTGCTGGACGGTTGGCAAAGAAGTAGGACTCTTGAATCCAGAGACCAGGTTCACAGTGTGAGTCCTGCTTGGAGCGCATGTACGTCGAGCTGAAAGGCTGTAGTTTTGATTAAATGTGAATAAAGTAAGCACATGTTCAATATCATCAAATCCCCATCTTCCTCAGACTCTTAACCGAGAGCTGTGAGCGCTCAACACAAGCATTACAAAGTTTTAATGCGCTTTCAACTCAAAATGAGATATTCTGAAAAAAAACAAGATATGTTTTCATAGACAATTTTGCAGAAACATTAAGGAATGGCATTTCCAGCTTGGCTTAGAATGCATAATATTGTTAATGGTACTATTCAACAATAGCAGCATTAACTATGACATACAAGTTAGTACAGATGTCCTGAATTGATTGAGGCCAATCCGAGCATTTCTTACCGGATCGGTTTCGGCTTGTGTATGTTTTGCACATGTGTATGTGTATATGTATGTGTACATGTGTGTATGTATGTGTACATGTATGTATGTATGTATGTATGCATGCATATGTATGTATGTGTATGTATGTATATGTGTATGCGTGTGTATGTATATGTATGTGTGTGTGTATATATAGATATGTATATGTGTGTATGTATATATGTGTACATGTATGTGCGTGGGCCACGGGTAGGTGTGTATGTGTAGGTATGTGTATGTGTATGTATGTATATATGTATATGTGTATATGTATATGTTTGTATATATGTATATGTATGTATGTGTGTGTATGTGTATATGTATGTATGTGTGTATATATGCATATGTAGATATGTATGTATGTGTGTATGTATATGTGTGCGGATATGTGTACATATATATGTATGTATCCATTCCGCTTGCTTGCTTGCATGTATGTGTATATATATATATGTTTATACTTATTTCTTACTTATGTATACATCTGTTACCCGCTGTTCCTGTTATTATTTATTTTATTTTATCATCTGTGTGTTTAACTTAGTTTACGGCATTGGGATGCTGCTAGTACGACAAAAAATTTCTCCTTGGAGATTAATAAAGTACTTTTCATTCATTCATTCATTTCATTTCATTCATTCATTCAAAAAGCAAACCTCGTCCAACGCCGACCCTTAAGTGTGTTTTCGTTACCTTAGCATGTGTTGTGAAGCTGCTCATCCTTACGGTCGACCGTCTGAACATTCTGCTGCATACACGAGTCAAACATTTTGTGTGAAATATTTTTTTTTTTTAAATGTGAGGGATTCTGAATTCTGACACTCAGCTTGGCAAAACATGACGCTAACGAAGCGGTGACCAAACGTTTCCATGTCTCCTCGCCCCTTTTTATTAGCACGGAGTGGTGTGCAAAACATTCAGGTAGCAGCTTGCTCCTTTTCAGCCGATACTGACCGTCACTTTTGCCAGTTACAGTGGCGTTTTTAACATATTAATTTTGTGAGTTACTTGAATTCTGGCCAAAACTGGTCAGATTTTTGTGGTTTGGGCGCTCTCCCAGCCGGATCAGGTCCTCCCGTCACATGTTTTGGACATTAATTATCAGAGAGTAGGCTGACGTATTTGAGATTTTAAAAAAAAACTAATGTATTGAAACATTTGGAAAAATAGGTCAGATTTCCACATCAAAGTCCTTGTTTTCTAGCAACATATGCAGCGAGATTTCTCTGGTGAATTTGCTGATTATTTTCAGCGACCGTTTGTTTCAGTATCAGGCATGTAATGATGTCTCTGCAGGATTTCCTGTGCACAAGAAAAGTAAGATGTTTATCTCCTCCGAATGATATCATGTATTGACGGAGTGGAGTCAGAGCTCACTGGCCCGGTACACAGAGGAGAGCTGACTCTCTATGGACAGCACACGTCGGATGAATCAAGCTGTGCTCAGCCGCCCGTGTGCCAGCCGGCCGCTCGGCTCGAGGCTTATAGGATTGCATGAAGAGAGACAGACGGAGGCAGAGGGAGAGTTTATGACACGGACATTTACATCGACAGTGAACACTCGAGAAGCCGAGTGCAGAAAAAAAACTGCGGGAACGTGTCTCTCAAAAGAACCCGGCAAAACAAAACCTCGAAAGCCGTAATTAAGACGTAGAACAATCAAAAATAATCTTTGCCAAAAGTGATGAATCTTTCACTCGAATCAAAATATTGCCAGTAATCAAGTGGCGTCTATTTTGGGCAATTTATTCGTGAAAAAACCACCATAAAATGGAAATATGTGCTCAGGTAAAGTATCTCAGAATCCTGAATTGTTCGTTTTCATCACTGCCTAACACCTGCAGACAAAAGTGGTGCTCAACCTGGGGATCGGGACCCTCCGTGAGGTCTCTAGAGCAATCTGAAGGGTCACAAGATGGTTAAAGAGATACGAAAGAAACATCTAACGTATTTTTCGACTCCTCTGTCATTCTTGCTCGTTAAATAGTGGATACTTTTACTTCTTCAGGTCTCTTGAATTAGAAATGAGCATCACTCTTTGGGTTGCAGAAAACTGGCGCTTTGATCGGGCCTCAAACCACCGACGAAGGTTAAGAGGCAACCACAGCCACGCTGGACTCTGGGCCACGAGTTATTATTTCACGAAGGGGCAAATCTCCTCAAAACGCTGCATATTCTTTAATGTTATGAAATGAAATATCACTGATGCTGAGGGAACCGTGCAGATCAGTCTCACTCTCCTGATCCAGGCTGCAGCAATTAATCATTCACAGACATTTTAATAGTATTACCGCATGTGGAGAAAGGGGGGGGGGGGAGATGGAGGAGAGTGAGAGATGGATGAAAAAGTGGGAATATTACAATATGCATGAGTGAAATGGGAAAGAGAGACGTTTGACGTGCAAAGAAAGGAGGGCATATAGCAGCCAGCGAGTGCCTCCGTCTACTCTGCAACCCACAGAGCAAACCGCGCCACACACACACACACACACACACACACACACACACACGCACGCACACACACCATCCAGCGGTGTGCGATGCAAATAAATAATAATTCACTCCCATATTTAGCCGAGATGATGAAACACGCTCTTTATTTTTAGCTGGAGGAATGAAAAGAGCATCTTTTTTTGGTGTATTTCCATCCCTCGAGTTCATCCCTGTGGGCTGATCGTTTCATAATTTTGGCGTTAAAATTAGGACGCAGAGATTTTTCTGAATCATCATGAAGGTAAAAAAAATAAACGAGCGCCCATGCGGCGCGGCGCTGCCTGCCGGTGATGCTAATTGGCGCCACTGTACTTTGACAGCGAGCGGCTATTGAGGAGCTCACGAGCCGAGACGCTCGACTCCACATGTCAGTGTGACGTCATCCTTGAGTTCTGGCACCGCTACAGATGCTCGTTCATCTCTCCAGAAAAAATGCTATTGAGAGAAATTCAAGGGGGGATTTGGTTCGGTCAACGACGTGGGAGACTTTGACACGAGGGAGCAACGAGTCCTTCAAATACATTTCACAAAATATAATATCGTCCAAACTCTCTGGAGCGACATGCGGAGGCAGTTTCCCATCCTACAAATCCAACTAAACCAGTTTTATGACTCTTTCAATGTCGGTTTTCCTAGATTTCAGGTTTGTGGTGAGGGTCAAACAATAAGTATGTTGTTTACTTAAAATAACTAGAAAATAACTAACCATCTATCTATCTATCTATCTATCTATCTATCTATCTATCTATCTATCTATCTATCTATCTATCTATCTATCTATCTATCTATCTATCTATCTCTCTTTCCATCCATCCATCCATCTATCTATCTATGGCCAGATCCTCCCTTCAATTGAACTATAAATAACCCTAGCATCGCTTTTGTTGTTTAGTTAGTCACTGTTTATACTCTCTCTCTCTCTCTCTCTCTCTCTCTCTCTCTCTCTCTCTCTCTCTCTCTCTCTCTCTCTCTCTCTCTCTGGGTTAACTCTGGAGCACGTCGGTATCAGACGCCGAGGGGCACCGACCATATTTGTCGTCTTCACTCGCTTAAACAACGAGCGCTGTCTTGGACGACGGCCTCATGAGGCCGCCGCTTGTCTCCTGAGTCTTAACGACCGTCTGTGTCGGTTCGCTTGTAACCTCGAACAAGTTAGTCTCTGTGCCTCGACTCAAGCGGACCTGAACCACAGCGGCGATCAGGAACCACTCGCGTGGGTATTTTTGAAATCGGACGAATGAGGACCTTTTTGTTTTGCGTATGGATCTGTTTTAAATGCTGAGAGGGAGCGCGACATGAGCTCATGCGCCGTCACACTGGAATAGATCTGTTTCCCATCAGGGCTCCCACTCAGCAGGCCCGCAGTGTGCTCGCAGTGTGTGTCAGACAATACACTGGACTGAATCACGCTCCGGGATGACGACCTACTGCCACCTCTTCCCACTGACGCCCAAATCAATGCTGCTCTGCTGCCACCAAATATTCATTTTTTTAAAAACCATGAAATGGAAGTGCATTCTGCTCCGAATAGTTTCGTCAGTCTCTCCTCCAAACGTAATTCCCTCACAATCGTTACCTGTTCAACTCATTAAAAAGCATTTTCTTTCGGAAAAAAAAGAGGCGTACGCTGCGTGCGCCTCTGCGGAGGCCATAAGCCGGGCTCAGTTCCATAAATTACTTGATATCTCCTGTAAATCCCTGAGCCTCAGCCGTCATCCAGCGAACATATGATATAGGAGACGGAGCGAGGCCTCAGCAAGTGAGCGCTTCAGTGGTGAGGGTGGCAGCTTGAAAACGGGTTTATTTCAGAGGATTATAGCACATTTTCCACCTGGAGATCATTTATAGACATGTCAAATGGAGGGAGGCTTCCTCTGCTTAAAACAGGATATTCTGGGAGAGAGAGCGAGAGAGTAGAGCGAGACGGAAATGGAGCAAACTGAATTTAATTATGGTGAATATTAAGCCAGGCGAGAGGAAGACACTGGGGTAGAAACAGATGGATGATGATAAAGAAAGGAGAGAGAGAAGTGGATGGAAATAAAGAATAAAGGAGGAGCTCAGCATCCAGCGCGGCATGAGCAGAGAAACGAGACGCTTTTGGTCCCAGAGCGTCACCGAGCCGAGAGGAAACACTTCTGCTGTTTCCACTTTCAAATAAAACATGTCACCTGCAAAAGTCTTTGTTTGGACTCGTCGCCTTTATTGCTCCAGAAAAGCCCAGAAGACCAGTGTCAAGGCCTCAGGGCACCAAGTAGATCTTCACATGCGTTCAAAATAATAATCATATGATACAAACGTATACTAAAATAATATGGCATTTGTAGAAAGCTATTCTTAGATAATGGAATTTAACATCAAAATGTATTGTCTTTCAGTGGGATCATATATCGAGTTATCGTGACATGAGTTCATAGAAAGTTCATGTGCACGTACCGGATTATGTGTTTGTTTTTTTTGCACTCAAGTTGTTAATTAAATGAGAAAAGACGCAAGTATTGAATTCAAATAGGAATATAGAAAATAAAATATTATTATTATCAATTCATCTATTGAATGACCAAGAAAACATGCTGTGTATCGTGGTGAATATCGACCTCCAGCGCCCTGAAGTATTTTGCATTTATATAAGCACTGAACACCAACACAGCTCCTTCACATGCGGCAGAACCAGCGACGTGGGCTTTTGTTTTTTAATTCCACACCTTCTTCTTCCTCGTAAAAACCTGGTCGCCTGCATTACCCAAAATGCAACATGACCACTGGCACACCAGGATGTGTCGCCATCACCCCGCAGTGAGTGTGTCACGCAGCGGGGAGGCAGCGCGAGCGCTAAAAGCTATCAAATAAAACATTAAAGAACAGCGCAGACAGGTGCCGAATCATTTTAGACTCCCCCGAAGAAAGCTCGCCGGGTTCAGCGTCGCGTCAAAACGTCGACTTTCTAAATAAAACAGCGGCCCGCTTTCATGCGCCGCCGTCGAGTCAGACGGCGCTCGCGCCCACAGCGCCGGTGTTTCGGGTGTTTTCTGTCGACCTGGAAACGCAGCAACACATCACCAGGAGTGTCGGAACTGTTCCTAGTGTCGCGCAAGGAAAAGGCTTTAAAATAGGTTTGTTATTTCACACCGCCGGCAGCTTTTCAGATGCCATACACCTCGTGCAACTAATTCATATTTGCAAGCTGCATTTTCTCCAGAGCGGGTGCGCTTGTCTGTCTTTTGTTTTGAGCTGTTTTACGCCCGCACCACCGAAGAAGAGGACAGATTAAGCCACAGCAGTTTAGATCCGCAGGCATCGGCTCGAGAAGATCATTGGCTGAAGATCATGGGGATGAGTTCTCCTGCAACCACAAGGGAGCAGGTTCAAACCCCGGTCTTCCCTAAATGCTATGGGGGGCTTCAATTTGAGGACTACGGTTCTGAAGCCTTGAGTTCTCGCTTTTGGTCGCCGCCATCTTGTTTCAAATTGCTCATTTACGACAAAACCGTCTCTTCACACTGGGATGCCTCTCAGGATAAGTAACACAGTGGATGAAGTGGTGGAGTGTGTGGTCCATCGTGTTTTGCGATAACTTGCACTGTGATGTTCCCATTTCCTGCTTTACTTACAAAAAAAACTTTGACCTATTGAAAGCATTTGATGTTAGAGGCCATTGGGTGAGACTTGTCCTCTAATGTATGTGCACAGCGTTGCACTTGATTTAAAAATGCAATTTTAAATTGTAATCCCGCCAATTGTCCCTATTTTTAATAAATGTATCAGTAATCTGATACATGTACATCTTTTTTCCCTGTAACTTTAACAGAAATTCTTTCTTTTCTTTGAATCCTAATTATACATAACGACGGTCCATGAACTCTCTACTCGTTGAAACAAAATGTTTACCTCATAGTTCACGTTGCAAATGGGTTTGACAAGAGTTTAGCTTTTTAATTAATGATACAAAATATATTCTATCATGTAAAAAAAAGCAAAAAAAGAACTTTGTTTTGCTTTCACACCACAAAAGACCCATGACTAGTCTGCCCAGTTGTTGAGTCTGCACCAGAGTTTGATTGACAGCTTCCACAGCAGCCCAAACAAACCGAGCAGGCAAACACCGCAGAGTTCGTTCTAACCCAACCAAACAAGTGAGGTGTGAAAAGCACCCAAAGTGACTTGTTAGGGATGATTTTGCAGACGGAGACAAAATATATATTTGTCCCAGTTGGTGTCTGAGCTACAAACGTGGCTGTAAAGTGGCTCTGCGCTGTCAGCTGCAGCCCGATGCCGGAGCCGTGACGCTAATGCGGAGAGGCGGCCGTCCACCTCCCAGTGAAGAGTGCCGCGCTGGATTATTCCCACTGGTTTGAGAAGTGACAGGACGCTGTGGACTCCATTTTCATCGGGTTTGACAAACACCTGCAGCCCGGGGAGTCTCTCGGCACTAACGCGGCGCGAATCCCAAGGTGAAGGGACGCAGAGATGTTTATTTTATGAACTTGTTTTCTCCACGTCAATCTTGAACAGCAACAAAAAATGTCCGATCAATGGAAAGAATGAGACTTCCAGATGGTAGAAAGAGGCAAATAAATGATGTTCAGGTACTTAAATCAATCTACAGAGCATAAATACATGTAATTATGTACTTCTATTGTGTGTTGTTACTTCTTTTTGTTGAGCTCACAATACTTCTTGGAAAGTAAACAACTCTGTGGTAATTATTAACACAGGGAACTGGAAGCCGGCTTGTTTAGTCACCAGGCTGCACGCACACGCACACACACACACACACACACACACACACGCACACACACACACACACACACACTGCTCTTCTGGGAAAGTGACCCAACAGACAATCATACAGCAGGTGGAAAGTGTGAGCGTGTGAGACGGGTGAACTGCGCCTATGTAATACCACTTCTCATCTTCCTCCTCTTGCTCCTCTTCCTCAGTGATGGAACACGCAGCAGCCATTTGTATTCAAAGCGAGCGAACACGAGCTGAGGGAAAGTGCATTTGCATTTTCTATTCTTTTCATATTCAACGCTGAACGGCTTTTCCACTAAAAAAAACCTCATATTTTTACATATAATCTTGTGTTTTTTTATTGTGGATTTCTATTTTTCTCTTCCTGATCTTTTGCGCTACTCGTTATTTCTCTTTATTTTCTCTCGCGTTGTTTCTATTGTTCTTTATTGTAACCATCACGCACTAAAAACGTCGATTCATCGCATCTGGGCAATAAACCTGCTATTAAAAATGTCTCTTCCATCAAAAGGATCGCTCGCTGACAGAAAAGTACAGAGTCGTCATTCCTGTTGATGAGCAATCACCAATAACAACCACTTCCACACGCACGCAGGGCATCACAACACCAGCAGACTCAACCGGTTTCTCAAAGCCCATCCATCCATTCGGGATCGTAAAGACACGTGAATTCATTTGCCGCTTTTATTGCAGAGTCCACCGGTCTGACACATCCACCAATGGAAGCCCACGTTCATGCTCCGGGTGTAAAAAGCCCAAATCAGAATGCATTGTGGGATCATTATAAACCCTCCAGTGTTCTCTGGGCTTTAGTATATGAAGTATTGTCTTTTTTTAAATTTTTTTAAATGCCAACAGAATAGAAATTGAACGTCGACCAGCGCTGGAGTCTTTGGAGAGGGATTCGGGGACCGGTGGATTTGGTTGTGAAGGTTTAACGGACGAATGTCTCTGCCAGGCTCGCCATGAAAACCTTTCACCCCTGGCTGTGAAGATTAGGCTGGGATTTTATAGTCTGGCTGAAGCGCCGTATCGTGGTGATGTTCACTTTCCTGTCCTGAGAGACTTTTTTTGTCTCTATTTTGAATGGAAGATTAAAAAAGAAGAAGAAGAAGAAGAAAACATCCAGTCTGCAGCTCCGGAGAGGCTGCAAGCTGCAGGACAGCTGAGAGGAATTTATTGTCTGTACATGAGAAATGTTATCCGGGAGTCTGTCTCACATGGAGCTGGAAGAGTTTGGAGTAATTTGAACTGGGTCAGCTCCGCTGGGGGTTCGGAGGGAAGTCGGAGGGTTAAAACTTTACAGTAAAGCCCTGTGATAGTGACTGTGTGTATGGAATAGGTAGACTTCATGTAACCTACAGCATCTTCTTCTTCTTCTTCTTCTTCTTCTTCTTCTTCTTCTTCTTCTTCTTCTTCTTAAAGGGATACCGTCGGCTCGAATGGTGGCTGTGTAGCGTTCAGTCTCGTTTCTTGGACCCAACTGTACAGCTGTGTTTGTGTGTGTGTGTGTGTGTGTGTGTGTTTGTTTGTGTGTGTTTGTGTGTGTGTGTGACCCGCCCTGACTTTCAGTGTCGAGCTCACCCAGCTGCCGGCTGCTAAGTGGCCTCAGCGAGTTGTTGAAACTCTTAAATCAGCGCGTGGAAGTGCAGGAACGAGTCCCAGCTGTGGATTATTCACGGGCAGTCGGCCCTCCAGCCTGCAGACGTTTATTTATTTCACCTGTTTTTTTGTTGTTGTTTTTTTTTGTGTCCCTCTGACCAACGTTTTGGGATTTTTCCATCGTCTGGTAAAAGATGATGAGTCAGCTCATTAATATTCATGATGTTCCTGTCAGTGTGTGTGTGTGTCTGACATCATGCACGATGAAATGCCTTAAAACGTATATTCTTTGGCATTAATAACATTTTCAATGTGCCTTTGAAACATTAGCATTGAAAGTAAACACTTGAATGGAGCTTTTTCTTGCTTCAAAGAGGTCATGAACTCAGTTAAATTCATCTTTAACTGACAAATGTATCTGATTAAACTCTTTATAACATGTTTTTTGTTATGATTGTTTGTCATTTTTATTTTTTTTACCAATACAAAATCATTGGTTTGATCTCAACTGTGATTGTTTGCAGTCTGACATCTGTAATGATCTTAATAATGAATATGTTCTTCGCTACATCCTTCCATCCCGTTTCATGATGATTAGGCCAATTGTTCTTCCCATAATCCTGCTGGCAAACAGACAAACCGAACAGAAAAGCTTGAACGTGAAAGTGAGCAGGACAAACGCCAAACTCAAAATTTACCTAAAAGATAGTTGCTTTAAAAAGATAGTTGAGTTTATATTTCTCAACTTTTACAGTGAATTCTCTCTCTCTCTCTCTCTCTCTCTCTCTTCATGACCGTTTGACTTGCTTTACTATTCGCCTTAAAGGATTAAAGTCTGTTGCTTGAACTGCTCACAGTGCAGCGGAGGAGGCTTCTTTAAAAACGTCACCTCACATGAAGTGTTATTATTGACTTGGAATGAAAAACGAAGAACATTTTTGTAACGTGGATGACCTCAATAGGATCGAACACAGACAAGTCTGGTGTGGCCTCTTGGCAGCAGTGCTGCAGTATTTACACCCCCCTCCATTGACCTCTTTAGCTACTAGTTTCAGTTTCTATCCCTTTCCAAATCCTCATCAGCTCCCTCTAAATCTCCCCTCACCCATCCCCCATCTCCTCCTCTTCCTCCGCCTGCCGCCGCTGTCGGCTCTTCTGCTTTTGGTTATTTGGTTTTTAGCCATTTCACATTGAAATAAAGCCACTTATGCGCCGTTGAAGCGGTGGTTACGTGTCACTCCAGACGTCTGAAAAGATGTTCACTAATCCGGTTTAACCGAGATGTTCAGGATACCTGAGGTTGTTTTCATTGATTACAGAAGAAGATGAGTGTTGAAGGAAATTCTTGACTTTTAAAATCAGCAGAGAAAGTGATATGCAGTGTTGTATTATTTTACGTCATATTTTTGGATTAATAGTCCTGCTGCATGGATATTTCTTTTTGCTGCTGATGTTTAAAGTTGATTTTAACTCAGTTTTATACTGTTTAGTAGTTTTATCTACAGTGAGTAACTCAATATGTGTTATAAGGTTAGGAACTGTTTGCCAATCAATGTTGTTGTTTTTTGTCGCATGTTTTTTGTCTGTCGTAAGAAAATGTATTTTGCTTTCTGTTTTGAGGTGAGGTGCTTTTATTTTGAAGGCGGGAAATGTAGTTAAAACGGAAGTGGAGTGCGCCGTTTAACGGCTAAACTTACGGTTTTGAATATAAAATGAAAGCGGCTTAGCATTCCCCCGACGAGGAACGAGTTGTTACGTTGGTTTTTGTAATGAATAAAACACATTTAACACATATCGAGTTATTTACATACAGCAACGCAGCAAATTCTATCAAATCCTCTGTTTTCATGAGCTCAGAAAAAAATAGTTTTCAGCTTTGTGACGGCGCATTTTCCAACTGATCCAAAAGACACAAACAAAAATAAATAATTCAGCCTTCAGTTCATCACAAACATTCAAAATCAACAAATACGTGATTTCCCCTAGAAAGTGCAGAGGATGAAACATTTTAAAAATATCTGTTAGAAAAAGCATAAACTGTCAGACAAATAAAGTACAACAATATACCACTAAGATGTAGTGGAGTAGAGGTAAAAAGTAGTACTCAATTTAAGTACAAGAACCTGAAATGTGTACTTTGTAAATGTACTTTGTTACATTCCAACACTGCTGGATTCTACACTCATCTGCAAATATAAATATCATCGGCTTGAGCTGAAGTGACATTGCATTCATCGCTCAAAGGCTCTCACACTAACAAAACAAACACAGAGATAAGAGTGATGGTGTCTCTCTCTCTCTCTCTCTCTCTCTCTCTCTCTCTCTCTCTCGCTCTCTCAGAGTGACTCAGAGGTCACTGACCTCGGTCCCTCCGTCCATTGTTTACAAAGATATCGCGGGGGATGAACCGCTTCAACACCAGAAGGTTCGGTTTGAGCGCGGCGGAGCTCCAAAGGCCTTTTTGTGTTTCCGTTGACAGGGACAGAGACAGAGAGGGAGTAACAAAACCACACACACAAAAAGAGTTTCCAAAAATATAGAGATCAGTCAGATCTCTGAAAAGGCAGAAATGAAGGAGGGGTGTGGGCAAAAGAGGAATAAGTACAGAGGAGGGGAGAGTTTAAAAGGAAAGGGCTCAAGTGCAAGGGGGCGACAGATGATGCCAGGAATGACGGGGGGAAGAAGAAACTGTAGGGACGAAGGGGAGGGGATGAGGAGTGATGAAGAGGAGGTGGAGGAAGCGTAAAAGAAGCAGCGAGTTAACACTAAAAACACACATGAAAAATACATATATTTGTTTTTGTTTCGCTGAAACTTCGTAGTGCTAATCCAAGATGGATGATTCCTCATCAAACAGCAGATACGGCAGAGGTGAACGTCGCCAAAATACAGTTACGGGTAAAGTCCACTTTGAACAAAAGGTTAACTGGTTTAAAAAGCCATTAGGTGCCGGTCCAGATGGCTGAGAGGAGGCCGGCGCTCAGGCAGGAGGAGACTCGACCACATTGACTTCCAATCTGAATCCAGCCAGAGATCTGACCGGCAGCTCTGATGGCTTTTTATTTAATAAAACAGAAGACAAAGTGAAGTACTAAGTCTCAGAGTCAGAACTGCCACCGGTATTTCAACATAGGACGAGGTTACGGCTTAAGGTACGAGCTTCTATATATATATATGTATATATATATATATATATATATATATATATATATATATATATATATATATATATATATACATACTGGTACTGTGTCCTAGAAACATGAGAAACAGAGAAATGAAGGTCTGTGAAGTCAGTTTCTGCACAAATGATATTATTATATCCACGTCATATCCCTCATTTGTCGGCGTCCCCCTGCGTTATCACTAACTGCAAACTGTTTTTATGATTTACGACAATCTTTATGTTGACTGATGACCAAGAGTCTCACAGCGTGGCGTCCAGCGTGTTCACAGATTCCCATTCAACCGTCGAAAGCAAAGTTGAAGGGAAATCAACTCCATCCACTGCTCCGGAGAGGAGGAGACGCGAAAGGTCGTGAACCGGAAAGAAAACTCGGCCATTTTAAACCGTCGGCAGGAGACGAAAGGGGAGAATCTTCAGGATTTTGTGTAGATTGTTGTTTTGTGTCAAACATTTGCACGTTACGGGACAATGCAAGAGACAGCAGAAACAGCTGACCAGTCATGTGAGCCAAAAGTCAGGATTTACTTTGTGAAGGAGTTCACGCAATTAATTCAGCGTATCAGCTGTTTTTGACGGATACAAAACTTTTCCACACGGCCTTTTTAATGTTTTAAATTTACAAAAATCTGAATAGAAACACAGCTAAGGAAACCATTTTTGGAGGGCAACTTGATCCAGGGCGCTAAAAGCTGAGTCAGCGGTTCACCAGGCCTGAATTATGCATGAATATCTCAGGCTGAGCCACAGTTAATAGTTTCTTTCTCAGCGTAGTTTTAAGATTCAGTCAGTGGCCGATACCCAACCTGCTGGGGTCAGGTTGGGTATCGGCCAGCTATTTTTTCATTTTTTTTACACTATGGTATCAAAAATACTCAAACTAAATCTCCTGAAGATACTGTATCTTCTACATCCGCCGTTTACTTTGTGGTATTGCTGCTTTTACGTGAGTACAAAGCTCTGTTTGCTTCTTCCACCGCCGGTCATGTGTGGATTAAAGTGTCGACAGGGCTAAAACATGCTTACTGTGATTATGTTAGTCGATGAGCGCCCAGTACGTATTAAATATGTTTTTAATGGGCTCGGTCTTACTGCTTTGATCTCATTATAATTGCATTGTTGCAGGGCACATGTGTACACTTAGCAGCCACGCTCACCAGACCAGAGGACACAGCTGCTTACATGCGGCATGACAAACACCTTTTGTCTACATTTTACCTGAGAAAACTGACAAAGATCAACAGCCAAGACCCAAAAGACACACACACACCTTGACACACACACTCAGCTTGAGTCTTTTCCAGCTTGTATTCAGCGGTTTCATCCCCGACTGCCTTGAGTCTCGTCTAAACAGTTCCACTTACAATCAGAGGGTGTCGAACGCTTCGAAATCCTTTTAAACAAACTTACAAATTACAGTTTTTCTTCACCTCGCAAAGTCATCCGTCAATTTTCTCTTTTTCTCACTGTGGACCGCCGGGGCCGCGGATGAATCAGACGCTCGTCGCTTCAGGGCTCAACAATACATTTTTTGACTGACGCCGCTTCTGCGGCTCAGACTGGGAGAGAGAAAAGGAAAAAACGAACACTTCAAAATCTGCTTCTAAACGGTGAAACGGCTGCAGAATCACACCTTAAATCGAATGCAACACTTTTTTTGGGATGTGATAAATGCTCACGAGTTTTGGGAGTTTGAAACGGCCTCAGATCAGATAATTATCTAAATATGTGCGAGTTGGTCGGCAGTAATCCAGTAATGTCATCGCTAAAACTGAGCATGGGAGACTTAACTCTGCAGCAAAAGTATTTTTTCTCTGTCTCAGTAGCATCGCGTTTGAGTGCAGTGTGTACTGTGTATTTGTACTCCACTTGGCAGATGTCTCAATTAACTTGAACAGTCTGTTCGCCGAAAATAAGACTCAGCAGATTTATTTTTTCACTGAGAACTAGAAAAGAAAAAGTGACATTTGAGCAGACTGCGGCAATCTGGATTTTATACTAACTTCACATGTACGCAAGTACAGTTTCGAGGTACTTCTACATAAGTTAGATACTTCACGACATATATTGAGTCACTTTACAGATCCACATGATGTATTAAGATGAAGCACATAATCTCTCAGCTGCTTCGTAACTGCAGCGCGGCTCCAATCACAAGAGCTGAACTTGAGTTCCAAGATGGCGTCAAATTCACTCCAATCAAAGTCGCCCGTGGACGCCGAAAACCCTTTTTTTTGGGCTCGTTAAGAGTCCGCCGGACGACTTCCTGCTGACCCCGCCGCGCGCACATGACTTGGCGTGAAAACTTCGTTCCAAATGTCCTCGCATCAAATTTAATTGGACCTCGAACCCGAAGGCCGCCGAGCTCTCGTGACACTTGATCGCTTCACGGTCGTCTTCGGAGCGTCTGCCTCCCGCCGAGCCTTGAAACACATTTTTGTATTACTTTATGGAAAAAAAAAAGGGTGTTTGAAGCGCCGTCACGTTAGCTCCCTTGTCACGTCCAAAGAGAGCAGAGAGTCTTTCCGTGTCCTTGGGAGGCCGAGACCACAGCAGCGCTGACTGAAGCTTCGCATCAGGCCTTCCTCACACTTCTGCATGCCGCTTGTTATACTTGACTGAAATAGTTCAAACACTCCACATACAGACGGCCTCGCCTGGCAGTCGGACCACAATTGGGGGCACATTGGAGGTTTTATTTCAGCCTTTATTTAGTTTGAGCAACATTCACATTATTGCGTATGGGAGTCTTGTGTAAACGGGGTTAAAGGTCGTCTATACTGGATACCAATCGATAAATCACTTCATTACTTCTGACTGCTTTCTGGGATGAATTCTGCGACTCCGGTTGTAAATTTAAATGTGTTCCTTGTGTGAAAGCGAAGCTAAAAATATAAGCTTCTCTTCTCTGGACAATTTAATCTCCCTCTTCTTCTCCTTCTCCTCCTCCTCCTCCTCCTCTTCTTCCTCCTGCTATGAAACTGTGAGTGCATAGTGCAAAGGATTCACACGCACAGAGGAAGGAAAATAATTCAGAGCTTCCGAGGTTACAAACTGCAACGCTCCTCGTTGAGCTCAAAACCTTTGACGGCGGCGGCAAAATGTCAGCCCGACACTTTCTTCACCGACTAAACGTGCACTTTAGTCGGTTCATTGAACAGAAACGGTGGCTTTTGGCTCAAGCGGGTGTTATAGATGTTTGCTGACATTCACCCGCTGTGTTGAAATAAAAGAAAAGGTCGTACCTTCACCACCTCAGCGCCAAGGTTTGTGACATCTTCTACCGCTCACACTCCTTTTCATGGGAAACATTCACATCTCTCTCCCTCATGGTCGCTTGTTTTTTTAGAGCCACAATTAGCGCTGAAATTATTAATGAGTCATTCCACTGACAAATTATCAATTTATCAAGCGAGATATCATCACATTCAGATTCCAGATTCTCCATTGAGAGGATATGATGCATTTATTTGTTTTGTATCTCTGGAAACTGAATTTCTTTTGGCTTTGGGCTGTAAAAATTATAACTTAAAAGACATTTTGAGCTGTGGGGAAGTTTCTTTCGGTTTTTTATTTTCTAGGCAAGACAAATAGATTGATTGCGAATGAAACTGATCATCCCATGTAGCATGAGATGCTGTTTTTCTGCCACCACAGTGAATATCAGACAGCTGGTGAAGGAACATAGAAGCATGATAGCAGAGATAAGGAACAAGACTGCGAGTTAGCAGACATGCACAGTTTTTCCAAATGTTTAAAGCGTAAGAAATGCACGTTGGAGCACAGTGGTGAGCAGGGGTCGTCCTTCATTCAGAGGATCGGCGCTTAACCCTAAAAATTGCTCCCGTAGCTGCGACTACGGCGTATGAAAGTTAGATAGCACCTTGCATGGTATCTCCTCTCATCAGTGTGTGAATGATTCCTATGTAAAGCGTCTTTGAGTATTAAAAAAGCGCTATATAAACTCAACCCATTATTATTCTGTTTGTGAGGCCTCATGGATGCACACAGACCATATCAATGCGAGGGGAGGTACATGGGGAAATATCAAAAGCCAGCTTTTAGTCTGAGGAGAGCGGATCAGCAGGGAGGCAGCGGTGCTGACCTTCAGTTTCAACAACGCAGAGCACAAAACAATTTCCATGAATATTATCTTTCTATCTACAGCCCTACGCATTCCCCTGAACCAGAGCAGGGCGGAGACCCTCCGGGGCCGCTGCCAGATGTAGAACTGATATATGAGCAAGATCTGGATGTTAAAAATGCACCTTCAGTCCAGTTGTCTGCACCACCCAGCAGCTGCATCTGTCCACAGCTCCACACTGTTCAATAAAAACAGATTATGTGCTGCCTCAGGGGAAGTTAGCGCCAAGTCCACCTGGGGTGAGTCATCCCGGCACCGAATTCATCATCTGGGCTGAAAGCACGCCTCCACCGAATCTGCAGATCCGCGAGGACACCGGACACCCGGACACCCCGCGGGTTCTGCAGGACCAGACGAGCTCTACTGAATGCATAATGGTGTGTTTATCCTATATTATAGTGAAAAGAATGAGAGAAAATGAACCTAAATGTACTATCTTTTCCATTTATCCTGAAGTAGTAACGTTTCCCTCCATATGACAAAGTGTCTGCTGGGGGAAATTTCACAATGTGCCTTTAAAAGTAACCCTGTGAGGCCCGAGGCGGGTCTGGTTTTGATTTGCTGGCCTCGTCGTCTGGAGCGACGTCACCCAACCTCATTCCTCATCGGGGCGCCCGACCCCCCCCGGCCCGACACGCCCGCCGCCCGACCCGCAATCTCACATTTCTCCGGGACGTTCGCTCGAAGGTTACGACCCCATTACGGAGGCGAGCGGCCGCGCAAGAAGGGAAGAAGGAGGTGATGGAGGAAGATAAGATGGTGGAGAATTGAGCCGAGCAGGAGGAAGTGAGACGCGAAGAACCAAAAGCAGGAGGAGAAAGCGTTAGACGTGGGGGGGGAGGGGAACCGACAATAAGCCAGATCACAGCTAAGTTAATCTTCATGAAATGAGCGGCGCTCAAGGCTTGGTACGGCAGTAGCCACTCAAAGTGTTAGCTGGTGAACATCTGGAGCGGGTGTGGTGACGCCTAACACGCTGGCCGACTGGGAACAGGCGAGCGTGGGAACTCGCTATCTGTCAGCGAGCGAACTGTGTATTAAAAAGGCCACAGACGTAGACGCGAACCATCAACTGGCTGCATTTAAATGTCAACCGCTAGAGGAGGGAGGGAAAGAGGGCGAGGTAAATAAGAAAATATGAGGAGGAGGAAGAGGGGGAAGAGGAGGAGGGGGAGTCAGGAAGCGCGACCGATCAATACAACGAGGAAGATCATTTCCCGAAAAGACAAACGCTCTCCTTGATGTCTTATCTGTCTCCGCCCGCCAGAGCCCCTTTCATGATGTCAAACAACCAGCATCACCAATTCATTTATCATGTGGATTAAGTTATGATCCCTATGATGATCGTATGATCCGTATTAAGTTATGGATTAAGTCATAATCAACTTTGTTGCCTTTATTTGAATTTGTAATTTCAGATAGAAACTATCTCAAAATAGCGGCAAAAAAAGGTTCGTTCCAGCAGTACGCCCAGAATTATAAAGGGATAGTTTGTGTTTATGTCTGTAACGTGAAATATGAATAACGCTTCATGTACAAGACCAGACAAGAGCAAATATGGAACATTTGATGAAGCAAGCAAGAGTGAAAAACTAATATAAGTGTCTGTAAAGCAGCCATTTCCTGACTGAATGTATTTTCGCTCATGCAAGTGAAGGAGCTATAAATGTAAAAAGGATAGAGAGATTAATTGTCTGGGGAGATAATGTCCAACTGTGTTTGACAAAGCAGCCATGATGAAGGTAAGCGCCCGCTTTGCATGTTGTACTACTAACCCTGTTCTATATTAATCTGAGGAGAGTGCAGGCGGTGCAGAGAGAGCAGAAAACACGCCGCATGCAGGACCGTTTCCTGCTTCGTGTACGGCTTTAACACCTGCAGAGAGCAGAGAGAGAGAAAGAGGAGTGAAGTAAGGTAAACGAGTTGGAAGCTTCCGGCTGAGGTCCTCAACACATACAAGAGGTCAAAAGGTCAAATCTGGAGACGTCCGATCGATCTGAACACACTTCCTGTTTGCCTCCTGACACACTTGAGGAGAATCGGTCGTTAGACATAAGAAGCCGATTGGAAAAAAGTGGAGGATTTTAATGATTACCATTAATGATTTGTTCTGTCTCTCGCTGGCACCAACGAGTCTGAGAGCAAGACGAAATAATCAATAACGGGCGGCTGAGGGGTTTCCCTGTGAGTCCGTCAGCGAAGATTTTACTACACAACGTTCACATCCTGCGTGTTTCATTTATGAGAGCACAAAAAAAACAACAAGCTCCCGCCTCCTGAAGCTGATAAAAACACCATGTGACTGGTGGTAGGTCACATGATCTCTCATCATTTGCTACTCGCCGTGATGACGGGCAATGGCACATTAATTCATGACGTTCCAAAGTCTCAGTTCTCAAAAGGGAGAACTTGACCCTTTTTCTTTGCTCTTGATAAAAGTACAATAATAAGAATAGTGGTGGCATCCACTTTTCATCCATCATCTTCCATCGTTCATCTGAGCCCAGCCATCCGACAAGAGGAAGCTCATTTCGGCTGCTTTGTATCCGTGATCTCATTCTTCTGGTCACTTCCCAGAGCTCGTGAGGGGAGGGAACGTCTGGTATCGTGTAAATCGAGAGCTTTTCCATCTGCTGGCTCAGCTCTCTCTTCACGATGTCCGCATCACGCCAACGCCCGTCCACCCCGCTTGCTCGACATGACTCTTCAGATGCTTGAACTCCCTCGCTGGGGTCAGCGACTCACTCCCCACCCCCGCAGGGCCCAATCCTCCATTTTCCACGAGGGAGGCGTGGCCTCGGACCTCGAGGTACGCTGAGACTCACACCCCGACGTGTTCAAACCGCCCCAGTGTGTGTGTGTGTGCGCTTCAGTTCACGTTTCGGGATTTTTCCATGTATTCCAACATGAATTAAGAACATCTGCGAATTAAATCATGTCCTCCAGCAAATGTGCCATTGCATTAACGCCTCATAAAAAAAATGGAAACGCCGAAGACACGCCCACTTTTTGTTCCAGCTCCAGTCCTCCTCGCCACTGATTCTCCTAACTTAACGATGAAGGATTCACATCCTCAAACCATTCATTCAGGCCTCGTTTGGCAGAGTGATACACTCATTTATTCAGTTTCTTTTCCTACCATTTGTTACCCGTCTCAGTAAATCCACCACCAAAGAACACCAGGAGCCCAGAGTGCCGCGGCACAGGGCCCCGAGCTGTTGTTTTTTCCAGCGGTGTTTTGTTGTTCATTCGACCCCACAGCTCTTTGGTGCCACGTTGAATGAGCCACCTTGAACCCAGCTGTCAGCGTGAATAGAAAGCCTTGCAGCATTAAATTGAAAAAAAACAAAAAAACATTAATAACTAACCAAGTAGAAAAATGGGAGCAAGGAGGAAAAACTTCATGAAACGAATAACTACGTCAGAGCTGACGGTTCTCTGTCTGAGAGCTTCAATTAACGAAACGTGACTCAGAGTTCGCCGACCCTCCAGCTCGGCTCCTCTTACCGCCGGTCTCTTCTTTTGTCCGGCTGCCAGAGGTGACTCGTCAGGTAATGGCCTCCTCCAACAGCTGGAGGAGGGGGGGGGTCAAAGGGTCATGTGACAGCCGCCTCGGGCCGGTCGGCAGCCGCAGAGCGCTCGGCATTCCCGAGCGTCTGCGGATCGTTTGATATTGGATAACCCTGAATCGCCCACTGCCCTTCCTTCACAGCGTCACCTTCATCCACGGTCTGACATTTGTGGTCAGAGAGCTGACGGCCTGTCTTCCATTCGTCCTCCGGGCGCTGGGTGAAATACCGAGAACATTCTGGAAAAATCAATCCCACCTTGTTGCGGCTCTTGGATCTCCGAGCTGATCTTCTGACTTTGAATACAGCAGCTTTTTCAAAGCAGGTTAGAATAAGTGCCATGCAATAGTAGAGCTAAAGCACCCAAATCAACCTCGTGGGGGCGCTAGAGGAAAAGTCAGAGGGTATATAGTCATGGAAAACTCTCACAACGAATGTCTGTAAAGAAAAGGTCATGGTAATCCATCCCATAATTGTTTAAATATGTGATGAACACTGCATCGAGCTGTTGCACTGCGAGCTGTGCCTTTAAAACAAATGATGGATGAGAAGTTACAGCACACTGTAAGAAATGCACCGCGAAATTCACAGTTATTTACTGGCAGCGATTGACAAGTAACTTACTGTAAAACACACACAAACACACACACACACACAGTATATAACTACATAACTACAGTAGATTATTAGTTACTGTCATTTTCTACTGGCCTTTTTTGGGTACAATGATTTTTTTACAGTAGATTCTTGGTTGCTGTGATTTCCCTCGGCACTTTTTATGTTACTGTTTTTTTTACAGTACAATATGTATTACTGTGATTGTTGCAGTAAAGCTTTGACTACTGTACTATTTGAATGAATACACAATATTTTACAGGGAAATAGTTTACCGGAGGTTACTGCTCACAAACACAGTAAAGTACTGTGGATTTCGCAGGCTTTTTTTTTTTTACAGTGCATGGGTTGGTGCATTTTCTCATTTAATTAAGAACTTTAGAGAAAAATAATCCAATTTTTTAAGAAAATGGGTTAGTATGCTTGCAATAACCGAGACGATGCGATCGTGTAGCATGACACCTCAATATATAATTTCCTCGCGAGGTGATTTGATTGACAGGCGATGCATTTCCACATGGGATCGTCTCGCGGCCCCGAGAACAAGCCGTTTTTTTTAGTCCTTCTCTGGTTGGTTCTCCTCTGAGAGCTGAGGCACGAGCTGCAGGGTGGCAGCGCTGTGAGCGAGGCGGAGATAAGGCCCGTTCACGGGGGGACACACTGTGTGAGGATGTAATTAAGGAATAAACCTCCACAGCTTTTGTGTTTCAGCTTCCTGATTCACTCCACCGCCGCCACAAAGAGAGCAGGAGCCGCGAATCAAACCTCGACAAGATAAAGACGACGGAGCAGGAAATGAAGATGAAGAGGACATGAAAGGAATTAACACCCGACACTAAAAGGCCACTCGAATTATAACTTTTATCTGTGGACCTCAGTTTGTCCCAAACTATGGAGGCTCTGTTTTTAATCCAGTTCAAGAATTTGAAATTATTTTCATCGTAGTCATGTTCATTTCAATTTACCAAAGTGTTTGTTTCATCCAACCACAAGGATTACAACTATAATTGTATTTTGCTGTCAAAACATTTTACAGTTTGAATGATGACACATTTGCCATTTATTTAAAACACGACTAATCATTTCAGTAACGACTGCAGCAGCCTGATGACAGGAATTGAATCTTCTTCTCGATTGGTTTCTCTTCAGTCTATAAAATAGAGAACGGTATTTTTTTTCCTTGTCTCGCCCTCACCATTAAACTTGTTTCACGGCGATCGTAGAAGTTTTTGTTGCTGCCTATCATCCGTCATTATTCTTTACAGAACTAGCTAAGCTCTGCGGGAAGATAATTCCACCTTAAAGAGGATCTGATTGGACCAGACCAGCACCGAACAAATCAGAGCCCGTGGAGCCAGATTGCCCTTATTCAGCTTTAAAGGGTCTTGGATGGAGAGATGGGTGTATCATTATTAGCACAGAGGGGGGGGGGGGGGGTGGAGGGTGTCCCGTGTTGTTTGGGGTCAGCGGCGTTTGGAAGTCTCTGCCTTTGTTCAAATCTCATCAAGTGTGAAAAACGGGGGCAGGCCCGAGGCCCTGTGCACCGTCTCTCTGCTCCACCGGATCATCCGACAGAACGAGCAAACATTTGAGAGGAAAAACATTGACCTCTGGGTTGATTGCTGACAGCTGTCACTCACATTAACAGGACGTGGTGACACACAAACGTGATGATGCCAGAGCTTATAGAGGAAGCACAGAGAGCCAGAGTGGTGGTGGTGGTGGTGTGTGTGTGTGTGTGTGTGTGTGTGTGTGTGTGTGGACGGGGGGGGAGGGGGGGGATGTCTGTCTGAATCAACAACTTACCGAGCAGTTAACAATGATGTCTTTGCATCCCTGCAGAGCTCAGCGCCAGACTGTTGTGACACAAACACGCTCAGGAAGAGAACAAAATTAGACTTTACCGGTCGATGTCTGACGAGCATCTCACATGTTTGACTGGAGTCAATAAACAACCCGAAAGAGGCCTTGAGCAGTGATGGAGAAGTGTTTCCAGGTGTCTAACCTCAATAGTACTGCGTGAAAAAAAAGTGTCAAAGTTCGCTTCTTCTTCGGTATCAGACTTTGCCTCGTGTTGTTAAGATTTGACTCTTCACAGCAATGTTCATATTCCTCAATATGGAGGTACCACGTGTTTTTGTTAACAACAGTAGACATTATATACCGCCGCTGGTATCCAAAGCTTTCACAGCCTGATGACTTGATTTGTTTTAGTGACCCTAAATGTTGTGTGGCAGCTTTCAAATGTGTTCAAATCCCTGTATACCGAATGCTATGTTACACTCCCAATCTCCGTCTTTAGGGGAGTGCATCCAAAATATTGTCTGTTTGAATCCCCAAAGCTCGAAAGCATTGGATATTCTCTTGATTGTTCATTTGCTGGGTCGCAGCAGACGATTTACTTTCGTTATTGAGTTTCTAGAGGAATCAAAACCGTTTTCCGAACCAGGAGCGCCACGTGGAACCGAAACCTCGCAGAAAAGCACGGAGGCGCCAAACTGAAAGCAGAACCAGCGCGTGTGTTTTCAAGTCAATCTGACCTCATTCAGACTAATGGCCGGCAACAGATGGCACAGGTTCACGTTTCGTAGTTAAGACGGTGCCTCCCAACGACTCAAAACAGGATCTGTAATCTGAGCTGAAACGCTGCACAACCTGCAGTGATTTGGAAATTAGTGGTCACCATTGTGCAGTCACTGTGAAGTCAACTGCACCGCTTGAATTCAATTTTTTAAAAAAAGAAAGATGACGATGTGAACATAAGTCACGACATGAAAGGGCAACTAAAAGATAGTAAACAGCTGAATTTGCGGCGACATTTCTCTTTATGAAGCGCAGGCTGGTCTCATCCAGCATTTACAGCTCTACCTACAAAAAAAAAGCCACGAAATTTGTAGATATCCTGTGGAATAATGTTTGTTTTGCACATATTCACGAAGGAGGAAGTATGAAGACAGCAGAAGCCCCTGCAGGGCGGGAGAGAGGAGGTGGATGGATCCGCCCATCATAAATCTAACCAAGTTGTTTCCGAAGAAGAAGGAAGTATATATATTTTTGAAAAGGCTGTACGCAGGTAACCAGCAGAAATCAACACGTGTCGCTGGCCTTCGTAGGAAAAGTGTGTAACTTTGCGCAAGATATAGCATTTAGCATCTCAAGAGACAGATATTCCCCTCAGGAGTTAGTGGAGACCAAAACCAGAGCTTAAAAGAGAATTAGAGAGTATTAAACTTCACCAGGTGGCCAAAAAACACAAATTCAGATCAACGCCTGTCGCTCTGCAGCTGCTGGATGTGTAAACAAGTTCACCACGTCAACTCAAGAAGGTGACGATATGTCGCCGCTGTGTCCACGACTTGTTTCTGCTGCCGCCTAGTGGCCAAAAACAATGGCTGCACCTTAAAAGGTTGAACGCGCTGACTTTGACGTTGCAGATTTTCTTGTGTAATCTGATACGGTGGGGGACTGCTGGCTTATCGTGACCAAGGACAACAAGTTACAGTTTAACTCAAAGTCAAATATGACCTCCTCTCGTGGCGTTTAACTGGTTCAGTGCCGCCTACAAGTGCTGAAGCGTCGTATTCCTGGTTGGCTGCTGAACAGCGCTGCAGCCAGGTGGTCCAAACACTGAACCTGGTGGTTCAGAATGTATTCATTTACGAAATGTAAACACTACTTGGAATGCTTTATTACCAAAAAACGTAAGTACGCAATTTACTTTTGAAATCCAACCTTGTCTGTAATTTAAAGAAATGTCCCACAGGATGCACACTTGCAGGACTTGATGGCCTTTTCAAAAATCCTGCTCCGTGAGAACTGTATAAAGCCTGACACGGTGTGGTTTGAGCACAGCGATTTCACTTCCACACTCTATATTTCAGCATGCTTTTTAGCTTGCCACCTCCTGCACTATTTCCAAGTAAGGAAAAGGCCACAAAGAGTGATGATGGAAGCCCCCTCTCTCTCCTCCCCTCCCTCCCCGGCCTCGCCCCTCTCCTCTCCGCCCCTCGATTGGGGATGCAGGGGCTCATCGGTGTCTCTGGACCAGGCCCGTTTACCCCCCTCTCACTCTCTCTCTCTCTCTCTCACACACACACACACACTCACACGCGTGCTGCTGCTGCTGCTGCTGCTGCTGCTGCTGCTGCATTACGTTGCATGAAAGCCCGAAATTGCTTCCAGCTGCTTGCGAGTGAACCCAGTCCCGACTGAGAGGACAAACTGAGGGGAAACAAAGCGGTCCGCTTGCACAATTATGTGCCCATTGCGCACACGGCTTTCCACAGCAGCAGCAGCAGCAGCAGCAGCAGCGCACATTGCCCTACTCTGCAGTGCAGTTCAGGACAGACACGAAAACCGGCCGCTGTCCGGATTTGAACGACCCACTCCCCCCCCCCCAAAAAATAAAAAAACCTCTCACTTTCACTGCTTTAAAAGCTCCCTCCGGCTCGCAGCTGCTTAATGCGCGTAAAGCTGCCGAGAATTTCAGCTGGAGATAATAGAAAAAAAGATGCCTTGACAGCGCGTGGAGCAGTGGGGAATCTGGATGAGGATGCTGCTGCTGCACTGTGCGCCCTGCGCATCCTCAGCGTGCACCAAAACCCGGACAACAAAACCCCGGGGGACCCCAAGAGAGCAGCAACGCATCGAAACAGTAAAGAAGAGATGGAGAGAGGGAGAGAGAAGAGAGCGAGGAGGACCGCAGGACTCACCAGTCGGTGTCTGAGGTCTCGTCGATGACGTCCTGGTAGGCGGTCAGCAGGTCCAGTCTGTTCTTGCCGAGATTCACAGCCATGTTTCTGTCCCTGCAAGCATCCAGACCGCTGCTGATGGAGAGAGACACGGAGTGAGACGAGAGAGAAGACAGAGAGGAGGAGGAGGAGGAGGAGGAGGAGGAGGACGGAGAGGAGGCGGCTCTGACTGGTGGAGACAAAGAGACGATCACGGTGTCCGAGGGGTCCTAGCGCCGGAGCAGAAGGCTGACGGGTCCTAGTGCCAGCGGGTGAAGTTTTAGTACACAAATAATCTGCTGCTGTCAGATGGACTCGAAGTCAGATACAATGAAAACGACCCAACAAATTGAATGCTTTCATATAGGTGCAGAACTACCTAAACCATGGGTTTCATGGACGTAAATGTGTAATTTTAGTGGTAGATTTTAACCTCCAAAAAGAGACTGTGCTGTGCACAACTATTATGGTCATGAGAGATTAATTGCTTAGTCTTTATAATGTCAACAAAAAAGAGAAAGATTAGAGGCCTGAAAATTATTTTGTCTGAACTAAAAGTCCAAAATGTCTTCAGTTTGCAATCACAACAGAGAAAAAAATCTTAACATGAGATGGTGTTTTTTTTTAAAAAATTTTGCATGAAAAATTACTGTTAAGCTAACGTTTTTAAAGTCAAAAGTGACTCAGCGGATTTTGCGGCAGAACATGTGGGACGATGAGCCCAATGCTGCTTTCTAAGTTCATGCAAACTAAAATGTTAAAGCTTAATATTTTACAATAACCACACAATATGGACGGACTGTTCACGTTTATCTTCAACTAATCTTTACTGAGCGAACTTTGTGGAAGCTAATATTAGCGAGTTTCTAGCGTTAGCCCCACCAGATTTCATAACTGAAGTATGTGTTATCACTGCTAAACTGCAGCGATAACACATATAGTTTTCTAATTTATGTTGTTTATATGTTGTTCTATTTGAACTTTTTAACTGTTTTTTTGCATTTCATTACTTTATCACATTACATTCACTTCATGTCAGACAGCAGAGAAACAACATTTCAAGTCTTCTGTACGTTTGCACAGATGGAAGAAGTGACAAATAAAAACGACTTTGACTTTTTTCCGGCATCTAACTCAAAAAAACATTTTTTTTTTGACTGTCTGACCCAGAGCCCTCTGCCCAGTGGATAGATGAGCGAGAGGGTCAAAGTTCAAGTGGGATATCCTTTTTGAATGCATGCTGCATGCAACATTACATACTTTGTATTGGCAGCTGCAGCATGAAAGTACAGAAAAAGTAGGAGAGTGGGGAGTTAGAGGGCATCTGGTGGATGGATGAAGAGTTCATTGGTATCGGCCTGGGGGAAGTAGGCGGAGGAACAGAGGAAATCCCCTCAAACGACCACAATGACTGATTGAATGAAGTGAAACAAAGCCGCAATTTAGTCTCATCATCAAACTTTTAGTTTCGTTTCCACAAATTATAAATCCGTCTCCCTGAAAACAGAATTGTATCCGTGTGTCTCCTCCTTTCCCTGCAGACTCCCAGAGAGCCGAAGAGGAGCCCAGAAGAAGAAGAAGAAGAAGAAGAAGAAGAAGAAGAAGAAGAAGAAGAAGAAGAAGAAGAAGATCCTGCAGCAGCCACAAATGCTCATGATGTCCAAACAGCGAGCGCTTCACAGATGGTGCTGTGCAGGAGGCTGAACATCAGCGCTAATGAGCTAGCAACATTCACAGATAATATGTGTACAGCACTTTGTAGACTAGTGTGTGTGTGTGTTACATTAATCTGTAGGGATCATTACAAAGAAACTAAGAGATATTTGCTATTTTTACAATCCTTACCTCGCAACAAAGTTGTAAAGTTTGTCCCGAGGGTGGAGCCAGAGGAGAGATGGTGTCACTTAAATAAAATGAGTTCATTCTCTGTGGCTGGTAGTTAGGAGAAGATAGTGTCCTCAGTATTTTAGGATATTTCAGACTCAGTATATCCATTCCTTCCCACACATCAGTGCACCTATAACTAGCGGCGGTAGCTCATTGGGAGTGGTGGAAGTGTCTTTGCTAGCTCCCCGCTGTAGCAAGCTAGCGTTGCTGCTAGCTCCCTGCCGCTGCTGCCACAGCCGACTTTTACGGTATGTAATAACAAAAAACTATCATCCAAGGATATAATATATTCCTGCATCCTTTATCCTTTATTATCCTTTATGCTTGCTTTTGTATTTTAACATATAGAGGACTTTTACTGATCCATATTTAGAACAATTTAAGCTTGATTTGATTGACATTTGTACCTTTTAAGTTACAGCGTTGTGCTGATAAAAGTTAAAACAACATCTCAGTGACCTGATGGTCCAAGAATTCCTCTCAGAGCTCCTTTGTAGGAAAAGAAAAAAAAAGTCCTCGTGGATGATGCACTGAAAATGAGCTTCTTTTCTTCTCGTTTCCTGGAAAAGTTGACATTTAGGAGGACCCCACACACACACACGCACACACACACACACACACACACACCCTTCTGGTGGCGGCGGTGGTCGGTTGCCGGGGCAACCTGCCTTGCCTCATAGGGTTGAACCCCTCGGTGCTTCTCTCCCAGGCTCTGCTGGCACCGAGCCCACATACCTTCCCCTCTGCTCTCGGAGGCCGGAGGAGAATAGAGGAGCGGGCCGGCGACGCTTTAATTGGCACAAACGGCGACGGAGCACAAGGTGAACCTGCTGGAACATAATTCATCCAATTTTTTTGGAATATACTTTGCGTGTATCCAGCGTGTTGTGTGTACACTGTACACTGCCAGTGTGCATGTTCGCTGTCATGTATTTACATGGGAGGTCACGCCCCTTTTTCCTTTTACAAAACATCCTTTCAGTGGTCGTGTTCTGGTGAAAAAACAGAGAATCAGATGAGGAACAAACATTTTTGAAGTACTTTGCTTGAGTATTTCCATTTTCTGATATTTTCTACATCTGCTCCACAAATTCAGAGATAAATATTGTGCTAAGTTTGTTCCATAACAGCATTTCAAGTAGTAAAAATAAGCTCTACCATACAATGTTGCTTACAGAAATGTACCGACAATAACATCCTCTTCACATGTCATAATAATATTTATTTCAATAGTTGGGTCCTTTTCTCGGATTAAAGAAATAATTGTTCCTTATAGCGACAATGTGTAATTGATGTGTTCTTGTTTGGTTTCAGTCAAGAGGACGATGGAAATAATCCAATATCAAACTACTAATCAGATACTACAAGAGTCTACAGACAGAGGGCAATATACTTTTATTATGAATAAAAATGACTTTCACTGTGTAATAAAGTTTATTAAAACTATAAAACGAAACAGATCAAACAGATCAGAATGAAGGCAAACACAAAGGGGAGTTACACTTTGCTCTCAGTGAACAGACACACACACACACACACACACACACACACATAACACACACACACACACACACACATAACACACACACACACACACACACACATAACACACACACACACACACACAGACACACACACACACACACACACATAACACACACACACACACACACACACACACACACACCTCCCGCTCTCGTTAGTTAGCATTCATTATTTCTCTCCACCCTGCAGGTCCTCGTTGTTTCCTGTGGACGCTGTGTTTGTTCTGTTTGTCAGTGTGTGTGTGTGT
The DNA here is from genome assembly GCF_023055335.1 of Clinocottus analis. Lineage (NCBI taxonomy): Eukaryota > Metazoa > Chordata > Actinopteri > Perciformes > Cottidae > Clinocottus > Clinocottus analis. Next base: position 17,922,266 of record NW_027176207.1, on the reverse strand, counting down.
GTGTGTGTTTGTGTCTCTGTGTGTGTGTGTGTGCGTGTGTGTGTGTGTGTGTGCGTGTGTGTGTGTGTGTGTGTGTTTGTGTCTCTGTGTGTGTGTGTGTGTGTGTACGGGGGCCTGCAGTTACCATAACTGTTTCCCAGCACTGATTGTTCTTGTTGAAGACGACCTGGAAAGTTGCTCAGAAATAGTTTAAATAATCAAGAAGACGTGTGTTTGTTCTCTCTTTGGAGCTGAACAGCACCCCCTGCAGGGAGGGCGGGGATTCTCATCTCCACCTTAGCGTGGACCAATCAGTGCCAGGCGCTATCCTCAAACGAGTGGAGCTGAGTGGAGCCGAGTCGTACACGTGCAGCACGGCGTCCTTAATGAGCAGCGTGAGCTGACGCTGAACTGCCTCCTCCTAATGGACCCTCCTCTTCCTCCTCCTCCTCCTCCTCCTCCTCCGACGGGGCAAATTAGGCTGTCAGGGCTGAATGTCGGAGATTACACCGACTCTGCTACCAGCTTCAGGGAGGAATAAATAACACTTAGAAAATCGGTGGCTTTTTAATCCACCAAATGGCCACGAAGAGCCGCCACGAGTCCTTCAGAAGTAGGTCAGAGTCTCCGCTGATTATGAAAAAGAAATTGCTTTTAAGTTGAGGCTTCAGAATGTAATGATTTATAACGACACACCTGAAGACGTCTGCACTCGTGTTTTTCTCTCATATTACACATAAAAACTGCAGTGATTACTTTGTGGAAGCCAACAGGGATACAAATGAAAAAAATATGGTGTATGTATAATGGCCGATAGAGCTCAACTCATCCTTCTAGCCTACATTACCCACAATGCAACTCCACCGATGACAATCTGGTATCGAGAGATGAGCAAGCTCCCGTCTTTCTGACTGCACACCTCCAGATCCTTCCTGTTCACTTTCGTAATAACGTTTGATTAACCTTTAATAATTGTAATAATGAGACGATATCTCTCTTCATGATTTATCATGTTTGTATTTATTTAAGAATCTTGCGTTGCATCTTGATTGTGGCTTCAGACCAGAAAACACTTTGACATCTGGAGGCATTTTGTCGAGTTATTTCAACGTTGGGGAGCAGACAAAAGGCTTTAAACCGGTGTTGGTTTCACTGCCTCGTCCTGCTCGGCCTTTGTTCACCGTCATCCTGCTCCTCCGTGGCAGAAGGGTATTGATCGGTTTTATTGATCAGCTTCTATACTGAGATGTTTCTAAATAAGGAGGCCGACAGCTGGACAGATGGACAACAAACAAAAGGAAACAGTGAAGGCTCATTTCCCGTCGTCTCATGATCACAGCCTCTTTTTACTCCAGTTTGATTTCACTCCTTGATGCTTTTTCTCAGCAATGAATCGATGGACGACGATCAAACAAAAGCTCCAGACATTTAAATTCTCTCTTTCCTGAGCTCACGTCTTCGGAGACGGCCTCAGAGTTAAGCCAGGTTTAACAGCGGAGGCTCATCCACACACGCACACGCACACGCACACACATGCGCGCACACACACAGCCGGTCTGATTCTGTCCGAGTAGAAAGAACAATGATTCGACACTGGAAGAGAAAGATGAGGAGATTTGATGTTTTTCACGTTTCCTCACAGAGCTAAAGGGTGTGGAGAGGAAACGGGTATAAAAACTCTGTGGGGGGTAAAAACAAACTGAGGATTCACGCTGAACGGGTTGGAGGTCAGAAACCTCAATGAGTCGCACAACAGAGCTCTGGATGTCTCTGAAGGTCTCTGGATGTGTCTGAAGAAGGTCTCTAGAGGTCTCTGAAGGTCCCTGGAGGTCTCTGGATGTCTCTGAAGGTCTCTGAAGAAGGTCTTTAGAGGTTTCTGGATGTCTCTGAAGGTCCGTGGAGGTCTCTGGATGTCTCTGAGGGTCTCTGGATGTCTCTGAAGAAGGTCTTTAGAGGTTTCTGGATGTCTCTGGAGGTGGCTGCTTTTATATCCTCAGTATAATAACATTATTGAGATAATATTTATTTGTTGAGACAAATGGGTTACAAAACCAGCATCAATATAAAAATCAAGTGGAAAACATAAAAGCTCTCCTCCCAGTTAAAGAAATATAACAATACTTTGTTTTGAATAATGATTTGTATCCAACAAAAGACGCTCGTTGGAGGTCGAGGGACTCTCAGACAAAGAGATGAAGCTTCAAAGAAAAGATATTTATTAGTCTCAAAGGGTTAAAAGTCTGTCGAGCTGTGCAGGGAAAAACACAACTCACATACCAAACCAGTGAGGCCGAGCCCCGCGGTGAGTCTCTAATCCACAAACCAGAAGCCGGACCAGAGACGGAGACACTGAATGACATGAAATACTGAACTAAAACCTTCGTGTCCTTCATCGCGCTCCAGACAAACGAAACCTTTATGGATATTGATCCGTTTTCGCTTCGTCTGGAGTTAACATTCTCTCTGTGTCTGAGTATGCAACCTTTACATTGTCATGAAACATAAATACATAATTGATTTTGCAGCAGAAGCAACATTGACATATTGTCTACTTTTCAGGCGATATTTTCAACTTGTTTTCACGTTCAGCAGCAACGGGAGTCTTTGAAAACATCGTTCTCTCTCTTTTAGCTCCGTGTTGGGTCTCCTCTCCTCAGGGAAGGATGCGTCTGTCTAGCAGCTAAAAGCTTCACTTTGTTCTCCAGCTGGTCTCTGACTGTCTGTCTGGTTGTGCAGCAGGTATAGCTGCACAACCTTGTTCATGCTGACCTCTGCCATGCACATGCGCATGGCCATGAGATTTCACTGTACAGTTTTGGAGAAAAGTGACTTTCTTCAATGACATAATGATAGTCATAATATCACAAATTTCAATATTCAAACTGCTATAAAAACAGATCATTACATTTGTAAAGTAAACTTACAGTGCAGTGTTGTTCATGCTGACCTCTGCCATGCAAACATGTATGGCCTTGAGATTTTACTGTCTTACAGCTTACATGTAATAATAGTATTCATAACTTTACAATATCCAATATTAAAACTGCTATAAAAACAGATTCTTACATTTGTAAAGTACACTTACAGTGCAGTGTTGTTCATGCTGACCTTTGTGCATGGCCATGAGATTTTACTGTACAGTTTTGGAAAAAAGTGACTTCAAAGACACACACACACACACACACACACACACACACACACACACACACACACACACACACACACACACACACACACACACACACACACACACACACACACACACACAGTGTAGGTAACAATGTGTTCCTGCTGCTGACTGAGGAATGTGTTCATTTCCTCTTTGGTGTGAATGTTTACACACTGGACTTTTTTTTCAAAACACACTGAGAATAAAAGTCCTGCAGGGAAGGAATGTTTTGTGTGTTTGTGTTTGTGCAAAAACACAAAAGCTTGAAGCTGATTTTTCATTTTTAAGTCTCTGAAAGCTATATGTGGTTATTTTTATATTATTCTGTAAAGCACTATTTAATTATTTAACTTTCTTTAAAAAAACGGAGCTCCATAAATTAACTTAATTTCAATACATACATTCTGGAAACTATAGTGTCTGTTTTCATTGTTGTGCGGTTATAGAATAAACTACAGATCTAAACAATTGAACAGGACAGCCATTCATCTTTAAAATAACGGATAAAAGGAGAAACAAATGCATCTCACAGGAAAAACTGGATTTTTATCTCAACTTTAAAAAAAAGTATTTCTTTGAAAGTCACAACGTTCATTTGTGTGTGTTGCTGTGATAAACCTCGTGCCCCCAAATAAAAGCTCAAAGCTGAGAGAAGAGCAGCCACATAGCTTCATTATTAACAGATCTCTGCCTCCCTCTGGTGGTCGTTTAGCAGAAACACAGCTTTAGTCCAACTAACAATATTTCAGGTATTTTATCCTTAATTTATTTACAATAATCTCATCTCAACTATCTAATAACGAACAAGGACTTATATTTGTATAACAACTTATTTATTGTAATATTACTTTTCTCATTATATTGTGACTGTCAAAACTATTACTTACAGCTATTCACAATATCAGGACTTTTGTGGAAAATTATGACAATTTGTAGAAAATTATGGCTTTACAATTTACCATGTACAATCACATCTCCAAATTACTAGTTTATTCTTATAACATTAAAACTTCTTTCATTAAAAATATATTTTTCTTGTAAAATTTGAAGTTTTATTTTGAAATCCTAAAAAGAAATCCTTTCATTTACAAATTCAAGTCAAAACTTTACTTATAAAATCGAAATTTCTCGAAAACAAATACTTACTTTGTCATAAAACTCTTGAAAGAGACTTAAAAATACTTATTTCTCGCCACTTAACATGTTTTAAACAATTTAAAATCTGAATAAAAACTCCAAAAATGAACCTAATGAACTTTGTTCAGAAAGATACCAACGCAACAACAGAAACACCCAGGTTTTAATAACGGATTACTTTTATTATAAATATACAGTGTTAAAATGGAATGGTACCTGACACTGCCGCTTACAGAAACTAAAATATGGAGTTTGTGCTGCACATCTGCAATCATCACATCGCACATATGCAAGAACACAAAGCGTCATCAACAGATGGAGTCGGGCGCTGTGAGTGACTGTTTACACCAGGAAGTGTCCGTTCACCTCAAAAGTTCAACACGAAAAGTTGGTAAAGAAAACCTAAAACAAGTGAGCGACTTCTTAAAAGTTCCATCTTTTGTTTTCGAAGGCAAAAAAAAATGAAATAACAGAAAGAAAATGAGGAAATGTTGTCAAGTGATAAAATCGAGATCACAAGAAGATGTGACTGAAACATTCATTGGTGCTGAACATCCAACCGTTTATGGAGAAGGTGCAACATGCAGCATTTATAACATCAACGTCTCACTTCTACAGGATGGAAAAGGTTTTAGAAGTTCACACATTTTCCATTAAACCCTCCCTCCGCCGCTGTGTGATGGATATTTTCGTCGATTAAAGAATGAATTGATTTGAATTAAATTCAGTTTAAGGTAATTTTTTTTCTCCACAAAATATGTTAAATTCCAAAGTTTTTGGAGTGTATGAATCAAAGCGCCACTCTTTAGTTTCCATCATAATTCCCAATGTTAAAATGTCCCATGGAGCACCTTTACTCTGATAGTCCATCCTGGTGAGTGCTGCTCACCCAATGAACCATCGCATCACCGCGCGCCCTGACGGCCACGAAGGCGTCGAATGTCCTGTAGGTCCAGTTTGTTTACTCTCTCCTCTCGTGCTTTAAAAACAAAAGAGATCGAGAAGAACGTCCCGCGACGCCGTTCGAGTCGGCGGGCACGAAGGTTCGAACGAGCAAACGGAAAAACTTTCATCTGCCGACGAACATCCGACGCCGACGTTCACTTTTAAGTATCAGGCACTTCATCTTTAAAGTACTTTACATGAATGAGCAGTGCTGTTCAAGACCGATGCTGAAGTAGTGTGCAAAACACTGGATCTAACCCATCAGTTTGAACATGCATAACAAAATGTAAACATTGAAATCTTTAACTTTATCAAAAGAAAGAAGAAGAAAACAAAATTATACCTAAAGAAACCTTTACAAACGTAAGATTAAATAACCAAAGAAGAAGAAAAACTACTCGACTCTCATCCTGGTTTTAGTCTACACTAGATCTCCACTTTGAAGGACACACACGGCGTTGGTGGCGTGTTGTCATCAACACAAAGAAACATGAATGGGAGGAAAACATTGAAACTAAGTAAGGCAACGTAATGTTTAAGAGTCGGATCAAACTGGTCCTGGTGGAGCTGTGGTTTGACTGGGAAGCTCCCAGCACAATGTGAGTGTTATACATGAAATCAACTAGTTTGTACAAAGTGTCGTCTAAAAGGAAGAAAACAAAAAGAAGTGTAAACGCCACACTGGAAGGGACGAGAGGGCCGAAATGCAGAGAATCGTTGAAATGTGGACAACGAAGTGCACATCCGGACAGTCGCTCACAAAGACACTCGGAGGTGTTGCACTCGGTTATTCACACAAAAAGTGTCAGAAGTAAATAAATGAAGACGTTTTGTTTAACGAGAGATTGAAAGACGTGTTTGTGCCAGTTTTTCGGGAAAGTTACACCAATCCTGACGCTGTAACGAGAAAGCTGGACAGGGCTGGCAATAGTCCCAGTGGTCACTCGAGGTACTGCAATGGAGAGGAAACTATCTTGGGAGCCTAAAAACATTATTTTTTAAAGAATTGTGTTAACATTTCTGATAGGACTTAAGGTTTTATATTTGTGGAACTTTCCTAGGGCCGAGAAAAGCCTTTTTTTTTCTTTTAGTAAAGTCATGCCAGCTGGGTTTTAAAAGTGAAAGTGTTTCCAAAACAAAATTGCAACTCTCTCAGGAATGCATTAAACGGTGTGCTTATCGCGAGCTACACACGTTAGCATGTCTGGCTCACTGGGGTACTGCCGCACCTACAGAGGTATGCTAACGTCCAAGGCCGAGAAGAATTTCATCTGCCAACAAGGATATTTCTGCAGGGTTACATTGTTAAAAAAGAAAAAGCCCATTTCACGATAGAGTATCCACTGTGAGGGAGACCGTTATCAGTTTCCTCACGCGCTCCTCGCCCGTCACTTTTCTAATGTACAACCGAGGATAAAATGTAAAAGTTTGAAGCTGTCAACTGCATTTCGACCAAGACACACAAAACACAGTTAAAAAAAACATGCCGTTCTTCTTCGCTGGTGGTACATTACCGCCACCGAGCGGCTTTTCACCCACCAATGGCGTGAGGAAGCTCAGAGCGGATTACAAACACTTTGATCTTTTAGCTGCAGACGTACAAACTCTTCTCTTGAGAGCGGACCGAGCGCGCTCAGAAACACGACACCTTCATAGATAAAGCAGCGAGACGACACATGAATCCATCTGAGAGAAGATCAGACTCTTACTGCATTGATGATTGGAAACAACATGACAGATGAGAAGTGTTTTATCTTCTGATGACCAATAACATCCTGAAATATCATTGACAACTCTCCCTTGGGCGTGATGAGGAGGTTATAGAAAGGCGATGGCGGTCTGGTGGCGTTCCATGTGCTTTTGGTGCGTCTGTGATCTACCGAGTTTCGTTGGTTTCTCTTCTCGTGCATTCATTCATTCACGAGCGATTCGCCCTCGTCTGACACGAAGCAGACAGTCCGGCAAATCAGAATGAAACTGCAAATGTTTTTCACTACAAGTCACGTCATCTTTGCATTTTTTGTTCTCTAAAATATTTTCTTAATAACTCTCCGGACAAATGAAATCTTCTGTGAGAAATGTGGAACTGTGTTTCGAAAAAGGAGAAGAAGAAAAAAAAAAAGCAGTTTGAGACGGAAGTCGATACCTAATGACTTGCTGAGATGAAAAGAATTTGCAACTTTAACCGTTATAAAAACAACAACAACAACAATATGGCTACATGACAAAGAATAAACAGCACCAGTTAATTTCGGTGTCGTAGTTGATACCACTAGTAAAATAAAAACAAAAGAAACATTGGCAGAAAGATAAAATGAAACATGGCAAATATAAATATGGAAGAAAAAAAAAAAGAAGCATGTGGGTACAGTAGGTGTGCAAATCTGAAACCGAGCGAGACGAGTGGAAGGAAGAGGCTGCGGTTAAAGGGATACCTTGACATTTGGATTTTTCTTTTTCAGCTACACAGGTTGTTTTTTTCTTTGTCACAATATGGTGTCGGTGTTTTGCGTTGGCACTTTAGATGAATGAGGAGGAGGAGGAAGGAGGGAGGAGGAAGAAGGAGCACTGGATCACTGGATTGGTTTAAAGTGGAAAACGCCAACACGTTCTTTGGTGAATGCTTTAAGGTTCGATTCTCTCACGTTCACCGGGCGTTAACGTCACGACCTGCATATATATATATATATATATATAACGTCACGACCTGCATATATATATATATATATACATATATATATAAATATATATACACATACACGTATATATATACACACACACACACACACACGAGGAAATGCAGCATGAACAGACGTCTGTACAACAGCTGTTTCGCTTTCCTGCCTGGATTTAGATGAGAAGATTGATGCCACTCATGATTGCACGCTAAATATAAAAAAAAGCCTAGCTTAGCTTAGCTCAGCACAAAGACTGACTCCAGGAAGCCACTGCTCCCAGCGAGTAAATATTGTGGTGCAAAACCTCCCGAAATGACCACGACTTACTCACTTCAAGGTATAAAGTATCAGAGAGAGCTTGAGAGATGTTGGTAATGAATAAGTGTATTCACAGAACAAAACAAAAAAATCCCCTGAGAAGTTGAAAGGTCAACTATCTCCACCTTTTCTGGATATCAATAAGTCTGACGCTGATTGCAGATCTCGTCATAATAAGGTCTGAATGGAGAAACGGAGCGCGCTCAGCGATGTCAGGGCGAGCATCCAGGTGGCAGTTTGAAGAATAACTCTGGCGATATTTTAGTTATCGTCATCAAATTCAAGGAAAAAGACACAAATTTAAATGCTCCAAAAAAAAAAAGAGAAAGAAACTGAGGTAGTCTGAATGTTTGGGCTACATGTTTGATCTCTACACACAATTCTTCTCTCCGGTTGAACAAGTGGTAGTGATGAAGTGAGACCGGCTGGGCATCGAACCTTTAACTTAAGCATTAGTGTCGTGCGAAACGCGTCTTTTACCGGTTTCATTAAGAGAAGTACAGCTGCTGATAGTAAGACAACATTCAAAATTTGATGACTTTGGCTTCTTTTTTTTTTTTTGCGAAAAAGTTTTCTCTCGTTTCCTTTCTCAAAGTAACAGAGTCTCTGGGTATCGGATCCACACCCGTACTTCAAAAAAAGATACCCGGTCCCGGAGACTCAACAGGTCCAACATCAAGGTATCTCTTTAACTGAATGTGTTTGAAGCCAGCGATGAAACAGATCGCCGGCCACTTTTAAGGCACATGTGTGTAAGTTTATATATTTTTCATCTAACGAGCGGGACTACGAAGAGGCTTCACCTAACGCGCTATAATGTGAAGACTGAGGAGCTCCAGGAAACATCTAGACACTTTATCAGAAAATAACTATCTCTCTACAGAAGTAGAGTACAATTTTAAAATGAAACTATGAAACTACAGTACACTCTAGATGCTAAATTATGAAGTCTTGATGCATAGCATCACGCATAGATAGAGTTGATTTGTACTTTAAGCAATATGGATCTCATTCCATATTCCACCGAAGCGTTGAGTAGACGAGTTAATAGTGTTATGGAGAGTTATGGCAGTGTTTGTTTGAGGGTTCACAGTTTCACTCCTCTGTTTCTTTTCTTTTTTTACCATTAAAAGAGACAGAAATCGACAGAGAAAGAAAGAGAAACTGATTTGTGATTGTCATGAGTTCTCAGCGTCGTCGTTCCTCTGCAAAGTTCAATCAACGACGTGAGCTAAAATTTAAAAAAAAAAATAACAACCAGGAAACAAAAATGTGAAACAAAGAGAAAAAGTTGTGAGTTCAATTGTTCTTAAATCTGAAGCAACGAAACATCCCTGCTCCACATTTTCAGGCTTTTTAAAACCTGAGCCGGATCAACTGCCGATACATCCGGCATCCAAAAACCAACACCAAGACCCGCGGTGGATACAACTTTCCACGTTTCCAAAACCGTCAAATCCCCCATTCATCCGACATTCTGATCACAAAAAAATGCAAATATCAACAGCTAAAAACAGTGCGTATCAGTGTTTGAGGGCCCGGCTCTCTTCAGCTCTGCTGGACCAGGACCTGAGAGGTGGGTGGCATCTTTCTCCTCCTTCTCTAACTTCTGCAGTTTGTTGCTTCTCTCAGTTTCACGTCGCTCAATTTCAACCAGCTCCTCCTTTACTTCTTTCTTTAATGCCACTCCTCCCGCTCCTGTCTCTGTGTCGGTCCTCTGGGTTTCGGCCATAGATACCGGTGGGAGAAATTTCCCGAACCTCGTCTCGTTCAGATCGTCCTCAAATTTCACCTGGAAGGGCGGCAGCCCGAGCAGGAAGGCCCTGATCCTGCTCGGGGAGCTCAGGTCCGCGGGTTCCTCCTGGTTCTCCATCTCAGCATCCTGCTCTCCTCCACCGTCACTTCCTCCGGAGCTGGACCGGCCTCCCAGGCCGAAGCCCTCGGCTTGCTCCGTGCAGCCAAGTCTGGGTCTCTTGGATGGCGGCTGATCCGTGTTCCCGTTGATTGTCGCCAGGCTCGACTCGGGTCCCTCTGCGCTGGGTCTCTTAGCCGTTAAGCGTTTGCTGAGGTTGAGAGGCAGCGCCTGCTCGGGGGGAGGGGTGATGGGAGAGCACGGCGGCTTGGCACTCAGGTCCTGGGACAGAGCCTCGGACAGTCGGCGAGTGAAGGTCTGGAACTGAGACGAGCCCAGGCGAGTCCTCATCAGCTGGCACACCTGAACGCTGCAGTCCAGGTTCAAGGGCAGGACCCGGAGAGGGGGCAGAGGAGGCCGGTTCCTGGCGTCCCGACTGCCTCCTCTCTGGGCAGACTCGTCCACGTTACACCCCGAGCAGTGGTTGTGCTGCTGGTGGAGCGGGTGGGGCTGAGGTTGAAGCTGGTCCCCGCCGGGATGAGGCGTAGTCGGGCTCCCGCTTTTGGGCTGGAGTGTGTAGACGGTCGGGTGGTGCTGGGTCGGGTCCTGCGGCGCCAGGGCCGGGCTCAGGCCGACGCGGTTCCTGAAGACGTCCAGAGGACAGACGCCCTTGACGGGGCTGAAGGCGCCCAGAGATCCTCCCACGAAGTGACGAGGCAGAGTGGAGAGGAGTACTCCTGGAGCCGGAGCCGGCGCAGACTCCCCTCGGTCCGGCTTCGGCTCCTTCGGTTTGGGCAGGAAGGGGAGGAAGGGGGCGGACATGGGGGAGAGGTCGGGGGTGAGGGGCATGCTGACAGGGAGGACAGCCGGCTGGATGGGCTGCAGGAAGGGAGGGGAGAAGAAGAACAAGGAGGTCATGGAGAGTGTTTATTAAAATGTATTAATCTGTCGTCACCTTTGTGAAAGTTTCGACATGCATCTAATAATAATGATGATGATATACAAATACTAAGAAATCTACATTAAAAACAGCTTGACAGGGTGTATTATTGCGTTTCATATACACACATGAAGAGATGAATATCGTCATCATGTGTGTATTCATCTGTGTGTGTATTAGATGAAAAAGTAGGCAACAAGAAGAGAAGTACATCCTATAACTTTCATTCATGAAGGTCTTTAAATAGGTCTGAATACTGCCTGTATAAATTTGACTACACCAGATGAAAATGTATTAATCACAATAACACTATAATCATATTTATATTGCAGCTCTGTATTACGGTCAGGTCATATCAAACCTACAGGTGGCGATCGTTTCATAATTGTAGAATGAAATATCATTTAAATGAGTGTAAATGTAGCGTTTTGGGCGTTACCCTGTGCGTGCTCGTGGGCATCGGTCCTCCATCCGCTTTGACTGGAAGCAGAGGACTCTGCTGCGGAGACTCGACTGTTGCTTTGGCTTTGGCCTGCAGCTGCGCCATCAGCTTGGCCTGGGCGATGAGCGTGGCCTTGTTGCGCGTGCCCGGCGGCCGGCCCCGGCCTCTCTTCGCCACCACGGTGACGGTCGGGTTCGCGATCTACTCGGAGAGACAAAAGGTCAGCGCTCATGTCTAGTGTCTTTAAGCCTTCGCTGGATTTGTTCAAGTCTTTATAAGATGTTTTTTGTGTGCATTTCTTTGCTTTTCCTGTATTTTCTATTCTGTACATGCTACTTATTGCTGTGTACAGATAATGTAAAGATCATTGAGTTCACCAGCAATAAATTGTGTAATATTAATGCATTTTCCGGGCCCTTGTTTTCGATATCGGGGCTGTATTCACACAGGATCTTCCTAAAAAAAAAACAACAGCTTCTTCTTGATAAGTTTTCACGAATCTAAAGAAAAAATAAAACAGCCACGGATGTCATACATGAATCAAAATAAAGTACTCACTTGTTAATAAGCATGTGATGCTTTTCACAGTTGACTTAACAAATGCTCAAACTTTAACAGGGTAGTCTTTCATTCACCGCAGCAGACATTTTACCCTTTGAAATCCAGCGATGGCCATGAAACCAGCCTATTTTAATTGAATTAAATCTGTGTTGTTGTGCACTTCATATCCTGTCAAACAAATTGGGGTCGGAGGAGCATTTTGGACAGCTGAGGATATACGAGGTAATCAGCGATGCAACTGATTATATTTCCAGAAGCGTGGTGATGTGCTAACCATCATCTCCGCTGTGGATTGATGGCGTAAAGTAATTACGCCATCATTATGCCAAAACATTACATAACTGCTTCTTAGGAGCTACTTCAGAGCTGAGATAAAGAGCCCAAGCTGGTAAAAAAAAAAACACATTTCTGAAGAAGAAAAAAAATGTGTACGGTGAAAATTGTCAGCTAAAGAAAACACAACAGGAGGGAAATTGAGTTTGAATGGAGTAGAAAAGTCATTACATGACACACACAAAATATAATTAAATGAACTGTTGGTCTGCCACTTACAGCATGGGAAGCAGCGGCGGGGGTCGTCGTCATCTTCTTGTCCTTGGATTTGGGTCCTGGTTTTCTGCCTCTCTGAAATGGTTTCCTTCCTCTTATCCCTCTGGGTTTCAGAGGCATGGGGGATTCTGGGACTTTGAATTCTGTTCCTCCCGCTCTGAGGTGCTCTTCATAAGGAAGCATCAGCCTGAGACAAACACACACAGTTATGGGATGGTAAGCGTACATGTACTTTTACATTTGGACCTTTCGTTTTAGCCTGAAGGATCCGTTTATTTGTTCAGGATTTTGCAGAAGGGGTTAATGTTTCTGACCTCTCGTAGTGTCTCCTGGTGCAGGTAGCAGCACTGGTGCTTCCGGGGCATCCTCCCAGCTCGTTATAGACTATTTTCCAGAGACGGTCCAATGTCACCTGTGACACACACACACACACATACACACAAACACAATCAGCTTTGAAATTCTAAAATCCTGCAGAAAAGGAACGTGCGTTTTCTAGGTTAACTTTCTATTAGAAAATTGAACTACCATTCTAAAAAAAATGTAAAAAAATAAAATATTTACCATGTAATCATCATGAAAATGAAAGAGGAGCTGAATCAAGTGTGACCGCAGCTGGGACGCATTTTTTGGATTAGTCCGTGTGAGTCGAGTGCAGATTCATTTGAAAGACAAACGTGTCGGTTGGGAATTCATTTGAACTAGAAGATTAATTTTTGTGGTAAGTGGTTTGCGTGTGTTGAAACAATTACATATATTTTTGTGTGTGTCATTAGGGGTGTGACACTGTGTGGTATAATGCAGCATTGTTCAGTACAAGGCTCAGCTCAGTACAGAGGAAGAGACGGACGAGTGAACAGGCCTTTTGTTGTGAACAGTGTCGCACTGAGCTGAAACTTTACTGCCCGCTTCTGTCCCGTCTGCCCGTTTACATCGATTGTGAGTCTGGGTTTGTTGTGTCTTTATTTACTGTGAACTGCTGAGAAATTACTGATTGTCACTGAATGTTTCAAGCAGAACGTCACTGTTTCATTGTGCAGAGACAAATATATTTCTGTACTAAAAATACCTCCAAGCCATGAATTTCCTCTTGGGCAGTGTGTGTGTGCTTGTGTGTATGCTAGTTACGCCAGGTTATATAGTTTATGTTAAATAAGTATATCATTTTGCAGTAGTTTGCAGTTATATATAGTGACGACAGGCCCCGATAGGTAAATTAGTTTACGTAGAATAAGTATATCATTTTGCTGGGGAACTAATTTAAACAACGATTTAGAAAGGTTTGGTTTTTTGAGGGCAGTTAGAACAAAGGGCGTCACTTTAACATAACACAGGGTCTTTTTTTAAAACATTCATATTTATAAGGTGGCAATTTGAATTCCTTGCAGGGGCCCGTTCTCCGCCCAAAACAGCTCATTGTTGGAGCGCCTGCTCTATATTCGTTTTTGCCGTAGAGTTAGATGTCGTGTTTTTCTTATGTTAAACATAAGAATGCAACCAGCAATGAGGTGGCTGAGATTAGTTTAGCATAAAGTCTTGAAACCGGGAGGTGCAGCCAGCCTGGCTCTGTCCTCATGCAGCACAACCCACAAACAAGCTCCTGTTATGACCACACTTTTTTTTTCTTATTTCCAATCTTCTAATGCTAATATCCACAAGGAAACAAATAGGAAGATTAAACTAGTCCTTTAAATAACAGGTTAAATCGACTAAATAAACTGAAATAACTTGAAGTGACTCACCCTTTTGTAGCCTCCGAGCCGCTTGACCACAGAGTACATGAGGAAGAGGTCAACTAAGGAGAGGGAAGGCGGACATGTTTAAACTTGGCAGCACGGCAAGTGGAAACAGATGATACATGCAAATATGAAACTGAGCAGATAAAACTTGCAACTGAAATTGAAAAAAAAACCCTCAAATTTGACTAAACAAATGTGTTCTAATAAAACCTGCATGAGTACTTTAAAAAAGGAGTAAACGAATCGGATGAAACAGACCCTCCTGTTTTGATATTATTAGTGTTCGACTGCGGATTTAATGTGATGAAAACAGATCAGATGGAAATGTTTATGATCCTCAAGAGGAAAAAATAAAGAGCAGAAGCACCACTTCACACATCACGGTTGCAGCTGCCACATATTTACATCAACACACAAAAAGCTTCCGGCAGCTCCACGAGTTACAGCTTTTGTATTCAGTTTATCTAAATTCAAATTATAGATCAGATCCCAAAGTTTTCCTAAAGATTTAACATATAGTATTGCATCAGAATGAACATTGAATTGAACTTGATAGAAGTATAATATGGATGTGATATGATGCATTACATTTGTGTTTCTAATGAAAAAAGTGTTTCCATTTTGAGTTGTATTATTCTACATAATGTACATTTGGATTGTTTTATGTTGTCAATCAACACAACAAATGGCGACAATTGTAAATATGACTAAATACAACTTGCACACAGAGGGTGCAGATGTAATGTCAAATATATATTTTTTTTCAGAAGAGCACAGACTATTGAGGTTCAAATTCTTATAAATATTGCCACATTATTATTTGGACACTAATAGTGGAAGATGTGTGTGATTTGATCAGATTGTGTGTTTCTTTTCACAAATTAACAATCTCAATAAACTAAATATTTTGTTTTGAATCAAATTAAATTAAAAGTCTGCCTCAAAATGGCTTAAAAAACCTTTGTTATTGCATTTCTAAGTGGATTTCCTGCAGTTGCTAAACAGTGAAAGAGTGTTCGACAGCAGAGATTAGATGCAAAGCCTAAACATACAGAAACCAGTGTGATTGTGAAACCAGTAGACCAGTGTGATTGTGAGTCGAGTAGACCAGTCGAGCAGGAGTTTTCAGATGCAGTCGACCATATTCTGACACGGGGCTGTAATGTGTGATCTTTTATATTACTTTATTTCTAATATAATTTTTTTTTAAATCTGCCATCTTGTGGGATATTTTTTTGTGTTTCTAATTTAGATTGTCCGTGTGTAACTTTTGGCCTCTTGAAAAATTTTTTTTATCCCAACGGGTCAATTCTGGTCAAATGAAAAGGTGGAAAATAAATGTCTTATCCGACATGCGGATGAACTGAACCGGCCAACTTTACTTTTAATTTCTCCAAAGTCAAGAGCACCTTTTTCAAGAGACAAAGAACCGAATACAGAAGGAAAGGACAGGAATGAAAAATAAGCTGAACAAAAAGAGAAAAAGTACAGAAAAGAAAAAGAAAGAACAGAAGTAAAAAAGAGAGAAATAAACAAAGGAAATAAATGAGAAACAGAAAGACAATATGAAAGAAAAGAAATACAAAAATAAAGGGCAGAAAAAGAGAGAAAGAAAGACTGAAAAGATAGAAGGAAACAGAAAAGACTTGAGACTCACTCTTCTTGAAGCCGAGGTTGGGGACTTTGTGGATGGGTGAGCCGAGGCGCTCCATGAAGGCTAAGAGCTGATCCAGGAACAGCTGCTCTTCAGGGTCGGGGAGCCAGCTGCCCTCACAGCCGACCTCCACACTGCCCATCACGTTCTCCTGAGAGGAGAGAGGAGCGTTACAACCAAGACAACCACTAAACTAGTTAACAGAACACACGTAAAAAAAAAAGAAGGCATTTTCTGTTTCCTGTTCGGGAGCAGCCTGTGGCAGGTCGGTCCTCTTTGTATTTGGTAATGGTCATTATCAGTTTCCTTTATCATGTTAAATACGCCTTTACTTTTCATATCCAAATGAACGAGACTAACAATCTACATAGTGGCTGTACTTTGACACGGCAGTGCTTTGGGCTAAATGCAAACATGAGCACAATGACAAAAATGTAGCATTTGCTAATAGCACTAAACAAAGTACAGCTGCGGCTGACTTTATTGTGAATTATTTATTTATTTCTCCTAACTGAAAGGTGCTTTCTTCATGTTGCAACTTGTTTTACTTCATAACACTGGCTCGAGGGCATGTAATTAGCAGTTTTAGGGCTGCGGTTATGTCTGTTTTTTTTTCTTTCTTTTTTTTTGTTTGATTAGTTGACGAACCCTGTTGGGCCTCCAAGAAGAGATTCTACAGAGAAGCTGGTAAAAACTTGGTAGTTGTCGCATTTAAACGTCTCCTTTATATAAAAAAAAATGTTTCTTAAATAAATGAAGAAGATACAGCTATGAAAAAAAAAATTTAAGCCACACAGATGTGGAAAATTACAAAAATAAGAACAAACCTTCATCCTCTCAATCCAGGACTCCGACTGGCTGGGGTTTGGGGAGTCACCCTCGTCTCGGGCTTTCCTCTTGCGAGGTCGCCCTCGAAGACTGAAAGACGGACATCCTGGACCAATAAAGAAAACGGCTCTTAATTCAAAGTGCTTTCCAATTAGTTCAGAGAGCTACATTGAAGATCGACAAATGATTAAATATACTTTCCAGAAAATACTTACACACGACAGACACAACATGAATAAGGTAATATAACAACTTGCATTTAATATGAATGCAGTCAAACGTTCCTGATGTTCACACTAACCACATGTGCATTGTATGTGAAATTTAATTTCCTAAATTAATACTCTCTGCTGTCTATCTATCTATCTATCCATCTATCTATCATAGCGTATGTGTTATGCGTTACATAATCTGGAAAAACTGTAATAATTATATTTGTGAGGTCCTAATCACTCAATGACATTTTATGATGTCTGCTAAAGAAGTCTGAAACTTTCCAGGCCTTGGAAACAAAAGTCTTGATGCCTTTTCATCTCCGAATTATCAACTCAATGCTCTTTTTGGTCAGTTGTTGAAAATTTTCGGGGGAATAAAAGATTTTTATGATCATTAAGTATCTGCCTCAATGACCCAGTATGGTTCATACTCTGGTCTCATCCCTCAGTGGAGTGGTTTCACTGAAAACACTCACTGAACTGCCAGGCGAAGCTAGCGCTCTCCAGCGTCGGGTGGTTGAAAGTGTCCCTGCAGTACAACAGCCGGGTGTTGGGCAGCGCCTTGACGCCTCCCATGGCCAGCAGGTGGAGGTCCTGCAGCACCGGCCCTCTGGCGCCGGCCTGGATGCGTCTCTGCAGGGAGCGAAAGCGGCAGTACTGCGGGTAGCTGAGCACTTTGATGCCGTGCCGCTCCACCGGGTCGCCTGAGAGGAGAAGACATGAGACCAGCTTGAACCAGACGTACTTCTGTTGCTGCGTTTGGCATGACGTCCATCAGTACGGCACTCACCACTGCTCAGAGTTTCACTTTTTGACTATTTATTTTTCATCTTTGTACTTGTGTTTTTCACAATAAAAGCCAACCAAAGCCTCAAAGGACATAATCCTTCCCGTATCTGGTGGACTTTTTTTGTAAAACATCTACAAGAAGTGTAGAAAGGGGTTTCTGTGCTGGTAGTATAAGAAATGATTAGAAAAATAAAAGCTGTGCACTGAGCACAATATTTCTGTACTTCATTCACCAACTTTAAGTTATTGACAAGCTGCTCCCACACATATTAGCCAATCACTGTGGGGTCTCTCGGGGTGTGTTTCAGTAATTTTCTTACTCTGAGTTTTGTCTTTGGGCGGCTCGCTGCGCTTGTTGTTGTTTTTGCTGCCGTCAGCGTCGCCGCTGCCGTTATTGTTGCTGTTGCTGCTGCTGCTGCTGTTATAGTCGTTGCTGCTGCCGTTAGTGTCACCACCACTGTTGTTGCTGTTGTTGTTGTTGTTGATGCTGCTGCTGCTGCTGCTGCTGCTGCTGTTATTGCCACCGCTGCTGTTACCACTGTCGCTGCAGTTACCGTCACTGCTGCCGATACCGCTGTCACTGCTGCCGTCACCACCGCTGCTGCCGCCGTTACCATCATTGCTGTCGTCACCACCGCTGCTGCTCTGTAGAGGCTTGTGGCGGCCGTTGGTCCCGCAGGGCGGCGGCTTCAGGCTGCTGCTCCAACCTCCCGACTCCGCACACGCCCACTGCACCAGGTCCTCCACCCGCACCACCATCTTCCTGGACACCGCCAGAACCTCATCCTAAAAAACAAAGAAGAGGTTCATTCCATAGTTAAACTTGTGATTTAGTTTTTTTGAGACGTGAAAAAAAACCCACAAAATTTCAAAAATATTATGCATCAAATTCTAAGGCTATAAAAACAAAATCACATGACCAACTAAATTAAACACATGCATTAATAATTAAAGTCTTCACCATCTACTTGAAATCTGATCAATCACTTGTCGGCTGTGTGGAAAGCAGTCATCTTCTGGTAAATAGTATGATTTTAGCCAACCTCACCAGATTGATACTGCTTAACGTGTGAAAAAACAATGCCTGTTCACATATTTACTGAAGTTTCAGGTGTTGCCCGAATGTTTTTCATTTTTTTCTAAAGCTATTGTTTATACCAACACAAAGACTCCTGAGATTGTTTCAGAGGTCGATACAGCAGGTAAAGACAAAGCCTCTCTTTTCCACTTCCAGGTTGATTTTTTAAAATAAAATTATGGGTATGGATTTACAGAAAAGTTTGGCTGACTGACAGCAGAGATTTACTGAACTAAAATAGTTTCCATGTCTGCTCCATGGGAAGAAATCAACAGTGTTTATATGTATTTATTCATTGATTTTATTTCCTCGTCTACTCTTGCGAGTGAGTGGAATCTACCTCTAGCGGAAGGAGAGCTCAAAGTCAGACTGGGAGCCTCAATCAATCAATAGATGCAGTTAATAGGTTTCCAAATTCATTTATTCCTGTGATTTAAACAGATTTGCATGCAGATTCCAATTTGAATTTCCTCTCGGAGAAACTAAACATGATTTAAGTAGTAAGAGCAATCGCAATACACCTAGTTTTCCCCCATTTATATTTAGCCATACATTTCACTCGTCACTTGGCAAAGTTGATCTTGAATTAAGATTTGCACATCCCCCAGCACGCCTTGCAGAGAACACGGTTTGAAACACTGCGAGGATTGTTATCACAACTCTCGACAAAGCATGAGGAAGGAGAACAGGCCAAAAAACAAACAATGAGGACTGACAACAATTGACTAACTTTTAACTTGAGCAGGAATGAGTAAATCAGGTTTTGGCTTGTTGGCAAATAGAAGGAGAAGACCATCCATATGCATGTGAAGGGGTGAGATGTTGGGCAGAAGAAATTCAATACATGATTCTTAGACTCTTGTCTGAGGAAGCAGCACTTCGTCCCTCTGCTCCTCCTGCTCAACTTTCACCTGCTCGTTAATATTCAGTCATGTGAAAGAGAAGCATCAGAGCTGAACATGTGCCAACTCTCTAGAAAAGAAAGTCTTGATTGGTTTGCTGGCGAAGTCTCAACATTTATGGGAGGTGTGCAGAGAGAGAGAGAGAGAGAGAGAGAGAGAGAGAGAGAGAGAGAGAGAGAGAGAGAGAGAGAGAGAGAGAGAGAGAGAGAGAGAAAAAGAGAGAGAGAGAGAGAGAGAGAGAAAAAGAGAGAAAAAGAGAGAAAAAGAGAGAAAGAGAGAGAGAGAGAGAGAGAGAGAGAGAGAGAGATAAGGTGGAACCTGCCCAAATAAGGATTTAATATAAAAAAGTAAACAGCTGTGTGGCTGAAAAGAGAGAATGAGCTTGAACTAATCCTTCCACTTTCACCACCAGAGAAAAAGGAAAAGAAAAAAGAACAGTTATTTAACATCTAGACTTTTAAACAACTGACGATAATATTTAAACATTAGAGCCCTTTGGAAAAGGAGAAATTGTGACCATGATTACATTCTATTTTAATATGCAAAATAGCTTTTGGGGGATAAAAGCCACCTGACAAAGTAGCACTCTGCCTCACTACGTAACATGAATGTCTTTTTTTAATTCATTTTCTTTTTGATTGTCATATACATTATGTTCATTATGTATTATGTATTATTATATACTCCTGCAGTATGATGTAAAATGAGCTCCAATAAATATTGATTGTGGATTGAACACACCAATATTATGAATAATGAAGAGTACTTTTACTTTTACTACTTAAAGTCCATTTTGATTCCAATCCTCTATACATCAGATTTTGAACACAAGACTTGTATTTGTAATGGAGTATTTTTATAGTGTCGTTTTGCTACTTAAACATCAATAAATGATAGGAGTACTTGTTCCACGACTGCATGTGATGCATCCTTTAAAAATAAAAGAGGAAGTTTACGAGACAGAAATGCATATTGGACTCATCGCTATTTACTCATCGGTCAATAATTGGCCAAGAAACACAGGTTTCCTCTCTTCTTACCTCCTTTCTGTCTTTGTTTTTGTTTGTGTCAAATGAAATCTGAGCTCAAGTACAAACCAAACAAGTCAGCGAGGGATATTTACCAAGGATTTAAACACTAATATGAAAGAAAAACAACTTTGCAAAAACAAGTATAACTGGATTATACTCACTGATGCCATAATGTTGCAGCCGGAAACCGTGACGCTCATTTTAATTACTTTATATAGTGATTCATCTATATTGTTTACTTGATTATGTATTATATTCATGATCTAGTGAAGGTATAATGTTTCTCTATGAGAAGTGCTGGTGTAGTAGTAGTAGTAGTACATAGTAGCATGATATGGAAATACTCACGTAAAGGACAAGTACATCAAACTTGTACTGAAGCACAGTGCACATCCAAGTAAACTTGGATTTTTACTTTCAACAGTATTTCTACACTGTGGTATTGCTCTTCATTTTATTTTTACTTTTTAAAGCTATGACTACTTCTCCCACCACTGCAGGTCTGTTTAGTTATTTTATCTAGTTCAAGGAGGTAAAATGTGTTACACGTGGTTTTACATAACTGATTCCATCTTCTTTTTTGTTCAGCTCACAATGCGCGCCTGTTTAGATCAAATTGGCACAAACCAAATATATTGCAGCTCATTCACGTCTGCGGTCTAAAGTGGAGTTGGAGCAGCTGACGTCTCCTCCCAGAGCCCTCCCCCACAAAAAAAACAAAGGCCTCAACCTTCTTTGTGCCAGATGTGAGCTCATTAACATGTTAACAAAGTTTTTACATGACTCGGCTCTGCAGGAGTCATGAATAAACATTTTCTAAAGCTCAAACATTCTAACTAAGGCTACATCCACATGGCTATGTTTTCGTTTCGAAAAGCATATCTTTTGCTATATTTACACTCACCGTCCACACTGCTCAGTAGTTTTAGAAGCTTGAACACGGAGCGGTTTGAAAAACATACTGACGCCGTGTTAGTTTGAGAAGTCCGGGGTTCGTAGTTTGGAAGTTAATGTAGAAGTGCCAGAAGGTTTTTTTCAGCAGTCAGTTAGCTTAGCATAAAGGCTGGAAAGAGAGGGAAACAGCTAGCCGGGTTCTCTGTGTTCCTCTTCTTTGTTATAAGTAAGTAAACAATAAATCGAGAGGAAAAAAAAGATGTATTTTATATAATAGACAAAAAAAGACAAGTAAATAAGTCTTAATATAAAAGAAACTACTCAAGGCTAAATTGTTCACTAGGAAAATATATTTAAAAAAATACATAAAGAGATGTCAAGCGTGGAAATATCTGAGTTTGAAATGTGGAAAATTGCTTTCAAACTGGTCATTATCAAAGCTTTACATTTGGGTAATACATTAGTCTCATTCCCAAAGGGGTTCATGTGAAAGCTGAGCCTGTGAACCTTGTTAATCAAAAACTGTCAGCAGCAGAAGCATTCACATCTGATACTTCTTACTCTGTTCATGTTTTGTTTAAAGTCATTTTACTGTTTTTATCTATAATTTATAGAAATATCATTGAATAATATCAGACCACAGAGAGCTGAGATGACAACTAATGTTTGTTCTTTACTGATCATTAATGATTTTTGCATGAGGATAAAAGGAAAAGACCAGATTTTGATGAACAAGAAATCTTTGACTTAACCTGTTTCGAGACGTTTAGACAAAATTAAAAAAAAAAAGACGAGGCAGAGCTCCCGTGACAAGATTATTAATAGATGTTCTTAAAGCATTCCACAGATTATATTAGGGAGACGTTCACTCCCATTAGGAAACCGCAGGAATTGCAGAATGACATCACTCTTAAATGGCATGCTTCATCTGTATAAATGCTCATAATGTAGGTAGTACTCTAAATTTTGAGGTTAATATGAATATTAATCCTCTGATTTTACTGGTGGGCAGTACATTTACTCAAGATGTATTATTAAAAGTGAAGATGATACTTTGACCCTCAAGGGGAAATTCACAAGCTAACAAGAGATGTGTTTTTATATGTTAGTTTATTCACCCTCATTGATATATATGGCACGGACAAAAGGAACTTTTATTTTGTCTCTAGTTAGTCATATCCTGTGAGGGATATTGCCTTATATAGAAGTTTTTCTATGTGGGTGGTTTATTTTTGGTGTAGTTGAAGGAAAATGAAATCCAGACTGTGTAATACAAACATAAACAGTGCACTATAGAATTATTTATCTAAATAAATGGAAGAATAAACATGTGCCTGAAATATCATTGCATCGAGAGAGACTTGGAGCAAAAAGCCCCGTGACCTTTGACCCACCTCTCCGTGCTCTCTGGTCCGCCCCTTCGGCGTGTCCTCAGGCAGGAAGTAGAGTCTGGCGCTGGCCAGCAGGTGGTGACTTGTCTGGTCCTCCCACAGTAAGGTCACCTGCACATTAGTAGTAGTAGTAGTAGTAGTATTAGTAGTAGTAGTAGTAGTAGTAGTAGTAGTAGTAGTAGTAGTAGTAGAAGAAGAAGAAGAAGAAGAAGAAGAAGAAGAAGAAGAAGAAGAAGAAGAAGAAGAAGAAGAAGAAGAAGAAGAAGAAGGTCATTTAAACATAGTTGTCTGATAATCTTTGATTACTGGAGTCTTCCAAAAAAAATGCATTAAACTAAAAACAAATTGCATAATAAGTACTTTTAAAATGTTATTGTAATTACTGAAAACACCCTGAAACCGTCGGGCTAATAAAACACAACTAAGCTGGACAGAAAACTTTTGTCAAAAGATAAGAGTTTCACAGGAACATAATTATAGCTGCTAAAACTCTAGTTAAGCTGCATCACTGTTAAAGCGAGGTGAAACTGGGAAAGACTCGTGTACTCATGTACAATTTGTGACACCCAGAGATATCCTCAAGCAATATTATGGGTCTAATATATTATTCTATTATAATATCTTGTAACCTTGAACAAGATGTCAAAGGGCGCTGCTGGCGAGGTCAGGGAGGCAGATATGCACCGTTGACATACACTGCTTCAAGAATCAAAGATAAAAACCAGACTGAGAGTCTGAAAGACTACATAGATGCATATATTGTTGTGGTTTTAGTGCAGACCTGGATACAGAGATGAGGACACGGGGGGAAAACAGGAGAATATTCAGCCTACAAAACTACTTCTGATGGTACAGAAGCTGGACTTGGGCTCATGGGGTCGGGAGTTAAAGAGGTCATTGTGTCAACTGACCTGGTCCAGATTGCGCAGGCCTGTAGGTCAAATGTGGTTTTGGGCCGAATCACAAGAAGATGTTTTGGGAGAGTTTGTTTGGATTCATTCATTCAATTCAGATAAATTGACACACAAAATACATAATGATTAAAATAGCTGCAGTTTAATTGTGCCGTAATTGTGCAATTCTGCATTTAATATTAATTTAACATTAATATTCGGCCAATTTGAATTTGCCACGTCAGGTGTTTCTAGGTGGCACGTCCAGCAAACAACCGACGTTAACAGCTGGTGCCATCGATTTACATTACGATGCGTTGAGGCTCTATTCAGTAAAAACGAGTATTGGGTGAGGGTGAATTACAACATTATTAAATGTTAAAATATAATTAAAGTTCAATAAAATACAGCCGTATAAAATAGGAAGAACATTTAGAACTTATAAACTTATTTTGGACTTGTTTTATTTTACCACGGTTTCAAATTGGTATTGAGAATCCCCATCGCGGATCTACCACCACAAATATGCACTTCCTGAGTGGGAACCACTGTGCCTTGTGTTGATGCTGCGGTCTGTATGTTAATCAGACGGCATTCAGTGTTGAAAGTGTTTCAGGTCTTTTATATCAAAGTGACCACGGTGTTTGTTCACACACCAGACCGCTGGTCGGGGCACCATTTGTTGCCGTCTGTTCCCATATGTCAATTTATTCTTGACTGATTTTTTATTGATTTTGTAAAGAAGAAAAATTTTGTTTTAAACCTTTTGTTTCTCTTCTTTCCACGTTTGTCATTAAACCTAAAGACTCACCCTCCGTCAATACAATTGTTTACTGTCAATACAAAACTGTCAAACTAAGAGCAGTCTCATTAACGCTTCTTTAACGCTTCATTAACAGGAGCAACCCCTTTTAACATTATATAGGCGTGTGAGCCGCTGTTGTTGTGAGAAAACAGATTCTAGCGACTTTAATATGAGCAGGTAATCTCACCTCTGCGATGCATACAGGATCCTGTGGTCCACAGCGGATGAAGTAAAACTCGCCAAGCTTCCACACCTGGACGGGCCCGCCGGGGTGAGCTCTGCTGCCCACCGACTTATAGAAGGCGTAGCTGCCCCGCTGGCAGGAGGGGGCACCCAACCACTGGAAGAGAGACAAGACAGCACTGGTGAGGAAGAGTTAATGGCCCCGTGAGGCTCAACAGGCGACGGTGGCACCCATGGCATTTTCACAATTTGAGTTTGGCGTTAAACGATCACCAGAGTGTTACTCGCATGAACACCAGAGACAGAAAAACAATCTACAGTTAAGTGAGATCTTGATGGAGTGACATTAGACTGAAAAATAGAAATAAGTTGAAGATGAGGTTTAAATATTATACACATTTTAAACCTAGGACTACGGGTCGGATTCTAAAACCTCAGCTTTAATACATTCTCAATTTGTATTCTCGATGTTGTAAAATTATGCTGATTTTCTTGTGACAAGTGGAAAATGCCAGAGATAAATTGTTTGAAATTAAAGTTGAAATGCCTGTGTGTTACATGAGCCTACAGTGTCCTTTTCTAGGGTGTGTTCGAGCCATAGTCATGCAGAAACCAACTCCGGCATCAACCCCACTGACAATAAAGTTGCATCATCCTGCAGCGAGGCAGTATATTAAGATGTATGAACAGCAAGTCAGAGCAGGATATTGTAATACAGTCTATCAAAACACTGGGAGAGGAAATGTTAAAAATTAACTCTTCCGACTGTTGAGCGTGGCAGAGACGTATCGGCAACCCCTGATAGTGACCCAAATTATGTTCTGACATCACTGGAGCTGAAGAAAGTGATGCAGCTTTTTATTCAAAATGAAGTGACACCATGATGTGAAGTTACAACCAATAATCCAATACATGATGGTGGAAAAAAGAAACGCCTGAAGATTAGGACACATATAAACTTGTTGGATCTGTATGTTGCAATTCCTTCCAAGATATCATCTGTTTAACTTCTTCACATGAGAATAAAATAAAATATAAACACATCCAACTTCCTGTAATCGGTAGTTACACAACAACATAGTGGTCACACTTCCTGTTAAATTGATCTGAAATGCCTGTGTACAATTGTGTGTTAGATAAACAAACAATTATAATGTTACATTTAATTAATTCAACCTTTTAGCTTTTACTTCCACCCGGATGCACAGTATGAAGGCCACATGCGTCCCAGAAAGCAGTCAATCATCAGCTATAGTTAATCATTCAGTATGTGTAAAGTATTATAGAGGATCTAACCACAGTACAATTGTGGTTTTCCTGCCGCTTTTAGTCAAGACCTAAATCTCACAGGCCTGAGACCTTTTCGCAGGTCTGAATTTGGAGGGATTATGCAGCTCTGCACTCTTTTTTTAATGATTAAATATGCTTTAAACAAAAAGGTCAAATATGAAATTGCTGAGCTAAGCTGGGTAATGTGCACACTATGGGAGGAAGTTATGTGAACTTTCCTCTCAGGTCAGATCTCATTGGAGCTCCGTTTTCCCCTCGTGACAAATTTAAGTGACCATTCTTATCCCTGCTTTCCTTTCACACATCAATGTCATTCTTCATTACTGGAAGAAGCTACACTCCTCATCACTGTAGCCTTTATATAAATCTAAAGAAGAATATAAACTGGGTATGAAACTACACGCTTCCCGTTTTTTAATCTATGAAACGTTGAAAGTAAGTGTCGTCCTATTTTAGAATTTGCAGAGAATTACAAAATATTACCACAAAGCAGTATATGGATGTTTCAACTGCCATCTTTGTTGTCATTTATTTATCATATTTAAATTATGTACGGCAAAAAAGTTTGCGTATCCCAGGGTACTCCTCCAAATGAGAGTTAACCCTGTATACATTGCAGCTGGATGTCAGCTAATATGAACCCAGTGACACAGCTAACCACTTCCCGCAGGTGGTTCAAAGTAAAAGCCATAATCCTCTGATCTTTAAAAGAAGGCTTTTGTTTTGAAACAGCTACAGGAAGCGTTGAGTTTGCATCAACAGCACCAACTTTACAACAACTGTTGTCTGCTTCTCAGTGTCATGATGATGTTTTGGGCTCAGATTGAGGCAGCTAAACATGCTTTAGGTATTTTCTGTACATTGATGATATGCATGCATCATTTATGAGGTTCAAATGTTATTTTTATTAACCTATTGATTATTTTCAGAATTAGTTTCTTTTCCTTTTAATCTTTTTGTCAATAAAACACCAGAAAATACTGAGAAATGCTGCCACAAGATGACAATGAAGTTTTTTTGTTTTGCTTGATCAACAGTCCGAAACCGAAGGATATTTAATGTACAAAAATACACACACATGTTTGTGTTCTTGCTTAACAAATGATTGCAGCTTGATTTTCTCTCAATTTATTGTTTCAGCATTGGGCCAGAAGGTGGCTTACTTTCCTGACTTCTTCCTAAAAACCTCCTTTTATTTACATTACTAATTAATTACATTATATTTTGTAAAATATATTGTAAAAAATGATTCTTCCACTTCTACAAAACTTTTTTCCCCTGCTATAGCTGACACGTGCAGTTGTTGTAATGTAGAGAATGCATTCAATGTTTTAGATTCTGTAAGCGCCGCGTGACAGGGAGTGTTCAGCTGCTGTGACTAAACCTCCATTCTTATGATACCTTCATTTCATGTGGCTCAGGAAAAGGTGGATGTTTTGACGCTGTGTGTTATTTTCTCCGGCAACGAGGGAAAAAGGTCGAGAGCAGAAAATTGTAAATATTGAGCTGCATGCAGCTTAATAATGTGTTCACAAGCACACCTTCATCACGTGTCACTTCAGCAGAGGCTCAGTGTTGAATCTTAAATTGGGCATGGCACTGTGCACGTTATTCATCTCACAGCTCCCCTCGGGGAAACTGAGGGAAATTTCACATTACGTATTCAGAGAGATTAAAATACAAGAGCTGAAAACAATTGGTTGATTGACAGAAAGTGAGACGTCAATAATTCCTGGACCCAAAGTCGACCTTGTCCAACACCAAAACAGTTTCCAGAAAAATATAGCATAAAAATGTTTTTATTTAAAAAAAATTAAATCACATAATGATTGATATTCTGGTTCAAGCTTCTTTCTAAGGTTGTATATCTTTGTAAACTGAATATGTGAAAACTATTAAAATAAACGCCCTGACATTCCTTCACAGATTGATCACATGACTGAACGGGATCATTAGAAGTAGCCCTGACAAAATCCACATTGTTTATTTTATGTTTAGAAAGTAGATTAAACTATGTTAGAGCTGAAACAACAAGTCATGTTCCCGATTAGTCCAACAGAACATTTATTTTTAGAATCAATTGATACATTTCAGCCATTTTGTAAAAGCAAAAATACAAAATGTTCCAGCTTCTCAACTTTGAATATTTTCTCTGTTTTGGTCTTGTAAACCTGTCGGTGGTGACACATCCACCATTTTGTCTTACAGGTTCAACAAGTCTCACAGAAGCAGAAACCTGT
Organism: Clinocottus analis; assembly: GCF_023055335.1. Classification (NCBI taxonomy): domain Eukaryota; kingdom Metazoa; phylum Chordata; class Actinopteri; order Perciformes; family Cottidae; genus Clinocottus; species Clinocottus analis. Next base: position 17,893,764 of record NW_027176207.1, on the reverse strand, counting down.
TATTAATTAAACCTGTTAATACATCTGCTCTATGTCACATGATAAATAGACAATACATTCAATTTTTAGCTGAAAAATTAATCCATTAAGAAAATAACTCATATAAATGGATGATAAAAATAAATGTTGGTTGCAGCACCAAAATATAAGACCTATATTAGGAACAGGTCTACTGAGTATCGATAAACTGTTAGTAACCTAAATTAGGTTTTCTTGCAGTCACTCTGTGGGAGCAAGTTTCCCTTTGTGTCCCCAAAATGATGTGCTATTTGGCTCAAATTAATCTCATGTGTAGTTTGTCTTTGTTTAATCTACAGCTCCGTTTACGTGGCGCTCCCTGTGTGTTTACACTCTGTCAGGGATGAGGAGCACTCGATGCGTCTTACCTCACAAGCAGATAATGCCCCACCGTTTGTGGGCGTTTACGCGGCTTGAACAATAAATCGAGCGCACCTCGAGTGGGTTCATGCATCTGAAAGCCAATACTGCCTCTGGTGCTGCTGGCTGAATAAACCTGCAGTTTTGATTTCACTGTTTTGTAAGAGGAAGGTGAGGAGCCCCCGGGCCTGTGACGACCAGAGCGGTTTGTGGAAAAGAGCTAAAACATAAAACCAAAACACACCTTAAAGAAATGGAGGCAGTTTGTCTTGATGCCAAAGCTGTTTTGGCGCTTCGTGGTGTGATGGCGTGTCATTAAACTGGTTGCCTTTGTTTCGCTCATCACCAACAGACCTTTAAAACAGAAAATACTCTCTCCTCAATGATAATCTCTGTGTCTGTCAGGGAGGACAGAGAGCTGCCATTTTGGATTCTGGCGAAGCGTCAGTGAGCAGTGTTTTTATTTTTATTTATTTAAGGTTAGGATTCATTCAAAAGCTTTTTACTCTGCAAATAATAGGTCACATCTGATGAATTTATGACTGTTTTATTGGGAACGTTAGTGTGAGATTTAGCAAAAACATGCCATTTGTTTTTGTATAAACATATACAAATAAAGGTTGGAAAGTACCAAACTATATTTCAGAATACAATATCGGCCTTCATGATTAATCCAGTGGTCGGTTTGATCATCTTTAGGAATACTCATTACTCAATGATTAAATCATTAAGGACTGGAGGGTGTTTGATGGAGTCAAAGTTTAGTAAACCTAAGTGAACAGATTAACATACAAGATTAGATTTAAGTCTGTTATGCATAAATATTTAAAATGATTGACAAATATACTTTCATTTTTCTAAAAGGTTCAATAATTCAAGAAATAGTAAGTATGTATTTTGTTGGGGACTATTTTCACAAACAGTTGGTGCTCTTGAGTATTTAGGGGAGCAGGACGCTGTATGTGTAAATAATAAATAAACTGTTAATGTGGGTATGTGTGTGTTTGTAATGGATTCTACCCAGCACAACAATGTGGCTCATTGATGTGTTTTTAAGAGTTTCTAGACAACAACGGCGCTGTATGGCACAGAGGGAGATGATATATTACGCTTTGATACACGCACAATAATGCACATTTTAGTCTATTGATGGATTTGTGGAGCGAGAGTGAGAAAGATTGACGATGTCACCAGACTTCTCCTTGAATGCAACGTGCAGAATATCACATTTTAAAGATTTATCAGGCCTCCTTTCTTCACGAAAATATCAAAATGGATTTGAGATGATCAAATCAAACGAGAGCAAACAAGCTGTTTCATGTACAAGGTAGCAGACAGGATGCTCCTGTTTTTACAGCCCTAAAAGATGACATCGATGAGATGAAAACACTGCTGTTTTTCTTCAAATGAACCCAACCTCTGCGCCTCTGTAATCCCCTGTTTGGAGTTAGAGGCGAGAAAAGACTGAATTACCGCAGCTTTTACGTGAAACATAATATCCAACCCCACAGCTGCAACATTCAAACTGCAAGTGACCTGAAAAAATCAAACAAATATTTCATAGTGACTTGCTGAAACACTTTGGGCTGCAATCAACGATTATTTTCACTATTGAATTATCCGCTGATTAATCATTTGACTTTTCACTTCCTAGAGTCTAAGGTGGCATCTTCAAATGTCTCGTTTGTTTAACGAGAAGTCCAAAATACAAAACTATAATATTGGATTAATCAACTAATCCTCATAGGGAATATTTGGCATTTGGAATTTTTTTAAATAATAAAACGGATTATCTGAATACGTATATTAGTCGACGAATTGCTTAAGCTATAGTCTTATCTAAATGTTAAGTAAGCAAAAATCTAATGTTTGCTTAACTAACAAAAGGAATATCACAGAAGTTTGCTGTAACTGTTTAGGTCGGCAACTCACTGAGTCGTGATACATTTCTCCATAATGTTCATCTGAAGTCATAAAGTGACATCTTTAAATATGTTTTTTTTTGTCTGTTTCCAACACAACAATATTCAGCTCAGAAAAATGCAGCAAATTCTCACTATTGAGAAGCCTTTAGCTACGAATATTTTGAATTTTGGCTACAAAAATGACGGAATAAATTATGAATTGATAATTCAAATGAAGGCTTTCTTTCACTTTTCACTCCCACAAATGTCTTAGCAGTTTTACATGTTATTTTCATATTAAGTAAATTAAAGCAGGCAGAGATCACATTCATCTCATCTACATGATATAGAAGCCAGAGCACACAGTATATGGCAGTATGCGGCTGTGCAGCTGCTATTCATTTACTTCAATAGACGGGACATAAAGATTCACAACATTAAAAAAAATAATTAAAAAACGACTGTATTTCCTCTTTGATTGGTTTTAAAAACCAGCCAGTCATCCAGCTCCCCTGCCTGCTGCCTAAATGCAGAATCTCCTCAAATTCTCACTCCTGTGTTGATCATCCACAATCCCCACCCCACCCAGCACACCCTCCCCCACCCAACACTCATAGCCCACCACAGGCAGAACCTCCTCCTCCTCCCCCACCCCGCTGGAGCTCTGCAGACCAGCTGCAGCAGGCCCAGGATCAATTTTTAGAAAAGATACTGAATAAATGTCACAGCAGAAATATACATAAGCCACACAACAAGGATATTAATACCCCTGCAATATATTTAAAACGTCACCATATGCAGTCATGATGTTTGATTACATCACTGCAGAGTATAACAGACAATGTTTCCCTGTGGGAAAACTGCAGGATACCTAATAAACAAACAGCAAACAACGTCGAGCGAGACAAGCTCACCATCACATGGATGGTCTTTGTACGAACTAGATATTTTTTATTTAAATGAATAATGCGGCGATAAACCTGAAGAGAGATTACGACTGCAACAGACAAGGTCATTGTTGAATGTCAAACTTACTCTATATCCTGCTACATGAAGTGAAACTAAAAGAATAACAGCAGGATGAAATAAAACAGAGGTCTTGTGGACTATTGTAATGATACAACAAGAGCACATTTGAGCTCACTGCAGGACACCTTAGATACAATACAAAGCCCATGTAGCAAGATTATAACCAGGCATTATGAGATAAAGTCAATGACGTGGCTATAGGAAGATCATTAGGGCACGACAGGATTAAATAATTGTTAAATATTCACTGTACACCCAACACCAAGTCCCACAGGTACATTTTATGTCCGTATAAAGATATTAACGATGTGCACTTTGATGACACATGAGTGATTAAATAAAATTAACTACAGAGCAACACAGACACAATATCAGGCTCTAAAAAGTCTATATTGAGTCATGAAGTCAAAATAGCTGTTCAAATTATGAACATTAGGTTTGTTAAAGTACCCCAGAGGCAGTTTTAGATGCTATAAAAACTATTTAGGGAATATCATTCGTAATGGTTCTAGGTGTGCGGCTGCAGTAAACTCACTTTTGACTTTATTGACTATTTATTTGTATAGCGTTTCGTAAACACATTTACATGAACATAATTCAACATCAAATACCAGGAATTGGTCAAAACACAAATTTGATTGGGGACCTATTTAAAATGACCACCTGTGGGTCCACTGTGAATACATTAAGAGAGAAGAATCTGCTGTGAGCACATAATATTATATAAATATAATGTTTTTAAGGATTTCTATACCGAGACGACGCATTAGCTAGTATAATCAAGTAAGATTGGACAGTGTTATTTTTTTTATCAAGAACAGTATTATTTGACAAGAAATGTTAAAATAAAAGTTAGATAAAATGTGAACTGAGCTCTATAGATTCAATATTATCTGCTATGTGAATATTTTAGCCATGTGTTCAAGGAATATTATCGTAATACAGGTATTTTATTATGATACAAGGGAGAATACAAGACACAACAGAGTACGATCGACAGTATTAGCCTTTTCACGAGTACTGCAGGATTATTTACCAGGAATTTAATGGACCAAAAGGAGACTGCTGAATAACATTGAGAAAGGTAAAAAAGATCACTATTTAGCTCCACAGGTAGAATATTAGCAACCATTATTCAGACACCATCAAGTCTGATAAGGTGTCCAGTGTCACCTATGAGACTCTAGAGATAAGTATAGGTTTATTTCTGAGCCATCCCACTTGATACAATATGAGGAGGAATATAATTGAGTAATAATTAGATAGACAGGGTATTAGACATTAGAGGAACAATAAAAATAAACGATAAACTATATTCTTGGACAAAGAAGGATAGTTATTGGAGAATTATAGATCAACATATTAATATCCTTTAGTTAGCACTATGAATACTATAAAGACAGATAAAGCCTCCAAACACAATAATACTCCATAAATGAGTATTATATGAATTTCAAACCACTCAACAGACTACTTTAAAACCTCAAATTTCTTCGAAGGATTATTTTTCGCTCAATATGATAAGTAAAAAAGTATAATCATGTGTGATCAGGACAATATGAAGTACTATTAGAGAAATAGTAATCAGTTACTTATCAGAATTTGTGTAGCAACAAGAAAAGGAAAGAATAAGATACGATAAAATCATGAGTGTGCTAGTTTTTTGAGATTTTCAAAGTTTTTAATATATATATACTTTGAAAATTGGAGATAAAGACAGAAAAAGTCTCTACGGATAAGTAGGAACCCGTCCAAGTAAGTATTATTATACTAGCAGAAGAAATTAAGATTATAAAAAAATACAATTTATATATATATATATATATATATATATATATATATATATATATATATATATATATATATATATATATATATATATATAAGAGGACAAACGAGGAAAGAGACAACAATCAGTTCATATAAATACAATACACAAATTAGCTCATATTTGATATTTGAGGTGCTGCTAGTAGGGATTTTTGCTTAAAAAATGATTTTTTTTTATAGGTTAATGCTTTGGACAACACACACCCACACACCCACACAAGCAGGAAGAGCCAGGAAGCATACAACAAAGTGAGATCAAAGACTAGCTATCAAAGATTAGCTTTTAGCCTCAGAATGAATATTGAACGTGCATTTAACTTAAATTATAGTGAGACCATATGATAAGTACTACCATCAAGTGAGTATACAGTAGCATAAACATAGTATTACATAGTATAGGAGTGTTATATGAATCTTTTTTTTCTTTTTTTCTGTGGCCCTGGGGGAGGGCCAGCTGACACAGTGCTCCAGCCTAGCGGTGGAAACGAGGCAGGGCTGAGCAGGCAGGAAAATAAAAGCCACATAATATAATCTGAGCACTGAGAGGCAGCCCTCTGTTTAAAATGTGAATACACACACACTCACACACACACTCACTCACTCACACAGAAGAATTTAAGATGGAAACCCTTAATCTGCACCCTGCATACGTCAGTTCTCGTGATATTTGTGTAATAATGCAGTGAGGATTTTTTTTTTTTTTACACAGTTTTCAGTTCGGGAAGGAAGAGAGAAGGAGGGGGGGGGGGGGCGAATATTAATAATAAAATGTCTCCTGCTTTAGTCTGTAAATAAAGAAATACAATCTAAACACACACACACACAGCACTGACCTTGGGTGTATCCTGTTATTCAAAAAGCTCACAAGTTCACCACAGAGAAAAACTAAACTCTCAATACTGCAATAAATTAATATTTAAAGCAGAGATATTCTTATATTAATAATAATACTAATAATAAAAAATACACACAACCACCGCTGGAATATCAAATACAACCCCCACGCCACACATGAAGGATTCCTGTCAAAATAAATGACTTTAGTTCGTTGTTATTTCGAGTGAAAACACCACATTGCTCAAGCTGTGTCCTCTGAATGTTTCCTGGGTTTTTTTAGGCAGCACTAATCTTCGCTATTTCAAGTACAACAACTCCGCATTTCCCCTTCTTCACTGACACACAATATTAACATTCCTCCTTAAACTGTGGTAATTACACTGGAGACAAAATGTCGGGGGGCGGGTGGGGGGGGGGATTTGATAATAATATCAATATGCTTCCTATTATAACCAACATTGCTGCTGCTCCACCTAGTCCCTGTCGACCAAAAAAAATAAAAAAATAAAAATAAAATCTTTAATATCAACGTCGGTGTGGGAGTTATATTTTAGGACTCAACGTTCAGATATGTAAAAAAAAAAAAAAAAAAAATGTCGATGCAACGACTCGCTGTTAGCTGGGTTTTTTGTTGAGGAAAAAAAAAAAAAAAAAAAAAAAAAAGGTGGACTAGCTTAAAAGTTTCCTAATATTTTCAGCCAGGCAACCGGCCAGAAAATTTAAATGTTATTTCGCTAATGTGTCGTTATTGTGAGTGGGGGTTGGTAAGCAGAGGAGAAGCGGAGACTGTCGACACGACACACAAAGAAATTAATCATTAACGCGGAGAAAATATCAGAAATATTACACCGGAATTTAACGGCTGGCTCTCCGATATGAAAACGAGGCGACAGCTCGGTGTCACAGACGGTTGTTTCCCCGTAAAAAAACACACATATCGGCGGTTCTCTTTCTACATCTGGAGGCAACAAAAAAAAAGTTGAGCCCTGGTTGAATAAAGTTGTAATTGCAGTCAGACCAACTCTCGGTGCTTTCGGGGTTTGGTTGATATGGGAAAACAATCAATACGACATGGTCAAACTAAATGAAATAAAAAACACCACATTGGACCTGAATTCAAAGCGACACTCGGTGGAAATATTCCCCGTGTCGTCGGGTCGGAAAACCCGCCGGTTAGATGTGACAAAAAAATCGACATTTATTCGGAAATGATATCGGCTTTACCTGTATTGCATTGTGCTCCATTGCAGTCCTGCATTCCCTCTCTGAGGCCCCTCTCCGGTTACACCGCCGGGACTCGCCGTCACACAAACAAACGCACCAGAAAGAAGAAGAAGAAGAAGAAAAAAAAAAGAGCCTGTTTTTTTGTGTTATTTTTTTTTTTTTTTTTTTGTGGAAATGGGACAGGATCTAGGTGTGGCCAAAGTTTGCCACAGAGTACATTACAACTTAATGTTAAAGTCACAGTGAAACGGCAGTTGAAGCATCTTTAGCAGTGTGACGTATTTCCGCGTGACGCGGCACGTGTGGGCTGGGTTTAGATGCGAGAAGGGGTTTAAATCAAATCCGACAAAATATCAATACATTGAGGGGAAAAAAACAACCGTCATTTGGCGCGTGGTGTTGAGAATAAACCATGCAGAGACATTAAGCTGTTCGTCCATGATTGACAATTATTTTTGGGTCACATGAAATTAAAATAAAATTGTTATTCCTGACTGAGCAGTGGAGTAGAGGTAGTATGTTGCCCGCAAAGACAAAACTCTAAGACTTTACATTTGTACTAAGTTCATAATGTTGCCTGATCAAATGTAGGCTGTACCACTTGGCTAAATTTATTATTCATAACTGCACATTTAACTAAGTTCTAAGTTCAAACGATAGACACTTTCTGCTCTACTCAGTATTACATATTGGATATGTAATACTGAGTTAACTAGCAAATTATTATGATTGAGAAGCTGGAGAAGCTATTTTTGCTCTATGGAATTATTAATTAATAGTCAAAGTCTGCTGTCAATTTACTAATCAATCTACTAATAAATCATTACATCTTGAATAAAAGGCAGCTGCCAGCTAGAAGAAGCAGCGCTTACAAAACACTTCCTTGTTGCACTTGTTGCTGAAATCAACTGAAGTTTAACCCCAAAATGAAACGTTTTCTGATTTATGCTGCAGATTTTAAAATAACTTTTCTCTACAGGCTTATCTTTTGCCAGCTGTTGGCTCCGCCCATCACAGGTTTTAAGATCATTGATTGGATGTTTCTTGCCTAAATGGACCTTGGGAGTTGTAGTTAACTTCTTCCCCTTAATTTGTATGTACATGAGTTTCTACTTTTAAAAAAAGATGAAACTTTAGTGCTGATCCGAGCCGGAGAAGAGCTCCAACTGTGGGTCAGGAAAAATGAATCAAACTTTTACTTCTGTACAGAAAATGATTTCTTTAATTTTACAACTCTATTGTAACTTCAAACACACTTATATTCGCACATACACAAACACACACTGATCTATTGCTCTGCTGGTTCCCCAAGTACCTAATGGTAAAGTGCAAGCAAAACCACATTTCATTGGATACATTTTATAAATGTTATACTATTATTATTATTGGTGTAGAACACTGTAGAGACAGACATCCGGCTGTAATGACAGCATCCGAACACTGGGTCTTAAAATATGCAGTCTTTTTTAAAGCCATGAAACAACATATCTCCATAAGTGTATGACCGGGATTAAGTAAACGTCCCTGTGGTAATATAAAGCTTGGTTATTCATTAACGTTAATAATCAGACCTATAACCAGGACAACAAAGGGCTTACATGCATTAAAAGATCAGGCTGTAATGTATGCTAGTTGCAGGAGCGAGAGAAGTATTTAGATCCATGTGAGACATTTATGGTGAAGTGTTTCCTTAGTGGAGCAACTGAGTCATCTGAAATCAGTAAATCTAAAAAGTATTATTAAAGCACTTTAAGTTCAGTATTAAAGTTAAGTCACTTTTCACCACTGAACATGTAAAAAAAAAATTCTAATGTTGCAGTAACTATAGTTCAAGCATATCAGGCCTCTTCTAAAGTGAGTTAACTGCTCATATGTTTATAATTCATAGAAATACGGCAGATATCTCATAGACTTATGATCAAATCCCCAAAAAAGTAATGGAACAAATAAGAAATCCAAACCTTTGATGGGTTTAGCACAAAAGCTGGAAGCAGAAGGGAAACAACCCCACCCAAAAATACATCTTTTATTCACATGTTGCACCCGCTTAACCAGCTATACAATCCATCACAAGAGCAGGCTGGGTTTGTGTTCAGAGTTCCGAGGGTTTGTAAAGTCTCTGGACTTTGGAGACGTTTTCTGTTCAATTAAACCAGTAGTTATTTTAACGCCATGTTAAACATCCAACACATACATGTACATATATAGCTAACAACTTTGTTGGAAGGCCACTTGACACAGCGAGGCTAACAGTTCTCCCATGCTTCTAGTGTTTGTGCTAAGCTAAGCTAAGCTAACAACAACCTGGAGGCAATGACACCAGGTAAGAAAAAAGCAGAGCTATCATATCGTTTGAATATTATGCTTTAAAGGTGCAATACGCGACATTAACGAAGCAGCAAACAGCGACTTGCTCTGTAAAGGTGGAGCAATGTCAACCTGCGCAGAGACTTAAGTCGCTCTCTTTCTGTGTGTGTCGAGCTTCACTGTTTGTTTGTACAACCGGACCGGCTTGCACAGTTACTGTTCCAACCAGCAGCGCTGTCAAAGAAGCATATAGTGCCCATCCACGTGGTTCACCTTCAGGTAAAGACTGTGAACTTAGTCAATAGTTTAATCTGGCTATGTTAGCTTCGAGCTGCAGGCCCAGCCACGGCCATGTTGAGAGCCGCCAGGAAGCAATAGAAATGCGCCGAAATCTCCGGTTTAATACCTACAATGCAGACGTATTTAAATGTCACAGATGGTGTAGGTGGAGTTTTTTTTTATTTACATGTTTTGTTTGCACAGGTTTCTTCCTGAAAGGTTTGAGACTTGAGCTTCTTTCAAGGGTTAAGATATCAGGATTCTGCTCCCTGCGCCACAGGAGGAAATTATATAAATATAAATATATATATATCTATGCTCAGTATACACACATAAAAAAGCACAACCAAGCCTTAATGATACAAATGTTTGACCTGCAGGTAAATGTGAGGGCGGCCCCTTAAGCCGACGTGATTAACAGCTCTGTGATTTTGTAGAGAAACGTGATCACACTCTCAGGACTCATGCAGGCCTATCGTGGTGAGCATTTTTAACCTGCTGTTGCTGGTTGTCTCCAGTAGGGGGAGGAAGCACGTGTCTGATTTAAACTCCCCCCTCCTCCTTCCTCCATGAGGCTGCAGCATGACATTCATGTAGAGGCAGGCCTACAATAAAAAACGCTCACATCAGGCTTTGTGCTCAAGAAAATGAGCTATAATTATTCCAATCTCATGTTCATTCGGCTCTACTGTGGTCTACGGATTGAATTTGTTTATGATTGCGTTTAATCTGAAGGTCAAAATCAACAGAGGCTCCTGGGAAACAAAAAAAAGGAGTGAGCTGTTGTTAAAGTAGATTTTCAGGCTTGGAAATGCATGACTCTGCTCACATTCTTCAAGGGTTATATAGCTTTTTATAATTTTAGGTTGTTTTTCAGGGCAGGAAGAAGTATTTAGGACATTTACTGTAAAGTAACATAATATGTAAATACTATAGGCTATATGGTAAATACTCAAGTAAAATAAAAGTAGTTAGTTACTTTCAATCCCAGCCATTGCTATGGTACATACTCAATTAAAATAAAAGTACTTAAGTACAGTACCTGCATAACTGCATTTAGTTATACCTTCCCTCGTTCACTACTTTCACACCATTAAATATTCCACCACAATTAAAACAATCCTGCATTCATTTTACTACACATGCTGTGCAGTAAAATGTGTCTCTGTCAGCGCTTTACCATTATATTTAATGTTTCTGGATTAATACATGCTGCATTAATGTGCATGTTGCATTTTCATTCATATCCAGCTGCTCGGTTTAATCTTTGTAACGTTGCAGTCTTGTGAGAACTGAAGGAGGAGGAGTTGCTCAACACTTAAAGGAACACTTCCTCCTTCAATTCATCACCAACATTCAACATCAACACATCTGGAGACACGTGGTTTTCACTGCACAGGAAGGGGATTTACAAATGTATCTGAAAAGTAACTAAAGCTGCAGACAAATAGAGTAAAAAGTAAGATTTTTTAGTATAAAATGAATAACCGCTTGTAAAGCACATGGAATGCACAACTGTAAATGGCACAGTATAGTTACTGGAATTACATTGATATACTAATTTGCAGAAGACACACTTTTACACACGGCATGAGGCGGTTTGTGAGCATAAATAAATACTATGCCGCAGCTTTGACTCCAGTGCTGCAGTACTGAGACGAGCAGATGGAGTGACCCTTTGCTTTCATCTCCGTTTCACCACCCGTGTGGCAGGAACAGGCTGCAGCAGCAACACATCGGGCTGCAACACTTTGTCCTCTGCATGTCAGCAAGAACTGCAGCAACACAGTTGTGGAGGCTTCACTGCTGATTAAATGAGTTATTGTGCAGAGCAGCATACTGATGACATTTTCACCCAGAAATAAAAATATAGTGTATTATTGTGAGGCCAGAGAGCACCGTGAAACACCTGAGACGTTAGTCTTCTTTAGTTTAATATTAGATAAATGTTGTTGGACTTGTTTCTCATCAGTTTACATATTTTACCGTAGGGATGCAAATGGATTCCTATTATTTAATCATGCTTCTTGGGATTTAATAATGTAGCTGCTGGTGGGACAGACCATAACAATGTTAACTTACAAATGTGAGGACTGAGAAATCTTGCCGGATTAATTGGAATTCATAATTACATTACATGCGTAACATTTTTTTCACAGAAAAATTACAGTTGCTTTGATTTCTCAAAATGTACTGCAATGTGCACACTTCTACGTTTGTGTTAGTACGAGTGTTGAACACTAGTTTTTGCAGTTTTACATTGATGGTTTGTTGATAGTATGATGAAAAAACTCATGAAAAGTCTTGCAAAATTAATCAAATGGTATTTAGAAGTATATTTGTATTTTGGACATACTATCCATCTATTTAACCAACCGTCATGAGAAAGATTCTGTACACATTCATCTACCACACTTCTTTGAATTTTGTTCTGTGTCATCTTTATTTACTCTTAACCAGTAACTTATAGGCTGATATGTACACATCTGAACAAAATCTCACATGTGTAGCCTTTTATTATAACCACAATTATTCAAATAGCCCTAGTGGTTGCAGAGATACACCCTTTATAGTTCAGGCATGCAATTTTCAAGGAAAGGGCCTAAAAATAGAGATCATGCATCAGTATCACTCGAGAAAAACAAGTCATACAGCTTTAAGTTAGAAAAATGTCCCTTTATTTCACCTTTGAAACAAAAACAGCAGTGAGATTTTTAGCAGCTGAAGAAAACCTACTATATATACACACATACATATGAATATGTATATATATATAAACTGTGGTAAGCAGGTTTCAAGTAATACAATTCATCATCACCTCGTCCTCTATTTCTGCTCTTGTCCATCTCTTTTCAAGGTTCCAGTTGCAACAAGCAACAAACTATAATTCAAGCTGCAGCGTTGCTGCAACACCTGCTGTAAATGTAACTACACAAAGAAGTTGCCCTGTGAATCCCTGCAGCAGGAAGCTGAACGGAGCTCCAGCAACATCCTAAAGCAAAAGAAACGAGTGGAAAGTAATGGAAAGTAACAGACTTAAAGTCCACGGCCACATTACAGCCACCAGGAGACTTGTTTTGTTCAGTGCAGAAAACAAAAACAACTGAATGGACCTAAAAACACTAAAAAGCTTTGGATTGTGCCGACAGTAAAAAGCTGCTTCCTCTTTTCCCACAGTACAAGAGCATTGGTCGACTGCTGCTCTTATATCGCAATATATCCAAGCTCCGATTGACCCGTTCTTTCTCTTTTTCCTTTTAAAAAGTGCTAATTTATCAAAGAGTGCAAACCCAAGAAAAACAGTAACATATTTCCTCTCACCCTCAAATCCATAATTATCTGTTAAACGCATACTTTCTATATTTAATGTCTCTGTTATCTCGGCTGCTTAAAAAGTTGAACAGTGATTGTGAAAAGGGTAGTTTTGGTTGTCAGAACCGAAATCTGCCTTCCAGAAGTAAGTAAAGGGATATTTTTCTGTTTTAGTGAACTTCTTTTTTTTAATTTTGTATTGTTTATTATCAAGAGAAATAAAAATTGGAGTCAAGTCAAGTAAACAGGGGAAAACATTTCAACTAAAAAATTGCATTACCTCTATTTCAGTTCATCTAATTATCAGCCAATTGATAACTTCTATTTTTTTTTCAATTCAATTATTTTAGAGATTTTGGCTCCTCATGAGCTCAGCATGCAGAGTTAACATGCAAATATGTATTATTTTACATTTTGAATCGATTTATTGATGAGGTGACTCTTTCTTTCTCTCTTTGTACTTCTTCTTTGCCTTCAAAAGGTGCACTGTGGAGTTTTCTTGTAAACAAACAAAAGTTCATGTGTGAACGCTTCAGTTCTAACAAACACATTAAATGCATTTCCTTCCTCTTAAAAACATTTGCAATGTATTTTACATCCAAGTTTTCTTTTTCTCCATCTTTGCTGGCACCATAAGAGGATCAATAATTTCAGAAAAGAAAAGTTTGACTCACTATTGTGCAGAAACAAAACTTACTTATGTATGACGTTAACAAATTTAGCTGGGTGAGAATACTGACTGTGAAAAAAGCCCCCAAACACTGTCTATTCGTCGTCTTCCTCCTCCTCTTCATCGTCAACCTCACCATCACTCTCCTCCAACAGGCGGGACTGGAGAGCCAGCCGCTGCGCCACGGCCGTCACCATGGCAGCGCCCTTCCCGCTGCCATCCTCCGAGACGAGGAAGGTGATGTCACACTTGGGGGCGAGGAGGCGAACCGTCTCCTGGAGCTCCTTGCTGAAACTACAAGAGGGGTGGGTGGGAGAGGAGAGGAGGAAAGGAGAAAAGGGAAAAAGTGAGAGTTAGGAAAGAGAAAATATTCCGTGCAGAAGGAAAGCTAAATATATTTAAGAAGTAGAATATATTGCAGTCATGAGAAAGTATCTTCTGCAGGAAAAAAAAAGTGAAAATAGGACTTTTAAGCAGTGAGATGCTTTGATTTGTGTCATTTTCTCAAAATGCAATTCTTCTCCCGAAGACAGGAAGTTTTCTTCTGTGGAAACACAGAGCGCCGCCTCCCGTCTGTTCACAGGCACATAAACATGATTTTCTATCTCCATAAAACTGATCGTCTTCCTGGTTCATTGGCTTGGTGGGTGTTTCCCTCTCATCACCAACTCAATGACTTTTTGTTTTAGAAACCCCCCCAAAAATAAAACAAATTCATGGAAAACTAAATTTGCGATGAATTTATTCCATGTCTTTCTCATCGTGCTTCTTACTTGGGGTGTTTCTTGTAGACCGTCCCGTCCACCCCGACGGTGGTCTTCAGGTGGTCCAGCCGGCGGTTGACCCGGATACGGTTGGCGAGGGTCGCCAGGGCGGCGCCGCACAGACGAGCGGAGCGCGAGGAGACGGCGTCGCAAACCAGACGCACGATGCGGAAGTCGACCGAGTCCCAGTTCAATCCCAACTCGTTCAGAATATTCTGCGTGTTTTCCAGACCGTCGTCCCGCCTGAATCAGAGACGCAGACAGGAAGTGAAGACGCACAGATTAGAGTTCAAGTTGTTGTGTAAAAATGTTTCAAAAGGTTTCGTAAAAATGTTGATCATATTTTGCCTCAAATAAACTTGAAGAACCTGGTTGGTTCTTCAAGTGAGGGAAATAAATCTCAAGAATAAAAAAAAGAAGTGAATATTTTTTTCCCAGCGCCAGATCAGAAGGTTTCTGACTCTAGATGGCGGTAAATATGAAAAACAAAAGACGAGGTGGATGGTCGATGTAGGAGGATATACTCACTCCTCAATCTTAGATATGAACTTTGTCTCAAATGCGTTCGGGGTCAGAAGCGCCTCCGATGTCTGTCCCTTAAACAGAAGCTTGTTCTCCGTCAGCTTCACCAGCAGAAGACGAACAATTTCTCCCAAATACATGCCGCTGATCATTTTCTCAAAGCTTCAAAGGAAAACAAGCACAGAAAGAGGCACAAAGATATCTGTTAGTCATCAGAAAATGGGTTAGAACAACTTCAAAGTCAAAATGTGTCAGTTTCAGAGGGCCATATAAACACTTTTCTTCATGTTTCTCTTTTGAATATATATCATGTTCGCATACAGATGTTAGCATTTAGCTCAATGCTATGCCGTGTCCATAGCCTGACAAAAACTATAAAAACTAAAATAGATACGCAATTGTCAAACCATCTTTAAAGTCAGTGATTAAAGTAATTATTGATCAATGTGTTCCTTACTTTGTTCATCAATGGTTTAGTTTATGAGATGTTTTGTGTTGTAAAACCAGCAGTTCAAAACTCAAAGATTTTCAGTTTAGAGACAAAAGCAGCGAGTCATCACTCGCGTGAGGAGCTGCAAGCAGACAATCTGTTCCCTGACAACTTTTTCTGTGTTTCGACTAATTGTTTGAGGACGGAGAACGGCTTCCATATGATCCTTCAAGCTCACGTGTGGACGCCGGGGTTGATGGACGACTCGTCCACCATGACATCAAACTCCGTCTGGATGTCCTTCAGGGAGCCGTCGTCTCCGAAGCCGCCCCACTCCGTGTTGATGCACATCCGCCCGTCCTCGCCCTCCACGCGCCTCACGTTCTTTATCTCCTCCATGTAGCAGGCGTTGGTTCCCGTACCTAAAGAGGACGAGACGCACGACAGGGACCGTGAAAACCCGCACAGCCAGCGTGCGTTACGAAATAAATAATCTGAGCATGTGGCAACTCCTGATATTTCTGCTGGTGGTTTAGGATAGTAACACTGGAATGCTGCAATATGTTAAGTGATTTGCTTTGGTCTCATTATTTTCTGAACAGATCAAACAATTTTCCACCATGAATCAGGATCTGCAGCACTGATTTAACGGAACAACGTGAAGGATTTAGGAGGATTTCGGTGGCATGAAATTGCAATTATACAATTGCCTGAACCTTCGTGAGAACCGGTGTGTTTCTGTCACCCTGGAATGAGCCGTTTGTATCCACAAAGAGAGGGTTCCCAACAAAAGAAAGCAAACATTAGCTTTAGCGATAGCATTTTGTGTTTTCCCCTCACTAGCGGAGGAGCATTCAGCTGGATGCAATCTGCAAGCTGACCACTAGATGTCTCACCGGTTCTTTAAGGGACTTGGAGTAGCTCGTATATTAACTCACAACTCATTCGTTAAACACACAACAGCCAAACCATGCTGCTCTGCTGTGTGTCTCCAACACACACACACACACACACACACACACACACACACACACACACACACACACACACACACACACACACACAGGCACACACACGCAGGGTTGGTGCATTCATTTCCCGAGGGAAACCCGTTTGCTTCATATTGCATCGCTCAAACTAATTAGAGCGATTAAAGGAGCTACAACACGAGCCTCATTATATCCAACGTGCTCATGTGCTGTCGAGGAGCCTCTCCTGCTCACCAGATAAAACCCATTATGTCTCTCAGGTATAAAATAGTGTGTTCCGCAAGGCTCAGAGTGAAGAACATCCTCCTGGGTAATGTGCGTTTCCAACAATACCAGTTACTTCACCAGGGATGAAATGATGTTAACTTGAAACAAGGTTTTTTAAAAGCTTGCATCCTGATAAGAAACATTCGAAGCGAGCCACGTGACGCAGTGCTGCAAAAACATTCTGTTCCAAGGTTAATGGAGTTGATCATTATAATTGAATCAATTAAATATAATAATAATATAATTCTCACACTGACAGCCTTGCCTATTGAACACTTCCTGTGTTTTGTCAGTGATGTCTGTAACGATGAGCTTAGCTACCAAAAGGTGGACATATTGTATGTAAAAGATATGTAAGAGAGGGTGATGTGTGATGTTATAATAACTGGAGACGGTGCACGAGAGTCTGTTTTTTACTCTACTTTGGTGCTCTGGTTTGTAAAACAGAAAATGCACATTTAGAACATCTCTCCTGGTGCTCTCTCGGTGTCATCAATAACATATCTGTCAAATAATTGCCCATGGAGCAGTTTTTTGGGAGGGATTTGTTAATGCTTACCAATATTTTTGGACTGTCTCAGACTTGAGGAATTACATGTACGAATGTAAAACATTGGGGTCGTTCTCCTTTAAGTTGGGCTTCCTTTTTAAAAGCAGAAATAAGGAAGGAAACGACAACACGGCGCGATATCTATTGAAGGATCTTATGAAGAAAGACAAGGTTCCTAATTAAGCTCAGTAGATCTTTGATACTTTGATACACACACACACACACACACACACACACACACACACACACACACACACACACACTATACCAAGTGCGAATATTGTACTTTTTACTTCAGTATATTTTGATAACATTAGTTACTCAGGAAATATTAATACTAAATATATTCAATTAATCAATCATTATATTAAAAGGAGCTTACATATTAGCTTTAAAATGTTATATATTTTGAAGCTATTTATTTTGAAGTATTTTTCATTTTGACAAGTTTTCTAGTGCTTGTAACAGAGTATTTCTCCAATGTACTATTGATACTTTTACTAAATGTAAATGAATATTTGTGTAAAATGTGTGTAAAAAAATCATTTAAAAAAATCACAGATATTTTCTAGAAATCCAGTGAAACACTATTTTCCTGTGAGGTTCACCTGATGACATGCTGAAGTTGTTTACTTATTAAAAATAAATGTGTACCAATGATCATGCCGATCTCGCAGCTCTTGTCTCTGTAGCCGCAGCTCATCATCGTGCCCACTGTGTCGTTCACCATGGCAACTGAGCCTATATCATAGTCCTGCAGACAGAGAGAGAGAGAGACAGAGAGACAGACAGGTGTGTATGTGCTTCCTATTTATAATCTGGATACCAAATAACCTGCCTACACACATACTGTGCAAAGAGAAACTGCAGAATGTCACGTTGCTTCTAATCGGAGTCCGAGCAAAGGAAACGAGACAAAAACATCCCGAGAGATAAATGACCACATGGAGCGACTTCACAGCACTGATTAAAGATTTAGAGGTGCATTCTGGGAAACTAAAGCAGGTTGGGCAGCATGTTACTTCAGTTTGCCACAAACCAAAAGAGTGTAGAAATAGATTTGTTTTTGTTTTACCACGATACCAAAACGCAACGTTTATGGAAGTATTAAATCATATCTCACGTTAGACTGCAACTAATGATTATATTTATTATGAGTAGTATAACAAGTGCACACTGTTTAGCATTAGTAAAGCAATGAATTCATCATTTATAAAGTATTATTCCAACATGAATACTCATTAGTAACTCATTCATAAACCATTATAAATGTTTCATTCTTGATTTATAACTGTGTTTATGCGCTACCATATTATGTAATAAGCTTCTGATTATTTTCTCTATTAACTGATTGATTTTTAATTTTATTTTACTGTTTTATTCTTGCTTGTGGTAAGCACTTTGGGCTGCGTGACTATAAAAGGTACTTTATAAATAAAGTTGAGCTGCAAAAATAGCTAGAAGTGGTATCATAATTACCCAGAGCCTCAAAGTTACTACTCATATATTACAATTAACATGATTTAAAGAAGAAGCAGAAAAAATTCACATTTTTTAAACTGCAACCATTAACAGATTTTGCTTGAAAAGATAATTTAACAATATTTGATCAACTCCTGCTTAGTTTAAATATATTAGAACACAATATTCTCTAAATTCTTCATATGGTTTGAATACAAAAACTGTTAAATAACCTAGTTAAGCTATCAGATAGATGTAAAAAGTACACTATTTATATTAGATTCCACCACTGATGTAAATCAGAGAAAAGCATCAAATCCTCACATTTGAGACTCTTTAATTTGAAAAATGAGGATTATAGATCGTAAAAAAATAATCGCCAATTCATTTTCTGATGAAGCG
This sequence comes from Clinocottus analis, assembly GCF_023055335.1. NCBI lineage: Eukaryota > Metazoa > Chordata > Actinopteri > Perciformes > Cottidae > Clinocottus > Clinocottus analis. The sequence goes on along the minus strand of NW_027176207.1, from coordinate 17,874,609 downwards.
ACTTATTGTTGCAGCTCTGAACATGACCCTTCGTCATGTTGCTTCATATCATAGCAGCAGTGCTTTGGACTGACCCCTCTCCGGTGAATGGCCTCCTTCAGTAACTTCACCACGTCTTCGCCCTCCACTCCGGAGCAGTTGAAGCCTTTGGTCCAGCGGATCAGGATGCTCTGTGTCGAGAGAACATTTCATATGAAACACAGCTGGGAGGTTTGGGGAAACCAATCCCAGATTAAAATTGTATAGCGCGTGTGTGTGTGCGTGTGTGTGTGTGTCTGTTTGACCTTGTCAATTTCTTTCTGTTCGCAGGGGAAGGAGAAGGTGAAGCCCAGAGGAAGAGTTTGTCCCTTCAGATTCTGAGACACGAGGAAGTCATTGAGACAGGCGGCGAGGTGGTCGAACAGCTGGACGGAAAGAAAAACGGATATTTATCGTCTTAAAAAAGATGTATACAGTATGTATAGATAGTAGGTGTGTCTTTTTGGCTCCGATCATCATCCAAGTCACTCAATATTGCCTGATCCGATACTTATATTTACCGTAATGACGCAGCTTCTCATTGCACACTCGAGCTACAAGATGCATAACTGATCCTTGATTTATCCCCAAAGACATTTTAGTGTCAAATATGTTCAGTAAACATACATTTCCATTTTATGGAACGATATTCTTCTACTCTGGTTCATCTTAGAGGTAAATATTTGTGCTTTTTACTTCACCACATTCAGCTATAGTGATGGGTTTGGTCCTAATTATTTATTTTTTTTGTGCGGCGGAAATGGGTTTGCATACCATTGTGTGTGTGTGTGTGTGTGTGTGAGAGATGGAAAAAACTGCTCCCGTGAATCTATTTGTGGAATTAATTTGAAGTAAAACATGTTCTCATCTTAAAATGTTGTTTCTTTAAATGCAGCGTCACCTCTTCTCCGGTTCCCAGCATCATTTCTTTCGGGATGGTACAGATCCGACTGTCCATCTTCAGCACCTTCTGCTCCTCATCCATCAGGCGGACATGAAGCACCCGGAAGTTCGTTCCACCGAGATCCAGCGCCAGGAAGTCGCCTTTCTCTGCCAAGGAGGAAGGAAGAAAGGAAAGAAGGAAGGAAGGAAGGAAGCGCGTCGGTTGATCGTGGGGCAAGTGTTACGCAATTGAGCGTAAAGAATCAGGAATATGAAAATAGGATATTGAGAATAATCAAATAAAAAGGTACCGGTCCCATCCGGAGTGGCCCTGACGAAGGTGGGTAGCATCTTGACAGGCGCCTTGTGGTGAGTGTGTTTCCCCAAACCTCGAACCAGATCCTTCCTCAGCCGAGCAGAAACCTCCTGCAGCTTCTCCAGAGACAGGTCGAGCGGCTGCAGGTACTTCTGCACCTGCAGAGAGAGAGAGCGGCGCCAACATGTTACACAAAGTCCACTTTTCTGAATGAGGCTTCCCTCCCTTTCTGTCTTCTGTCCACAAAGTTTTTTATGCCAATAAATCAAAAATTTAAAAAAATCTAAATGAGAGAAAGCGTTTCAGTTTGGAACAGCCATATGTTTTATATACGAGCTTGCTTCATTTGTTTGTTTCTTTACATTTTTTTTTCCAACAACAAAACAACATATATGAGAAAAATGAATAATACACTTTACATAAAATAAAACATAAATAAGAAAGTGAAGGTAGAACATAGTTCACACAATGTATCCACAAGATGGCATCGTTTCCTCAAAATCGTCACTATCAAACTCGAGACACTGCAACTGTAAAATGGTATTTGAAATTAATTTTTAAATTGTCGTTTCCGTTGCTGCTGCTCTGCAGCTCTTTGGGTTGCTACGCATGAAAAGACATTTCAAATAAACCTGAACAACGTCGTCCTACCAGTTAGAAAGCGGTACATATTTTAGTAATATGTGTGGCTTGTATGAAAAAGCTGACAAGGATCTTATCTAACAACCAACAGTCCTCAAGACAAAGAGAACTCCTGAGCTCAGAGAAGAGGCGGGGTTTGACCCCGTTGCTGCGGATCGTGTTTCATGAATGAACTTCCTCACTTATGTCTACAGTGATATTTTGACAGGTGACATGAATATACATCAGTTATTTAATGTGCACTGAACTGTCAAAACATGCCAACGCCAACATTTCGGCCTTCATATGACGACAGAGAATATCAGCAAATCTCCCTTGAGCCCGGTTTTTTGGCATCATAAGTATGCCGAAGTAGTAATGAGACATTCCTCTTTACAGAGTAACCACGGACCTACGGACAACGGTCACCGGATCACTTTAACACGGAGGAAAACTTACAAACGTGAGGATTCTGGGGCAAGTTCTGAAGCCTCTTTTTATTGATTTGATGGTTTATGGACAATGATCTCCTCGGGAAGTGGAAGTCACAATGAATACTATTTCATGTTTGTGCGTTTTTAAGAGTAATAACATAAAGACCAGGAACCACCTGAGTTCATTTCAGAGGCAGAGAAGATCAAAGAGTGAGATAAAGGAAGGAGGTCATCGTGACCTGTGACTAATTCGCCTCGTTAGTGAAGACATTTCAGCGAGTCTGCGTATAACGAGGAGCCGGAAGACGAGCTCGCTAAAGTGAGGTACAGGTGGGGAAGAGCTTCAGTTATATAACGTTGTTTTGTGATTTAGCACCTCCACGTGAGTAAAAGTGTCACGACACATGATGCAGTTTCTAATTTATACCCAATCAGAGAAGTACAGTGGCTTCAGTGTTTAGATTATTGGCCAATCAGGAGAAGTGTTGCATGCAAGTAAAACAATACATTAAAAAAAGGAGACGCTGACGCAGGAGAAATGTTCTCTGTTAGAGTCCACACCCAAAGATTTTCCAGCTCTGCATTATGTGTCGGCAGATCTCAAGGATAAAACACTTTGTGGTGAATAAATAGAGTTTGTGTTCTTCTGTGTCTCAGTGTTCGGTTCCTGAGAATCGATTATTTGTTATTTAATTAAAGTTTAAGAAAAATAACATCAAACCCTCTTCTGACATTGGATGGCTGACCAACTTGACCTCAGTCTGGATTTAAGCCAACACAAAGAGCTTTAATCCCTGTAATTCAGTTTCACCTAGTTGTCTGTTGAAGGGGACGTATAACCTGCTGTTACATTTCAATGTGGTCCAAAAAGACGAACATGTGTCGTGTTAATATGCTCAAACATTTCTAGAAAAACAAAATGTTTCAGAGTTACATTTTGCAGGAAGAGGCCTGGCCGGCCTGACATGTTATGATCCTCTGGAGATGGCAGCAACAATTCACACTTCTCATCCTGTTTTCCCACTTCGGTTAAAGCTGCAGAAACATTGTTCAGATTTCAAAAGCTGCACCGAGAAGGGAACGAACAAACTGCAACTCCAACACGCTCTACACACAGTATGGCGTACAGGTGGGATCACACCTACAGAAGACCTTCTTTCACAACTTGTATGCCGCAACTTCCAACTTAGAGACTAAAAACCACAAAGTCAGATTAAATCAGAGGTGTATGACTTGGTAGTTTTGTAAGGGTTGTAGGGGAGACATATGGGAATGATGTGCAGTTTCCTGTTGTGTTTCTATGGAGTGCCTTTGTGTGTCTTTATTGGCTCCTCCCAAAAAAAAAAAGAACTTTCTTTTTGGATAATAAAAGTAACCTTCAACTTGAGCACAAGAGCGGCGCTGTTATTTAAAGGTGTTCACAGAAACAAGAGTTTCTATGAAGCAGTAAGGCCACAAAGGGGGGTTCTGGGTAAGAACAACGCCCACAGAGGCTTTCAGAGGAACAAACATTTCTGTGACAATGTTCAGGGTACAAAACCTATTTCAAGAGGTCCTCGATTACTGTAAAAAGGCTGTGACTTTTTTTATGTTCGTGATATATATATATAAATATATTATTGCTGCTATTACACATAGTTTGTATATGTCCAATGAGACATTGGGGGCTACATAAAGAAGTGACATTGGCTAACTTTAAAGGGGCGCTCTAGTTTAAAATAAATTGGGAAGTGGTCCCCAGCTATGTTAGTGTGCTTTTGGCACAGTAGAGGTTTGAGCTAAATGCTAACATCAAGCAACATGCTAACAAACTCCCATGTGCACATCTTCGTTTAGCATACTAATATTTGCAAGTGAAATGAATGGAAATGTTTTGCACACATTTAGTCATCAAACGATTCACCAAAACTACAGACACAGGACGCTGTTTGTGTTTTAAGCTTTGTTGACATATTGGTACATCCTACTTTATTTTTTACGTTGGGTTTTGTTTGTGTCCTCAACCAAACCCTCTTTAACCCAATATTGAAACCTCCTGAATCCAGACACACCTGAAGCAAACATGTCCTAACAACTGTGTGGGTGAACTTGTGAAATGCGTCTGGGCAGGATGTGTGTTTGTGTGTGTTTGTGTAGATTTAGGTTTCAACAAGGAGGCTTGGGTTGGTTCCCCTACCTACCACACCAGTTTGCGACATGATAGCATATGGCTAACATTTTGTTGGCAGCCATGTTGTTTTTTCTTTACTGTAAGTGTCTGAAATAGCTCAGGCAAGTTTCGACAGTCCAGTAATAAAATCACGGAGGAGCAGTGGATAATAAATGGTACTAAACCTAGCTGAGGCTACACTCGGATAGCAACCAGGACCGGCTCCCGCATGGACCCTCTTCAGTCCTGAATCGGGTATTTTCTCAGGTGAACTGTAAACCCACACAATGATGTCGTGAGTTACTTATGTGCTAACAACTAATGTGCTCATAACTAAAGTTAAACTAACATATTCATCCATTCCTGACACCTTTGCTCCTGCAAACAGCACTCTCCAAACTCTTTATATCAAAGATATTTTAAACTAGCTTCAACATAAACTGTTTTACAAAATGTGTGTCCGTGTGTGTGTGTGTGTGTGTGTGTGTGTGTGTGTGTGTGTGTGTGTATACATACAAATAAATTAAGCATTTTCTTTATTTCATCATTTTTGTTCCATTTGAAATTTTTTTTTTCATAATTTGTATTGTCTTGTTTTTTTTATTATGTTTCTACTTTTTGCAGACATCTTTTTCTGTGTATTCTCACTTACGAGAAAGCACATGATATTGCATTTGTTTATATGAAGTGGGCTGTATAAATAAAGTTGTATTATTGTTATTAAACCTGGTTCCAGCACCATGGTACCCGGATCAGGTCTGGACGCTGTCTCTGCAGACAGCAACACTGTAAACCATTATCTGTCATGACTTACAGTAGCTTTCCAGAGGTGTGTTTGCGATCCCCTCCTCCCTTCCACCACACATCCTCCTCCTCCTCCTCTCACGTAGTTATCTCTTCTCTTTCTTTCGTGTCTCTGCACGCTTGCTGCTGTTTTTTCCCGAAATGAATGAGTCACTCACTCCATTCCTTTATTATGACTGACGGTTTAGAGTATGTAAAGACATCCTTTGCATTGGCTTTCACCAGCCTGCGATTCATCACGGTGCCAACGTGCCCTGGAGCGATGACCCAGTGGTGAAAGAAGTAAAAGTAGCGATACCAAACTGCCTGAAATAATATAAAATAAAAGTCTTGAATACAAGTTGTATTGGAGTATAAAAGTATTAGCATCAAAATGTAGTCATTTGCAGAATAATATATATGAGTGTTTGAATTATTTTTTCATATTGCAGAAAAATGAAGGTAGGGTATATACTCTATCTAACTTATACTGCTGTACATTTCCACTTGGGGATTATTAAAGTATTATTAACATACTAATATTCAAATTTCATTTGTGAAATATATATTTTATCTCCGATAAATTCAAATCAATTACACCTAAAATGTAGGAAAATAGGTTACAGGAAATGGAATTAACCAAGTAAAGTACAAGTACATCAAAATAGTATATAGTCAGTGAGTAAATGTACTTCATGATTGACTAAAATTAATCAGCAGGGTGGAGTTTTCTAGTAACACAGAAGAGTTTTGGGTGTGAATTTGTCCTCTGAGGTTTTTCAAAATAAACCTTCTGAACTTTTAATCATGAAGCCGAAAACTGGAAGTCTTCTATTGTAATATTAAACTAATAAAGTTACGTAATTACTGTTCATCGTACACTGAATGATCCTGTGACTTGACGTCTGCATGAATCAGACTAATAAAGTCTTTGATTTCTTCATCTAAGAATCCTCCCAGCAACAACACTGACTTCCCAAAACAGGCTGTTTCTTGTACCTGTGAGTAACACGTCTGAAACGATGTCTTCATGTGTTGTTGTCCATTTGTATTAAATACCAATAGCGCCGTCTGCATTCTAATTATTATCTTTGTTTGTAATGTTTTTCAGTGTTGATATAATTAAGATATTTGAGTTATACCTCAGTGTAAAAGTACTCCACTACAAGTAAAAAAGTGTTAAACTATGTAGTTATTTGGCAGAATGAGGCCCATCAGTGTGACAATCTGGACAGTACCTTATCTACAATACATCATATTTTATAAAATGAGTACATATTATCAGATGTAAAACCTTCATATTCACAGTAACTAGCTACCAGATAAATGTATAGTAGAAATACAATATTTGTCTCATATAAAGTAGCTTCAAATGGAATACTCATGTAAAGTACAAGCAGCCAACATTATGAAGTACTTGAGTAAATGTACTTTGTTACTTTCCACTACTGCCTTTGGTTTTAACATAACTTCTCTTATTTTAATTTAATTTATGCATAACTCTTTTTTTTTTGTACAAAGCCTGAATGTGGTGTTGTTGTTTTCAAAAGGACTTTGCGTCTCTGCGTTTGGTAAATGTTGCAGAATTTAAAAAACTCACATATCAGAAGATCTTTCCTGACATAAACTCCTCCGGTGTCACGTACCTTACTGAGCGCGTCCGGAGGGATGCCGTCCGTGTGCAGAGTCGCGGTGGCGCCGCTCATTTTGGCCTCCTTGAAAATCGGTGCGCTGCGCTCGCTGCTCATCTGGACACAAGAGTTTAAAAGGGTCAAGTTCACCCGAAATACAAAACACACAGATATTGTCAAAACGCTGGTGGCATTAAAAACCATGCATGTGAGACTTCTGCCCACACATTCATGTATTTGATGGAAACTAATCTTTTTTTGGAGGGTGGGGAGGGGGGGGGGGGGTGAAACGAGACTAAGAGCCTCAATGAGTGAAGAGGAAAAGTCAGAGGATCACTAAAGTCAGTACGATGGATCATCTGAGGACAATAAATGGCTCGTACGACATTTCCGTCTTAAACAAAGCGGTGGATTGACAGACTTAACAGCCACATGCATACATTTGTCATGCTCTGCTGTTTGTAGGCTCACCTTAGGCCAACGTTGATGTTCAAGCCTGAAGCCAATCAGAGTCCTGACAGGATGAAATACACCTAAAAATCATATTTTTTAGGTGAGTAATCTGTAAATAAAAACTGCTACCGATATATCATTTTTTGTTTTTTTAGCCCCGAGTAGTGTCTGCATGTTTTATTCACTGCCTCTGAGTGATTTTGGCATTTGGAATAGTAAGAGGACACCGTTTAGTGACCTATTTGTGAAAGAATGAAACTGAAAGTATTCAAATTCAGTTTAATACATGGATTGTTTGAAGAAAAAAAATATCACCTAATCAGAGGTTATTGTCAACGTTTCAGAGATCTTACATTGTGACTCAAAATGACTAACTACTGTCCAGGAATGTAAATAAATCACCTAGAATCCTTTTTTTCTCTCAAGATCATGTGGTTTAGAGTATTTAGTTCCCACGCATGAAGGTCAAGTGACACACAGAAGAGGAACAAGTCCTTATTTCACTTCCACCTGTTGTCCATCACGCTGGTCCAAACACGCTGTAATGCATACATATAAATACCCAAACGAAAGTAAACTTTAAACGGGAATGCATCCAACCAATGTGCTGGGAGAGGCAGCGGTAACCAGAAACATCCCCATGTGAGTTTATCTGGTAAAGGAGGCGTCTATCTTGGGAACTGCATCATCAAAAGAACCTAAAAGTCCCGTAGCACCGAGGTCAGGAGTCACATATTGAGGATCCATTGAGCATTGAGATTGAGCACATGGAGTTGACCTCTTAAACACAGGGTCAGATCAGAGTTCATCCCATACATCAGAGAACATTATCTGAAACTGAATAATGAAAATAAAATAGTATGAACCAGCAAGCGCTCAGCAAGCACTTGCAACTAATAATTGCTGTTGTAAATGTTTAGTTGAGGATATTGATCGTCAAACAGGCGATGCTGATTTTTTTTGACTGAATCCATCATAATAATTTCTGTCCACAGAACTATAAAAAGGTGCTCGTGTTAGATAATGTATCTAAATTCTGGCCCAGTAGAAAAACATCATCTAAGCCCGGATTATAACTTGAAAGCTGCACTAATTCATATTTTCTTTTCAACATCAAATGTGTCATCAAATGTGGATCAAATGTGTCGCAAATCGCTGGTAAATATTAAAGGGCTCAGATCGGGACATCCACAGTGATTACTAATCTAGAGTATTTAGCTGCTGAGTGTTGACGTACTTCATTTCAGAAGGACACTGTACTTTTATTTATTAAGCTTAGGTTATTATATATGATGATGAATGAAGTGGTACATTGTTGTAGTTAGTTCCACCTCAACAACATTAAAGAAACACGAAACCAATTCATAATAATCCAATAGTTAAATATATTGGCTGCATAATTAATGTATTGAATTGTAATACTTTAAGTCCTCTGTGTTGCAAATACGTTCATTCTTCATTGAAGTAAAGGGTTAAGTGATACTTTTATACAACAAGTTTTTGGGTGCAGTGCCCCTTTAACCACGTTACAGGAAACACAGCGGTGCTGCTGAAGTTTAAATCAACCAAGAAGAGGATTTTGGTTTATATGATTGTAACTGTCCTCGTTAGAGTGAATGAAAACCTGCGAGACTCACTTTTCTTCCACTTGGATGCAGAGTGTCTTTGTGCAGGTTGTATTTTAGCCACGCCCCTTAGAGTCTCACCTGAGCAGGAACAGAGCAGATGACATGTTAAGCTCTGGCTCACGTCAGCTGCTGTCTTTTGTTTGTGTTCCCACATAGAACTGACAGTATGGGTTGTAATTTAAACTTTAAAATAACATCACACCGACTGGAACAGCAGAAACAGAGATTTACGCACTTTAAGAGGGTTTAAGAGAGTCAGGTTTCTGAAGGCAACAGACAAACAACACCAGACCAGTTGGTTCATGAACAGATGAATAAATAAAAAGGGCAACATTACTAGTAAAGTCACACAGGGTTAAATGAGGACAGCGGATCCACATGTGAAGAAACAAGGAGGATGAGAACACGTTTTCATTCAAAGAGAAAGGCATTTTCTCAAACGGGCATCCACAGTTTCATGCTTTTATGAGCTTTGGCTTCATTTTTCCAAATTACTGGAACCCACTTTCTCTCTCTGAACAGCTCCTCTCACAGGTGAAAACACGTGTATCTTTACACAAGAAAAGACGAAGCAAAGTAACTCACCTGTGTGTTCAGCGCCGCTCGGACAGAAGGCAACTTCCTCGAGGAATACGAAACGAGTGCGAGAGCTCAGTGCGAGTTTACACCCACTTCTTCTGCAGCGGCAATGTCGCAACAAGAAGAGGCGCGACGATGGATCCAAACAGCTGATTTCACAAAAGAAAACCGGCTTTTACGCGCGTCACGAGAGAAGAGTTGAAATGTCTCTCCGCGCGTAAAGACGCACGAGGAGCGCAGAGTCTCCGTAATGCATCCACTGTAAAGTAAGCGGCATCAACGATGCGTTGACATGCATTCACAGCTGCGAGTTACCGACTCAAACAACTGGAGTTTGGCATTAGTGGAGGTACAATTACTCAAGTGATGTACTTAAGTACACAAGTATATATATTTGATCTTTTTTTTACTTTAAAATATTAAATGCAAGACTTCTACAGCAGTTTTGCTCCTTTTACTGAAGTAACACGGCTGGTTGGACTACATACTTTGAGCACATTTATCATAATAAACGTGGTTTCAACCAATTAGTGAAACCCTTCATGTCAAGCAGTCCAGAACATAGTGTGTCTAATAGTTAAGAACTGTCTGTTTCAGACAGATTGGAATCCACTGAGTCCACCAGACAGGTTGTGCCAGTTTTTCCGGTCCAAGAGTTCGATCAATGTCTCATTAGGAGTCTTTACTTTAGTTTTTTTTCTGAGCAAAATGCAAAAAGGGAAGAAATGTGTTGTTCATTACAAACATCTTATTCTCAACTAACAGGAAATACTATTACTTGATGAATAAAAAAAGTTTTAAAGACGAAGCCTCATGTCAAATCTGAACATAAACATACGTTAAAAAAATAAAATGTATATATATTTGGTTGTATTTTTCCTACGTGTCTGACAAAGAATTCTTTCTACCTTTCAGGACTCAGGTGAAAGTTTGTCTTAAAGCTACAGTCAAGTTTCCATCCACATTTAGCACAAATGTGAAGAGAATATTTGAAAATTGGCAGACAAAGAAAAAGCAAAGTAAAGCACCACCACTGTTGATTGATGGAGATAAACAGTCGGTGAAGCCAACTGCGGTAAAAAAATAAATAAATCCAGAGTTAATATAAAATTATCTCTCGCTCCACCTCAACGAACTACAACAAAAAGATGCTGATTTTACATTCATGCACGAGTAATAATAATCTAATGTATCATCGTATATCAGTGACACGTTTCTACTTTTAGGTACATTTTCCTTATTTACTTTGACAGAGGTTACACCTTCAATGCAGGACTTCAACAGTATTCTAGTAGTACTTTTACTTGTAGTAAAGGATCTCAATGCTTCTCCACCACCGCTGTTACGGCAGCACATTAACGTCCAAGGTGTCAAGAGTCACATGTACAACCATCACAGGTGGAAAGTGTACGTGTGGGTGTGTTTGTGTACTTTTGGTCCTGAAGTGTACACAGATAGTTTCATTTTTTTTACTTCACACTCAAACAGCTAATTTGAACTCGACTTAGTAACGATTCTCCTAAACTTCGACCCTAATTGGTGCAACCGAACATTGAGACAGAGACTTGCGCAACTCAACAGCTCGTTGCTGCATTGCAACAAAGTCTCACAGGAAATTCAAGTAGAAATGTAACGACGGCCGCCTGTTGCACACAAAGGACGAGACAAGCTGTATCTGTGTGATTAGTTTTTTCTTCTCAAGGACAAAATAAGAAAAAAATAACATTGTTTCACCCATTAAAACATAAGGTGTGTATCTCTTCCTTCAATGAACCAACATGTGTGACCAGTGTGTTACAGTGAGTTTACTTCTATTAGCAAATTCCACTCTAAAGTGCTGATACAGTATTTAAGGTCGATACAAAGACAAAAAAACCCAACAACAAGCGAATTGTATCTCCATCAACTTAATATTTCGGGGTGATGAATGTGGTCCAAAAATAAACTACTTGAAGACGAGAGAAACTGGTTTTACAGGACAGTGTTTAAGCTGCTTAAGTGCACATTTGATCGTCACAAATGGAAATTGATTCCCCCAAAACATACGTTATGATGACTTTTGCCTCCACCAGGAAGTTTCTGATCTAAACAGAGTTTTCAGGCTTCAACTTAATTGCACTTCCAGTCCAGTTGACATAGTGGAAAACAGGTGACGAGGGATCTTACAGGAAATGGGTTTGAATCCCATTTCATGGGGTAACAAATGTGAACCGTTTACAAACAGATTGGATCAAATCTGGTAATTTCACAATTCAAGGACTTTACAATACAATTGCAGATTTGCAGTGAGCAGACTGATTTAATCTTCTCTCAGAAGGAATATTTGCAGGGCTTTATCCGGGTCTCGATCTTTCCACTGATGTTTTGAGTTTGAGTTTAAGTGCGTTCTCAGTAGCAGACTGGAAATTAAAAACCGGATGGTCTCTGATTTTCTTTATCATGAATTATTTATTAATTGAATATCTTTGGGTTTAGAAATTTTGGTTGGATTTGAAGATGTCAACTTTTTATATTTTCTGCTGTTTTCTTTAGGACAAACCAAATAATTGATTAAGAAAAAAAGATAAGAAATAATAATTCTTTTTTTAAGAAAAGATACTCTGCGGATGAATCGATAATGAAAATAATTCTTAGTTGTCGGCTATAATTCAACAAATGTTGTTTCCATTCTTCTGGCTCTGGTGGAGGAAGATGACGTCAGCCTCCACAGGTCTGACTGGCTGGTTGTTCGTTCAATCACATGTGATTCAGAGGTCTTGTGACACTTAGCTTGTATTATCGGCATTAGCTAAACAGATCAACACGCGGTAGCTAGCATGTGAACGTTAGTACAGTTAGCGCAGTACATTTCCAGTATTGTGTTTGTAAAGCGTTTTAGAGTAACATGCTGTTTTTACATTATACATTAGCATGACGATGATTTAGCATATTTACATGCTAACATTGGCATGCTTCATGTTAGCATTTACACATGCTAACACTTAGCAAGTCAGCGTGCCAATATTTGGCATGTTGCGTTTTCCTTTTATAAACTTAAAGGGTTTTGACCTGCAGGGTCCCGAGATGAAACATCAGAGGATTAATCTTTTAGAGAACATGAATACCTTTACTAAGTTTCATGGCAATCCATCCAATGTGCGTTGAGATATTTGAGAGGTGAGTGGTGGACCGATGGACAGTTTTGCCACCAATTAGCGGGACAAACAATAACTTTGCTTCTCATATTTCAAGTTGAAGGCCAGTAACATTTTGTTAGAAGGAATTTGAATCGACACAGAACTGAAGCAACATAAAGGAAATGTTTCAACACATAAAGAGGTAGTCTGAAACACCTTCAACACATACAAACGTTAAATTTAGTGGCACGAAAAGAGTCGAAATAAGGCTCCTTTGAACAAATTGTCAGATTTTGACAATTCAAGTGGGGTGGTGTTCAGTTTTTAAAAAAAAAAAACAGTCTTTTTTTTTTGTAATCGTAATGTCACGTCCAACCTGATGGGGTCTTGAGTTAAGGCTCTGGTTTCCAGTATTATCAGTCATCACCGCCGGCCTGCAGGAGGCCGTCCTCATCTCCGTCTTTGACGGAGCGTCTTGGTTCGCTGCTGTTTTTTGAAGTCAATAAGGCAGTCGGTGGCCTCTGAGATCGGAGTGAAGGCTCTGATGGGAGAGTTGCCGATCTTGAGTGCTGAAACACTGCCACCCTCGTCCTCGTCCTCCTCGTTATCATCATCATCCCGCAGATCAATGACGTCTCTAAAAGTGAACAAAGACGCAAGAAATCAAGGCTCGTCAAAGAAAACAGAAAACATTCGTTCAAACTGGAACGAGACCGTTTTACCTCTAAATAAGAATATAAGTCACCTGGACGTCCACTTTTAATTATTTACTAAACTTATATATGTTCCCCGCAGTTTGCATTGAAACAGATCGGGTATCATTTAGTTGTCAATAAATAAAGTTTTCTTTGGCTCTGTTCATATGCAGTTCTAAGATAACATCTAATATCTTCAAACTTTGACCTGATCATCACGCAAAAAAAAGGTCAAAATGATTGAATTATAACATTATTTAAAACTTCTTTTCACCACTTTCAAATGTTATTCCCTTTATACAGTTGTAAACTACATTTATAGATACTTAAAAGTCTTTGTAACCTGATTCACATGACAGAATGTCCTCACATTGCTGACTCTGACTGACTGTCTGAGGTCACTGTAAGAGACTCTGGTTCAAAATGTCCACAAAAAAAAAAAGAATATTGTAACTCAAATCATAATGTCACAGCGTTTCTGAGACGTCTTTACCCCAGCTGCAGTTTGGATCCAGATGGCCCGGCCTCTGCGAAGACAGAACAACAACAAGTCAGTCAAAATGTGAATGTTTATTGCTGATGATTTTTTTTTTTAGGCTGAAAAACTAATATAATTACATATTATTAATTAAGAAGATGATTACTCATTTATGAATCATTGTGTCAATGATTCATTCATCCTGAATTGTGTAAAATTACAGAAAAACAATAACAGTTACTTGTTTTCCTTTAATCAACCTTTACAAATGTAAACTTTGAATAACATATTAAAGAAAAGCAGGGAAGTCTTCATATTTTAGAGGATGTAAAAAAGAGAATTTTCTTTACATTTTCTGGAGCTCTGGCACAGAAAATGTTGCTTTCTGCTGTTAGCATTTAGCTCAGAGCACCACTGGGTCCAAGTCCAGCGTCACAGAGCCGCTAGCACGACTACAGTCTCTAAGTCTACGACTTTTAAGACTTTTAGACTCACCCGAATCTCTGCTCTCCGTTTGCTCCAGAGCCGACAGCAGATTTCCCTTCTGGAAGGAAATATAAATATATAAAAAGTTATTCTGTATCTGCGTCAATAGATCAAATCCAAAACATAACAAAACAAATGCGAAACGGGTATAATCGCATGTTTTTCAATTCTCAATTTTTTTTAACCTCGTGTGAGTAGATTCATATCTTGTGTACTTTTATCATCGCTGCATAAGTAAGTGAGGCTTACTGCTGTGTTCTTTGATGCCTGCTGCTGGATGCAGAACTCTGTGTGCCGGCTGTAGTCTCTCAAGGGAACGGATTTCTGACAGATGTAACATTTCTCTTGATTCCTGCAGAACATAAAACTGTATTTAAAATACAAATAACAAAACAGAACCTGTGTGAAAACCCTGAGCTGTTCCTGTAACAGGTCATACCTACTTACTTGCCAGTGTTGGAGGGTTCATACGTCTCTTCAGCAGTCGCCTCTGCTCTCCTCGTTCTTTTCCTACGAGGCTTTAATGACACTATAAAGTGAACAGGAAGTAGTCCTTTTTAAACAAGCAACCCAACAACGCTGACAATAATCAAATGGATATTAACAGTCACACAAAGACGAACATTCAAATAAAACATTTTCATCCAAAACTGCAGTTTACATCAACTCTATCTAAATGTTTTCCAAAAATAAAAAGACAGGCGTGGTTAAAAGAAAGCAGATAAGATAAAAAGGAGAAAAGAAAAAAAAAATGGCACTTGACAGCCGTGAAGTGTGATAAACAACGTAAAGTTTCCGTCACCTTGGAAGCGGACTTTCTCGGGCATCCTCTCCTCCAAGATGGCCACCTCTCCATCGCAGTACGCGGCGTGCCTCTCGATCTCCCTCGCCGGGAAAGACCCCTGACAGATGGGACAGTTCACTTTGGTCTCAGCGTTCTGAAGGAGGGCAGCTGGTTGCAGTCTGGGAGACGTGGACCTTCGAAGCCCAGGGTCCTTTATCTCCTCAACATCTGGATCCCGCTCGTCCTCCTTCATCCTCTCTTTTGTAACATGTTGTCCTCCAACATCCCGGCTGCTCGCAGGGATGTTCCCCTCTGTCTTTATGTCCACTGCGGATGAAAACATGATGCAAACGCATATTTCAGATTATTTCCTCACGATAACTTTGGCCACACCACAACCAGGTCGGTGAAATTAATTTCAAAACAGACATGAAACTACAAATATGGGTTTCAGCTCTATTTGTTAAAAGGTTCAATGTGTAAGATCTGGCCAGAATTTTTGTTTAAAAACATCAAAAATAATTAACAGATTTACAGAGATATCTACTCAAATGAGCACATTTCACCCAAAAGCTTTTACACACCAAATAAACCAATGACACAGAAATGAGTAATATTTAGTGAATATTTCCGATCAAAACAGTTGCAACACTTTCTCAATAAATTTATTATATCAATTTATTTTAATATATTTATTTGTTTAAGTTTCCTTTTCCAGACGCGCTCCGTTTACCAGGGGGAACTTAACTTTACACACTTACAAAGGCTTTTATTGTGAAAGGTGATCGCGGACGAAGTTGATCTGTTATCACTGTTGAAAGAGTTATCATTCTTGCCTCTGCGTCGTTGAACACTTAAGTGTACATTTTAAATACGTCCGTTTTTAAACACTGTGATTGGTTGATGCATTTATTCACGGTGCAAAAGCAGAGAAAAAAATGACGCTGCCTTCTCACACGCTGTTGTTTTTGTCCCAAGTACTTTCACACAGTTTGAAAAGACATTATGGCATTTAAATTAATCGCACGATGACAAGCGCGTAAAGGCCTAAAGCGTGCAGCCTTACCATCCACCTCCATCTCCTCCTCCTCCTCCTCCTCCAGCTCATCCCCGGCTGGAGAATCGACTTGCAGAATCATCTCGACCTCCGGCGGCTCAGGACTCTTTTTACTGGCGAACTGAAACCCGAGCTGGAGAAAACGTTGTCAATATAAAAGAGGAGGAAGTGGTAAACTAGTTGGTATTCTATGTGATCTTTTATGGCGCTGTGGTGACACGTGATCCTGTGTCCGATCTTTGAAAGACGTGCGATAGCAAAGCCATCTGCCGAGTGTGTTAGTAATGTGAAGCAGGAAAAAAAGTGTTGATTCCACTTTTTCAGAATGAAATTTCATTTATGTCGACCTAATGTACAATTAAATACACCATAAAGTACACACTAATTATTATAAAAGACAGAACTTTAGAGTTTATTCTTTACGACGTCTTTTACGGATATGATCAGTTTCTTCATGTTTAAATGCCACCGGTCTGCAGGTGTCCTGTTTTAGTGAGACTCCCCACACACTGTGAATCTATCCTCCTCATGAACTTGATAATCTACAGAATCGAAGCACAAGCAGAGTATTTAAACTCACCTCTGCCCCTGCGTCAGGATCCCTCAGCAGATCCTGCGTCCTGTCATCGTCGTTGTCGCTCAGTTGGGTTTCTGTTGTGACAAAGCAGAGAGACTGTCAGCTGTCAGATTGTTTTTTAATAAAAAAAAAGGTTAAGTAATCATAGAAGAGGCCAGTTACATCACCAGGTGAGAACTTAAAAAGATTATTCTGCTGTTAATTGCCAACTCTTTGCTTTATAATACTTTAAGCTAGACAACCATTATCAGAAAACTCTCGTTGCTGATGTAAAACACCTGTTGAGAAAACACAAATAAACTTCACCACATGATAACTTCCTCCAGTAGTTCAAGCACATCAGGAAAATGAGGAGCTTCAGTACCTGGGCAAACCTCACAGTCATCAGTATCCCCCTGTCCTTCCTCTCCCTTCTTCTCTTCTTCGCCCTCTCTTTCCTCCTCTTCATCCTTCTTGTCTTCTTCGTCCTCCTCTACCTCAACAGAAAGTGGATCAGCAGCCACATTTTTGCTTCTCAGTCTGAGGCCTCGCCTGGAAGAAGTGTTTAAAATAAATAAAACGTCAGTTCAGAAGCGCTCTCGTCAGGTTAGTAGTTCAGTCCTATTTACTAAATTCTAGTCTAATCATTATTAACTAGTGACATCTAGTGGAAGAAGTACATCACTGTGCTGTTACTGCAAACAAAGCCACTTCTGTACAGGAAGTATGTGTAAAAAAGCTGGAGATGCTCACAGCTGATAAAACATTTAAATAAATGCTTGTGGACAGAGCAAACTGTAAATCAGGTTTATGTTCCTACAAAACAGAAAGTACATTAATTTATTGTACACCCACGAGCAAAATAGCACATAAGGACACAGTATAAATGTAGCATTAGCTCAGGTGGTCAATAGTAAATGATTAAGACACAATCTGAGAATTTTGAGACTGAAGAGCAACCTCGCTGCCTACCTCTTTGCCTCTGTGTTTCATCCTGTGTGACCATGGAGGCTAACAGGATGCTAAAAAGACATATTTCCATTGTAGTAATAGAGACAGTAAAGTTCTCGCAGGTTTTTACCTTCGAGAAACAAGCTGCTGAGGGGATTCAGCCGACGACTCCGGTGATGGGGATTTCTAGAAAGAACACATACAGCTTGTTGAATGAATCTAGTATTTTTTTGAAAAAAAAGTGACACAAGAGGGGGAAGCTCAGTACAACCAAACTCTAAATAAGGAAGTTTAGGTGACCAAATGTTACATTAAACTTATATGTACAGAAAAAGGGTTTTAACACGGACAACGGCGTGGTCGCAACCTGTCAATCACTAGGTAGCCCCGCCCTAAAGCATACCTTACTTTATGGTCTATTTGACCTGAAATGGACCATAATTAACAAAATGAACATCATGCTTTATTGAAGAAGACTTGAAACAAGAGATTGAGAAACTAAACATGTTTACAATGTTTACCAAGAGAACAAGTCAAGTGAAGTAGAGTCATTTTCTCATAGACTTCCAAACAATCAGATTTCTTATTGCAACCTGAGTCTTCGCCTCCTGCTGGCTATAAAGAAATCAACTTTAAGGCACTTCAGCATTGGCTTCACTTTTAGAATCAGAGGCTGGCAATAACACCAACGGTCCGTGAATCATTTTATGAATGACGATTTTGCTATAGATTGAATTTCGTGCATATGGCTCCGCTCGGGGCTCTTCTTCCCACTACTTCTGCTTACAAATTGTAAATTGAAAAAAATCATTATTGTACCTCGCGCTGTGGCAGGACAGCCTCCCCCCACTCGGCCTTCCTGAGCAGACACCTCTGAGCCTGCTTCAGACTCTTCTCATACACCTCCATGTGACCCAGGATCACCTGACAAAGAAACAGAAGCAAAAGTGAAGGATTAGATAACAAATTTGTACAATTTTGATTGCATGTGTATTGTTTGTATTACTGAGTTAACAATATGATTAATAAAATAATTTTGCGCTATCCTAAATTTAATTTTACATAATACAAACTGAAAGATCTTTTAAATCTGTTTCAAATCATATTCACTGTTTAAATATGAAATTAAAGTACACATGCCGCTCCACTTTTTATTGGGCACCACTTTTTGAATGAACACACAAATCAATCACATGGATTTCTGTATATTCTTTCCAACCTGCCACATTGCCCTCAGTAAAGCTTGGATTTAAATGAAACATTTTGTGTTGCTCGATCATTGGAGCCAGTTCAAAGTCACCGGCACCACCATGACTGATGGGATGGAGGGGAATATTTGGAGCCTCATACCTCTCGTACCATCTGGTCAAATAACTCAAGCTGCATGTCTACAGGTGACCTCAGAGGACTTTTATTGGCCCATCATAGCACAAATTCTCACATTTGAGAAGACGCAACATGAGGTCATTCACCAAGAACCTTTACTCTATAAATAACCGCATCAAACGTCAAAACTGTTTAATCAATGTTCTAATCAATTCATTAGTGGAACTGCTCTGCAGAACACTTTGCACCTGATTAAGCATTAATTATTTATAACACCACCAGTCTTCTACCTGCGTGTATTCGTCCGGGTCCACCCCTCGAGGACAGAAGGGAACCCCCCAGTAGTAGTGCACGGTTGGCACGCCCGCAGGCTCCATAGGCGAGGCGGGCGCCCTGCTGACCGATCCCTGACTGCTGATTGGCCGCGGCCCTCGCTCTGCGGGGGAAGGCTGCTGTCCGCTGGTGGACGTGGAAGAGGTAGAAGGTCTCGTTGTGGAAACATACAGAGAGTCAGAGTGAGCAAAGAGATGTCCCCTCCACTCTTTGTTAAAACGAGTATGCAGCAGTCGAATGTAACTCGGTACATTTACTTAAATACAAACGGTTTTCTTTTGTTTCGACTTTTAAAAATAAAGTATTAACCCTGGAAAAACTTCACTGTTTGAGCCTCTTAAGATGATACAGAGCCTCTAATCTTATGATGTTGGTGTTTTCTCTACCTGCAGTACCCTGGAGAAGCTGCAGTCACGTGGTTCTGAGCTGCATCCTCACCGTCTGCCTGATGAACAGGCCTCTCCTCTGGGAAGACCGGGCTGGGTGAGCCCATCGGCTGCAACAGATGGGAGGGAGGACCGTGAAGACAAGCCAAACGCTTTCTGTTTTTCATGATAAAAACACCACTTTCATCATACTTCTAATAATGTTGTGTAACTGATGACTCATCACACACTGGCAATATAGGAAAATACTGGAAGATGTGGAACCAAAGACTTTTCTTTTTTACAATTTTACTCGTGTTTAGTCTTCTACAGTTTGGACTGTTGATTAAATGGACAAAATAATCAGATCCCTTTGTTTTTGGAGGAATGTTGTTTTCAACCAATGCTTCTTACGGAACAAGAGGAATATTAAGTAGTGTTTGTTACAAATTAAGCCTTTACAAAAGAGTTAACTTTCATTTTCTGGGTCAAATCCTCAACAAAAAAGAGACTCAAATAACAATGTGTTCGCCTGTCTTTCAACACTTTCCAATTGTAGCTCTCAGTTTCAAGCTCATTGGTTCCTACTAAAGACCTTTATAATTTTAAATGATCAAAAAAAACAAGTCACCAAAAAAAAGCAATAGTGTGGCTCGTCAATATATTTCCGAAAACAATAGAGCTCTATGGCAAAGAGCTTTGTGAACGAAAATACAGAATATCATAGTAGTACTTCTGAAAATAAATTGAAAAAAATGTATGTTTTGCAGTCCAAATGCAGGAGTAAAATTCGAGCATTGAGTGTATTCTGGTCGTCCACATTGAGGAAGCCTCCGTACCGTGACGTCGTCGTCGTTGTCAGACCAGAGTAGCGTCATGTCGCTCGTCAGCTCCGTCTCGGCTGAGGAGTCTTTGGATACGTTATTAAGCTCCTCGTCGTCGCCTAGAACCAGAAAACATCAGGAGACCCACAGGTTCTGGTCACATCATTCCTAATGTTGCTAGTGGAGTTTCAGAAGGAAAAGACACCTCCAGTGTGTGTGTGTGTGTGTGTGTGTGTGTGTGTGTGTGTGAGATTTCCCTGTACCTGACTTTGATGACTTAAATGCAGCATCTTGATTATGATCAGTCTTGCCGTCCTAATTTCAAAAGCGGGAAGAACAGAAAGAAATTATCAGGGAAACACACAAAAATGTCTGAATGCTATGACTGAAACACTGCAAGAGAAGATTCCCCTTTAATGTCAGAAAATCACATTAATTGTTTTAGAAAGATTGACTATAAAAAAAATATAAAAGACCAACAATGAAAAGACTCTATGAAAGATATTTTTAAAGAAAACAAAAACATAATAATTCTACAAAATGGCTTTAATGAACTATCCCAACAGCATCAGACTGCTTTCTAATGCCATCATGCTGAAAATGAGGTAAAGAGACTTTTTACTCGCGGGGGTTGAATTTTTTACAATATAATAAATTATGTTGCAGAACAGCGTGATGCTTCCCCAATAACATCAGAGCTCTACCAATAAATCAGGTAGGGTGCATCAGCCATTAGCTAGAGTAATATTGATATCTCCTGATATCAAACTGAGAAATTGCAGAGCATTCAAAATGTTCAGCTCAGTATGGATCTTGGGCAAAATCTCTTGAAAAATATATTTAAGTTTTAGATTAATAAAATAAAAATACACTCATCCAGTCATTTTAGACGCTCCCAACTCTCAGATGAGCATTTAGTTTGACACCTGAACTCACCTGCCTCAGACCCTGAGACGGAGACCCGTTAGTGGTTAAATTCCCATCGCTGTCTGAACCCTTGAGCTCAGCAGCCGAAGGATCCTTGGCGTGTTCCTGCTCATCCTGCTGAATATTTCCCCGTCTTCCGGTCCCGCCGAACACCGGGCTCGTACAACGTTCGCGACTCTGCTTCGTCTGTCCTCCGACAGTCTCTGAGAACACAGGACTCTTGCAGGTTGCCGACTTTTCTGGAGAAGGGAGGAGGTTCGGAAGGCCGGGGCTTTGTGGAAACACTGGACTCTCTGGGCGGCGGGACGTGGACCTCACAGAGGAGGTTAAACTCTCCTCGGAACCGGACGTGAACCCTGAGTTACAGACGCCGTCTTGGGGTTTGCAGGCACTTGGAGACGTCTCGTGCTGAGCATTCCTGCCAAATACTGGACTTTTAAAATACTCGGAACTCTGATCTGTCTCTCCATCATCTCCCTGATCAGACTCCAAGAAGCCGGGACTCTTGGACGAAGTGGGATTATTGGAGCGTTTGGGGCTTTTGGGAAATGTGGGACTCATGGCTTGAGCGGTCTGAGGCTTCTGAGTCAAAGTCAAACTGTCCTGAGAGCAGAACACATACCCTGAGGTTCTGCAGGCCTCCACGAGGTCCTGGCTCAGCCGGGGGACGTGCACCTTGGCTTTGCGGTCAGTGGAGGGGAAGACGGGGGATTTCTGAAGCCGACAGTCGTCGATCTGGGTCGAGTCACAGCTCTGATTTAGTGTTGAGAGAAGACAAGAACATACATTATCATTTTTTGGGGTTGTGTTTGAGCTCACCTGATAAATGTTTGTCTGATATTCGCTCTCTCTTTGCTTTGTTTGTGATCTTCATTAACTCTTGAGAAAAACACTGGTATATCTTTAGCTGCTAAACGCTCCGCGATGTTTCTCTGAAACTGACACTATGAAAGTCGTGAAAGTGAAGCAGAAAGGTTTATTTCGGGGCCGGACAGATGAATATGCAGCTCCTGTTTATTCCGTCAGTTCATCACGGCCAGAGAGACCTTTAACGATGTCATTTAAGACATATACTATTTAAAACAATGAATAAATATCACATTGGGCTTTGGGAAACTGTGACAGACAACTTGACACCATTTTCAACATCGAGTCAACATTAAGTTGATAATAACAATACTAATTGTTAGTTCATTTTTGGGTTCAGGTTTTGAAAACATCCGCTTGGGCTTTAAGAAACCAGCAGCGGTTTCCCACATTTTATAGACTAAATATTGAATTGAATAAGGAGACGAACCTGCGGTGAGTCGAGAGACACTGAGAGACACTCGGAGCTGCAGGGTGAAGCCTGAGAGGAGATTTTCTGAGCCTCCGACGAGTCTGGCATCTCCAGCGGAGGACTTGCTTCTTTCCTTTTCCGCTTTTTCAGCCTGTTAATACTTTCATTACCTGTTCCTTTTGCACCTGGGAATACAATACAGCAGGTCTTCAAATTCATGCGCAGCTGCTGGTCTGATTGAACACGGCCATTATATATATTTATATATAAGAAAAAATTGAATGTACTGTATTTGTTCCATCTTTATTGTTGGATATTAAACAACAACACTGACTGACCTCTGTCCGGGTCAGTCTCTGATGTGCGGCCGTCCTCCACTGTTATCTGATTGATGGGAGACGCCGTCTTCATATTTGCATACAGGAGTTTCCGGCGAGAGAAGATGCTGAGTGAAGCTTCAGAATTGGTGAGCGGCTTCCGACTTCGGGACGGTTGTGTCGGAGAGTTGACCATCTATGAGAAAAAACCCACAAAGGGCTTCTATGTTCACTAATCACCATTGCAACAATATACTTCTTGCTCGCATACACAAAAGCATTATGAGTACCCACTCCTCTGTACTCACGCTCTCTTGGATGGCCTTCATCATGGCCTCTTCCTCTTGCTGGACTCTGAGTGCATGGACGCTGGCTTCCTGTTCACTCAGACGCAGAGCCAGGTCCATCATCTCCTCCTCGGTCATCTCTGAGAACAACAGTGACATGGTTACGCAGTCAAAGAGTCAAAAAGTCAGAGTTGTGTATATTACAGACATTTGATTTAAATGTGACTAATATAGTGACTTCATGTGTATAGATTAAGCTTTGGATAGCTTTCATTTTGATCAAGTTTTAGAATCAATGAATCAGCTTCTCAAAACGAGGTACAAGTAGCTTCAACCAACAATGTCATCACACAATAACTTTAAAATTGGATCTTGATCATAGAACTGGTTCTGGTATTTTATTTTCTACTGGTTTTAATCTGAATGATTTATAGTTTAATTGAATCTATTTCTGACATTATTGTTATTTCCCATAATGAACAGTGTTAACATTGCACAAACTAAATAAAGAACATTTTAAATTTATTGATTTACTAGCATGATGTGGTATTTTACTCCATATTGATAGTACCTTTGGATTTGGATTGGTTTTCCATCTCTCTTTTACGTTTTTCTCTTGTAGCTTGTGACATAAGTGACGACGAGAGCTCGACCTGGAAGAACAAAAGGTTGTAGTGCTCTCATTTTCTAGAGTTCATGGGAGTCTTGTATTTCAAAAATCTCTGTTAACTGGCAACTGACTTGTCCTTTTTAAAAATAGTTCAACAACTATGTTTAAATTATCACACGATTATCTCTTGTAATTTACTATCAAGACACAGTTGACTTGTCGAGTCTACTCTGAATTCCATGAAACCTGCAGAGAAACATTTCAAGCTTCATCCCAAGTGGCCATTTAATCATGCAACAGTTTGGGGAAAATAAATGAAAAATGCCGAAAGGCTTTAGAACAAGGCCCTGCTTCAGGGACCCTGGACTTCTGGAGTCAAAGATATACACCTGTGTTTATCTTGGACTATTCTAGTTAATGTACACAGTTATTTACATTGTCGTCTCGATCGTCGAGAGCTTCGTCCTCCTGTGTGTTTTCGTCAACCAGCTGGCTTCCAGAGGGAATGTCGCTGGCGTCATTGAGCCTCAAAGCCATCCTGGTCTGCTCCTGAGAAACTGTGACCAATAGTGACAAACAATAAAGCTTAGAGAGTTACAACATAATCCAGTACTCAACACTCAAATGTCCTGCTGGTATCCCTTCTTGCCAGAATGTAGGCGGCTGAAGAATTCACACGTAGCTCACCCGGTCTACTTTCGCCGCTGGATTTGAGGCGCATCGGCCAATTTCATGGCTGTTGTACAACCAGCCTCTTCGGTTTGAAAAAGAAAAAAAACAAATCTCTCATAACCCGTTTTCACACGGTTCACACATGCACAGATTCAACCAGTATATCTTGTTTCTTACAAACTTGAACCAACCACTCATGCATTCAGTCCACTAAGTTATAGTATGAAACATGAGCGGCAGTTAAGCTATATGGCCTTCATTAAACTAATAGGGGAATGAGAAAAATGTGTGAAAATATGCAGCATTTATATTCTAAAAAGCTCTTTCTAACATTGTGTCTTGAAGATTTTGTAAAGAGCATTATCGTATGTTAGTTGGTGGAATTGTTTTTGCTATTGCTATTGTTTGTTGCACAACTCTGTATGAAGTTTATTTTTTAAATACACATGTGTAGTCTCCAAGCCCACGTTAAGATAAACCTGATGGCATCACTGTGACTAATGAATAGATTTTAAAGTGTAAAATCAGTATTCAGAAGATTAAATCCGGGCTTTAATCACAAGATTTTAGACTAACCAATAACAACAGGGCCCCATCATCGCCCCATCTCAGCAGCGGTTATTACCAGATGATAAAGAGTGTCCTCCTCTTCCTCTCATCTGTCAGCCTGGTCGGTGTGACGTGACGGCACGAACGTTGACCCCAAACTTACTCGAGCCTGTGCGTTGAAGTGGAAACAGAAAAGCTGAGCGGGAAGCCGGAAATGACTTAAAACAGAAGAATTTATACGCTGACCAGGACAACGCAAATTTATGGGGCAACCTTGTCAGTTAAAGTTAGCGTAAATAGCGCGAGGTCATCGGTTGACAGGGAAACCAACTAACAACACCGGACCCTAAAAACAGCAAAGCAAATACATATTTTCTATATTCTGTTTAATCAACCGTATAGTTAAATTAAGGTCGCTGTTTGTTTGTGTTTTTTGGCTCCAGGGCTACTTAAAATACCGATAAACCAAACAATATTCAGTGTAGAAAGACTCACATCAGAGTTTTCCCCACTTTCGCGGCGCCATGTTTGTTTCTTTTCACGGAATCACGTGACCACTACGCAAGGCGCGACCTTCACGTTTCCTGTAGCCAGAGCCGTATATAGTCGCGTCAACGGAAGTTAAAAAAATGCTTGATTTTCACGTGGTGGGCAGAAAGCACTACCGACAGTGAGACAGAATTACTGTTTTACAATTTACAATATTTATAATGATAAACAACATACACATTTATGTATGCCAAAATATTGTGTGTGTTGCTAATATTTGAGGATTAGTATGTAACATCCAGAGTTACCTGCCTTATTGGCTAAAGTTCTCTTGATTAAAGGAACAGAGTGAGATCTAGTGAAACATATTGGTAAGATTGTGGATTCCAAACAACAACATCTATTCAATATTGACTACTAATTAGCAAAAGAAAATCGCAATTCTGTCTCTGTTCGTACCGATTTGTACCAGTACATACACATGCAAACTGCCACCAAGTACTTCCTTGAAGTTTCTGACGTCGACGTGACGTCACATGACGTTCGAGCTTTTTGAACCTCCATTGACGCGACTCTTATCTTTACACGGCTCTGTGTCGTCCCATTTGGGTGCCTGAAAGCGCCGCATGCGCACTAGGACGCCGCTTGCTTTGAGTAGAAATTATGGCCGTCGCGATGCAGACAGACGATTTTCCTTATTTACCTTCGGGCCCCTTGGAAGGTATGAACCGTTTCCTCACTATTTCAACGCGTGTTTAAAAAAAGAAAAAAAAGAAAATGTCCGCGTCGGTTCACGCGGTCACAGTCGCGGGGGGGATCGACCGTAAAAAAGCCAGTGTTGCCGGTGGCTTCCCGCGAGCTAACCCGTTAACCGTGCGGCAATGCACGCTGAGCTACACTAAGCTAAGCTAACTGTGTTTCGGCTCCAAGGTCGATTAGAGCATGTCCTGCATGCGATGTTGCTTCAGACCGCTCGCGAAGTAATTCCTCTGGCACGCGCACCAGTAGCGACCGAGGGATGCATCCTTAAATTTGTGTCAATAGCAGGTCAGTGGCAGAAGTAGATTTTTTTTTTTTTGTTAATAGGCCATATGCGGTTCGCTGTAATCCTTAGTCTTGTTGTGTGTACTTTGAGTTAGACACACAAAGAGTAAACGTATCTTATGACAGTCTTAACAAATTGGTGTTGGATGATCGATCTAATTGATAAATGACGTCAAGGGAGATGGAAACGGATCGCTGTGGTGAAAAACCTGCCTCTATGCAGAAGTTTGTCACGTGTTTTTTTTTTGTTGTATTTCTCTCAGTAAGGATATTTTATTCATAGAGCGCATTTAAAAAGATGCTTTGCAGAAACACTCTAAATGCAATAATTTAAAGAGGCGATATGATGGAGAAAGAAGTGCGTCACTGATGTGATGTCTTGATACCAAAACCTCCCGCTTCTCTCCCTCTGATGAAACATGAGCTTTGTTGTACTTGTACATCTCCATAAACTGCCTACTGTGTTCATATTGATTCTTTACATACTGCCCATACTGTATTTTGGCTCACATTCCCTTTCACTGTTTATTCTACGTTGTTCTGCACTTTTGCAGTTTTTTGCACTTCTGGTTGGACGCTAAACTGCTTTTCGTGGCCTCTGTACTCTGCACATTGACAATTAAATAATATGTAATCTAATAAATGGACACCTTTTCATCTGAAGGACAAAAAAAAGCTGTGAAACTTTAACAGGCGGATGAAGCCAGTGATGTATTCAGCATTTGAAATTAAATAGCTCCAAACCAACTCTGGAAATGCAATTTGTATCCCCTGATGCAATACTTGGAATAATCATATATGTCTAGTATATCGGCAGTTATTTGCGTCACGTCGTTGCCATGTTTTTGATCTAAAGGCACCAGCTCAAACTCAGGATTGCGCCCAAAACGCAGTCTGTCCGTCTTCTGATTACAGATTTATCCACAGGCGTTTGCCGGCGTACTTGCATCTACAAGACGAGCATCTTGCGTTTATCAGGCACGAACGACCGCGAGAAAGATAGCCGTTTTTAAAAAGAGGCTCGTTCATAAACAAGTAAAAATATCTCAGAGTACAGAGGACGTCAATGCCACTGGAGGTGGACGCCACCCAGCTGTTTTGATAAAAGGGAAGCATGAGCTAATTTGTTGTTTGAACTTTTGCCTCAGATGTTTATTTTATTTTTTTACATTGTGTTTATAATTACATTTATATCCCAGGAGATGTGACCTGATTTTAAAAATCTCCTGTTTCTCTCTTTTTTTCTCTCTCTTTCTCTCTCTCTCTCTCTCTCGCCCCCCCTGCAGTAAATAAGATGATAAAGGAGCACGGCGACCTGTTTTCTGACTCCCAGTGTAAAGTCTGCAGCGCTGTCCTCATTTCAGAGTCTCAGAAGTTGACTCATTATCAGGTCAGTGAGCCCACACTCTGCTGCCGCGGTTCCAGGGGAATTCACCTCTTTTTGATGGGGCCTCCTGATATTGGGGGAACGCTGGATAATTATCTGCGAGGAGGTTATGACCATCTGATGCCATTTACACCCAACCAATGGTTCCGATTATAATCTAAGATGTGTATGAGACGTGATCAGATGTCTGCTCTCAAGACGATCCGAAATTTAAAAAAAGAAATTGGCATAATCATGATTTTTGAGACTAAGCCAGGGGGCAGAACGGACGTGGGTCGACCAAGAAAGTTTGTTTGTTTGTTGTTTTGTCCGTTGAAGACAAAGAAGAGATGCAATTCAATGTGGACACAGGTCTTTACAAATATGACATGGTAACTCTTAAGTGCTAAAAGTGGTATTTAGTTTAAATCCTGGGAATTAATGTTTTATATTTGGGCTGATAGGACGCCTGCATTTCAGAAATCTTAAACCATATGTTTTTGATATTTAATCTTTTCGCTTTGTAAAATGTTTTACTCTGCCTCTAAACCCCATGTCTGACTGCTGCTATAACGCATACTTATAGTCTATTATAGTTTTTCCTAATTTATGTTGTTTATATGTTTGATTAACCTTTTACTGTTTATGCACTTTATTACATTTACATTCACTTTGTCAGACAGAAGAGAGGCACAATTTAAAATCTTCTGTACGTTTGCACAAATGGAAGAATTGACAAATAAAACTGACTTTGAGAAGAATTAAATACATGTTTATTCACTAATCCATCCCATATGTTGCCACACATGCAGCCATAATGGAATTATGTATTGTTCACTTGCCATGGGCTTTCTAAAATAGATTTATAGATTATTCATCCAATATGTCTTTTAAATGTCTTCCTTTTTTAGTCCAAAACCCAAAGATATATTATAACCGAAAAGAAAACATTTTTTGGCATTTTTCTTTGAACGTTTTCCTTTTTAAAGATGAATCGATTGTTAAAGTATTCAGCGACTACTCCAGCTGGTAACGTTGCAGCTCAAAAGCAACGCACCGGTTATCAGACAAATGAACTCTGAAATATCCGTTTAACAGTGTCCCGATGTTCGCTGCCCGTTGTGTGCTGAAACCTTTTGTTCTCGGGTCTTTTCAGAGCAAGAAACATGCCAACAAAGTGCGGCGTTACCTCTCCATTCAGAACGAGAAGGAGCCGGCGGTGAAGAAGTTCAAGTTGTCATCGCCCGACAGCGTGAGTTTGAAAAGTGCTCAGTTTGACGGCTCAAACCAACACGTTACTTTTTGTTATCCTGAAACTGTACCACTCATAAATGTTGATCCAGATTGTATCATTAAAAATGAATAGACGTAACTGAAACCTACCCGAGGCTGTCCACTGTGTATTAAATGTGGTTTTGTATTAATTATACATTAGTGTGAAGTTAAACGGGTGCATCTGTTACCTGCGTCTCACAATCGATGTGCTTTGAACGCTTCGAGGGAAAAATAACAACCTTTTATCCCACAGATAAGGCGTGCGTGCGTGCGTGCGTCTGTCCGTCCGTCCCCAGCAGGACAAACGATGCCTCTCGTACGCGTAAATTATTCACATTGCCGTGTGTGTTTTTGAAAGGTGGACTGTAACAACGGAGACACCGACCGGTCGAAGGTGTGTCATGTGTGTAACATGACCTTCTCCTCTCCCGTGGTGGCCGAGTCGCACTACCAGGGCAAAGTTCACGCCAAGAACCTGAGGCTGAAAACCGTCGGCCCCCAGCCCCCAGGTATGTACGTGCATTTGTATGATTTTATTCATAACTTGTTGCCCTTTTACCTTCCACTCCTACTCTCCTTCCCTCTTTTGTTTTCTTCTTTGCAATATTTACATTGCAACTGTTTCTGAAAGCTGCTCATCGTTTTTCCACTGCTCCTCCCCTGCGGCAGTAGCCTCCCCAACACCACCCGCTGTCCCGGCGAAGAAGAAGCCTGCGGACGAATTGAGCGGCATGCCGGTGCTGAGCGGCGGCGGCGGCGGCAGCGACAACAACAGCAACCCGGACCGCTTCTGCTCCATCTGCCAGGCCTCCTTCAACAACCCGCTCATGGCCCAGCAGCACTACGTGGGCAAGAAGCATAGGAAACAGATGACCAAGCAGAAACTGATGGAGACGTACGGCCCGTCCACCGCACCAGGTCAGACCTCACAGCCGTCTAGGGATAAATAATCCGTGAAAGTCGCTCTTTTTACTATGTTGACGAGAAAATACCGCTGCTCTCCCGTGTGCCCACAGCTTCCACACTAAAGGGCTACCCGTGCACCGTCTGTAGCATCGAACTGAACTCAGTGGAGCAGTACCAGTCTCATATTAGTGGCGCCAAACATAAGAATCAGTAAGTACACACTTATTTTTTTCCACTGGTACTCTCTCAGTACTCCATATGGACACAGGCTTTTTTTTTTTATCCACCCAATTCTATGCGTTTTGGCCTTCCGTCTACATGTAAATGGTGTTTTCCATCCCTGGAAAAAAATACCTTTTTGTGAAGGCGCCAACCTTTTTAACAGGACTTTTCACATGTTTCACATAAAGTTTTGGTTTAGGATTTTTTCAAATGTTTTTAGGCCAACATGGCGTTGAAGTCAAATTCGCTTGCTTGTTGTTTCATTCGCTTGGAAGCATTTCAATTTGCACTCTCACATTTTTATCCGGACAGATTTATTTATAATCCGTCTGCATGTGGACAAAGCTTCAGGGTCTGATTTCAGTTTTTTTTTTGTTTTTTTTTTGTTTTGACCAAACCAGTCAGTATTGTGGAAAAAGAGA
This sequence comes from Clinocottus analis, assembly GCF_023055335.1. Classification (NCBI taxonomy): domain Eukaryota; kingdom Metazoa; phylum Chordata; class Actinopteri; order Perciformes; family Cottidae; genus Clinocottus; species Clinocottus analis. The sequence continues at coordinate 17,843,779 of NW_027176207.1, read as the reverse complement.
AAAACGGCCCACAGACAAACAGAAGAGTCACGAAAAAAAACCCCAATCCTAAACTATGTTTTTCGACAGAGTGAAGAAATCCGGCATGAGCGCCACGGAGAACCAAGACGCGGCAGAAGAATCCTACGAGGGCGACGTCCAGTACGCTGCCGAGGACACCCAGTACGCTGCCGAGGACACCCAGTACGCTGCCGAGGACACCCAGTACGCTGCCGAGGACACCCAGTACGCTGCCGAGGACACCCAGTACGCTGCCGAGGACACCCAGTACGCTGCCGAGAACGAGTATGCTCCAGAGGACACGCAGTACTCGGAGGAGAACCAGTTCACTTGAGGCTGAGCCGGTAGAGACTGCAGAGGATTCAGTCCGGACTTGGAATGACACAAAACAACCAGCCCCCTTTAACACATTAACATCAACCTCCTGCTCTTCTCAGTAGGTCCCCTCTCCACTTCCCCTCCCCTGCAAAAGAGTCACCTGGACCCTGCAATACCCAGCGTGGTATTTTATAATGTTTAGCTCCCAGCTGAAACGCTTAAAATTTCCTCTAAAAGGCCCAAACGCACTGAACGCGTCTCATCTGACACAGAACCAGTGGTATTTTATAGGAAAAGGTTTCTGTTTCGGCAGCATTTCTTGTTTTTGCTCATAACGGATAACTCCTCGTGGTTTTTAAATATTGATGTATGAATGAAAGTTTAAAGTGGATGATAGGAAATCGGCATCACGCCATCTGCTCGACGGAAGATATATCGCTCGGTTGGAGTGTACGGGACCACAAAAACGTACCGCGGGGGAAGAGTGACGCCTCTCTCGCCTCTTAAAGTGCAAACGTCGTCCTGCGGAGAGCACGCGAACCCCCCCGCCGCGTTTCGTTTTGGTCTGCCATCGAGTTACAAAAGAAATTTATGTTTGTGACGGCATCTACTGCAGATGACGCGTGTCATTTTATCCAGCGAAAGTAACCGTGTTATTATTATTATTAATGTGTTTTTTTAAATTTATTTTTCATAAAACGTCTTTTAGGGGGAGGAGGGGAAGGAACAGGTGTTGTCACATGCTCCTCAATGGAAACTATTTCACACGTCAAACTGCTTTTGGTGCTTGTTTGGCCTCTTTTTCTTTCGTTTTTTTAAAAAACAATAGGTGTGTCAGATGCTTTCTGTGCGTTTGGGCCTCAATGAAATGAGCTTCCGATGTGGTAAAAGGCGGTCGAGCGTCTTCTGTCAGAGACCTGCGTACGGACTGGAAACTATTCTCTCCCAGTCGGTGTACATTAGGGCTGGGTGTCATCATCAAGTCTGTCCACACTTCAAAACATGTCGTTTTTTTGCTAAAAAAATGTTGCCTATACGAGACCTTTCCCAAAATTAAACGGTAAAAAAAAAAGAACGACTCTTCGACATATTGTAAGTAAAGAAAACTACAAATCCCCACGTTGTTTGTCGGCTCTCTGTGCTACTGGCAGATGATCAAACCCAGCCTCTAGTGTACATCCGAGGAGTCCCGATCAACCTCTTTAACCCATGAGTTAATTTAATATCTCCAGTACTTGTATTTACCTAAATGTTGATTTGATAAGTATAATCTGACACATTTTAAAAATACCAGCTGTAGACTTATACATGTTATTGTTAACGAGCCAACTCTATCCAAGTATTTACGGCAATTCTGTTCATAAACCCTAAATTAGCGATTTTTAATTTGGATGAGAATGTGACGGCTTGAAAATTGATTAGGTGCGACGCGATCAGCTGAAACGTTTAACGAGAAGATGTCTCACTCTGTTGGAGGTGCGTGTGTGCGCGCGGGCTGAGGCGAGCAGAACCTCAGAGTACTGAAGAAAAGGTTGGATCGTTAACGGTCGTTATTTAGCCAATACCGATCTCTAGGAATATAGATTCATATGATCCGCTCGGGGCTTCTGTATCGTATACATCGAGGAAATAGCAGCAGCAGGAGGAGAGTCGGCAGTTTGGAGACAGCAGGGTATTGTAATCGTTTAGCCCCCTCACTAATATCTAACCAATACTAACATCTAGCACCAGATGGACGCAGAGCCGCTTCTCGCTTCTCGCTTCTCGCTTCTCGGCCTCCTCCTCGCCTGAATACCGTTGGTTTGCATCTCCAGTGAATGTATTTATTGAAACGTCTGCTCTTCCTCTGCTTTCCGCAAGTTTGAGTATCTCTGAACCCGGTGTTGAAGGCGATGGCAAAGCGGAGACATCAAACCTTTTTTTTTTTTTTTTTTGCTGCGGCCAGACGACGAGTCGCCGCAGCCAGTTTTTTACATTTTTTTTAACCTCGCTGTCCAGAGAGATGGAAGGATACCGTTCTGTCCAAATACTGGGTATGATTTGTAAAAAAAACAAACAGATGACAACTTTGTTTGACAGTTGTTTCTTTGTATCAATTTAAAAAAAAGGTATTTCTTTTGTTAAATTCAAAAGGCAGCATATCCCCAGAACCTTTCCATGGAAATGTTACTTTGTTCTGTGTAAAAACACTCCTCACCAGATTTAGTTTTTAATGTTCAGTCTGGACGGAGCTGATAATTCAGTTTCAGTGGCCCAGAGTTCTTTACTCACTTATTCTTGTCTGAAGATTTACTGTAAAAACGAACCAATTTGATTCAGATTCGCGTCATCGTGCGTTCCCGTGAGACATTACATTCACACGACGTCTGTCGGCTGCATAAGAGGAACAAACGGTTTTTATCGGAGACTCGTCATGAAAGCTGCTAAAAGGGTTATCGTGATCTCACAGACAAAATTAGATCCTCCTCCGCTCGAAAAAAAACAAAAACCTACCAGAATTTGTCAACAACGAGCATTTTGTAAAGGTTGATGTCATTTTATAAAAGTTTTAGGAGTCTGGACAGTGTCGATTAGCAAAAAACGGAGCGAGATGAAAGGGATTATGATGAAAAAACATATTGTCCTCAAGTGCAGTGGATCTGTGACAGCTGTGAGCTTAAAGCATAAGCTTTTTTTGTACCGTTGAGTTTTGGTTAACTGAAAGACTTTTAAATCCTTTCCTTCTGAGTTCTGAGCTTTGTAAACTCTAGAAGAGACCGATAGATGCTTTCTGAGCTCTGTAATAATTACTGTCAATAGCAGAGATTTTCAAACAGTGATGTCAAATTTAGAAAAGTGATGTCAATATTAGAATGTCTTTTTGTTTTGGTCTGTTTGTTCTAATAGGAGGTTGAATATTTCAGTATTGAACGTCTTCAACCATGTTTTGTTTGTTCTTTTCGACGAGGGCTCATACATACTGTATAGTTCATGGTGTATAGAAGACAAATGGCCTTGTTTTTTTGTTTTCACCCTCAGCCTTTTGTGTGTTTGCCGTTTTTGTGATTTAAGATTTATTTTCAATATATGTTGTGTATAACTGAGGGAGGAAAAAAAAAATGCAGCAAAGATGTGCATAAAGTGCAGAAATGTTTTAAGAGAGTTGGTTTGTTTGTTTGCCTTAAAAAAATGCACACGGTTCTTCAGTTTTTCTCAGTTTGTACATCCTCAATTCCTTTCCTCGCCTCCTCTCCTTGCATCTTAGTCCCACCTACCTAAGAAGAGGAGCGCGAGTGAGAAACGCGAGGACAGGTATTTAACAAAATGAGACATCCTTTCTGTGGAGCAGTCGTTTTTTAAAGCAACGTTAATTAAATGTGACGTGTAGCGCGGCTGCATCGCCTGTCTTTAATGACCTGTCGGATTAGCATGACAACTCGTGTATTCAATTTGACTTCCACTCCCAACGTGGCAGAATGTGTCACGTCTCTTTTATAATCTGCCACCGGTGCCAAAGAGGCGTCCTTAAAGGATACACCTGTGCTTCCTGAGATTGAGAAGAGGAAGCTTATGCAGAGGAGGAAGAGGAGGATGATGTGCCTCCACGGGTTCCTCCGCTCACCACACTGCTACCGCAGACATGGACTCCTTTTCGGGGATTTCTTTTTGCTTTTTTGATCGCCTCCCAGGAGTTTGTCAAATAGTTAAAGTAAGAGCTATTTGGCTATTTTTATTTATATTAATGAACTTATTCCACTTATTGGTTGTTGGCAGCGTATTTGCAGTCCATTTCCTGCAGCAAAAGCTTGATTGGGTCCAGTTACACGTCAGAGGGGACTTTTTATTTCAGGATAATCTCATGCTTTTAGGATTAAGAAAGTCCTCTCTACTAATACATGTAGAGTAACGCTGTACAATCAGACTATCAGAGATAACTGAAATGATGGAAAGGGCAACCGTTCAATAGAAATAAAATGAATCACCAGTCGGTCATTGATAAAAGAAGCTGAGCATCAACGTGTGTGCAGATTTAAACAGGAACAGGTTTCAGTTTCAAGTGCAAGCTGTAATTAACAGGACATGTGTTGCTTCAGCAAAGCTCTGTTTCCAACGTTTCAATGGATGTGGAATATTAGTTTAGTGTTAGCCCTTCTGTAATATCAGCTGGACATGGAGAGACAAATCACAGTGTGAACCTCTTCAATCTAACCAGCGAGTAGACTGAGCCCAACATTGTGAGTTATTCCCAGGCAGGACGACAGAATCCAAGTTCATACGACACTGAGGCGACATCGACTCGTGTGGAAGTGTCTCAAGAGTCTTTGCTCATGGAGACACAAACAAGAGGAAGAAACTGACCAGAAAGGTGAAAGCGAACAACGCTTGAGCTTCACCACACGGTGGTGCACTTACTCTGTGCTGCTGCTGGATCAGCACCAGGACAGAGGACCTGTCAACAGAGAGCTGGTGAAGTCCTGGGTTTGAAATGTTACATGGTAAAAGAACGTAAATATTATCAGCATGATGTACTTATACTTCATTATGCAGAATGGCTCCTTTCACGGTGTTACTTTAGGCTAGAATATTACATGTTTTAGTTTTATCATTAACACACAAATGAGATCAATTAATGTGGAGACAATTTGAGATGTGTTGTATACTACTAGGAAGATTAGTAGTACCTAGGCTATGTAAGATTAAAGTATTATTATATACAGTATGTGCTATGGATCAAATGACATAACCATAACAAATAACATTAAAAGTAAAATATATGTAGCGCAGTCAAAGTACAAAAAGTATAATCAAGTTCAACTAAATTAAGATTGTAGTACTGTACCTAGTACATGTTTTTTAGTTACTTTCCTTTACTGCAGTCAGCTATTACTACTTTCACTTATAGGCGCTTTACACGAGACTGGGTCATTATAATTGACTCTCAACGGCTCTCAATATGGCGAGCGGCGGCTTGCAGCTAACGGCGCTAACAGGGCCCACCGTTCATGTCCGAGCCTCCTGCTCAGAGCCAGAAGCTCATCGAGGAAGAAGAAGAAACGGCCTCAGTATGAGGAGGTGGAGACTATAGAACAAGCACTTCTTTTGAAACACACTGAGGCCTTTTAACTGCGCTTCTCTCCCTGCAGTCGCTAGTTTACAGTGTCAGTGAGCTAATACAAAGATGAATGCTCACGAAGACACACGCAGACTGTTCTGAACTCAGCACAGAGTCGAGGCGGTCGCCGGGAATTTCCTGGCTGAGGTTTCACTGGCGATGACCCTCCCCCCCACCGACAACCCTAAATCTTCCAGGTTAACCCCCAGAATTCATGCTCTGGGGTACATTTTCATTACACACACACACACTTTTGCTTGTTTAATATGCAGAAAGTAATTTGTCAGACACAAAGACTGTTTGTGTTTCCCTCTTTATCTACATCGTGAAGTGAGCCCCAGTCTGACATAAATAGAATAGTGTGTGTGTGTGTGTGTGTGTGTGTGTGTACAGGTATGTCTGAAAGAAACGTGTGTTATGAAAGAAGCACAGCAGCTTCAACACTGATCATACACGTTTGTTTCACTCATGAAGCGAGGGCAGTGAAATTGGAGGGGTTTTGGGGCTTAACTATAAACATTTCAGAGTATTCATTTAAAAATGTACTAATTGAAAAATGATGCTATAACACAGCGTGTCGTAGCAAAGTGCCTGAATAATTTAAAAAGCTGAAATAAATAACACATGTGATCTTTAGCTGTTTTATGAGGGAAATGGGGATTTAAGAGTAGCATGAAGCAAAGAATGCACCGTAAATATTAAAAGAAAAGATGAATAACTCCCATTAACAGAGTTGCAGGAGATGCTGTTATTAGACGTGTTGTCTGCAGTAGTGGAAGAATGATTCAGATATTTTACTTACATAAAAGCAGAAGTAAAAAGGTCAGAAGTAAAAGTCCTCTATTCAAGATTTTACGCAATACAACTATGAGTATTAGCAAAATACACAAAATAAAGCATACTTAAAGTACCAAAAGCCTGGGTGTACCATGGTTCTGCACTCTGCGGCTCAGTACTCAAGTACAAATATATCTTAATTGTATTTAAATACAACACTTATGCACTTAAGCACTTAGTTGCTTTCCATCACCGATTAAAATGGCCTTTTCTAAAAGGAACCGGACGTTTCCTCGCTGGGACCCAAAGGCTGAAAGAACTCTGGTGTTGATTAAAGCAACAGTGCGAATACAGTTTAGCGGTGCTGCAGCTGTGTGTGTGTGTGTGTGTGTGTGTGTGTGTGTGTGTGTGTGTGTCCAGTGTTACTGTATACAGTGTTTGGAGCACGCACGGTGACATCAGGATACTCTGTGAGCGCAGCCAGACAACAGCATTAGTCGTGGTCCCCTGCAGGCTGAATGGGCTCCCACCGTCATTGTGATTCAATTAAAAGAGAAATGTCAGTATCGAAATGCAGCAACTGCGTCGGTGTACAGTTTCCACTGACGGACGAGCCCGAATAAATTGTCGTTCCCTTGTCAGTTTCAATTTTGCCAGGAAAAATGGGTCGCGGATCTCTTTGTTTCTCATCGTCTGTATGCTGATTTGTGGCGATATGCGTTATAAATGCAGATGTTGTATCCAGGTGTTCTTTTCTTGGGAAAGGAAAAAGGGACGCGCTGGATGAACAGCTGGTAAAGGCGTCAGTACGCTATAAAAGAAGTGTCGAACTTAACTGTGTCCTGCCTGTAATTGACGGCGTCACCTACTTGTTGCTTCAATCACAAACGGTTTCAGCGTTCAGCGGTACAGGATATAATTAAACTGACACCAGTGAATACTTACGCACACATTTGAGGCACTTCATTAAAGTCTTTGTGTTTAATTTTCACCTAAACAACATTTGTCAGACAGATTTAGTTACTTTACAATATGTGTGCACGTTTACATTCTTAATTGATATAAATTAAACCAGACCTTTCTCAATTTTTGGGGATTTTTCTTCGAAATCAACATCCTGCTGTATTGAAGAAGAGTTAAAACTAGCGATCGAGACCATAAACTCATATGTACAATGTTTCCTGAGGTAATAAATCAAATAAAAGGTAGGGTTTTTTATTCATAGGCTTCTATACGAGCTGGTCGCCCCCTGCTGGCCATTAGAAATAATGCAAGTTTATGGCACTCTGAGCTGTATATCGCTTTGTCATCGTACGTATTGTGTAAAATGCAGCCACAACGAAAAACCATTCAAAGTGAAGATTGCGGCAACTAAACTAAACAACATGTTGTTCCGTTTTGGAAAAACAGCACTGCTTGGCCTTGAAATAAGTATAAAGACGAGGAAAAATACGTAAGTGTAACACAAACACTGGTCTCCTGGTTGAAAGTCGTGTGTTTATTTGACCGAACCTCCTGTTTCCTGGTGCCGTGGTGTCATTTTGAGCGCGGATCGTTTCCTCGATCGTACAGCTCGAGTCAGCTTCCGTGACCTTTCGTGGCTGCGGGTCACCGAGAGGAAACATGGTACAGTACACGGCTTTTCTTTCCTCTGGTGTCTTGTTCCACATCCCCCCGGACCGTGTAGCTCATGCGCTCAAAGGATCTAAAGGAAAATCAAATCCTACGAAGTCGCTGACGGTTTTATGGCGTCTGATCTTCGTTCGTCTGTCTGCAGGAAAAGGGTTCACATCTCCAATCTAAAAGAAAACATCACAGCGTCCGACCCCGCTTCATTTAACAAAAGGAAAGTTATACACCTCCAGTGTAACTGAAGATGCTTGAAACAACAGTGAAGTTGGAACATTTCAATGTGAGGCCCCAGAGAGCCGCTCGCCGCGTAGGAAGAAGCGATTCTCTTCCAGAGATCATTCGGTGTAATTATGTTATCTCATTTCCACCGAGAGATCGTTGAACCTTCATTTAAGCAACCAGTTTTACTCTCGTTATGGTGTGGCGACGACTTAAGAAGTCGCAATATATAAATTACTGGCAGAGATATGTTGTTGAGGTTCATTGAGGTGTCGTTTCTGTATTTGTGATGGACTTGAGAGCAGCTATTGCTCATTAGACGCCGGGTACCATGGTGACTGGGGCAGTACATCACTGCATCGCTCGTGTCATCAGCAGATGTGTGTGAATGAAGAGAGACGCCATGTTGAGTGAGGAGGCATGCGTGTGTCCTCTTGTTATCTGCAGGGTCCTCTCTTTTTTTTTTAGCCGATTCAAATATTGAATACTTACAAATTGGTTTGGTGGAATAATTTCACCGTGTCTTTGCCGTAGTGTTAAAAATGGCAGAAAATGGCTAAAATTGCAGATATCCGTTCCTTTAATCCGCAACAGAAAGAACGAGGGATTAAAAAAACAACAACACGGTGAACAGAAAGGGAGAGTGTAGTGTCTTCTGTCTGTGACAGCTCTCTCGGAGAGATCACTCTCTTGAAATGGAGACATCCGGAGGCCCAGGCATCAACCACCCTCCTCCTCCTCCTCCTCCTCTTCCTCCTCTTCCTCCACCTTCACCTTCCACTCCTCTCACACAGAGGCACAGGTGGCTGAGCTTCTATAAAGGTAGTTTTGTATCTTTTTTACCCAAGCAAATTTCTAGTTTGTAAGTAAATTATCTCCAAATATTTGCTGTCATTAAAAAAAAATGCTCTCAAACAAAAATTTGCTTAAAAAAAAAAAGCTCTAAAAAAAATGCTCTCAAAACTAAAATTTCCTTTTTTTGAGAGCACATTTTTTGCGATTTAAAAAAAAAAATTTTTTTTTTTTGACAGCAAATTTCTTTTTTTAAGAGCAAATTTTAGTTTTGAGAGCAATTTTTTTTTGAGATCGTATTTTTTTAGAGCGCTTTTTTTTTAGAATTTTTTTTTTAATTGAGAGCAAAGATTTGAAAATAATTGCTTTCCTCACCACAGAAGTCCTCTCGATGGGAATGAGCTATTCAGCGAGTCAGCACGATACTGCGAGACGCTCGCCGCGAGCTTTTACAACCACGACGACCTGTTGCGAAATCTGTGTTTTGCTTCTTTTTTTTCTATTGCGGTTCTATTGCGGTTCTATTGCGGTTCTATTGTGGGGCGTCGGGGGGCTCGCACACGGCAGAGTGCAGGTGAGGAAACAGACAATGGAAGCGGGCGGGCAGGTCGGGCTGTCGTCAGCTCGTTCCCCCAGCATGCACCAGGCCCATTTTTCCCATCAGCCATCAGTCAGCAAGACACTCTGTTACTGCCAGGCGGCCAGGTGGGAAACACCAACACCTGCCTCCTGCGCAACATGAACGTGTGTGTGTGTGTGTGTGTGTGTGTGTGTGTGTGTGTGTGTGTGTTTGTCTCTTTCGGCGTTTTCCAAAATCTTTCATGGTTTCGGATGTTTAAACTGTTATTCGTAAAGATTTAAATAATAATGAGGTAACTGCAGTAACACAAGTTGTGTGGTTTGTTGAGGTGACAGAACAGGAATGTGAGGAATGTCCGCCACCATCCGAAGAGTCACACACATCGTCACACTGGGAGGAAAAGAAAAGGCAAAAATGGCATATTGATGATAAATTTAACCAATTAGTACATTATGAAAAGGATCACTAGTCAATAGTGCAAAAATGAGGTCCATGTACAACAATAAATTATTGCTTTTACGTGAATGCATGAGTTATCTATCATACATATTCATATAGCATAACAGTACATATATTGTTCATACTTATTACTTTAAGTACAATTCACTGAAGTAACATTTCCTTCAAAGGATCTGAATGTTTCCTACACCATTAAATCAATGTGAAACAGTGATGATGGCATAGCAGAGCTATAATATACCTAATATAGAATGATAACAGCTTCCTGTTTCAGTGTCTAGTGCACCTTTAAGAAGATGGGTTTAACAGGTGACATGTTGCTTCTTCTCCAAACTTCACACTACAAATATAATATTAGTTTTCTTTAAGCACTTCTGAAATGACAAAACCAAAGTTCAACTCTCTTCAATCTCACCAGTGAGTAGACTGCAGAGGGCAAAAATAAAAATTCAAGCCCCAAACAATATCCACATGTGCATCACTGCGGGAACGTCGATAAAATGGACGTATGAATAGTTTAATTTTTCTTTTTTTTTTCATTCTAAATTACACAACACATTTGGTGTCGGAATGATACAAATGTTTTGTATCTCTGTTAAAATAGTCATCATCGAAATGAAGAAGAGAACCACCGACACAGCAGCAGATTACTGATTTTTCAACTTCTGATTCCCATGAGGTGTTTGCACTATTTAGTCCAACCGCTGGACATCCTGTACGTTGCTCTACACGTCAATAACACGCAGAGAGAAAGTGCGTGTGCTCTTTTTCTTTGGGTTTCTCAGCCGTCTGCTGCAGGTGGCCGGGAGGTCGGATTACAACCCCATGTGAAAGTGTACAAACACACACACACACACACACACACACACACACACACACACACACACACACACACACACACACACACACACACACACACCTCTCCTTCCATGACATCTAAAAATTCCTATGGATTACTTCTAATTCTTGTGACAGATGGACATGGTGGTAAGTGTGTGTGTCTGTGTGCGTGTGTGTGCGTGTGTGTGCGTGTGTGTGTATGTGTGTGTGTGTGGGTGTGTGCGCGCGCGTGAGAGAGAGCAGCTGGGAGCACGAGGTAAAACCTGTAGCAGACCAACCAACAGGCTTCTGGGACAGTCAGACACCTGTTGGACCCCCCTCCTCTTTCTCCTCCTCCTCCTCCTCTTCCTCCTTTCCCTCCCCCCTGTTCTCCCCATAGGACACTTGATATGTGGGAGAGGGCGAGAGAGAGAGAGAGAGAGAGAGAGAGAGAGAGAGAGAGAGAGAGAGGGAGGGAGAGAGAGAGAGAACGAGGGGGACAGACACAGATAGAGTGGAAGGGGAGAAAAGGAGAAAACAGCTGGATCAACTGAATGTTTCCGTTTTCTGTTTCCTGTCACAGATTTGTTTCTTGCACAGACTCAGGAGCCTTAAAGGGGCAATCTGTAACACTTGAACACAAATTGTAGATGAGTAACTCTGACGTGCTGCGATTGATTGATTTCACCAGATGCAGAGAGCGTTTCATTGTCATTTTCATTGTCATTACAAAGAGTAGTGTGGTTACTGAATACGCAGAACAAAAGAACCGATTAGAGATTTTAGAGACGGGACAACTGCACAAACTCAATTCTAAACCATCTATAGTTTGGTTGAAGCTAACAAGTGATTTTACTTTTAAAATGACTCAAACATTATCAGGAGTTTTCTCATTAAATGAATTGAACGATTCTCAAATCTTGTTGTGTCTGTAAAAGGTTCGGAGTAAAAGTTAAACGCTCTCTGCGTCTGGTAGTGATGAATAAAATAATACATACATGCTGAAATAAATAAATAAATACATACATACACATTAGACTGAGGTAAGGGCAACCTACCTTGTAAACATACAGACACAGAAATATAAAAATATGTAATATATGTATTGTTTTATTGCTTTAGTTCTGTATTTCCTTCTTCATTTATTCCCACATTTCATTGTACACTTTTTTATTGACACTTTAGTAAATTGAAGAACTAGAGCTACAACTATAACACAAAATATCATTATTTTTTAAAAGAAAAAAATACAAAATTCTTGTATTTCATAGTTAACTGGATGTATTAATGTTCTAACAGAACTTTGGACTCTGAGTTATTGTGATTAGATGGTGTATTTTTTACGCATGAGTAATAATAATCAACTAAAAAAAACAACATAATAGTCACAGGCGACAATTTTATACTTTTAATACCTTCAGCACTTTTTAATGATTATACTTACACATACCTTTCCTGAAGTATTTTCCCCGTGTGTGAGTACTTTCCCCGCAGTAAAGGATCTGAATACTTCCTCCAGCGCTGCCTGACTGTGAAACAGCGATGACAGCGTGTCTGAGCTTTCCGACAGCCTTTCCCGCCTGCGGACTTGCCGCGCTGTAATGTTGCCATGATTTATTCAGTGTCAAAAATTGTTTGCTGGGAAACAGAGGAACCCGAGGCGGCCTCCTGACCGCACAGCGACAGAGCCAGACCCGCAGTCAGACGACAGGTGAGCGGTTACGCTCTCGGGGCACGTCTCATTGATATTCTAACCTATTGCACTTTCCCAGGGAGAGGACTCCCCTGTGGAAACACATTACTGCCTCGCGGCACCCCCTCCGGGGCTTTGATCCTCTCAATGTGAAGCAGAGCGACAGTTAATACGACCGGCGAAGGCTCAGAGGAGTCAGCGGGAGAGAGGGAGAGTTTCTGTGGAAGTGTCTTTGGATGGAGGCGCTGACTTCACTCACATGTGCTTCATTTAAAGGATCAGTTCAACTTAATCACGACGAAGAAAAAACCTGTATGTTTTCCTCCACCTGCGAGAGTTAGTTTACTTGAGTATTTCCGTTCATTCCATTTATACTTCTACTCAGATTATTGTAGTTTTTACTCCACTATCTATCTGGCAGCTGCAGCCATTCGGCATAATGAGTATGACGTCTATGCAACTTACGAGCAGCTCAACAAGAGACGAGCTGGTGAACAAAGTGGAGCATCGAGCGGCTAAAGAGTCAGAGACTTCCTTCCTTCAGGGGTTGGTGGAGACCAACAACGGAGCCAAAGGAGAGATAATATTGCACTTCCGTTCATCAGGAGGACACATCCACAGATGAATGATGACACATCGAGTTGCTCTGCTCCTGCAGTGGTAATCTTTTTAAAAAACAACCTATTTTTAGGCCGTTTCCTCGAAAATTGCATAGCCAAACTAAATAGGGTGTATCTCTGCAACCACTAGGGCCTTTTGAATAATTTGTGTTATAATAAAAGGCTACACATGTGAGATGTTGTTCAGTTGTGTAAATATCAGTCTTTATGTTACTGGTTGAGAGTAAATGAAGATGACGCACAGAAAGGAATGAAAAGGTTTCTGGTCCGTCGTGAAAAAACAAGCACTTTCAGGATGGTTATTTCCTTCCGCGGAGAACAAAAAAACTAATATGTAAATGTATTATCTTTCGGTATTATTACTTTGCTAAATCTACAGTATGAATTGACAGCTTTTCTTCTTTTTTTTTTCTCCCCTCAAGTCAATTAGCCGGGAGTGAAAGTGAAAACAGAGAGACGGAGGGAGGTTTCCAGAGTCAGAGAGCACAATGACTTCCTTTCAGGAGGCTGCAGGTTCGGAGCTCCGTCGGATCCCAACAGCTCTGTTTTGGCTGACCTCTGATAGTTTAAGGAGCCACGGGTCACTGCCCCGCCCCCGCCCCACACACACACACACACACACACACACACACACACACACACACACACACACACACACAAACACACATACACCTCGCAGGATGACGGCCTGCAGATGGCCGCTCGCTGTGGCGGGCACCTCTTCCACAGCTGGGTGGTGGTGGTGGTGGTGGTGGTGGAGGGCACCAGGATGCAGGATCACACAGTTTGAGACCTTGAGAAAACACAAAGCAACGCCTGCACGTTTGTCTTTGAGGATAAAGAAACGTCATCTTTAAAGAAACAGAAAAAACACATCAGGTTCACCTGGCAACAGCCATTTGTAAGTTGCTTGTTTGGGGTCTCCCTGGTGGTCTCTTGCAGAGGAACATTGAGGAACCTTGTGAGGTTTTGGTACATGGTAAAGGATTCATGTTTATATTGTATCTCACCAAGCAGAACGTTCTACTTTTAAGCCGTTGTAAAGGTAAGCAGTCATGGGACCGGAAGTAGAAGATAAATAAATGTTGCTGATATTGTGAACATGATATGCAAGTCTGATTGCATATCTTGTTTTTGTATCTTGTGTTTCACAGTCTCTGTGAATGTAGAAAACAAAGAATATTTCACGCTCTGCATCTTTATCGTCCTAAAAATGTCTCTCAGTTGTTCAGGAATAATCAAATTCTTCTGAGATAAAGACGCTCTGTGTCGTTGGCACTGCTTCCGTGAAAGCATTTGACCAAATGAACGGGACGATATTAGCCATGTTCTTTTAAGCAAATTACAAAAGAGAGGGAGGCGGGGGTTGGGGGTTCAAGAACGAAGGGATCTGTTTGCCTTTGGTGCTGATAATCGGCGGCTTCTCCCGTTTCCCTTTCAGCACAAAAACCTCCTCTGTCTGCCTCCGCTGCTCTCCAAAGGAGAGTTTCCCCCCTTCCTGGGGCGAGATTGAGATTTATGCTTTCCTTTCAACTTCACCAGCGTTGGTAGATGGTCAGCTGTCCTCGAGGCTTCAAAGATACGATCTGAGTGAAGTGAAAAGAAAAGTGTAGTTCTCAAGGATCCTCTTGTTCTTACTGATCTGACATCATAGCCTTCAGTCAGCTCGGACGGTGTATTTGTTCCTCAACATTTTGGGAAAAGGATTTCTGCTCTTTTGTGATTCACACACCTTGTTTACGCGACCAACAAAAAACCTCTCTATCCCTGAGTCCGGTGTAAAAACAATACATTTCAAACAGTTTGTGAGCCACTCGGCTGCCCTGAAGCCGGCCGATAAGAGGCTTATGCGCCCCTGCAAAGAGCCGGAGGAAGTACAAGATGATGGGACGGAGGGAGGGAGGGGAGGGCAGGAAGGATGAGGGAATCCCTGATGCTCTGCTCCTCCGGAGATCACAGGACTCAGAGCGGGTTTACAGGAAATCAAAGGTCGGTGCAACAGTGAGTTTTTGTCTTAAATGTCACAGTTTAATGAATAATGTCGAACGCCGCACTTGAATAGGTGTCAAAACGCACACAAACTCAACTTTCTAAGAAATAAAGGATACTTGATAATTGTGGTTTTCAGTGTCTCAACAAAAAAGAAATTCGATACAGATTTGAGTTCCCCTGAAGATAAGTTGTAAAAACTTTGGTGATCCTCTGACCCATCGTCAGGTCAACTTTTTAATGTGTCCAATACTTTATGTCGGACCAAATACCTGCAGAACTAATGACATTCCCGTCAGCCTCCGCTGGACTTTGTGTTGCGTGCTATACATGTTAGCACGCTAGCACTCTGAGGAAACAATCACACCGTCTGCAACGAACCTTGAACCTGTAACTTCAACTAATTCTTCGACAAACAGATGGGCAGAAAGCTGGCGACAGACAGACTGACCGACAGACGAGAGGCTTGCGATGTCAGACGGAGAGCTGCACAGCCCGGCCGACAGTCAGACGGCCGGACGGTTGGGACGGCAGACAGGCTGGCGGTGGGCGTCTCTCCGCTAACGAGGCCTGACAGCCTCCATGCAGGCTCATGCGGCAGTGAAAGGGAGGATTGGGTCAGATTCAGAGCGTTTGATGTCGGGGTGGCGCTCGCGTTTGAAGGCACCGCTCGTTTCGTCTCTGTTTGCTTTTTTTAAGCCCTGTTGTGTCAGACGGGCCGAGCTGCCCGGCAGGCCGAGCCCTGCCAGTAACTCACAGTGACAGTCGAAAACAAGCCACCTGATATCTGCCCGCCAACTGATACCAACACCACTTGTCTGGATTGTGAGATTTACCCAACATGCTCTTTTTTGGGGGGGGGTTTGGGGGGGTACATACAAGAGTTTCATTCTTTATTGTGCTGCCGGAAGGGTCTGACTCTTTTTTTTTTTTTTTTTTTGTGGTGTAAGCCAGGAAATCCTGGGTTGGCGTGCCGGCCTGGACGCCGTGTCCATTGTCTGGCCGCTCGCTCACTGCTCCCATTGATGCTCTTCATCCAGCTGTAAAATCTGGTGTGGTGCTGAAATGTGTGTGTGTGCGTGTGTGTGTGTGTGCGTCTGTGTGTGTGTGTGTGTGTGTGTGGGTGGAGGTGGATTCGGTACACTCTGAAAACAAGATGTCAAGAGTGGAGGAAAAGTGAAGCAGCGTTGGCATTGGAGGGATAAAAAAAAAACCTGCCGTGTTTGCTTCCTGTGTCCTTCCTTTGCACTGTATCCTCCCTCCCCGCTCTCTCTCTCTGCCTCCTCCCTCCCTCCCTCTCTTCCTCTCTCCTCCACTCGGCCGGCCTGAGCTTTAGCTTTTTCATTGTGTGTTCCCCCTCTTCCACCGCTGACGTTCTGGGGGGGCAGATTAGCATAAAAGCCTCTCTCAGGAACGCCGTCAGCATTAAAACACACTTCCTCTGGAAGTGGTTTTCTGCATAATCTGTCCCCCCCCCCCCCCACCACCACCACCAACCCCAGTGTAGAAAACAGTAACACCACTCCCTCTCTTGTACGTCCCAACATCTGGCTCCTGATTGGGCAATATCCCTAAAGACTCATCACATGCACATCTTAAGTACGGCGTCTTTACAGTCGACGACCTGGTCGGATAACGAGGGTCGTTCTGGTTCACTGTGCACAAACCAGTTTATCCAGATTTATTTTTTTTCAAAACACTTTATTTGCAGATACCTCAGTCTGTCGACTGTGAGGGGTGTCAGGCACTTTGTCTCATCACTCATCGCCTCCTGGTTGTGCCGTCGACATGTCGCCGTGTTCTCAGATCTCTTTAATTTATTGTTATTAAAGACAGGAATGATGTACAGCTACAGTAATATGGAAATAAAGAGCTGCACTACATATTTATGACGTTCATATAGATGAATTTGTGATGATTAGTTCCTCCAGTTTCTCTTCTCTCCTGTTGTTCAGTACAACTTTACTAAAGCGTTGTCGTATGGGTTGTTTGATAATTCATATGCGCTCTCTTCTATAAATGAACAGTCTTGAAAAAAGTGCCATTATTTAAAATAGTGTATCTATATTTTGCTATTTTATATATTCTGGATTTGCACCTTACTCTTTTTGTTATCTTTAACTTGTATATTTTCACTTTTCCCCCTTCTTGTCCTCAAGATAATTGAAGTGTGATCTTTTCTTATTTTACATATTTTATAGATGGTTTTAAATCATCATTGGATGGTTCCCCAAACAAACAATTTGCTCAACAACAGCTCGTCTCTGTGTGTGTTTTTCAGGCCGTTGAACCACTTAATGAGGCAACTTCTGTCATATGGATCTGCCACAGCAGAGGAAAGAAATGCTTCTCTTTCTGTTTTTCTTTTTTTCTTCCTTAGTTTGCGCGCCCACCGAGCTCGAAAGCCCCAAAACCACATTTAAACAGCAAAACACCAGAAAACGAAGCCAACGAAAACACAGAAAGTGAGCACATCCTTTGTTCCGGGATATTTCAGCTCTGCCACATTCCACCACGAAACCCATCCGGAGGATAATGAGACCGACTCTTCCGATGCAAAAAAAAAAAAAAAAAAAAAATCCTTGAGTTGTTTTCCTTGCAGAGTCATCCATATTCTCACGTTCCCACATCCGGACCAGGAAGCAGCTCTGAGCACAAGGAACAGGTGGATCCACAGCACCGTCAGCTGTAGGCTCGGGTACAGCCGGAGAGCATGGGAATAGAGAGGAGTAGAGGAGTCTTCTGTCCTTTATTTCACTCTGCTCTACTCGTCTCTACTTTGTTCTACCGTCCTCTAGGAAGTTCTTCTTTAAGATAAGATGAAACTTAATGTATCTTTAAATTGTTAAGCAGTAGTTGCAAAGGGAAAGAATGCAAAAATGAAACCAAAATGTATACTGTTCTTTAGTGCAAATATGAGGTACTACTACTACTCTGTCATTTACTATGAGTTACTTTATACTTCTACATTTTGGAGGCTAATATTAACTTTCTACTGCACAAGATTTATCTAAAGGATTTAGGTACTTTGCAGATTTATGTAATAAAAATGAGATCCAAAGCAAACTTAAGGTGATGTGCACAGGTAATGTATCTCTTCCAATATATTGGAAAATAACACTACAAAACTAAAAAAATATATATTTCCCTGAGACTTTTACTTAAAAGAAACGTAATTGACTTAATTTTCTTTCCTCAACTACGCACCCAGATCAGAGTAGAGTAGTAAAGTGTGGACTTAAAGAAAGAAAGAAAGAATAAAAGTGAGTAAAGACAAGCAGACCATGCAGTAAAGTAGCAGATACGTTGATTTAGTGGCAGAGAAGACTAGAGTTTAGTAGAATAGAGCAGTAAAGGAAAGGAAATAGAGCAGAACAAAAGAGTAAAGCTGAGTGGATCGAGTTCAGCTGTGAGGTACAGAATCGAAGGGAACACAGTAGGAGGTGCACAGACCCATAGGCACACAATAATAAATACACATGTACACTACACACACACACACACACACACACACACACACACACACACACACACACTTGGTGCACAGACAGCGCAGCGTGCCAGGACTTGAGAGGAACCAGATTGCATATTTTGGATTTCAGATCAGGTTTCAGCCGCTCGGCCTGCAGCACCGGATAGATTTGATTACGGCAAAAACCACAGGCCAAATCTAATTAGCACATTATTCACAGCAGGAAGTCAGGCCGGTGTTTGAGCGCGAGCCACGACGTCTATACCGGTTTCACGGTCATGAGGAAGAAGCTGCCTCGCCTCAAGAGTGTGTGTACGGACGGATAAAAAAAAGGGGGTGAAAGTGGAGGATGCACTGAGAAAAGCAGAGGACTTAAGATGTGAACGCTCTATAATCCACCGTTCAAAAGGTGATCAGCTCATTTATGTTTTCTTCTTGCCTTCAATAATAACTTTAACAGAGATACAATAAAGGATGTAATTCTCCAAATGGCTGGGGTATAATAATAATTTTATTTATAGAGCACATTTCACAGACCAAGAGGTCACAAAAGATGGAGCAACAAAAAACACATTAAAACCAATAAAAACAGATAAAAGCAGGTCGTAGGTATCTAAACAAACGCCAGCACGAACAGGTAAGTCTTTAGTTGTTATTTAAAATAGATTAGGTAGGGTAGATGTGTGTTTGCATCCTTTGGGCTCTGCACATGCAGGCACCTCCCTGATGTTGTGTTGCTGACCTTATCCTCCACTTTAAGGGAATATTCCATGATTTTCAACCGTTTCTTCATCTATTGAGTAAGAAATAGTGTGAAAATCACCTGCAGTTGATTTTCGGTGTGTTTTTGTGACCTTCTTCTTCGCTCCAGTGATGTAGTTGGAAGTAAGAACAACAGGCTGCTCTTTCTGTTCATATTTCTCTGGGTAGGCAGTAAAAAAAAAAAAAAGAAACTTCCTTGTTCGCTTGCGTTGGAAACTCGTTAAGTTTCCGACGGCCGCCCCGAATTTGACGCTTAAGGCAAAGTTATCTGTGTGTGTGTGTGTGTGTGGCCCCGTTCCGTGACCAACATGCACAGATTGTCATATCCTTTGTTTGGTTGTTGAGGTCGTCGTTGCGGTGTTTGTCGTGCATTATTGAGTGCTGAGAAGGGGACTACCCATTGTTCCC
Source organism: Clinocottus analis (assembly GCF_023055335.1). Classification (NCBI taxonomy): domain Eukaryota; kingdom Metazoa; phylum Chordata; class Actinopteri; order Perciformes; family Cottidae; genus Clinocottus; species Clinocottus analis. The sequence goes on along the minus strand of NW_027176207.1, from coordinate 17,824,147 downwards.
CAAAGAAAGAAAACAAAAATACGCTCACAAACATACGGCTTTTTAATATGCAGAGTGATGGTGATATTTTTAATGACATCAGTTGGAACAAAGGATTTTACTTGTCAAACATATTGTAGAGCATTTATTACATCCTATGAAATCAGATTTGATGAATTCCTTCTTTTTCTTTCAGCTCGTAATCTGTGCTTGGTGAGGAAACAGCTTTGACTCTTTTAGACACAGTTGCAAAGAGAGAGGAAGTTTCTATCTCAGACTTTTGTGGCTTCAGACCGAGTGTCCCTGAATGGGGCTTAGACTTAACTCACTGGGCACAGTGGTGTGGCTTTGCTGCTTGACTTGGCCATATCCTGACTGAAAGGCCACTAGGAAAAGGAAGAGTCACATCACAGAAGTGAAACATTACGAGGATCTGTGAGGGATTTTGCTTTGTTCATTGTTCACTTAGTGCCCCGTGGCTCGACTTAACTGCTCCAGTTGAACTTTGGTGTTGAGCTGCTGGTCACTTCCTACCTGTGATGCTCCGACCACCCAGACGTCAGATCTGTTGTGCTGCGTCATTTCTGCACGGAGGTATTACAGGTGGGGCGCAGGGGGAGATGCAAATTCTTACATTTTTATTTTTTTAAGAATCCTTTGTTAATCCCACAGTGGGGGAATTATTCTCTGCATTTTACCCATCATCCTTAGTCATGAAGGAGCTTTGTGCTGCTGTGAAGCTCTGGGGCTTCAGTGTCTTGCTCAAGGACACTTCAACATAAAATTATGGGGAGAAAACAGGGATCCAACCGGCTTCCTTGGCAATCTTTTTGCCAAATATTAGTTATTTTTTTGCACATATATAACTTTATTTGCATTGTTTTAACAAAGTGATTGCACATGTTAGTTTTTGTCTGATGGAACAATCTGGTTTACTTAAAAAGGATTTCAATTTTCTTTAATTATGATGTAACGTGACGTCTGCCTGTGATACTGAAGGACACGGACTATCCACACAACTGCAAGAGGCCACGTGTCATGTGAACAGAGAACATTTCACTCCACAATGAGTAGTTACTTTGAGTACATTTAGCTAAGATATTTTTACTCGAGCAAGTACTCACGATATTATTTACCTGCACTCAGCGAATAGACATAGAGGCTCGCTCCCTCAACGCCACACACCTGCAGGTGATTGCTCGTTTGCACTTGATTAATCCCACCTGTTGGTGAGCAGCCCCGCATTTCGTCATTAGCATAATGAGCCCCCAAATTAAGGCAGCCGGTTCCGCTCTGTTTGTGGGCAAAGTGAATTTACTAAAACCTCCACCCGGGGGTGAAAAAACAACAACAACTAAACGTAAGAGATTTAGTCGTGCCAGTAGTGGTTTAAAGGGAGAGGATAGCCGTCGGTGCTGGTGAAGAGGGAATAATTAAAGATGAAGACTGAATGTACACATGCATGTGCATACAAGAACGTTCAGAAATATACTATCAATACATTTCAATTCATACATTGAATATCTAGCTTAGGACAACAAAGAAACAGAAGAAGTACTCACTGTCGTAATCCATTTCTTAAACCCTCCGCGGAGAAACAATGAGTACAACTCACAGTGTTTTTTCACTCGCAGACCGGACCGAGGATGCATCCTGTAACTGTTACGCTCCCACAGCCTCCAGTGTTGGTCCACGGTGCGTGACGGGCGTTGAGTCGACAGCATTTAGACACAAATGATCAGAAATTGTTATGTGTGAAATAAACACACCTGTTGAAAAAAGTGCTTTGCATTAGCCGGTTATTTTTTTTATACAGAAATGGCACCCACCTTGAAGATATTTTAGAGCTTCCCCTTAATATCTCAGATTCTCTGGAGTGTTTTTAACCCTGATGCCAATGCAAAAGGAAAAAAAAAGCTGTTTGGGTGGATCCTCTCTCCCCAAAGCCATTCAGATTAAAGCAGTATGAGTTTAGCTGCAGGTCAAACTTGTTGTTCTCCTCCTGCGGAGAGAGACAGAATAACTTTTGAAGACTTAGACGCTGGTCTGTTTGTACAATCAGTTCATGCATGTGGCCCATTTGATTTTTTCCAACAGTCAGACAGTCACGTTTCAATGGGATGATACAACATCTAATTTTCACATACAGGAGAGGGAAGATGAGGGGGACCAAATACGTTTCTTCACTTGCACTGCTCAGCTCTAGGCCTCTGGGGACATGTGACCTCTGTGTATGTCAAAGGTCAAACACACCAAACTCACCTTTCTCCGCTCAGCAGGAACAAAAGCTTCCACAGCAAGAAAAGGAGAGTAAAACTCAAAGATTCCTACATTTAATACTAAAACTAAAGTGCTGTTCAAAAGTTATATAGCTCTTCTACTTTATTCAACTAATAACTATTACAACAATAACAACTGAATAAGGTTTGGTCCCTAAAGAACAATAATTAAAGTTCATGTCTCCACAGTGTTAAATGACAGGAGACAATTCTGTTGGAAATGTCTGTGCAAAATGTTCCAGTAGATACATGGAGACATTTTAAAATAAGAAATCTTGCATATTTAACGTTGCATTGTTCAGTTTTAACAACACACCACCAGATAGTTATACTGCCACTGTCTCATTAGCAAAAAGAAAGAAGGAGGAAGCTTGGAGCAGAGGATGGATGGGCGGGCGGGAATGTTGGGACCATGACAAACAATTCTGTACTTTCACCACAGTTTGAGACGGAGACCTCCCAGCTGCCTCGTGGCGTTGTGGGCCCTCACAAATATCTTCCAGGGACATGTGACCTCCGGGTTCAGATGTCAAAGTTCAGACAGCTCACAGACTCACCTTCCCCTCCCTGGTGCTGAGGACAAAGCTCACATTGAGTCAAGGCCCTTTAAGCCGAAAGTGTCTCTCCGGGATTTAGTGATTGTCCGTCAGTGGCAGCTCCGCTTCGGCTTAAGAAAACAAACTTGTGTGTTTTCAGAACGGACAGAGATCTGCTGTTCTCACCGCCGCTATGCTGACGATACCCCGTTCTATCTGTCCTTCCTGCCAAGACGACCAGCACGTCTCAGCTGGATTTTTATCTCAAAAACGACGATGGAACGTCAAGTTCAACTCTCTAATGGCCCCTTTTAGGGGCCTCTCGCAGGTTGCGCACGGGCACCAAATCCACACAGCCACACGGTACACACACAGTTTGTAGATTGATGCCGTGAATGTGGAACCAAATGCGGAACTCAAGTATGAGTTTCACCCAGAAACGTTCACCCGTACGCCATTAGCAACATGTGCTGAAGTAGCTTTGTTGTTGTGCAAAATGAATGCAAAAAGCTCTGTTCGTGATGGTGACATCGTGTCGGCGGTGCTCCACCGTTGTAGGGGATGGAAACACATCCAACATGCTCATGCCGATCACTGGGATGAGAGAAAATGTTGTGTTTCTTTTTCTTTTTAAGGAAAGTTAACCAAAGTTGCCAGTGGGCAAAACGCTACTCTCCTCATCTCCATTACACAGTGACAGTTCAGGCTGTCTGAGACATAAGTGGACAGCTTTGGTAAAAACATAGTTTACATTTTTTTTTAAGTTCATGCACCTGCATGCCTTGTGGCACCTGCGGCAGGTGAAACGTAAAACTCAGTACTGAGGCATTGATCCTAGTCAGGCTCCTTATCGTTCTTTTGTGGCTAGGATTGGACAATTTTGACTAAAGCTTCTTACAAATGAATAAATGTGAACCTAAGTAAAAGCCCAGCAATATCTGAGGAAGAAGATTATGTTTGCCATGTTTTAAAATGACTAAATGTTCTGTTCTGCAGTGGCACAGAAAAAAAAGATCATAAGGAATCTGATTATTTGGATCGGTTTTGAGTCACGTTTATTCACATGAGGAAATATGTAATAAGAATCAGACGTCTACAAATATATTAGAAATATTCCCAATCATATCAGAATCTTAAGGACGTTTTTCCTCTGAAGTTCCTGTGGGACGTTCTTGTGTGGAGGTCTCGAGGTACAAGAGCCTCAGATAAACCATCATAATGATAAAGGGGCAACGTTTTGATGAGGTGACCATATTTTCTTTCCTGAACTTACAAATATTTACCATTCAATCGAATCAGAACAACTGTGCGCTGCTATACAATTATTTCCAGTCCAAAAATATCAAAAGTACTAACCTTGGAAAGAAATGTAAGGTTTTGCATAAACTGGAGCCGAAGACGTGCGCACATCTTCCTCCTTTAGTTTTCTTGTTCTTCCGGTCCCTCTTAACAGATCACCAACCATGAATACAAGATAAACACAGTGGAAATCATTAACATATAATAATAATAATAATAAATACGCAAACCATATTCTCCTCAGTGCACAATGCCTGCATTTATCTGGGCCGAGGCCTGTCGAGGTCCTGCCAGGGCCTTGACCTTCAGACCTTTCAAAACAACAGCTGGCATGGAGGAAGGGTGGGAGATAAGGGAGGGCAGGATGGGAGGAAGAGAGGAAGGAGGCAAGTAGATAGGAGGAGTGGTGGAGGGATGGAGTTGCAGAGGAGGGCGCAGTGGATGAAGCCAGTGAGCTTTATACTTGCAACGATGTTTGTTTAAATGTTCCCGTCCAGTCGTGTTGACATGTTCATGTCAGTGTTTGTTTTAATGCCCCGGGACATTTGCGATGGCGTCACCATCCGGCAAAAGTGTCTAAATATAGAGAGCTTGTCATGACATTTGCATTGACACATTCATGCTCCCCAGAGGTTTTCCATTTTGGGCACTTTGTGCGTTTTCCTCCATGTGACCATCAGGTCAAACTGCACACAATCTAATATCCTCACAGGCAGATTGTCATGAAACCTTGTGAGCATGTTCTCGCTCCCTGCAGGATGAATCATGGTTTAATGGCCCTGAGAGCCTTTTCCTCTTTAGCGCCAACCACAGGACATATTTACGACCTTTACAACAACTCAAGATAAAATAAAAATCTGATTTTCAGACAGATTTCTTCAGTTTAGAACAATAACATACAATGGAGAGGAAAAAAAAGCATTTTTCTAAATACACACGTATTTAAAGTTTTGAATATTTGACACATTAATACCAATAAGTGCATGACCAGTACACACACACACACACACACACACACACACACACACACACACACACACACACACCAAACTCTCAGCCAACCCGGCTCAGCTTAAAGATGTTTTCAGCTGTTGCTGCTGCTTGTATAAGTGCCTCTTTGTTCCCTAAGAACTTTGGGCTTCTCCCCCTTCCCCTTTTACTCCCCTATTACCTCCCCTCTACCACCTCTCTATCTCGCTTTCTTATCCCCCTCTCTCTACCTCCACCCTAACCTTCAATGTACCTCACCCGTTCCCTCCCCTTCCTCCTAGCCCCTCCCTCAGTGTTTGGCTTTCCCCCCCTCTGTCAAAATAAAATGTCTCCACGAGGTGATCATTAGATTTCCGGTCTTGGCGTCACCGGTCTTCCATCTGGGTTGTGTTTACGGTGCTTTACCATCAAAAGATGATGCAACTGGTAAAAACGTGACCCTGTTTTGACCCGCGTTTACTTGGCGTTATGAGACTCATTTAGAAAATGTTTGAGTGGTGAGGTTTTTTTTAATTATTTCTCAGAATCACACATCAGTGGATGTCATACTTAGAAAACAACAGAAGGAGGAAGAGGAGGAGGAGGAGGCATGGAGTGCTGGAGAAATAATCACAAATCGAGGGAGACAATCAACTTTATTGTTGCCAAGAAATCCCATAAAAATATCCAAACGGCCTCTCCCAACCTTCGACTTTATAGCTCTCAGGCCAAAGCCTATTATAAGTTCCTAAAGAGCAAAGTCGTGAAAAACGGCCAACAAATAATAGTTTCCTGAATAAAACAAGAACAGAAAGCTCAGTAGACAGCTGGACACCCAACAGGGCTATTTCCACAGGTGGATTCATATGCTTATGGTGATCTAGTTGGTATTTGACATGCGTATGGGAAAAATAGAGCTCAGAGCCTTTGACGTAAGTCCGCCCGAAATACAGCGTGGAAGTGAGCTCAAGACGTGTTTCTGTCACCTCTCACCCTCCAATGGCATCACTGATTGCAAATGTCAGAGCACATCTGCTGCTGCATTGGTCTGGACTCATGTTGATTTAGTCAGACGATGTCAACAATCTGAATTTTTTGGTTTATCAGCAATGAAGAGGAATAGCTTGAGAACGACTGATTTACAGACAATGTCATGGCGGAAGGAAAAGTGCATTTTCAACCTCAATTAAGTAAAAGTATGTAAGTCTTATCAGATGAGAGTACTTAAAGTATCCAAACTAAAGTACTCGTTGTGTGAAATCTCCCCTGTCTGCGTTTTATGAATGTTTCTAGATCATTTTTATTGCTGCATTAAAGTGTAGATAATGCATTTTACTGCCGTCGATGGTTACAGTTGTACTCATTGTCACTCCTTCATATAATGTCGGGTAGTTTAATCCACAGCAATGCATCATATTCTATAAAACAGCATCGCTGCACTGTGAGAACCACAAATCTCTAAAAAGTTGACTTTTCATGAGTTCAGAATAACAAGCGAGACATTTTCGAGCTGATTCGAGAGGTATTTTACAGACTTTATTCATCTTAAGAAGACTTAAGACTTTTCTCAACACTCAAAGGAAACATTTCATCCTTTAGTTAGTTTGTCACAAACATTCAACTTCAACACATCTGGAGTTATGTGGTTTTCACTGGACAGGAAGGAGATTAAAAACTATAACTACAGCTGTCAGACAACGTAGCGCATAGTGGAATATTTACGTCTGGGATGACATGGAAAAGTAGAAGAGAGCGTCAAACAGAAATAAGTCCAAGTACCTCGAATGTGTGCTCAAATACGATACTTGATTGGTAAAAAGTTGATGGTTTTGTTGGTTTCATTGAACAATAAGCAAAATAAAGAATATTACCTTTAGTTATGTGATTGTGTGTGTGTGTGTGTGTGTGTGTGTGTGTGTGTTTGCGTGAATATCAAAGTATGAATCACTTCAGAATAAAAACTATTCCCTCTGGCACAACACCAGAATCATCTCATTCCTCCTTTGAGTTCTCATTTGGAAGAAAACCAAACCGCTCGTCCTCATAAAAGTGAAAACGCTCTCTCTCTCTCTCTCTCTCTGCGGTTACATTCCAGCCGGCATATTTAAAGAAACCTCAGGCGCACTTGCACGTTGGCAAAACTCCAAACTCTTTGTACCAGCGTCCATCTTTCCCCCTTCCAAAAAAACCCTCACTGTAGCCCGAGTGAGGGGCTCGCGGCGGCGCGATCAGATCCTCGGATCCCTCCTGGCGTCGGTTCCCCCCCGGCTTGTTTCCACTGTCAACACACCACTTGAGAGAATTAAGGGGAGCCAAGTACCTGGAGCTCAGGAGGTAATAAAGCAGTCAAAGCACAATTAAACCTCCAGAGACAAGTTGAGTCAAGCTTATTTCAGTCCAACCCGCAACATTCAGCCATAAAGGATGCATGTGCGCGCTCATAATGAAAACTGCATTTTTCGAAGCCTCTCATCAGCTGAGAAAGCTGTTGATCTCTGAAATGAAGGACATCTGTTTTTATTCACACACACAAACACACACGAGTACATTGAATTAAGTCCTGAGCGTTTACAAATGTACAGTACTTGTACTTTATGGAGTTTTTCCCTTTTCTGCCACTTTGTCTTTCTACTCCACGACATCTCTGAGGTAGATATTGTACTTTTTTTACTCCACTTCCTTTTATCCAGTTACAGTTTTCCGTCTCCTTCCGGTCCAGTGAAAACCACGTAGATGTGTTGATGTTGAATGTTTGTGACAAACTGAAGAGCTGAAGTGTTTCTTTATGTGTTGAGAAAACTCTTCTCAGCTGGAAAATGCATCGTCCCAAAATGTTTTTCTGAGCAGCATTCTTTATTTTTTAGAAATATGGTTTTCACAAAACAGTGAATGGAACTTAGACACACACACACACACACACACACACACACACACACACACACACACTCAGCATCAATAAATCCACTGAGTAGTCGTTAAAAATGTCACTGGAGCCCAAACTGATGTCTTAAAATAGCTTATTAGATGGAAAACTGGGAAGCCAATATTTGCTGTTTTCTAACAAAACACACACACACTTGACACATACTATGTGTTTCGTTTCAGTGCTTATTTAATTCTTTCCCCCTGAGTAATCTTCTTCATCCGACGTTAAACCTCACACAGCCACTTTCACGCTCCCGTCAGATTCCTTCTGCGGAGCTGAAAGGCCGACTGTATCTGGGTGGGAATCAGTTTACACCGGCAGGCGATTCTGCCATGAAAGATGGTGTCTGTGTGTGTGTGTGTGTGTGTGTGTGTGTGTGTGTGTGTGTATAAGTATGTGTGTGTGTGTGTGTGTGTGTGTGTGATCCTGTCTGTCTGTCTGTGCCAAAAGCTTTTGATATAGATGTATTTACTGAAATGCAGGATACTGTGTGTGTGTGTGTGTGTGTGTGTGTGTGTGTGTGTGTGTGTGTGTGTGTGTGTGTGTGTGTGTGCGTGTGTGAAATATTAGTTGATTTGATAGTTGCACGTATGAGGAATTTAAAAGCACTCGTCGCAGCAATTTTCTCGGTACAAGATTCCAGAGCGGTTCAGACCAGTTCAACCAAACTTTAATAGTTTCTTTTCATTTAAAGATTTTACATCCGAATGAACAAATAGTTACATTATGATGCCAGAGACGTTCATATTCATTCATTATTTTCTGAAATGAAAATGGAGCCAAACAGGCAACAAACGATGTATCTTCTGCAGGTCAGAGAGTGTTGTACTTGTACTAGTGTACAAGTACTTCAAGATCTGTTTGCTCCGATGTGTTTTCATGTATTTGGACGCTCTGTTCTTCTTAACTTCATTTAATAACACAAACCTCCTGGCACTGCAGGGAGGTGAGTACAATCTATATTGCTTTTTGTTGAACTATTCCTTGAAATAACTTTACTACTCAGGTGTTTCACTGCCGGTGAAACACAACCAGGACAGGTGTGAACTTTCTCTCTGACATCCGTCTGTCGTCTTTTCTTTAATATTCTCTCAATGTAGCCGCTTGAGCTCATTGTGCACAGGCAGCTTGCACACACATTGCATACATTCCAGGATTAGCCCTAACGAGGCGAGGTAAACGCTGCTCTCGGCTGCGCAGGAAATGAGCAGCGAGGGTCAGGTTGTCGAGAAGAAGCCGAGAAGGACTCACAACCCCTCAGAGGATCCAGGAGACGGAGACAGTCAAGTGTTTAATGTTTGGATGGCAACGCAATGAAAGCAAAGCCTCACCTCGACGCGCCGCTGGCTGCGATCCAGTGGCTCCGATGGTTCAACCCCGATTTTCATATCGACGTTTAAAAAAAAAATGCAGAAACAAATCAGCTGCGGCTACTTTGCATGTCATCATGATCTCACCGAGGCAACTCTTCACCAATAATCCACACAGCTGTGTTTGTCGTGGAACTTGTGGATCAGCGGCTATCTAAAATATACAAGGATGTGAAGATACAATGAGTGACGGTTTAGAAATTAGAAACACTAAACAGGAAAAACCAAAAGGGCCGACGTCTCGGGCTTAGCTTGTTGTTTATTATACAAAGCTCACATTCCCATCACGCTGCTGCGAAGTTCTTGCTGCAGCACCCAAAATTGCTCTTGGTCTCAAGATTTTAAAGCCCTCTCCGCCTCGTCTCAGAATCGGCCGCATTTTTATGAGTTATTGTCTCGGTCTGAGACAAAGAGGATTTAATTCAAGACCACAGCTGCTGGAGGAGAACCAAAGTGCCCGTGCATTGTCTGATTTATTTATTTACATCATAACTGGGATTGCTCACAGAAAACAAAGGAACACTTCAAACTCATTTCTGCAAAGCCTTGTGCTTCATTCCTCATGGCCTCTCTGGCGGTACACTCATACGGACACGCACGCAAGTATGCGAACGGTAATAAAAGAGGTGAATGAAGATTCATCTTTGATGGGTTTCTGTGGGTGTTTTATGTAAATGTGGATCTGCCAGATTCATTTCAAAAAGTGTCTCAGTGGTTTGCATGTTCCACGTTTTATCCCACTGGTCTGGTCTTGGTTTTGACTGAGAGCTAAGTCCACAGTCTTGGTCTCAGTCATTATTTTGGGCTTGAGGCCTTTTGGATGGAAGTACAATAGAGAGCTGAAGCCAGATTGAGTCCCAAAACGTGAAAATTAGTCGGCACCTCCGGTTCCCTCGACCCAAAGTCAACGGTTACTGTTTTAAATGGGATTTTATCACAAGGCTGAAAAAGGTGTGTAGTTAAAAGAAGCTGAAGAGATTGTTATAGACATCAGTAAATACCCTACTCCTGAATTTTGAAGCTTTTACAAGTCTTGTAAAAAGGCGGCCGCTAACAAGTGGCTAAATGAGACGACAGGTGATGTGAAGTCATGTGACCACGGTGTTTGATTATGGCCTAACGTTACAGCTTTAATACCTCCTCTGGCGATGACAACTCTGATTCCTCATCGATAGAATCTGACGCACAAACAAGATATGTAGCGTCTCCCTCGGGGTCAATCAGTGTCGTCTGAAATATTTTGCACCAAAGTGACACTTCCAAACCAAAACGGGAGTCAGAGGAGAAGTCACGGCCCGCGGGGACGCCGGGAAAACCGCAAGTGCTGACAAACACAAACTCTTTGACAGTGACTGTCGGAGGCGAGGAAGTTGATTCATTACAGAGCGATCTGAGCGATGGGAGGAGAGAGGGGGGGATCTGACCACGGAGAACATTCAGCGGTTAGTCAGAGACTCTCGATGTTTGTCCCGTTGCTGGAATCTGCAGAGCTGAGACGAGTCCTGCTGCCAGAATATCAACGCACGAGCGACAATAACGGGCTGAAAAATACAGACCTCTGACAGAAAAGACGCAGGGAATAAATTTGCACGTGGTCGTGAAGTTCGATAAGACAATCATCATCCCACTGAAGATGCACTCTGGGAAAAACCAAACCGCCGCATGAAGAGCTAATTAAATTTGATGGACAAGTAACGGGAGGTTTGAGATCTCGAGAGAAAAAAAGTGATACTTTTCCATCACATTTTTGACAAAAACAATGTTGATCAGGTCACAAAGCATTGCAGATTCCCCCCAAAAACATCATTAAAGAAGTAGTGCACACTGAAAGGAAGGAACTGACACTCAATGGTGATGTTAATATTGACATTTTGTAAATAATACAACATGTTGTGGGTTTAAAATGGCTCAACACTCCATCTACTGTTTTAAATCAGCCCTGAACCCTGCAAGGCCACTGCAGTGGGCGGAGTTGAGCTTAGATTTGGCGATGACGTTACACTTAAACAAAGATTTATGTCTGCAAATATAAAGGAAGAAAAAGGGCTAAGAACTGGGATGAAATGGGGGTCAAGCATGGGCCAGGAGGGGGTGCAGGGAGGAAGAGAAACTCAGGTTGGGCTCAAAGCCCAATGAGAGGAAAACTGCTGGAAACCTGAAATGTCACCGGGTCTGCACCTGTAAATATATCAGTCTTTCTCCACTATTAAATATGTAATACATAAAAGGTCTAAGCTGTATTATTTCCCAAACCATTATGGAGTTGAAGGCTAGTTAAGATGATACTTTATGATATGATGCAGCAGTTTACTTGTGAGTTGTGTTGATACTTCTGGAAAATGATGAACTAAAATATTGTTCACTTAATGGTCAAAAGGTTTCATTCTGTCCCGTCCCAAACATTCAAAACATGACTTTTATTTTGACAAACCACGACTCACGGGCAAAACTATATATACAATAATAATAATGGAACCACCTGCACCGGGATGAGGTCATGTGAATTTATTATTGGCCCCGCGGATGATGGTGGCTGTAGCTTTGAATGGTAACAATGGCAACTAGCGTCATGGAGGGGCCCCCAGCAAGTAGGCTTAAGTGGGGCCCTTGTGACCTATTTATAGGCTACTTATTTATCAAATGTGTATTTTCTGTGCAGTACAGGAAGGAGGGAACTCAGGACATTATGGTGCATTGTCTGCCTGCAGAGAAAAGAACAAAAATGACAAAATACAACAAAAGAAATAATGCTTTCACTGTATTGAATGCGCATAATGAGGAGGAAGTGAGCTCCGGCTAATACTGTGTGAGGTTGTATTATTGTGTGAGTGGATCCCACCACCCTCAGTAATGTCTTTTGACGCGCAGTTTTTCCATAATTTGCCGATTAATGCGAGGCAGATGCACGTAATGCTTCTGTGTGCGGAGCTGGCCGGCCTCAGAGGCAGCGGGAGTGCTCAGGCTATGAGATAATGCCAGAGAGAGGCCAGCCCGGGACTAACACTGCTGCTGCTGTGTGTGTGTGTGTGTGTGTGTGTGTGTGTGTGTGTGTGTGTACACAGTCACAGTAAACCCCACTAGCGGATGTTTTACATCCCCTTTCCGCTCAATTACTGCCTCTCAAGGTCACAGATATCTGTTCAAGATAATTTCTGTGTGTTTTCTCTGCCAACTGCTACCACGATTTCCTCTATATATATATATATATATATATATATATATATATATATATATATATATATATATATATATATATATATATATATATGCGAGAGAGAGAGAAATATACATTTCTGTTGTTTTGTTTAACACTTTGTTTTGCACCTATGCATTTCCACTAAATTGTGAGTCACAGGAGACTATTTTCCCCCATAAAAGCCTATAATGAGCACCTCTTCCTCATAATGCGGGTCGTAAACGTTGCTCTGGCTGCAGTCAGGGGCCCTCATTGTTTCTTGGCTCTCTCCTTTTCGTCCTCGTCCTGTGACTTTTTTTTTTTTACTAGATCCTGAATCCGACGAGCTTTCCCCCGAGCTGTTTGTGCTATTTGTTTGCTCATGATCACTGAATGGCTTTAATGGGGATGTGTGGTAGATATTCAGAGAATGTGTGCGTGCATGTGTTTGTGTGTGCGCGTGTGTGCATGTGTGCGTGTGTGCGTGTGTGTGTGTGCGTGTGCATTCCACCCGGCGACTCACCCAGGCCTCTCCGGATCTCAGCGCAGCGCGTCGCTCTAATCCTGCCTTCCTGTTTTCCTGCAGGAGGAGAAGTGAGGCGAAGAGGAAGAGCCCATCTGATAATTAGCCCGATAACAGTCACACTCAGTTTGCTCGCAAGAGAGCGAGGAGAAAGTGAAAGACCGAGTCGCACTGGGAAAGTAAGAGTGCTGTTCACTTTCAATTTAAGATTCACGTAGAGGGAAATATTTAAAGGAACACCAAACAAACAGGGAGAAAACAACCACATACAACAAATACCTACAACTCCGTGGGTTAGTTCTGTGGTAATCTGTGTGTGTGTTCGTTCTAAACAACAATGGCGGCCCCCAAAGAGATTAGCATAATTTATGACATTTCAAATGAACTGTAAAAACAGTCACTACAGTTAAATTTGTTGTATTCTTTCTCTCTTTCTTCCTCCAAGTGGCGAGCTAACCTTGTGCTGTCTACGTTTATGTTTTTATATTGACCGTAAACACAATCTCCTTCTAACTTTAACCATGTTACACAGAGATTGTGGAAAGGGAGAATTACTTTGTCTCATATCGACGCTGTTGTCTAAAGTTGAGGTGATGAAAGTGCTCACATCTTTGACTTTAGTAAAAGTAGTAGTAACACAGTGTAGAAATACTAAAACTCCCGTACTTATAGGTAAACTTACAAATGTATCAAATTTAAGTATTCAATGAAAAAGTACTTATTATGCAAAATGGCTCATTTAAGTTACTTTATACTCGATAATAATACATCAGAATTTCGTTGATTTCTATTTTTGGGTTAATAATCTCAATTTGCAATGCAACACGTATCTAAATCTCACAGGGGAAATTGTTCTACTTTTAGTAGTAGAAGTAATATTTCTTTAAATTGTAAACAATAGGGTTAGGTACAATATGTGCGTGTGTACAATATACTGCATGTAGGATTAATATAGATGATATGTGCATGTGCATTCAAAGAATAAAGAGAAATGAAGGGAAACAAAAATGTGTGCAAAAATCTAGATAACATAGTTCTGTGAGTGTTTCATACATACTGAGATGGTGTTTGTGTTGAGAGAGAAGAGAGAGAGAGAGAGAGAGAGAGAGAGAGAGAGAGAGAGAGAGAGAGAGAGAGAGAGAGAGAGAGAGAGAGTGCTGGATGGTTTGCTTGACAGTAATGAAGTGTCTATTGGTGAACTGTCAGCAGTTTAGATAGACCAGCGAGCTTGAGACTGTGTGGAGACACGGTACACACACACACACACACACACACACACACACACACACACACACACAGACACGTACACAAAGCCTATATGCATACAAACACGCCCGCTCGCTGACGCCTGGCCCATTACCACCCACCACCAGCACCACCACCAGTAACTGCAGCTCACACATGGCCGCTGCTCTGAAAACCTCTCCGCCATGTGTGGATGGCGCTGTGATGTGGTCGCCGAAGCACTTACAGAGTGAGGGCGTCGCGATGGTTCAGCAGACCAAAGAGCCATGTGTGAATCCACCAATTTATTACTGCAAGTCCTCTTCGGTCTCTTCGTACATTCAACCCCGACCCGCTGTTGGAAAGGGCTGAAAGAGACCAAGATTCCTCTGGAACTGGAAGCTTCGTATCAAAATGGGTGCAGATTTAAATCAAACTTCTTGTTTCAGTGTCAAGTGCACAATAATGTCCACAAGGAGCTGTAATTAACCAGCGTGTCACGTTGCTCTAGCGAAGCTATTCTTCGCAGGACGTAAGCGACGACTCGGGACATACTGTCGGAGACGACAACAGGAACTACGTGACGGAGACGAGTCCCGGGTGATGACTACGCGGCAGAAGCGATGACAATGGCACGTAGGTGACGTCAACGGGACGGAGGCGACGAGGACGGGACGCTGGTGGCCAAGAAGGGACCTGGGTGATGAGGACAGGACAAAGGGACCGACAACAGGACGGAGGACATAAGGATGGGATGGAGGTGATGACTACGGGACGAAGTCATGTAGAGTTCTTTAGTGTGCTTCCATAGTTGGAAAAAATAATAAACTTATTGGGTTGAGACTTTCAGATGTAAAGGGAGACCAGAAACGTGCTAAAATAGAAATTCCAAAGTCCCGTCTGAACTCTAAACGCCTCTTGTTTCATGGCTTCTTTGAGGAAAAAAATGAAAATAAAAGCACCAGAAGCTTCCATGTGATCCACAACTTTTAGTCGGCATGAGAAAGCAGACGCAGTCAGGACGGACACAGGGAGAAGTGATACGTCTTCCTGATGGGGAGGGATGAGACGGACCCCCTGCCTAGAGGACATCTGCTGTCCGTTTGTCTTTCACACCTTTGCGAAACAGCATCGGCGCTCTCTTCCTCTCTGCCTCTCTGCCTCACATTGAACATGGCCGTCAAGCTGAAGATTTTACTCCGCTCCACTAGAAGGTTCATGAAACCACAAAGAGGTCTGTTCCCATCATGCAACTCACTGTGGGTGCTGACCAGATCTGCGGTCACAGTGTTCTCACAGAACAATAAACATAACATGAGGATTTCTTCATAAAGATGTTTACCATTATTTGATAATGCACTGTATTTCTTTATTTTTTTACACCTCCCCCCCCACCACAAAACCCCGTGTTCAAGGTTGCTTGAAACAAGTTCTCGCAAAGCGTCATCCGACCGAGGCGAAAGTGTTTATAGCTGTTTTATATGTGTCCTTGTTGACGGCGGGGGAAATAAGTGCTTTCATAGTGAGAGGGCGAGACGCAGTACTTATTGAAATCATTAACGTGACGCACTTTTGGACAGTCCCCGTGTGAAGACAGCGAAAACCGGGCCTTTTTTTTCTCACCTCTGTATACTTGGCCACTCACTGCATTAGAAGTGAGTGTGAGCGATGTTTTGTTGGTTTCAGAAAGTTAAAGGAAAGGACACATATCGATGCCTTGTGACTAGTTGTGCGGTTAAAAAGACATCAAAAGTATTCATACCTGAACCGGGGAGGAGGCGATGTCGTTCTAAATATGTGAATGTTGATGAACGCTTCCAGAGGAGCTCTCCTCCAAGGCGTTCAGAGGGTGGCACTCGGTTATTTACTTGCAATGCCCGAAAGAAAGAGAGCTCAAGAGAAAAGTTAAGACCCCTGGCTCGCCCCTCACCTCCTCAGACCTGGACCATTACGACGTGAATGACAGATTGCCGGTTTCATAAAGTTAGAGAGACGGAGTGAGGCCTCTTAACTCAGATGTTGTTGTGCAGTCCAATGAATACAATTGGCTGTATTATTGGGTGGGAAGCCAGCGGGGGGGGGGATCATGCCCTGGCTTGTATTGTTTAGTGTGGAAGTGGTTTATTTCCCGTGAAAAAATATACCGATATTGTTATGAACACAGCTCTTCGAATTTGAAAAGCATGTAGTCGTTTCACGGCTCCAGAGTCAGCGCTTTCATTCACAAAATGCACCACTTATCCGAGCGGCTCTCACTTATGCTGTTAAATCCTTTATTTTTCCAACTAAAGAGACGCTGGCTCGACTGTGGCAGAAGTCTGGCCGGCACCAGCGTGCCCGGGGTTCACATCCAGAGTCCCCATTAAACGGAGGCAGCCGTGTAGTTTTGGGTTGAATTGGATTATTCACACATTTTTTTCTGCGACTTTTTTCCTCTCTCTCTCTCCCTCCTCTGTTACAAACGGCCTCCCTCACTTTCGCTTCCTGCGTGTCGTCTCGACATCTGCAACACGACACGCACACGCAACAGTTGCCGAGACCCTCGACGGTGTGGTGAAGGTTTGCGTGACCTCGTCGCCCGACGCTTGACAACGTGGCATCGGCGACTTCTCTCATCAGGAAATACTTATCAAAGCTCCTGGGAGACACGAGAAGCTTCACATGTCCAACCAAATCCAACTTAAGCTCAGCAACAGCTCCGAGGTAAACAGTCCCGCTCCCATGGGATAACTGGAACTAAAAAGCAGCACATTAAAAGAAAAAAGTTTTGGGGAATTTGGAAAATACACTGATTTGGTTTTCCGCTTGTATACGCAATTAAATATGTAGCCGAGATGGTTAGCCTAGCTTAGCACCAGAAACGGCGGAAAGGCCTGCTTGGCTCTGTCCAAATGTACAAAAAAAACCTCAACCTACCATCTTTTATACATCTCGTTTGTTCAATTTGTACATAAATGAAAGTGTGAAATCAACACTTTCAGTTTCAACAGGACGGTTATGTGTAGCTTGCGTCCCGCGTGTCGCTCGGTTCAGGCAAATACGCGCTGGTTAAAGTTTCAGAAGGACGGTGGTTTCATTTAAAGGGTAACTCATTGCTAGATCTGTGGTTTTGAGTGTCCTCTCCCACCTGCTGTCCATCACGTGTCTGAAATGAGGCATGTGGAGGACAGTTGATGCTGCAGGGTGCGAGTGTCCCGTGAAAGCCTTCTGTTGACCGAACAGCTGGACAGCAGTTCATTGATGCTCTTTGCATTGAGCTGGCTGATCTCCGTGAGCCGCTGACCTTCACTAAGTGTTGTCTGGGGGATAATCTAATTGAACCCTCATTTTGGGACCTGAAACCTCTTAGCATGGAGCCATAAATTGTGGAAATCTAATGCTGACTGATGGCCGCGGCTAAAATGTTGCTTAGTTTGGCCTAAAGGACCATACGTGTGTCTTTGTGTGTTTCACCCCATTTACCAGTAATTACGTCTACTTAATGTTTAATTTGAATTCCTGCTAACCATTTTCAAAAGCAGACTGTGACGCTTTGGGGTTGTTTTTTGAATGTGTTTTCGTACAATCCAGATAGCTGTTGTTTTCATTACGTGATAAAGATCAGTTTGAATCGTGCTTAAGTTCAGGTAATATACCACTTGGTTAAAGAACTGCAGGTAATTACATTTGGGATCTGGCACATTGGTAGAGTTTTGTCCATCAGAAACACATTTTAAAGGGATAATAAAATGGTGCAAATTCAAGGTACTTGTACTTTGTACTTGTACTTTGCTTTAGTGTGTCGTTTATTGCAACAGGCCTGTTTTTCTGAGCTCATGAAAAGTGGACTTTTTAAAGGAACGTGGTTCTCACGGGACAGCGAAGCTACAAACACACGATGATGTTATAGGATAAGATGCATTGCTGTAGATTAGCCAACAGTATACAAAGGAGGTAAAATTACCACAACCTCCAACATCTACTACCATCTACATCTACTATTAATGCAGCAGTAACAATAATTCAAAAACAACATATATTATAGTAAAAAAAACTAACAAGAATATTTATCGCACAAACCTTTCCTTTTCATACTTTAAGTACATTTTACTCATGGTACTTTCACTTAAGTGAAGTTTTGAACGCACAACCTGTATCAATACCTGAGTCTATGATATAAAAATACATCCATCCCTACTTTATATCTCCAAAAATATCGATACAAAGTTTTTTTTCGCAGGAGCACACATGCAAACATTTGAGGTGTGAGATCTGAATACACGTTTTAACTTTAGACAAACACAAGCCTGCATGTGACACACACACACACACACAGAGGGAAACACACTTTCCTCCCTCCTAACTCCTCGGTTGCCTGACTTCCTGTCTCCCTGCAGCCTGAAAGCCGAGCCAAATCAATTAGTCTGCAGAAATTACAGAGCAATAAATAACGAGGGCCAGTCGGCAGCGGCGGAGACGGGCGGAGGGGAAGCCAGAGTTATGGGGCCCCTCCTGTCTGCATGTGCACCTCAGGATGCCGGGGCCTCCGACCTTCAACAATATCACAATAGGAGCTTTCTGCGCGCTTCGCTGCATTACGTCTACGGAGTGACGCAAGAAAGATGGCCGACCTGTGACCATTAAACTTGTGCACCGTTTCCTGTGATGGAACGACGAGTTACAGTGAGAGGAGAACAAAGTAACAGATTCATTTCATACATTGTATGATAGATATTCCCATAAGCTCCGTCCGCTTGTGCTTTGGCCCTGTGGGTAACCGTAGACGCCAGGCGGCAGGTGAGGGGGGGGTGTCGCTGCATCACCTGTGACCTTGGGTTGTCCTCTGATGTTACCTGATCCGTCCTGTTGCAGACTGTCCCAGTTAAAGCATCACGCTGTCTCTATTACACGATTGAGAAGTCGTTCTTCCGACTTCAATTGGGACTCTGTGAGCGTCTATAACCGGATGCTGACGTAATGCATTAAAATGAGTATTTATTATCTTCATTCACGCTGCATTACATTTAGCTGACGCTTTTATGCAAAGCGACTTCGTAGACACAGCAATGGGGATCAATTGGGGGTTAAGTGTCTTGCTCAAGGAAACAACGTCTAGGACTAGCGGAGCCGGGGATCGAACCGCCGATCCTCTGATTGAAAGACAGGCACGCTAACCCCCAGGCTACAACTGTGAACTTTGTCCGCATTGTCAGCGTTGTGAACTCAATCAGCTGCAGAATGACGTACGAGGAAAGGGTCACACTGTTGATTCAAAATGAATTTTAGGACCTTCTGATGTTACTGGTTTCCTCTCGCGAGTAGCGTATGGATCCACGTGGCGACCTGTTGCATTACGGCCGCTCCTCAGCGTGATAAGCGGCTCTCATGCGGTCCCAGTGTTAACTCAACATCCTGTGTGCACACGCTCTTCCCGGCCTTATCACACAGTGTGTGTGCAGACAGAACCACAAATACTTCCGGAG
This sequence comes from Clinocottus analis, assembly GCF_023055335.1. Lineage (NCBI taxonomy): Eukaryota > Metazoa > Chordata > Actinopteri > Perciformes > Cottidae > Clinocottus > Clinocottus analis. The sequence goes on along the minus strand of NW_027176207.1, from coordinate 17,804,405 downwards.
GTCAGTTGATAAAGCAGACCAACAAACATTACACTAAACCTGACACACGCACAAACACACAGAGTACAAGGCTGTAAACTGTGTGTGTGTGTGTGTGTGTGTGTGTGCGTTTGGTCCAGAGTTCAGTGTGTTGCAGCAAAGCGGTTAAACTTTAAACGGCGATAAACAAAGCGTTGCTTCACGTCCGGGTCCATCCCCTCATTCTGTGTATACTGGCTGATTAGACTTTCAAATGACAAAATGTTCCTTAAAGCAGTCCAAGTTTTGTCCCACATGAAGCTCCACGGCGCCGCAAAGAACGACAAACTAGTAAAAACTGCGGCAAACAGAAAATAGCATGATGCAATCGCTGGAGCCTCCAAACCTGCTGGCTGAACGGCACACACACACACACACACACACGCCAGTGGTCCAATTACAGCGTGGCTTTTGGGGAAGCACTATTTTTCAAATCATACAGAGGATATTCCGCGTGGGACAACAAATAAACAAAGACACTTAATTGCGAGGCAATGCTTTGTGTGTCTTGTTGCTAAACAGACCAGACTGAGGTCGCATCCTGTGACTGTTACGAACCCGCAGCCGCTAAAGCGGTCAACATGAAGTCATACGCGGCGCCAAAAATGATGATATTTTAAAGCTCCCCCTAAATTTAAGGGGCAGCTTAAGGGGAAGCCGAGCTCCTTGTGTGTCCTTTAAGGGCAAGCACGTCGGTCATCCCTCAGTGCATTGAATGATAGCGCTCGGTGATGCTAGATGCTTGTTATTGCATGTACTTTATTAATACTCAAGGGGAAATTTGTTGTCATAGTAGCAGCGCCACACACGTTACAGACACCAAATGGAATAAACTAAACACACAGAAATAAATAAATTGAAAAATATATTTAAAACAAATATTTATAGACAATGAATACAAATAACTGCAGTAAATACAGATAACTGCAGTAAATTAAAGAAATTAAATGTAAACAGTGTGCAAAATGTGCAAAAATATGTAAAATATATATACACAAACGAATACAACCATAACTGTGCATGAATACACAAAAGGATACAAATAACTGTGCATATATGAAAGAGAATCAACATATGTGTAAAGATGTGAATGTGTAAAGATGATTCTTGATTTCACACAAAAAGCTGATGAACTTTAAAACTTTAGTTGAATTTAGAGTTAGTTCACTATCTCTGGATGACTTTCTAAAGTTTCCAACGCATTCACTTTAAAACCAAATCCATGCACTACTTATGTTTAGATCTGTTTTTATATTACCTTGCACCGTTTGTGCGGTCTGAATGTTGCGTCATTCATTTTGATTTGTTTTGCGACCATGAGAAACCTCAATGTGCTGACTGGATGACAATAAAACCTCTGTAGTATCTTACATCTATAATCATTGGTAAGATAAATGCACATTGGAATTAAGTCTTTTATTGCAGGGTGTAGCTGATTAGCCCGTGTATCAAAGCAGATAACTATTAATAAAATATTTCTGTTCATATGTTTTCCTGTTGCAAAGGGAAAAGATTTGATTATCACGACCAATGCGTCTGGAAAACGTAACTTCATCCACTGTAACGTAACAAGGACTGAAAGCTGATACAGCAGCAGCTGCTGGACGTTCCAGTTCCCAACAGGTATTTATCTAAAGCCTTTAAACCCACATCATAATTCAGTTAGTTAATGATATTGACCTGCAAAGTGTAATCCATTATTTACACGTTTGCTCCTTATGTTTCTTCTCCAAAAATACAGATCAAACAAAGACTTTTTTAGTTCACATAAAAGAATCAGGTTTCCTTTTTGTAATGTTTATTTCTCTCATGAGTCTGCTTTCTTTCTTTCTTTTAATCTCCCAAACAGCCTTTTTTTTGTTTTATCCCATTATGAGTTCATCGCCTCAAGGTAACCAGGGACTTTGAGAACAGGGAGGCTGTTTGGAGTTGGTACAATACAATATTTGGCGGAGCAAACATTAAATATTTAGGCTGCTGGAGATGCCAGAATTCATATCGTGTTATAAAAAGTGACGAGTCAAGAAAGAAGCGACAGATATTGTAAGCAGGGCAGTTTATTTTTCCTCCGAGAGACATTTTTCTTGCCTTTTTTTAAAGGATCAAAGTGCACTTGTCTCGGTGCTTTGAAAACAAATAAGATCCTTTGATTATTTATATCTGCCAAGTGATGATAACTGCCCGTTGATTCAACAAATACGGGCCCGAATATACTGAGAATGGATCTGGAGTATGTCTCGCTCTCGCTGGCAGCCTCATGTGTGTCTGAGGTTGTGGGTTTAACTCCTCCAGCAGTCACCGTGACCTGCAGCTCACTCAAACGCTCTCTTTTCTCCCATTGTTTGGCACGTGTTTTTGCAGGCCAAAGAAATCGCCACGTAAACTCACACTGCACTAAATAACAGCAGCAGGATGCCTTTTAAACGGAAGATTTCTAGTGTTCTCAGCGTGCTTTCAAAAAGCCAACAGATCCATCTCACACACTCATTAAGTCCACAAAAATAGTGACGTTTAAGAAGTATTTCACAAGGAATTGGAGGAGAAAGGGGTTCGTATCAGTGACGAGATCTTCTTTCCATCGGACATGCCTGGACCGTGACATCTAAAATAGCACTTTAAATGAATTAATAACACTAGTAGTGATTCATCTCACACACACACACACACACACACACACACACACACACACACACACACACACACACACACACACACACAGACACCCAGACTGGGGCTTTTATCACCTCATGCAGGAGGGGAGAGAGAGAGAGAGAGAGAGAGAGAGAGAGAGAGAGAGAGAGAGAGAGAGAGAGAGAGAGAGAGAGAGAGAGAAAGAGAGAGAGAGAGAGAGAGAGAGAGACTCTCTGGGTGAAAAAGATTTATTGTACATGGGAGATAAGAGACACACAGACACACAGACACACATGTACAGACCACACACCATGTACACAGGAGATAACACACACGTAATCATGCACACACACACACACACACACACACACACACACACACACACACACACACACACACACACACACACTCTTCAAAAGCCTGGGCTGGATGGGATCACTGCTGCCCTCTCCTCCCTCCTCTTGACCTCTGACCTCCATCTCTTGATTCTCTCGTCTCGCCGTCTCTGTCTTTCATCTTTCTCACATTTTTCTCTTTCTCTGCCTGTCTCTCGCTGGCTCTTTATCTTTTCTATGGCTAATATATATATATATATATATATATATATATATATATATATATATATATATATATATATATATATATATATATATATATATATTGCAAGAAGACATTTAAGTTGAAAGAATGCTTTTTTATTTTTCAGTGCAGGTTTCCTAATTTTCATAATAGCATTAATAGCATTTAACTTAGAAAAGAAGGAAATTGGGATGTATATCATCTGCAGGTGAAGTGGAGCCCATCACACGCGTTACAATCACGTCTGGGTTTGGAGGTTTCCAATGAGAGCTTCGGTTTATACGTTCACCGTTGTTTTAATGCAAAGAAAGAGAAGAAGACAGAGCTGCTTTATTTTAAATTATACTTTATTTCATATAAAAACAAAACAATAAACAAATAAATTAGATATTTCTAAAATAGTTCTCTCGAGGAAATGTTTAAGAACGCTGTGATTGTTTACAGTTCGTATCTGGGAGAAGAGCAGATAGCTGGAATGTAAGGATGCAAATGCACCGTTTGCATTTCTGTGTGAAGAGCTTCATTCCAACATGAGACACCAGATGATTGACAGCGTGGAAAGCAAACAAATGAGGAGAGAAGACACACGTGAATCCTTCATTGACTAAACGGTCCGCTGGTTACACTTGAACCCAACAAAAAAAGACCAGAGTGACGTAGCAACACAGGTGGCGATGCCGGTGTCCGCCATTTTTTTGAAGACACCAAAATCAGTCCAGTTTGACATAGTCAGTTTGGTGAAACACTGGTGAATTTTTCGACAAACACATTTCCATACAACTGTCGAAAACCGGTTGTTTGTAGTTTGTGTCTGCGCTCGATGGGACACGGGGGAGTTCCCTACGCAGCTGGTGGAGTCTGAATTAAGATTTGTAATTTAAAAAGATGGCGGCTGTGGGGATAAAGATAGGGGCGTTTGGGAGAGAAGAGGAGACATTAACATAATAAGAGCCTCTTCATTTGCACACAAGCCCCGGCTATCCCCACACCACCACCACCACCGCCACCACCACCACCCCCGCAGAACTCCCTCTGGTCCGTAGTCACACCCATTAAGCCTGCAAAGCCTTCATTGTCCAGCCGGGCTGCGGACCTGAGGACCCCTCGCCAACAGATTGGGCTGGGTGAAGGGTTACAGCCAGACAAAGGAGCCCCCCCCCCACCCCTTCTCCTCTATTTGAAATCAATCACACTGGCTTTCACATGCAGCCCCCCCCCCACCTCCCTCTACACACTCCCTTGTCAACAGTGACAGTGGGCTTGGGCTCAGCTCCCCGACAGAGTCCCCCAATGCTGAATCGTCAGTCCTCCTTTTTCAGGGTCGAGTCCCCCACCGTGGACACACTGTCTCTGACAACGTCGACTGAAAGAGCGGAGCTGTTGTTAGAGGAAGACCACGTAATGTTGCCTCTAACCAATACGTGGTTGTTGGGACATGTAAATGATTCTCGTGACCGCTGAGAACTCATTTTCATAACTTAAGAAATGCAGCCGAGCTCAAACACGGGGTGGTTTTGGTCCAACAACGGCCATAAGAACTGGAAACTGCATCTGCTGTTTCACCACAAATTGTTTGATTGGGCTGGAGGTCGAAGCAGTTTACTACAAAATGACAGATGGAGGGTTTCATTCCAAAAAATGTGAGGTCGACTTTAAAGGCCAAATCCATCAATTTTGCACCACACACACATTTGAGGTTTGAGTTGTCGGATTTTGTGTTTCTCGGTTTTTTGTTTGTTATATGTTTGCAAAAACTGCTGATGCAAACCAATTTTTAACAGCGTCTACTGTTAGTTTATGATCTGTTGGGTGATTTAAATGTTTAATTTTGGTGATCATCGGGTTCAAATGTTCCCTCTGAAGAGAATATCTTGGAATGAAACCCAAAACACGAATACAGTGTGACCGCTGCGACAGGTTTGGCACTTGATTAAATTCTTCTCTCCTTTCGCCTCCAATAACCTTCATTTGTTTGTGTCATTCAGAATAATTTATAAAGGCAATCGTCTTTCTGCTGTTGATATGTACATACAATATTTTAATATTCTAATATATTCACAGGAAATCGTAAATTCAGGCACTTTTTGCTGCCACTACAGCCACTTCTTATAGCACACGAGATCCTGAGATTTAAGACTGTTTGTTTCTTTTTTTAAATAAGCAACACAAAAGTAAAATAATCTTATATAGAGAGATTTATATTCAACTATCAGTTTCTTCTTCTTTTTTTTTATCATAGCAAAATAAATCTTTTAGTTTTTTGTTAAAAATGTCTTTACCACCGAGGATTCTCGCCCTGGTTCTGGGTTGATGAGGAGATCATTGTCCTTCAAAGAAAGCATTTCGAGGCCTTTACGAGTACCTGGATCTTCTCCTGTTGGGTTTAGTGCTGCAGTTTTCCAAAGTTTACAACTGTTCTTGGGCACAGTGCCAGAGCTGATAGTCCAAAGTACCTTTTCTTTGTCGTTTGTCCTCTTTTCTTTCGCCCACGATGAAATGTTTTTCTCCAAACCTTCACCATGTGATGAAGCCCACCGGCCTCAGTGCTCCACGTGCATACATGTGTTTATATGTGTGTGTGTGTATAAATGCTCAACTATACCTATGGGCTTTGTCTGGTGCCATAACGGAGGTCCAATTTTTTTTTTTTTTTTAACTTGACGAAAATGCTTCTGCGGACCTCCAAAATGGCCGCCAGTGGATGTGTTACATGTGTCCCGTGTCTGTAAACGCGTGGGGCAAGCCGTCCGATGCGAAGTCTTATCGGAGCGCCGTCTTCATGTCTATCCTGGAGCGCACGTCCTGGTAGCCCAGGAGGCAGGGGTCGGTGGACAAGGCATCGTGGGTAAAAACGGAGTCGTTGTCGGAGGAGCAGGAGCTGGACGTGTCCTCGCACGACGGGGAGTACTGCTCGAAGGGCGTCGACAGGTCCAAGTACTGAGGGGGAGAGAGGGGGAGTTCAGACATCAGGGAAACGCTGGCGTCTCGAAAAAACATTCAAATGCTAGTTTTTAAAAAAAACCTTAAGGTAAACAGGAAAAACGGCCCCTGAAAGGCGACCGCGAGTGAATCCGCTGTTTATTTCATTCAGAATTGTTTTAAGTTACAGGTTGAGGTTTCTGTGTTGTGACGAATGGGAGAACCAAGAAATCCTTCACATGAAATATTGACCAATCTCTGACATTTCAGCTCTTTGGACGCCGCAGCCAAACATTCAATTTGTGTAGTTTGGAGTCTCAAACCCCCGGATCCTGCTCGCTGTGCATTAACTCTCGTGAACCGAAGACATCTGGACTGCAGATTGCGAAAGGGAGGATGTATGTGTGTGTGTTCATTTCCAGAAGTGTGTGTGTGTTTGTGTGTGTGCAGTTAGTTTCATGGACGTGTGTTTGAGACCCACCTCGTCAGAGATGGACAGCAGCACTTTGTCCAGCTCCTCCACCAGCTGCTTGAAGGTCGGCCGCTGGGTGGGAACGGCGTGCCAGCACTCGCGCATCATCATGTAGCTGCAGAGAAGAAAGAAAAATGACTTCCACCATCTAGAAAATCTATAATGAGATAAACCTTTGCAACGTTTAAGTTTACCCAATGGATGCAACGCTCATATTATGTCATTACGCTAAATACAGGGGTTCATACACACGACTTTTTCCAGAACTTTGAAACACATTTTCATGGCCATTCATTCTCTACAGTCTATGTTTGAATAAAGGAGTTAAGAATAAGTGGTCCAAGTCTGATGTCACCCCACAGAGAGAACAATGCAACGTGAGAAAACTGATCTGCCGAGTCAATACCGCTTTTCTCAGTTGAATTTACTAGAACCAAGCTACAGGTATCTGGGAAGCTGATTTCATGACTTTTCCAGAACTTTCTGGATTTATTTATTTTTCCAAAACTTCTCCAGGCTGTACAAACCCTGTGTATATATACACATATGATGTGAACACACCTCTCATTATTGTGAGTCAAAAGCATACTAAAAGCAACATAAGTAGGACACTGTGCTTACAGTTCATGGGTGCAGTTGGAGGGTTTGTCCATGCGGTGTCCTTCCTTCAGCAGCTTGAAGAGCTCCTCCACGGGGATGCCGGGGTACGGGGAGCCGCCCAGCGTGAAGATCTCCCACATCAGGACACCGAACGACCACCTGAGCACAGACCAGAGGATCAGGGCACGTCTGATATTACAGTGGTGACGTGTGCAAAATGTCTATTAGGTCTATTAGGTCATTGAAAAATACTTGTCTTTTTTCTGAAGCGCTTTGTGTTACCCCGCATGCATTTTGCGGATACGAGAAGTCGGACTTACACGTCGCTCTGGTGTGTGTAGACTCGGTCAAACAAAGCCTCCGGTGCCATCCACTTCACCGGCAGTCGTCCCTGCAAAGCGACCGTGTAGAAGTTAGAGCCTCGCCTTCATTCGTCACAACAACTCACACTTTCTTCTTTCTGTTTCTAAAATGTTTTTCTTTTTTTTTTGGTTCCCGTTCACGAGCCTCCCTCTCTTCCCTCCTCCTCTACCCTCTTTTCTTATTAAGTCCCATTAAGCCTGCTGCCAATCAGTGGAAAACATCCGACATCTGTCTTGAGGAGTTTAAAGCTGTGAAAGGAACCTGGCTGAGGGGCGGACATGTTTACAAGCCGATTTTGTTTTTTTACACAAACAACCAGCTTCCACTTTCACCTCTTAACAATCCAAATGTCTTTACCAGAAGATATTTAATTTATTTTATTGGATGATGTCAACATGGTACTTATTAGAGGAAATATTCCGTTTACTTTACGGGGTCAGAGGTCAAATAAAAGCACATTTTAGCTTCTGCGCTGTGTAAAATAAAAAAGGAGAGCAGTGATTTTGTTGCACTCGTACTCTCCCTACTGGAAAGCAGATTTCCTCACTGGAAAAAGTGATTCCTCGAGACCTGCCACTACAACGTGTCACTCACGTTTGTGGTTTTCTTGTAGTAGTCGATCTGGTGGACTCCTCTGGCCAGACCGAAGTCAGCGATCTTCATCACGTTGTCCTCCGTCACCAGGACGTTCCTGGCTGCCAGATCTCTGTGGATGCACTGCAGAGAGACGAGAGAGAGAATTAAAGACTGACACAAAGCTCCAACATGACCTTTAGGGTCAGCTGGGTCTCCAGATTAGCGAGAGGTTTAAATGACCCTTAGTAATATGCTCAGAGATTGAATGTTGAATTGTTTTAGTATGTCGCCACTTGAGTTTTAAACTGCAAAAGTATGAATTTCTGTCCTGGCCGAACAAAAGGGTCGGAAAAAAAAACTTTATCCACAAGCTTTTATGTTCACGAAATGTGGGAGTTTGAATGGAGACTTGTGACGCGATTCTTTCCCTTCTGTTCCATGTCGCGGTTAAGAGTATTCATGTAAAAACAAGGAGTTACGGGAGGTAGAAATGATTCACTGCAGATTTTCCCCAAAAAAGAAAAGACTCAGGAGCCTTAAGTCAACACACGGCGGCTCATTTTTAGTGAACGCAACAAAATGTAAACGTCTTTATATAGAAACCCGGGAGTATGAAGAAAAAACAAACCTCTCGGGAGGGAGAGAAAAAGAAAGGCCCTGTTTGCCCACATTGAATGGATATCATTAAGTTTATTTTGGTTTTCATTCGAAATAGACGTGGGATTTGTGGCGACGCGCAAAATGAACCAGGGCTGGTTTGCGGGTCTCCCCATAATGGAGGGTTACTTTCAGGCTCCTGCATTCTTCGGAGTCCGAAGAGCCAGAAACCTGATGCCTGCACCCAGACGACAGCTCCGCTGCCTGTTTGCTAACAGATTTATGGGCAGCGCTAAAAAGGGACAAAGCCCCGCGACGGAGGGGACGGACAGATGGATGGAGAAGAGTAAACAGGGCTGGAGCTGCGGCAGCTTTCTGCTCAGGAATGCCTGTCTGAGACACCGGCTGGCAGACAAAGAGACGTGTTGATAAGAAGCACACAGACAGAGTGCATGCTGGGAGAATTAAAGGAATAAAAACACAAGGGGGTTGGGATGGGAAGAATGGGAGAAAGAAAGAGGGCAGACAGATGCAAAGACAGATCCATCTGAAGGCCAAGTGCCCCAGTCCAAAAACACAGATTTACACAAGAACTCAATCCTAATCCTAATTCTAAACTTCTGGTATTACAAAGCTTTGCACTGTTGTTCTGTCCTTTTTTGTGGCTCTATTTCCCTTCCAGGGACGTGAGTACATTTTACTGAATTGTGGCATAATCATAAACATCCCTTTTAAATCCCTTAAGATCACTTGAAATAATAAATCAATAATCTGGCTCACAGCAAAAAGTATTATAACTACGTATTAGACATCTCAAAGTTACATTTGATTACTGAACATGTCTGTTGGAGTGACATAAGCATGTGGATAGTGTCCATTAAAAATAGCAACAAAAAACAATATGGTTTTAGTTCACAATATATATAATAAGATTAGTAATTTTGTGTTTTTTTTCATTATTGTTTAGTCCATAAATGGGGAAAAAACATCATAAATTCCCCGAACCTAAGATGATGTCTTGAAATATCTCTGGTACCAAATATTTTTTTATTTAATTTTACTTGACAAGTAATATATATGTATGCACTTAAGTGCTTCTTAACTGCAGAACCTCTTTAGATACAATGTGCCCAAAAATAAATGTATATGACATGTATAATTATAAATAAGTGTTTGAAACTGGTTCAATCTTGCTTCCATGAAACAATTAAAGAAAAAATATTTACAGCCACCACAGACTCCGGGAGGTTCTCCCATGCCTGTTCTTGTCCTACAAGTTCCTCCTTAAAGTGAGCGTACCCTTTTGGAGGCCAGGTACTCCATCCCTCGGGCCACCTGGTAGGCGCAGGACAGCAGGTCTTTGAAGGTGAGCTGCTCCTCAGGCACCTTGGTCACATCAAAGGTGTAGTCCATGCCCGGGGGTCTCCGGGCCCGCAGGTACTCCCTCAAACTGCCTTTGGAGGCGTACTCCACCAGGACATACAGAGGTCCTGAGGGAGGAACACAAACAGGATAAAGGACTGTGTTTTCTTTATTGTTGTTTCAGCCTCGAGGCCCAGGACCACCATCGTTGAAAACACTCACTACATGAGCTGCTTGTTGAGATTTAACATCGTAAAGGATCCTCAGTTGAAGCAGAAATGACCTAGAACGGTGAAGTCGGACACTCACCATCTTGTGTGCAAACTCCAAGCAGGTTGATGATGTTCTTGTGTTTGTCCATGACCTTCATCAGCTCCATCTCCGAGATGAGGTCCGCCAGATCTTTGTCTGTGGCGTCATCTTGAGGGAAAACATACGTTTTTGTTTAGAAAAGAGACGTACGCTGATCTCGAGAGGCATTTTTTGTGTGTGTTTGTATCATGTCTTCTCCTACCTTTGAGCATCTTAACCGCCACGGTGGAGGCCGGGTCCGGAGAGTCCTTGTTGATGCCGTAGGCATCGGCTCTGACCACCTGACCGAAGCAGCCTTCTCCGAGAGGTTTGCCCAACGTCAGACTAGAGAGAAAGAGAGAAAGTTAGCGAAAAGAAGCCTATAAAAAAGATGTACGGTACCAATTCATAATTTAGGAGCTCTGGCTTCTTAAAGCAACGACTGGGTGGGGTTTGTTTTCTTTTGAGGTCCCACAAATGAGTCCCAGAAGCCAAACTAACAGCGTGGTGTAATTTCTTTGCAGATGATTGGCGGAGGTTGCTCCAACTTAGCAGATCGCTTACTTCTCTCTGGGGAACTCCCAGTCCGGGTCGTAGGGCAATTCAAACTCCATGACTCCAGCCAGCATGGGAGAGCAGCTGGACGAGAGGCGAGCCACCCTCATTAGCGACGCACTGGACTTCCCTGACGAGTTGGACTCCACCGAGTACTGAAGGGAAGAGGTACGACACATTGAGTTAACAGGAGCATACAGGAAGCTCTCAAGTGTGGCCGCTTTAAAAAAAACCCATCCATAAACGTGCTTCCTGCACGCTGCAGCATGCCCCGAGGGGCTTTAGTCGCTTTCAAAGTTGGAGAAACTTGGAAGTTCTCGTGATCCCTGTACCTGTCTGCGAAGAGGAAACTTGGAGAGCTTCTGGACAGGCAAGGCGTCGAACGGCTCGCGTCTGGGGTGGACCTGCATTCGACACAACACCACGATGACGATGGCCATGATCAGAGCCAGGAACCCACAGGCGTAGATGATGATGTCCGTGTACTTTGTCTCCATGGTCTCCATCGCGTCTGCTGCTTCCTCCTCTATGAAATGAAGGGGACAACTCAAAATCAAAAAAAGGGTTCACTTGTTTAAAGTTTCTGTACCAAGATATCTACTATTACTGTTTAAGTTTGGCAGCTTGGTGCAGTATTTGGCATCAATGCTAAGTTAAAATCATTCGAGCAGTTAAGTAAATCCTTATCAACTTTGCCTCACGTCGCCTTCAGTTCGTTCTGTACCTGAGAGGACGGTGAGCCAGGCGGACTGGTGCGCAAATCCGATTGAATTTCCAGCCAGACAGGTGTACTCTCCTGCATCCTCCATGGTAACTTTAGACAGGTAGAGCACTTCCACCTCTGACATGTTCAGACTGCCGGTCTGCACAACACAATTGCAGAAAAAGGGGACATCAACAGTTAGAATTCAACAATCATCGTGATACAACTTCTTTTAAAAACTACTTTCAAGGTGCTTTTATGTCAGGAAACCATAAGCACATTGAAGCAACTCGTATGAGATGAAGGTAAAAGGCAAAGAAGGCTCCCGTTGTTTGGATATCAGAACAGAGATCAGAACTTCAACATACTTTAGCTAGAGTTTGACCAACCTTGAGGACCCGAACGTAGGGCGTCCCATCCGAACCGTAGCGGCTGCCGTTCCTTTCAATGTGTTTGAGCCACTGAATGTGAGGCTGGGCGTCGCTGTAGACCTTACAGTGGAACTGGACGTCGGTGCCCACCACTGCTGTGATGTTGGCCGGTAGACCGGCCTGCAGGATGGGCCTGTGTGGGGAACGCTCTGCGTTGGGAAGAAATTAAAAGGAGAGATGAGCAAAGAAGGTGGGAGCGAAGATGAAAGAGAAACCCGTCGAAGCTTAAAGGATATCTGTCTACTCGAGGGGGGCAAAGGTTCAAAGATCATTTGGGGACATGGAGAAGGAGATTTAACTGATCTGCTAAGCTTAGTCTGCAATGCAGGCAGGAAAAGATGAAAGGAAACTGGAATCATGGGGAGCTATGGCTCAAGAAATCCAAATATTTCAGCCGTTTCACAGCCGGCGAACATGACTGCTTCGTAAACAAAGCTCTGCTAAATGCCAAGCAGTTGTCACTGTCACATATAATGTGTTTCCATGCTGGCATAGTAGAGCAGGAAATGCCTTTTTGAGGACGGAAAATTGGCTCCACTAGCGTGGCTCTTCTTCAGCTGGTTGGCGTCGGCTCTCTTTGATCTGTGCTCACTCTCGCGCTCCGATCTCGTTAGTTGTCTCGTTAGTCTTCTCCCCCTCGTCGGCGGGCGACAGAAAAACTGACCCCGCGGTGGGACGGACAGCCAACAAACGAACAAACAAACCGCAGCCCTCCGCGATCTCCTGTCACAGGTCAGGTAGAAAACCGGTGTGGACGCCTGATCGTCCACATCCTGCCCGGGCGCCCCTTTCACCTTCTGCTCACCCCGCCCGCTCATCCCCTCCCTCAGACCGGAGGCTTTTATTTGGAGCCATGTCTCCTCCACAAGCGCTGACTAATGGCCGTCGCTGTCGCTGCCATAAATGCTGTCAGCCGGATCTCAAAGTATTTCAACTCAGATTTAAAGAATCATCTCTTTTTCCCTCCCAAATCTTTTGGATCTTCACACACGCTGGACAATCAGTCTCTTACCCAGGACATCGAGGACGTAGCTGTGAGCGATGGAGCCGTATTTGTTCTCCACCAAGCAGGTGTAGTTTCCTCTGTCTGAAGGCACGACGCTCTCCATCACCAGGCTCCAGTGCTGGTGTCTCAGCTAGACAAAGAAACACGCACCAAAAAAAAAAATACATCAGCACGGACGGACACTCTCGCTGAGCTTTATCAAACTCACTGTCCGAAGGAAACCGCCTGTCATTGGGCTCTCAGGAGCCGGAGGCCCACGCTCACCTTGATGCCCCCGATGCGGTGCTCTCCTCTGAATTCACGTCCGTTTTTTAGCCAGCGGATGCTCGGCATGGGGCTGCCCATGGCCGGGCAGCGAAACTTCACCGTGTTGCCCGCAGGAACGGCGTACAGCTTCTTCTCCATGCGCTGAGTGTGGGTCCAGTAAGGACCTGTATGCACAGAGGGGCCAGCCAATGAGACGCAAGTCAGAGAGGGCTCTGATGAGACCTGGAAGAGGAGGAGGATGAGGAGGAGGAGTACTAGTTCCCTCGGGGAACAAGGACAAGAACAACGTACCTCTGGAGAAGTAAACCTGGTCGTTTTCGATCTCGGCCGATGAGTCCTCCAAGCCGTTGTCCTCGTCATCGTCCCCCGACCCAAACGAGTCTGAAAAAACAAACACAGGGAACATGAAACAACACTTTCTTGATTTTTTTTTCTGGTCTATAAAATGTTTAGAGTTCATAATACTCAGTGCAGTTGAACCGCACCGAAAGAGTTGATAACTGCATTAGTATTTTTCATGGTTTTATACTGCAATGACAGTGAGATTAAAAAATATGGTTTTCATGGAAGTCAATGAGGCATTTTTGGTATCCGAAGGTAGTATTTGACACTACATGAAACATACTAATGCAATCAAATCAATGTTGTTGCTAATCTTTAACATTTCCAAGACTCTTAGCACCACCAAAACCCCATCACCCTACTATTTATTATATGGAGAACAATCCGACTATAATCCAACTTGAAACCCATATGGGAAAACACAGGTGAGGCCACCATGGAAACTGCGGACAAACCCACTTGGGACTCTTATCTGCAGCCCAAATGTAAACCTTCTGGGCCCCACATGGACATGCTGGCTGGGAAATATCTGGTTTTGTCAACCAAACAGTCCAATTATTCACATCATTGGCGATTGAAATGTTGTCGGCCGATTGGAGGACATATTTGAGCTGCCCAGCGAGAGTGTCGGTGAACGAGGTGGTTGTTGGTACGCGTAAACAAACATGACAACAACATCTACAACCATGAAAACGCTCCACAACAGTCTCGGCGTCCTCACCGGCCACAGTGATGGTGAAGTTCCTCACAGGCGCTTTGGTTCCCCGCAGAACGCACACGTAAACGCCGGAGTCCTCGTACGTCACGTCCGCGATCTCCACGGCGGCTCCGCGGATCTGGATGCGGGGCGTGGGCAGAACGCGGACCCCCTCCTTGTACCAGTTCACCGCCATGCCGGGCCGGGTGCTCGGGTCGCAGCGCAGTTTCAGGACGTTGCCCGGCTCGAGCAGAAGATGCTCCGTGGTGTCCTCGCTCTGGTCGTCGATAACATCTGTTGAAATGAATTTGAATCAGCACAAAATTCTGTGGTTTTTTCCCTCTTTTTTCAACTCTTTTCAGCACTTGTCAGCAGGTTATTTCTTCTTCTCCTCTCTGAAGCAAGTGGCCGTCCCCTCAACTATGACCTTCAACACTTCAACTCCATTATCTCCTCTACCAACACACACACACACACACAAAGAAATTACCATGGAGACCAGGAGGCCTGGCCGACCCAAACCCTCCTCCACACACCCCCTTCTTCTCCTCTTCATCTTTTTGTTCCCCTGTGGATTATTGTGGGGGTCTGAGAGCAATCTAGCTAACACTACAGACTCCCTCCCAAAACAGAAAGAAGAAAAGAAAAGAGAAGGAAGAGGAGAAGCTGAAGCTAATGAACATGTTGCAGCGTGACAGTGGACGGAGAGTAAATCTGAGGGGCGGTGAAGGTTCACTGCAGATCTAAGTGAGCGACGAGAAGAGAGGAGTTCATTCCCGCCTGGGGAAGGAGGACGAGCCCACACAGATGGCCGCCGCCGCACCATCTTCAAGAGTCTGTGCCGTCTTTTCTGGGTTTCACACACTTATGCTAACCAGCGTAAACGCCTGCGTCGACAATATTTAACAGGATCGCAATGTCAGAAACGGATTCAAACTGAAAGCCCTTTGTGATTTGACAGTGTTTATGTTGGATTTAACATTTTTTCCGGCATGAGAATTAGGTTACCTGAAGGGATTATTGCAGCGGTCAGGTCCACCGTTCGAGAAATGATGGTACCTGTGGGAGTAAGAAGTTGAGGTTAGCATATAACGTAACACTCGGTCTTGACAGATGCTACATTGTCAAGACTGAAACCTCTTCTGGGTTTTCACAAACGTGTTCGAAGCGGTTTGAACTGCCACCTCGTCAGTATTTAAAGGGAATGCGATGTCAGAAAAGGATTCAAACTAAAACCCATTCGGGATTTGACAGTGTTTATTTTGGATTAACATTTTTCCAGCATGAGAATTAAGTTACCTGATGGGATATCTGCGGCAGTCAGGTCCACAGTTCGTGAAATGATGGTACCTGTGGGAGTAGAAAATTGAGGTTAGAATATAACATAACACTTGGCCTTGACCGATGCCACATTGAAGTATATTTTGGCTGAAAGTCTGGGATCATTGTATGAAGTTGGCACCAAAACTAGCTAAGATTTGCCCAAAAATGTTGGTGGGATGAAAAGAGTGTCTTACCAGGCAGGACCTCCAGCCACGCCGACTGCATGGCCTGAACCGTCTGTCCTTCGTGGGTGTTCTCCGCCATGCAAATGTACTCGCCCGCATCCTCCGGCGTGATGCTGGACAGATGCAAAGTGTTCACCTTGGACGCGTTGCTCTGCAGGGCCTGCGTGGAGCAGTGATCATTTCAACCTCGTGCTCATGACATCTAACACGACTGAATCAACACATAAAAATTGCTGCCGGCCGATGATCTGTTCTCACCGTCAGAGCCCGGAGGTGAGGCGGTCCTCCCTGGCTGACCTTCGTCTTCAGCCACTGCACCTTGGTGGACACCGGCCGGTGGACTTTACACAACAGCTTCGCCTGACCGCCCACCAACGCCGTGGTGTTTTCTGGGTAACCTGGCACGATCAGAGGCCTGGAGACCCGAAGTTCTGGATCACAAAAAGGAGATACACGCGTAGAAAATGAGTCATTTTACATATTGGGGACGCATTCATCTTCCTCTTGGCTTACAAGCTTGAGGAACCTTTCTTCCTCTGTATAATACTTATTTACTACGAAAACACCAGGTTTCAGGTGTCATGTCACGGGATAAAAGCTTTTTTTTCAAACAGCTACAAACCTCCTTGGTCTGAACGAGAACCAAAAAAAAATGGTCAAAACACAACCGAGAGGTTTCAGTTTACCTCTGAAAGGTCCGGCAATGGAAGTACAGCATGTTTCTTCACAGCCGCTGTCATTTAATGCATCCAGGAACCGGCGATAGAGTGCCCTGATAACCCGGCTACCATCGTGTCACCATCAGCCACAGTGCCCTCCATTCACCGGGTCACTCGGCCATTCATGCGCTCGCCCGCTCACTTGTTTGGAGCATATGTGCGCCCTGGCTGGGGACCTCGCTCGCTGCTCAGTCAATCAGAACGAGCAATTTTCCAGGGCAATTTTCTGTTTGATTGCTTCCTTGCGAGCGCTTAGTGAAAAGGCAATCTGTTCCCTTGTCGGGGAGTGAAGTGCTTTCAGGGGCGCGCACACACACACACGGCTACAACCTTTGTGAGTGGAAACGCTGATTGGTCAAAGCAGCCATAAGGAAAACAAATTAAAAAGAAACGTGGTGATGGATAGTTTTAATGTGAACACAGTACACACACACACACACACACCTACACACACACACACACACACACACACACTCTAACTGGGTCCACTTAGTTCAAAATATTAAGACTAAGAGATCCCAACAAGCATCTCCATCTAATGGCGCAAACACTCTGTGGTAAATCACAGAGATGAACACACACACACACACACACACACACACACACACACACACACACACACACAAGCATAAAGCCGTGCTAATGAACTTGCAGAGATGGGGACGGTGCCCTGCAGTTGAACTCGCGGCAGAGTGTGAATTGTCACCCAGAGGCGAGGGGGCAAACAAAACACAACACAACACAAACAAACCGCTCGGCCGATGAAAGAGCGAGCCAGCGGCCAGCGGCCATCAGACATCAGACATCAGCCGACCCGGGAACAGAGCAGCAGAGCCGCAGGTCCGTTTTGATAACTGCACAGCTACAGAACACCTCAAATATCGGTTTTGTCTTACTGTTGTTTGACAATATCGTACAAAACAGTTGTTATAATATGAATCTACTTCTGTTCGTATTGCAACGAACAGCTCCTGAAGAATTCTCGCAAGTGGACCTGGAGTCACAGTGATGTCTCTGAGGTCACGAATGAACCTCCGAGCTTCACGTCATAGATTTGTACGAACATTAGATGGAAGCAGTTATGATTACATACTTTGCGAGCAATCATTCATTCCCTGTTTGTGCAGCAGATATATGAGAAGTTACATAATGCCCATCCACAGGCAGCTCTGGTCTGTTCAGCAGATGCACGCCTAAAAATGATAAACAGCAACCCAAAGCGAAAGATGACATTATTTAGGACACTCTGTTCTCCTTAATAGTGTGTAGTTAACCGCTAACAGCATGTTGTCCTAACATGCTACACATCCATTTTGGAAGAAACGCTTTTTCTATATCTAAAAAAACAGGATTAAATTGAGCAAGGATTTAATTTACCAGTCAAACTTTGACATCGTCTCTGTACATCTCCTGGGTTTTTTGTGCCGCAATGTATGAGTAAAGGGCAGCCAGAAACTATTTAAGCTTGCCAAATATGTACAGACAAAAGCTATACTCAGACTTTTCTATAATCTGTAATGATGTGGCAGAAAACACAACTGAAAATAAGTTTTCTATGGAGGGGAGGGGGGAGGGGAGGGAAAAAAAAAACACTGGACAAGTCAGCTCCCTGCATTTAGCAGCGTGTGGTTAGTAACATTAGATGTGTAATTATATTTAGCAACATGACAGAAAACGCCCGGCGGCTTGTTTCTGTGCAGAACATTGGGACGCATTCTTCCACTTTGATTCGAGTCCATTCTGAAATCACCGCTTTGTGAAGGGGAACCGTTTGAAACTCCAAAGGACCGAGATAAAAGTTGCAACGCTTCCCCCGAAAGTTGCAACCTCGCGTGTTTTTAACGACCTGAAGATCAGTCCCGGTTTCGACACTTAACTCGCCCGTCTCGAAGAAACCATTGAGCTGTTCTTCTCCTGCACGGTGTCCTCTGAGCAAAGCAAGCCTCGGCTGGCCTCGCCAGAGGTGCAGAGACGCAGAAGAGACGGCTTCTGTGCTCGATCGCCTCCGGGAGGGGAGACGGGGGGGGGGGCAACAGCCCACTTTGTCTTTCATCAATCTCCACACAAAAATGTCCTCTAGTCCTTTAATCTGACTTAGAAAACATCATCTCCTTCACCTCCGAGGGAGAAGAAGCAACTTGATTTGAGTGATTGCGTTGGACACGTTTCCTGATTGCACCGTAACCCAGAGGAAACATTCTGACAGTGGCTGACTTTTCTTCTGTTTGTGAAGCATCAATGAAAAAGCCCCCCTCCTCCCTCCTCTTCCTCCTCTTCATCCTCTACAGCTGGCACGCAGCCAGGCAGATTTACACTTCCGAGCCCCAGGGCCTCGGACGGATCAGGTAGCTCGGTTTACGGCAGCGAAAACACTGAGAGCTTCTTTTTTCTTCTCCCCTCCCCACCTTCCTCCTTCTGAGACCGGACTGCAGCCTCTCTGTCATATTTCCTGCCACCACAACCTCCTCAGTGTTGATGGCTGCCAAGAAACTGACACTAAAGAAGGGGAAAGTGCGCCGATCGGAAACCATCGCTGACACAGAGTTGACGACGTAACGCAATCGGACCTTGAAGTCACACGTTATCTTACTCTCCCTGCAACGCAAAGGCCCAAAAAGTGAATTTGTGAAGCATCTTAAAATAATGGGATTCCAGATTTGACAATGTTTGATAGTTTCAGGCATGATCACCTGCAGGGGTTGTAAAAAAAAAGCAGTTCAGGTCTTACCTTTAGTCCTTCCTTCGTTGATGGTCCTGGCCGAGGCTCTGTCCGTCAAACAGAGCAGGAGGATGCAGAACGTGCAGATCCTCTCCATCTTCTTCATGCGTGTCTTCTGGTTGCAAAAGGTATAAATATCTGTACGTCGGGGGCCTGGAGTTGGCCTCACACTCCGGTCCCTGCGGTCCCTGGCATTGGAAACCTCAGAAACACCACAAAGCCTCTAAATCTGGATCCTGCAGACGCAAACAACCACAAAAGGGAGACGGTTATCTTGCTGATCAGAGATCTGTCTGCAGAGCTGCTCGAGGCACAAACTTCCAACAATCGTTCAGACGAATAGGAAAAGGTTTGAGGGTTTGGCTTCGGGCAGCTGTGTTCTTAACTAGATGTCCTGCTAACTGTACGGCTGGTCGGCGTTACATTGTCCAGGCTCCCCCTGCGTCATGAATGAGGAGCAGGGCTGTTACCGCCTGTTGTTTGTCAATGGACGGTCCCGGCTCAGTGTGCCCCCGGGATAATGGGCCCTTACTGGGAAAACACTTGAAACTCGCCAGGAAGCTACAGAAGCTGAAGGAGCAGCAGAGAGACGCGACTGGCAGCTGGCATGAGGCTTCAGGTGGAAACAGGTGACTTTGCTCACTGGAGCATCGATCCGGCCCGCGGGAGGCTCGTGCGATACCTTAAAGATTGAGCATTTTACATCACAAAATAACTCATAACTTCACTTTCTGGTGATGGTGTTGTCATCGGAGTAACTGTTTGGTCCAAACCTTGTTAGAGAACAGTAAAATAAATGCCTGTAAGGTCTGCAAAAAAAAAATAAAGTTGTATTTATTATATTACTTTTTTTTCAAGCCAAAAGACAAACATCTAATTTATTCGATTCGATTTTAAAAAAGCAACAAAATACTCACACAGTTGTCTGAAAATGACTTAATTTATTTGACTGCCTGATTATCAATGCTATTAAAATATGTAAGCCTCCTAATGGGAATAGGAGTAAAGTTACTAACACAACTTTGCATGAGAAGTGTAACAAAGACCTAAATTCTGAGAAAATATGATTATTAATGCTAAAAAAAAAAAAGATTTATGAAGGCACTGAGTTGCAACGCTGTCAGCATGAAGTCATTCTAGACACAAGCTATAAACACTAACAGCCTGCAACAAGAACACGAGAGGAATAATGCAGCGATGCTGCTGCTGCGAGTCCGACCAACTGCGCACAGGCGCCAGACCCCGGTGCGTGCGCCACATGCACGCAGGCCGCGCCCACACACACACACACACACACACACACACACACACACACACACACACACACCGTTTAAAGAACCAGCCTGCTGAATGAAACGTATTCTTTCTCAATTAAGGACTGGAAAAAAAAAAGAAGCTTTTTTCTCCTGGTGCTGCTAATTCCGTTGGCACGCTGCCTCGCTGCTGCAGCCAAAACACTTCTACTGCATTCTACTGTTTGTACTCAGAGAGAGAGAGAGAGAGAGAGAGAGAGAGAGAGAGAGAGAGAGAGAGAGAGAGAGAGAGAGAGAGAGAGAGAGAGAGAGAGAGAGAGACGTCACTGTGTAGCGTTTTTATTCTGAATGCACTGCACCTTTCTTTCTTTCACACTTCATAAATCAGTGTCAAACAGACCTCCTGGGTTAGAATGAACCGTATAATAATGCTGTAAGTCAAGGAATTTGATCAAGTGTCTGACACACATCTGGGGTTTAATCAAATACATGAAATATAAATGAAAAGTCAGAGCGTTTGATCAAGACTGTCACTACGCACGGTGTCCATTCGTCAACTTCACGCGGGTGAAATAGTGATATAATATATATATATATATATATATATATATATATATATATATATATATATATATATATATATATATATATATATATATATATATATATATATATAGTTTTAATTCCCTGTGGTCTGACAGAGTTCAAACTCCGCTCTGAGTGTCTTTCCTCCAAACAAATAGTCCGTGTGGAAGGTTCAATGTCTAACAGGCAGAGTCACTTGTTGGGATCTGTGCACGTTGCAAAAAAAAAAAAAAACACAACAAACTTCTTCTACTCATCTGAAAGCTACAATGTATTGACTCCAAGTCCACGATTTCACGTTGAGTTCACTGTAAACGGGGGTTTACATTGCACACGAGAGACCCGGGGTTGGTGGAGGAACAAAAAAACAACCTTCTTGTGTCTCATGTCAGTACACTTGTTTTCTAAAAATAAATAAAACAAGTAGAATGAACTTATTCTAATAACTATATCTGGGATTTGAAATAGCTGCATATCAGGATTTTAGTCGTGATTTAACCGACACACTGCAGCCGAAATGAATGAAACAACACATCTCCAGCTGTCTCGCTCTGTACCCACCTTTCCTCCCGGTCTGGGATGACTGGCACACGGTGGTGGTGGTGGTGGTGGTGGTGGTGGTGGGGGGGGGGGATCACTCCTTGTCCCGTTCGATACGAGTGAATATTGAAATCCTCATTTGGAGCTCCGTTGCCGCCACTGTGCCTTCCCCCAAAAGCAGTTTGTGAGCGTCTCTTGTGTATCCGGCTAAAAAAACGAAGTCTTATAAATCCATTAAAAACAGCCCCTTGGAACATGAACGACAGCTGCCGGGCTCTGCTAGTGATCCCCCCCTGGGCAAAGTCCACTGCAGCCGGCCACTCACAGGGCTAAATCCATGGAGAGAAAGAAAACCAAACACGGAGCAAGAAGGTGGATTTTGCGCGTGGAACAATACTGTCCCTTCTCTCTTACGAAAATATTGAAAAAGATCCAAAGTGGCGAGAGTAAGAGATTAATAGAAGGTGATGAAACGTGCCCCGTGGTTTGGAGTCCTCTCTCGGTTACACTGTGGTCGTGGAGAACTCTTCACAGTGCGTCTTTACGCAGCGCTTCTGCGAGCTGTCTCCTCTCCCGCGTGAGTGTGTATCCCGATCAGATCGGAGCTCTGGCGCTCAAATGTGGAGCTCAGCCTCCTCGGCTCGTTTTGCTTAAGCTGCAGAGAGAGAGAGAGGGAGGGAGGGAGAGAGAGACAGAGAGAGCGAGAGAGAGAGAGAGAGAGACTGCGCCCACCACACACCGGCACTCCGCTGCTCTCCGGACGGCAGTCACAACAACAATGGTCTGTGAGCGGCCAGGGGAGGAGGAGGGAGGAGAAGGGGGAGAGAGAGAGGGAGGGGTGCGCTTCTGTTACCCCCACACTAAAAGCCCCCATCCCTCCAGAGAGCTGGCAAATAAAACCCAAGACCCTCATCTGCCCCCCCCCCCCCCCCTCACCCTCCCTTCCTTCTCTCCACATGGCACAGCTCGCTCAACGCAGCAGAATCAGAAGTTACACAACTTTTATTATTTTGTGAGCAAACTGCACTTTTTTTTTCTTTCATACTGCCTCCGACAGTGAGCGAGCGCGTGCCAAATGAAGCACATAAATCACTTATTTCTTCTTCTTCTTTTTTGCCTCATAATTTATTGCGGGTTAATTGTTCATTATGCAAAGAGAGCATTAAGACCGCGCATTCAGTTGCTTTAGTGAGTGTTTTTAATTGCGTCAGTCAACGCAGAGGAGCGCGTAATCCCATTACAGCTGCAGCCCAGCCCTGTTTTTATCAGCTTTATGTTAAAGTGAGCCCCGCGTGTTAATGTCGCGAGGCTGGTGTTTTTTTTATTATTTTGTTTTATTCAATTCACTAAGACAGGAACGTGAAAATATATAGTTATTATGGTTTAAAGAGATTATCCTGCAGGGCAATTAAAAACACATCACCAGATAATGACAATAAAATGATGAAAGCATGTGAATATAAGATCACATGAACCTTTGCTGACTCAGTAACTTCTCATTTTATTCACTTTCTGCTGGTACCTCGTAAAAAACGTTGAAAACAATAAACAGTCATATTGAACACATTTTTGTAGCATTTAAAAAGTAGTTTCTTTTCTATTCTATATAAATGTTCTTGACTTATCCAGTATTTTTTTATATAATATCCTCTTGTATGATGTAATATGTTAATGTATATGCACCAAACACAAAGGCAAAGTTTACAATCAACTTGATTCTGATCCAATACATCTCTCCATACCAGATGTATTTTTATGTGCAGTGTCAGTGCCTTACTATCCATAAAAAATAAACAAATGAAGGATAATTAAATATCCTCTTTTCAGGTTGCGAGAGCAGCAATACTGCAGATCATTTCCTGTCGAGGGTCCAAGACGTCAGGTCTCGTGTTCCTTCCTAGGAAATATGTTGTCTCTCAAAATGATACATGGATTTGATGGATGCATTTATCATCATTACATAACCGGGGACATATTATTTAGGAGGATATTCAGAAAATAATTACACTACATGGTCACGCACCTCCCCTGTAGAGACCATTAGTTCCAGTGAGAATAGTAATGCAGCATCATATTTCAAACAATGATGTGCTTCCAACTCTGTGGCAACGGTTTGAAGAAGCCCCCACGCACCAAACCAGCTCCAGAGACACCGCCTGGCCTGCACAGAGACTTGACCTCAACCACATCCGACTCCTTTGGGATGAACTGATCAAACCTTGTGGCTCAATAGGAGCAAATCCCCGCAGCAAGCGTTAAAAAAATCCTGCTGAGATTGGAAAAACCAGAAGAGTGGAGGCCGTTAAAGCGGCAGATTCATTCCTCGTGGCTCTGGAAATACATCTATCACATGTGGTGGGTGCACATTTTGGAAAGAGGAGTCTCTTTGGATCTATAAATCCACCAAAACCAATACTGAGGAAATGTTGTCAGTCAGATTATATAATCTATTGAGTTTTGCCAGGTAGTTATAACTTGTGTCCTGAGCGGACACATAAATCCTACAGGGTTATTGTGTTTGCTTTTGCAGGATAGTTCTTTTTATTATGAAGAGAGACAGGAAGTGCAGATGGGAGAGAGGGCAATCACACGCTACAAAGGTCCTGGCCCGGATTCAAACGCGGTTACGTGATACCTGCTCGGGCCGGACCAGCCACCAGGACGCTGCACCGCCGCCGAGAGGAGCCGCACACTCTGTCGACTTTTATCTCTCGGGTCAGACTCCTCCAGCGACCGCAGCGTGAGTGTGTTTACACGAAATTTATGTGTTGAAATAAAGTCCAGATTTGACCTTCGACCCCGTGCGGTGCTACTGCGGGTCAGACAGAGCTTTACAGCGAAAGTCAAAGTACACAAATAAAGCAGGCAGAGTGGAAGTCATAAAGGAGATAAGAGCTGTGCTAATGCAAGCCGGCGCTGTGTGGTACCTGAGTCTGTGTGTGCGTGTGTGTGTGTGTGTGTGTGCGTGTGTGTGTGTGTGTGTGTGTGGGAACTTGTACATCTATCTTTGTGAGGACCTGTAGAGTTTTAGACCTTCAGGGTGAGGAGATCTTGGCCTGTCTTTGAGGGTTCAGACCTGGTCGAGGTTAAAATAAGGTTTGGATGTAAACCAGTTATGGTTAGGGTAAGACTCCAGGAAATACATGTAAGTCAACGTAATGTCCCCAAAATTCATGAAACAACAACTGTGTGTGTTTTTAGCCTGATACATGTGTTAACATACCTGTGTTTTAGGGAGGTGACGGCAGTGTTAATGTTATTGCATCTTGTTGTTGTGCTAATGAGACACAGGTGAGATTGCAGCCACCTCAATTGCTTCACACACACACACACACACACACACACACACACACATGCAATACCTATTGACACACAAAAAAAATGCCAAGAAAAAACATGTTTTTGGAAACCATTGTACTGCAGCAGGCTCATGTACCAAATTACAGACAACAAAAGGACCACTTAAAGGCTTTACGCTAAGACGTTAGCACAGTGCTATCTTCTACATAATGATCATTATCTCTCATAAAAGAAAGAAACAGCTGTGAAGCTAAACCCTATTCAGTCATGTCAAATGATACACAAGCAAGTCTTTGTAGTCCAACAATCTCTAACTCTGGCTTAAGAGTGTGAAAGAGAGACTACAGATATTAAAAAATAAGTCATTACTGCACAGTTAACTGACTCTGCTTCTGGTGCTAGCCGGTGGCGTTGACCGTAAAAGACCTGAGAAAAAAGACAGAAAGGCCAGTGCAACGGACAGTGGGAAAGGACTCTATCGCCTGGTTTCTCTAAAAACCTGCACATACACACACACACACACATTTGTCTTAGCTCTGTTTTAGCCTTCTTTACACAACTATGTCTGTCACTTTTCATGTGAACAACTGGGTGCAACTGAATTACAACAAATACAACGTCACAGTTCATTTGTTTTATGAGTCTTATCCAACCCAAATGCCAAATACTACTACTACTACTACAACTACTACTACTACAGGATAACATACCTCGACTAGAGATCCCCTCTGGACCAGACCCTCCATCCCTCCCACATCTTTATCTGATGACATCAGTTATATGGCGGGTCCCTCCCGGTGCCCCCAGGTCCAGATAGCATTGATAGCCCGCTGCATACTGATGTTAATGCTAATGGTGAATACCAGCGCTAGTTGGTGCCTGACAGCTGATAACAGATTGTGGAGGAGCAGGGGGTGATGCTGGGGCTGAATGATAATCATTGGGGTGATGTGAGGTTAGGAGGCTGTGTGAGTGGAGGGAAAGTGAGGTGGAATAAAGGTCAGGAGGAATGTGTGAGGTGTGGCCGGTCGCTCATTAGTCCACTTCACAGCAGGGACGCATTATGGAAAACATCAAGTCCCAGTCTTATTTAAATTGCAGGCTGTTTAACGAATGCTCCACTCCAAGATGTCAACAATAGTGGCAACTTAAAGGCACATGTGTTTGCACTGTTTTTAGCTGTTTTTAGCAGAATTCAGAGGAAAATATGGAGGTCAGCATTCGAGGCGTGTTTTAGCCTCGAGGCTATTTCTGCATTATCTGGCCAATCACTGCAGAGGGTGTGTCGTGGATTATGTTGAATTTAATGAAGATGAATTAAAGCATGTTTATTGCAATCAAGCAATTTATTGTCTGAGCTTTAGGTCAAAGTGATTTCTATCAGAGCATCAGCTTTGTTAGCCGGAAAGCTCAGACAATAAACGGGATGTTTGCAATGGAGATAAATGTGCAAATGCTTTGTTTTCTTTATCTTAATTTGTCTCCAGCAGCCTCTTGACTTTTTTTTGGAGTGTGGCAATGTCCAACCAGATGAAGCATCAATGAGCATTTCACAGATATACAGAGTGTTAAGTCTCCCAGTGTTTCGACAACACAAATCCATTGAAACACGAGCAGGCGAACAACACGGCGAAGGAAAGAAAAGGTAAAACCATCGAAGGTGAAATCACACCAGTGCTCGTTGCGATCCCGTGTCTTCAGGTCGGTAACGTTGTCCGCTCGTCCCGAACCTCAGAGGCCGTCGACTCCCACGCTGGCCGGGTTGCCGAAGCTCCCATTGTTGCGTGTTTGTGTTAATCATTACCTGCGATGTTCGCAACACAATGGGACAAGCTGGGAGTGCGGGCTTTGTGATGCAGGGGAGCGCTGCTGCCAAAACACTGAGCTGAAAGAGGGAGAGAACCGAGAGGGGGGAGGGAGGGAGAAAGGAACAGAGAGGGTCGGGAGGAAGGGTCCCGAAGCAGGAGACCAGCTGACAGGTGGTCCTGTCAGGACAAATGCATGCTGGGAAGCCAAACTTTGTTCAAACCCACACAACTTTACATTGAGTTGTAGCAGGGATCTTAAACGTTCTAAAGATACCAAATATGGCGGCAGGAAGTTAGTGGAGATTTGTCTGACATTGTGCAGAAAGACATCCAGCTTTTTCTTTTTTCTTGTTTCGATATTTCACTCAGTTTAAACGTCATGAAGCTTCAATGAAGAGCTGCGACCAGGTTCATACACATGATACTGTCAAGATAAGAAGATTTAAACAAACTTAAAGCTTCTTAAGGGGAAACAAAAGGGGTCAAAAACATCACGCGTCTCAATAGGTTCTTCAGTATTTAGAATCATGTTTTAAATAGAAATTTAATTTATATCGGATCTTCTGTTTGCTCCCAGAAATCCGGTGCTTATTCCAGTCTTAACACCTACAAAACAAACATTTTCATTTGAGAAAAAAAACACTTTATAACTCACACCAGATAAGATAAGACTTAATTGATTCCTCAGCAGTGAAATCTCCGCCCAGAGAGAACCAGAATAGATAAAGTAGATAGTGATAGATACATAAATACAAGTTAGAGAGCTGTGTACAGAATGCACACGCACAATGTAACAGATGTGCAACACCAGTAGGGATGTTTTCTGATGAATAGTAGACAGTGTATTTTCAATACATGTTGATATATAGATTGGTATCCGTACATAATGTATATCATTAAGTACAAAAACTCAAACTTTCCTGCAGACTTCCTGTATTTGCACTGAACGTTGGCATTGGATGTAAAGTACCTTTACTCAAGTACTCTACTTCAGTACATTCTGCAGGTATGTGTACTTTACTTGAGTGTTTCCATGTTATGCTACTTTATACTTTTACACAACTACATTTATGTGACGGCTTTAATCACTTTGCTGATTGAGATTATTAATTCAAAATATAAATCAACTAGTAAATTAGGACGGAGTGATACTAATTTAACTATCCAGCAGTTTATAAAGTGATTAAAATGAGTTCCACGTATATTATTATTCTAAAATATCTCATTTTGCATCATGACTATTTTTAGTTAAAGGGCATTTGATTCATACTTTTACTTACAGAAAGGTTTGAATGCAGTAATATTTTCAAAGTGTGGTATTCACACTTAACCTGAAATAAATGATCAGAATACTTCTCCCCCCTCACACACACACACACACACACACACACACACACACACACACACACACACACACACACACACACACAGAAGGCTGAACCCTCTCTGAACCCTGCTGCTTTAATTAATCTCACTGACTTTGTTAATTATTTGTTTGGCTGGCTGACTGCCTGTGTGTGTGTGTGTGTGTGTGTGTGTGTGTGTGTGTGTGTGTGTGTGTGTGTGTGTGTGTGTGTGTGTGACGTGTCCCCCTTTGAAGTATTTGGGACGTATGCCACGGCTGAAACAACCCCGGCACTCATGATAACCTCGAGCAGAAGAGGAGGAGGATTCCCTCTTTTGCTCCTCGGTGACGTCGCTTGTTTATTTGTTTATTTATTGATCTGTTGAGAGAAAGAGAGAGAAATGTGAAGTGATGTTTACAGGATGCTTCTTGGATCGACAACATCGGAGGACTCACGCAACCCAAGACTTATCCTCGTACTACAGTTGTGATGACACAAGCCAAGAACATCCACTTTTCAGCCACAATACTGCAGTTAATGCCGCCGTGTGATTCATATTTTTATGGTAGTAAAATATCTCAAGAACTATTTGTTCTTTTGACATGTGTTGCAGACTTTCATGGTTCCCAGAGGATGAAACCAGCTGACTCTGGTGATCCTTTGCTTTTTCCTTTGGCGTCTGCAGAAGCATTTTTTTTATTTTTAGGTTGGGATACAACACAACTTCCTCCTCAGTATCCTACGATAAGTTCCACCTCATACGGTCTCTTCAAAATAAACTTCCATCTCCACAGGAAACGACTCTTTTCGGCAACAAAACCACTAAGTTTGGGTTAATAAGAAGTACGCAGGTTACTTGACAAATAGATCACTGTGACTTCTTGTGTCTCTCGGAGGAAACATTCGTTTGTTGGACCCTCCCTCCTCGGCCCTGTGGGCGCTTCACCGCTCAATACGCTTCCTTCTTCACCATTACGTGCATAACGTACCAAATAGTTTCGCGAGATATGAATTACAACGCGATCCTTTTCGCTACGAATGCTGGATGCGACGAGACTGAGAGGTTTCCTCTTGCTGAATGCTTTTCTGTGTTTTCATTTCAGAGGACGGAAAGAAGCGCCAGCATGGCCGTGTAAGTAAAAGCATATTTCTATGCAGTTCATCCACACGTGGTGTGTGTTGCTGGAGACAGTTGGCGGGCAACAGAGGGATTGCCGCTGTCCAAACACGCCGTGTGATATACCCAGGATGTTCACGCAGACACGTGTTTGGTTAACCTCAATGCAGCGGGGCCTTGAGCGAACGCAGACTCGCGGCTGCAGTATTCTGGAGGAAATCCGGTAACGTGCTTCATATGGGGGGGTATTATTCATGATTACACTTCAATAAACAGAAAGAGAGGATGGAAACTGATCTGTGGTCGGACTCTCTTGTCTTCTCTCCACTTCTTTCCTGTCTTTTCTTCCTCTTCTTGTGTGTCTTCTCAGCGATCTTTCTGATATCGGATAATAACAGTTTGGCAGTAACATCTTTTTTGTCCCGTGTGTTTTGTAGAACTTCAACGTCTCCGGAAATGTGTTTTGCTTCTTTGTGACTGTCAGCTTCGCGAAACCGTAAAGCGAACGTCCTCATGCTGTAAAGCTTTCCTCCATTGGTTTGACTCATTCTTAGCAGTGAATGTAACTACGTAGAAAACTATTTAGAGGTACGGCAACTGTACATTTCAGAAAGGAAATATAGTTTTTACTGCGTTTGCTACGAGTTCGAGATCTTTCTACTACTCCTATAATCGAAAAACACAGCACAAAAGCCCTCTCGGATTCTCCTTTATGGATATAACGTGATAAAGTATCCTCTGGCGTGCCTTTCGCGATAAAGCAGACATATAGAAACCAATCTGCAGGCTGGTGTCCTGCCGCATATGCTACAGCTGGTGACCCTTTTATTATATTTTTTTGCGCCTCGACCTTCAGACAACCGCTGGTCACAGCTGTATTCCTACTCTCTCTGCCTCTGTTCTTCTTAGCAAACACTAATATGAGCCCAGCCAGGTGCTGCCCCCCTTACATGTGAACTCATACTGCTCACGGAGTCAAAAGTTTGGCACCACAGTAAAAAGAAATGAGCCCAGAAACAGATTTCTCTTCTGGCATCAAAGGTGATTTAAGTGGAAAGAACCAAAAGGTTCAGCTGAACCTGCATAAACCGAGACAAACTCATTAAATCAAAAACAATGCCTCTATATTGGAGGTTAAATGTGTTATCGCCCCATGAGAAGAACCTCCTCTGGTTGCTGTGATTGGCTGGAGCCTCCATCTGGACCCACCAGGTCCTCTTCGCTCTGAAAGGCCTCGGGTCTTGGTTCCTACGCCCCGCAGCCCGCCGCTGCTGCTGTGAGCACATCAAAGGTCTCGAGCGCCCGGTGTCACAGTAGCTTTTGCTAATGGGTCCGCCCTCTCCGTTGGGGCAGGAAGCGAGACGCCTCCTCCCTTCACATTAAGAGCCACGCACTCCAGCTCTCCAATGAATGGACCTCGCACACCATGCAGTCCCTTGTGAGTCTGCATTGACTTCAAGCCTCGACATTCAAGCTCTTGATATTCAGCGGGGTTTGTCTTTTTCACAAAATATATAATTTATCTATAATATTATGTCCAAACTGTGTGAGATATATGTGATACACAAGACTACTAAATTCTAAAAATGGTATTTGCAAAACAAACACTTTTTATTCTTTCAAAATCAGTTTCCAATCAGTTTAAATATGTATTTTCAGAATTTTTTGTCCGAAAAAAAACACACGTAATTAACATGGGAGCCAAATTGTTGGTAATAAAACACAAATAATGAGGCCTGGACATCTTATCAGTGTCCAAACCATTGACTGCATATATAGAGATCTACACGTTTCCTCAATTCTTCCCGCAGCAAAGACAAAATATCCCAAACACGGAGGCTGCCATCTTGCTTTTCAACGATATGTTTTTGGTCTCCATGCGAGCGGCTTTGTTGTCTACGTTTTGCCCACCTGGTTGGTCAGTGTTATGAACAGATAATCATGTGATTGAGGCTTTCAGGGAGGAAAGGGGGATGGTAGAATGTAGAAGAGGGGGATTGTGGCGGTAGATAGAGGTAAAGGGGCCTAAGGGTGACGGCTGGGTTAAGAGGTGGCCGAGCAGGGGAGGAAGGAAGGGTTTTGGATGGAGAGGCTGGAGGAAGGGGGAGGAGGGGTGGGGGAGCTGGAGGCCTTCCTGTCCCCTCAGCCAATGCAACATCAGCCACCATCAGTCCCTTTTTACCTCTCAATCACTTTCCTGTTACTTGTTTCATCTCCTCCCGGTATCACTGCAACTTTTTTGACGCTAATACAATGCAACAATCGGACATCATACGTATGAAAAGGGACTCCATCATTCCTTACATGTTGTTGTCATCATCATGACTGTTTCTTCAGTGTCAGAATAATAATAAAAGGTGATTGATTTGTTGCCTGCACAGTGGGAATAGGAACCGCGAGGAGCCAAAGCAGCAGGACTTTTTGTAACTGATGTGCCAAGAATGTAAACAAATAGGCTGAAAACTCAGAGGTGCGCTTAGAAGATTCAACAACATTCATCCTCAAATCATTTTACATCCATTTTTATCAGATTTGTTGTGGAATAAAGCTTAAAAAAGCTTCCCAAAACTGTGCAAAAACTAAGGCGTTTTTGTTCTTTGCCTGAGGAGGATCTTACAGATTGAAACGTTGTCTTAAAAAGAGAAATAAACTATTTATCTGATGCCTTGCTATGTGCAAATCTCCTTTGTGCCCTGCAGTGATGTATTTTGTTTGTCTTGTACTTGAGTTTCTTCGCCTGGATGTGCGCACACTCGACCCCTCTTCCTCCAATCACCTGCCAAGTATTTATTTTTTAACGTGTCTGCCCTTTCCTTAACAGTTCCCAATGAATGAAAGCTTCTCGGATGGTTGTGTGGAACAAACAAGCCGTAAATTGCACTGAAGTGCATTGAACTGCAGTTCCTCTAACGGCCACCGGCGGCTCACTCCGAAAGCGAGTCCGTCTCCATATCTCAAAAAAAAAGTGATTGCTCTGTTTTTGGTCTCCATGACTCCAGAGGGAAATATTTGACTCTTTGGCGGTTAAATGGTCCACTATGTGAGAGAGTCTCCAACTGTGTCGGTCTGCAGTGTCCAGCAGTGTGAACAGAGGCGTGTTGCAGCTAAGACATGAGCTTTTTGTATCAGAAAATGATGCTGCCAAATATAAATTATGTGTGGGACAGTACCCAATATTTCCAAAAAGATATATTAAGGTGCCAATTGATTCACGCAGAGTGAGTAAAGATCTTTAGTGTGATGGTTTTATATTACTAATAATGAAGTATTTACCCAAACTAAAATATTATTTGAAAAATGTATTAAATGAAAATTGTTAGTCAGACAAAACAATGTGTGTATGGTGCAAAAAATATATCTTTGATCAATCATCAGTAACAATTATTGACATGTAAGTTTATAACAGAATATTTCAGTTTGGGAAAACATTCATATTTGAGTAACGCTGAATCAACCTCCATCTCATACCATATAGTGTTTAGTCTTTAAAGTTAAAAGTTAAAGTGTCGCTGACCAACATGAAGTCATTGTGAGGCTCAAAGCTCAAATTCTTCGACACTCGTAATATTGACTTCCCTCCGCATGTACCTGCTTCACACTCCTCCTCTTCCTCCTCCCCCTTCTTCCCTTGTAAGGTGGCCTCCTCTCCAGTGTAGATCTCTCCCAGTAATCCCCGGGATCAGACCCCCCCCCCCACCACCACCACCCGCCTTCCTCTCAGTCCTCTGCTTATTAGATCAGGGCCTCTGTCAAAAAGCAGGGATCTGGGGTCTCATTGTTTGGCCCCTGATTAAGAGCTTCTCACCCCGCAGGATCAGGGAGTGAAGGAGAAGGGAGACGGGGGTAAGGAGGAGAGGAGATCTTTTCTTTCTTTTTGTCTGGGGGGGTCTTATAGGCCACATTGTTGCGGGGCTCAGCGAAGGCTTCGTTTAAAGGGAGGCTGGATTTGGGGGACAATGGGATGTTCGACGATGAGGGATTTAAACCTTAAGCTCATACTTTTTAGGGCCTGTGGCCGTCCGTTTGTCCACTACTTGGTGATGTCCGAGTCCATCTTTTGATGTGAACTGACATTGAAGGCAACATCTCAATATGAAGTGATTGATAACATCAAAACGATCAAATCGCCGACGGGAATGTTGCCAGGAAAGATGGTCAGTTCATGCTCCCTCGTATTATTCATCATTCTTTCTTCTTTGTATCTTTTCAAATAAATGTGAAGCCCCTCGCCTCTTAGTAAAAGTGGTGTTTCTGACCTCTTCCTTACACAACTTTTCATAGATATATATTGTAGTTACAGTCTAAAAGAAACTTAACCACATTATTTTGTTCTCCGTATATGTTTATTGATATAGTTTCCATGTGTGAATACATTCACTTGTGATATAATGTGTTCATAAGTAAAGCATTTCCTCATTCCTTTGCCCAATCCCTTCAACACACACACACACACACACACACACACACACACACACACACACACACACACACACACACACACACACACACACACACACACACACACACACACACACACACACACACACACACACACACACACATCCTCTCAACTTTCATTCATATCTTTAGTCCACATACACATTCTTTATATGTTCTTCTGGGCTGCAATATGACGATAGTTGCGTCCACCAATGTTAAAATGGAGGTGAGTGCTTAGATTTCCTGTCAGATATATTTGTCTTCGCTGCAGTCAATATTAATAGTTCCATTGTTATTAAACTCTTTGAACATTTCTACATCTACCATGCTATAAACCACAGTGGTGCTTGTTTGTGGCTCCATCCTCCTTTTTTCCTTGAGCCACTTGAAAGAAGGTCAGGAATCTCAACAGTAATGAAATGAACAACCGGACAGTCCATGTGTATTGCCAGACAGTTAATATTATACTTTTGTGTTTATTTACCAGTGCAGCGGGCCTTTGCTTACCAATAAACATGTAGAAACAGAAGTGAAACCCCGTGACTGTCGGTCTGGACTCGTATTCGAATTAGCTTGATTGTAAAGAAAGACGTTAGTTTGAAGGGACAGCGGTGCGGCATTCCAGAGGGATTGAGATGCCATGTGGGAAAAGCAAACCGAGGTGTTAATCTCAACAGACAGGCTCCCCTCCCTTCATGTCCCATCATCCTCCTGGGGGATTTTCTTAATCCAGGAGTCTCTTCGGCATCAGCTCATTCAGTGCCTGACATGAAGCGGGCCCTCTTCACCATCACCGGACACACAAAGGCCTGATTAAAGCTGCTCAGGCTGGAATGTGAGTGTGTCGTGGATGTTGATTGGTTCGGAGGAAGGCAACGTGCTCCAGGAGGAATCACTGAACATTCACAAGTTGTTGTCGATCAACTAGATTTGGGAGGATTGTGGTGTGTGCTGCCGATGAGAGCCTGTGGGTGGACGTTAATTAACTTAAACGTTAATTAAGTTTAACAAATAAATATCAGTCAATTGTGGTCTTTTATTTAATATCATTTGAAAGAGGAGAACGTAACTTAACACTTAATTAAGAGATAAACAAGTATTCAGAGGTAAAAGTAATACCTACAGAAGTAAAAGCTGTGCGTTTTAAACCTTAATTAAGTAACTGTACTTCAATAAAAAGTGCTTCTAGTGCAGTCATATGTTCCCTGTCAGTGTTTTACTATTATATATGAGGTTTCTAGATTCATATTACTGCTGTAGATGTTTGAGTTTGTGCTCTTTTCAACTCCTTTCTATACTTTTGTGTTGTTTGACCTCCAACAATGCCTCGTCTTCGATGAGATCATGTTCTGTTTGTAAGAAGGGGATGAAAAACAGAAAGCTAAAGCAATTAAACAAAGGTTGTGGAGCATTTCACTCCCGGAGACTAGAAGTATGAAGTAACATAAAATGGAAACACTTAAGTTAAGAAAAACAACTGAAATGTTTTCTCAGAGGAAACATTTTGAACCTTTAATGGACGTCCAATCAGGGATTTCCTTTCATTCCACTGCCGCAATTAAACCTATTAAGTCTAAAACTATCTTTAACTGCATTTAAACAAGTGTGTGTGTGTGTGCGTGTGTGTGTGTGTGTGTGTGTGTGTGTGTGTTGTCAGCCGGTGCTGCACAAAAAGCCTGCTAAACACCTGGCTTAGACACACACACAATGGTCCTGCATTAAACCTCACACTAAAAGCCCATGTGTGTGTGTGTGTGTGTGTGTGTGTGTGTGTGTGTGTGTGTGTGTGTGTGTGTGTGTGTGTGTGTGCATGTGTGTGTGTGACAGAGAGAGTCAGTGACAGAGACGGAAATGCACCTTTCTCTAAACGTGTGGATGAAGAAGACAAACAGCCGTGGTGATAAAACCTGGAGAGAACGTTTCTTCTGTGGATGTTTGGGTTTTGCTGCTCAGTCGAGGGTAAAAAAACAACAACACAGGAGTGAGGAAACACCTGGGAGAGTATCAAAGCCTCCATCAGGTTCACCTCCATCTTAAGCACTGCTCGAATTACACCATAGCTTTTGGGGAGCCCTATTTTTTGGGGGGTACTGTACACATGCATGTGCTTGCATGTATCCGCCTGTATGCAAAAACATAGGCTTTTAAACGTGGAGGAAAAGCTACATGGACTGTATTTTTATTTAATGTATTACTGTAATTTCACATTTGTATGGAAGCTCGTTCACGCCACTGTGATGAAAAAAAAAACGAAGATCCTGTAAGTCATCATTTTGAGATAGTATCCCATAATTATGAGATAATAGGTTAAAATTGTAAAATAGTTAAGTCAAAATTATGACTTACATGATCTTATTGTTTTTATCACAGTGGCACAGGGAGGCTTCCGTACATTTTGACGGCACGAATGGGAAAACAGGGTTTGTAAACAGTAGGAAAACAGCATGAAGGCCGGTGAAAAAATGAGCGCTAACCGGAGAGAAATCATGGCTGAGATGACGAAGAGTCGCAGAAGTGGCCGATAGAAGCCGAATTTTTATTATTCCATCACTGCCGATGAATGAAAGCCAATTGTAACCTTTCCCACTGAAGACAAAAGTTGTGGTTTCAATGTAAGTGGGGTTTTGGGCCAATGGGAAAGGACATACAGTACTGTATATTATATACAGAATATGAAGCCTGGGACAACAAAGACACATTACACCAAAACTAACCAGAGCAAGATGGTTTCTAAAGAAAGTTTCAAACCACAACAAGCTTGAGCGCGCCCCCCACACATGGGATGGCCACTGTAGGAATAGACAGCATTGTGTTTATTAGACACAAATTATCGGACATTGTGTGAAAGTGCATTGTTCAAGGGCACAGTGGTCGCTATTAAAGAGGAGGTGTGGGGGGGCGGGGGGGTCCAACTTCTCTCCCTCCTATCCCTGACAAAAGAAACCGGTCTCTTCCCTCCTCACCACCATCATAAATATCTCAGTTCAGAGGTTGACAGCTCAAGCTTGATTCATTTTCACGCATGTACATATTTGTATTGGATCCCTGTCAAAAACAATTATCACGCTCCCCCCGCCCGAGGATTTCAACCCCCCTCTCTCCCTCCTGTGAGGCGTCTGCTGTCAAGACTGCTTGGATGATTTTCTGGAGTCGGGGTGTCCACATCTGTGGCTGATTAGCACAACAATAAGGCGCAGCACCCCCTCCGACTTAATGAGAAGGCATCTTCAGCCGGGGCTGGAGGACCCCACCGACAAAGACGCTACACAACCACTACACAAGTGTTTTCCTCCAAATCCATTAGGCAGAGTTCTTCGGAAATGAAAATACTAAAAGTTTAAGGCGCGATTCGCATATCCCGAAGTAGTTATTTGTGCCCCAACCTGCATGATAATGTAAACTGCAGAAAAAAAACAAAAAAAACAATGAGGCAACATCAAAACATCAACCGCCGCCAAAATAAAAGGGGAAGCCCGACTCAACAATGTGCTGCCATCGATGTAGTCTTTTAAACGGCAGCTTGTGGCGCTTTCTGTTTTTCTAAAGTCAAATTACCCAAAAACTTTCCCATGTGTGCAGCCTGTTGTTACGGGTCACCTCCCCCCCGGGAGTCTGAGGAGCCTTTTGTGTAAATGTAACAGAAAATTACACAGGAGATGCACTCAGGCTCACAAATATACAGACGCGTACTGTATGTTTAAATTCCTTGTGTTTCACTGACGCTGTCTGTCACGGCAGCACGACAATGGCTCTGTCATTACGCCACAGCCTCTGTGTGTGTGTGTGTGTGTGTGTGTGTGTGTATGTGTGTGTGTATCTTTGTGAGGACCAATGAGAATTTTGACCTTGGAAGTGAGGACGTTTTTGCAAAGTAACGGTGTTTTGAGCTGAGTTTCAGCTGGAGGAGAAAGACCTTAATAAGGTGATGAAAACAGTAGCTTTCCAAAATTGACGATTCAACATTTGTACTACTTTTACTACATTTAACTTAATGAGAACAACCTTGTGCAACAGACACTGAATTGCTTCTTTTAGAGCGTGACCCAGTGTTTTAGGTCAATGTCAACGACCGCCTCACAAGAATGAAATGTGTATGTGTGTTTCCATCAATTTACAGAACATTACATTGACTTGCATTCATTTACTGGAGACGTACCCTCAACATAGCCGCTAGTTAACTCATCCTAACCCTAACCTTTAGCCTTCATCCTAAAAGAAAATGGTTTATGGTATGGAGACAATGTGGGACTGTGTGTGTGTGTGTGTGTGTGTGTGTGTGTGTGTGTGTGTGTGTGTGTGTGTGTGTGTGTGTGTGTGTGGTAAAGTTACAGGGAAATGCCTGCTTAATATAAGTTATATTACTTTTAAAGTTTACTTTTAAAGCCGATGGTTGCTCTGTTTCTACAGTATTATTTGGGATCTTTGAACAGCTACCTGAATATGTCTTCAACAATCTACAGACAGAAACTGTTTGGAAAGTGACTTCATTTCTAACTTGTGCAAATTAAATACTGCAGAGACTAAAACACCGAGCTGCGCCATCTGTCTCCATCTAACAGCTTACCCCTTCATTCTGTAGCACTCTTTGTAGTTTGATTATTTAAATGGGCTTGTTTCTAAAACACAAAACAAACCTCATTATGGAGCTTAAAATTGTCTGAAAATAAGAAACGGAGAGTCCCTAAATGAATAGACAGACAAGTTTGTATACGCTGGCTCACAACATCACATTTTCATCTGTTTCTGAAGTGTTTTTTCAAGATGAATTTGTTTTGACTTCTTTTGAAGGAAGATGAAGAAGAAAGAAGAAGAAATCTGCAACTGTTTTAAATGTGTGTGGGAAAACCATGGAGGCTATAAAAGAGGGAAGCATCAGATTATAAAAGTATTATCCCTTGAATAGTATCCATCATGATCATATGTGGAGCAGATTTTGTCTCCCTTGAGCTGCTCTTCTATTGTTTCAAGCAAGAGGATTTATTAACTGGAATAATCACTGATTTTAAACATTTAGTGGAAATCTTCTTGAGAAAGGACACAACACTCACTGACTCCTGATTTTTTAAATCTTGTATCAATAAATTTACCAAAGCCAAAGCGGTTGCTGAGCATTTGTGGTTTCAGACAGAAACAAAAATGTCGCCGTCATTCCTCTGACTTCTTTCGGTCTTCTTCTACATACAGTATTTTAACACGTGTAGATCATTTTGACTTTAAAAAAAAACGTCAGACAGCTCAAAGTCAGCCTCGTGGATCCAGTACGTTTACCCAGCCCGCCTCCTCCCCTGGTTGTAAATGGCCAATTAATCTAAATCCCCACGTTTATTGGTCTCCGTTAGCTAAATGAGTGGAGACTTCTCCTCCCGGTTTGGGCTGTAAAATGAAAAAAATCAGAAAAAAGAGACGTGCTGATTGGCACTGGCGCCCTGTGTGGCCTTGAAGGAGGGAAGTGGGGGCTTCTCAGTCAGAGGAGAGTTTTATGAGCCCCTGTAATCACCAGGTGTTAAACTCAACAATTAGGAGCTGCTATTTTGTCGCTGGTTTATGGTAAGAAGCTAGCTAGCTGCTCAGAGGGCGAACACGCTCTGAGCTGCAGAGAACACGAGGCTGTGACGTGAAGATGTTTGCGGTGCTGGGATTTAATCTAGTTACAGATTATTGTTTTTGGTCTGCCTCCCTTCACCTCCGGCTCATGTTGTGACATTAAGATTCATCAAGAACGGATGATTTCACTCAGGCTGAAGCTCACGAGCAGAGTCCCCGAATCCACGACGTAGCCGGTTCGATCCTTGGTCTCCCCATTGTCCGCATGTCAAAGTGTCCTTGAGCAAGACATTGAACCCCTGAGTGGCTCCCCGGGTGCTTCCCAGCAGCCCACTGCTCCTGCAGACTTATTTTATGTGTGTATGTAAAAAGTATGTAATATGACAAACAAAATAAAGTTTCAAGAAGTCACTTCGTTCATCGACGAGAGAAACAAACT
Source organism: Clinocottus analis (assembly GCF_023055335.1). Classification (NCBI taxonomy): domain Eukaryota; kingdom Metazoa; phylum Chordata; class Actinopteri; order Perciformes; family Cottidae; genus Clinocottus; species Clinocottus analis. Next base: position 17,764,678 of record NW_027176207.1, on the reverse strand, counting down.
AATTATTATGCAAAATTACATCATCTGACCTTTCCAGTCACAGTGTTTCAGAGCGACCTGCTCTGCTTTTAGCCGTAACGTATGTCACTCGTGACGAAACATAACCAACACAACCAACGAATGCAACGAGAAAGAGGAGAATGGTGGGTCATGTCCGATGACATCGTTCTCAAATCATTCTCTATATCTCTGTTGACAAAAAAGAGGAGACAATGCTTTGTTTGGTTTTGTCTCCAATGTAGCTTAGTTTCCTGTAAAGTGCTGCATGCGCCAAATCAGGACAACACAAAATGAGCACAATCCAGGGGAGTCTGAGTAACTTTACAGTTACAGTTAACAGAGACGTCAACGAGGGCCTTGGGGGAAAGAAACAACGTTCCATATGATCTGTAAAACAGTTTTCATTGATAAATCTCTACTAAAATAGTTGATTTTCTGTGCTTACAATAAGACTAAGACAACTGACAAGGACATTTAACACAGGACAGGATTTAAAAAAAATAACTTACAAAAGTGTCACGAGCTCAGTCTCAGATTTGAGTTGCTTGAAGCAGCTTGAAGCTACAAATGAATCAGTGATGCGGTAAAAAAAAACAACCTCTTATGAGCGAATGTTCGGATTGGAAACGGGGCTGTGTTAAAAACAAGTTTCTCCGTTGTGTAGGCGTGTTGTTACAATTCAGCTGGAGTCATGCGTTTGATGTTTCAGCATCAGTGTTTTTGTCAGAGCCCTGCCGTGCCGACGCAACGGCCTCGTTGAAATGAATGAGGAAGCTGTCAATTTGTGAGGCAGCGTTAATGTCTGAACATGAACGTATTCCTCACTAAACTCTGCTTCTCACACACACACACACACACACACACACACACACACACACACGCAGAGCGTGGTGTCAATGAGAGGTATGGCCAACACCTTAACCCTTAAATTACAGGTGTATTTAGCCGGCGTCCACCGAGGCCCCGCAGGCGAGTAAGCTGAGTAATTAGACGCGTGTCATTGTCAGGATTACACGCAGCAAACCGCCGCCTGCCTCGCTTCACCTCGCCCGACTCGGGGAAGTTCAAAATCTTCACACCGGAGAAGCTAATGTTTGGCCTTCTTGCGTGGAAACCTGAATAATTAACCAATCATCATAATCGCTGCCATTTTATTTTCCATTTTACGACTAATCTATTAATTGTCTTATTGAAGAAGCCCCGAAAACCATCATCATCCGTCGCCCACGCCCTCACTGCTGTCTGAACACGCATCCAGGATTTGAAAACCGCTTCAAAAAAGTGAAGGTTCGGAACGGCACGGATGCTCGTAACAAATGTTACAGCGGTTGTAAATTTAAAAGCATAACCGGTGAAATATTTTTAAGAACTTATCGTGGGCACGTTGGTATCGCGTTAGCTTCGGGTTTGTTGTCGTTTCTTAAATTGTGTGTGTTGAAAACGCAGCTTCCAGAGCAAAGGTTGTAACTCCTGACTTCTGCTTATTTAACCTCACCTCGACTGGTCGGCCTCCCTCAGGTGACACTGCTCACACACCTGTCACCCGAAGGTGCTCTGAGTTCAAATATAATCAGCTCAGAGGAAAACGATCCTTCTAACTTGACTTCTGCAGAAAAAAGATATCAGGTCCTTTAAAGTTCATGATATGAGGTTAATACCTGTGGTTTGGGTTTTTTTTTAGAGGGAGAGCTGCAAAACTAAATGAGATAAATCAAAGGTAAAGTTAAAAAAAGTCAAAGTCAGTTTTGTTGTCAATTTTCCATTTGTGCATAGATACAGAAGGTTGAACATACAAAATAATTTTCCAATGGTATATTTTTTATGCAAGGTAATTTAACATTTAGGAAAAGCGACATGCAAAGACAAACAAAAATAACCTAAATAAATCTGATCTATTTTATTGTCCGATAATTTTTGCTGTCCACACTAAACAAAAAAGTGCAGAAATTAGTATATTTGTTGCTTTCACACAAGCATGAAGAAGTTAAGATTCTCTCATGTGTACCAGGAGACACTGAAACCAGAACGCCAGAAAAACAACCAAACGTCTTAGTGAAGTTGAGGAAAGGATTATCGTCTGGGTCAAAACAACTACAGAAGTATAGTTACTAGTACGCAAATTACGTGACAAATAAATCAATGTTGACTTCCTATTTCTCTTGGAGCAAAAGCTCTCGCAGTCTTTGTACTTCTTCGTTCATGTTTTTTTTGTCGGTATAACTAACCTGAGCTGGATGAGACCAGCCAGCAGGACTCACTTCACTTCTCTGGAATAACACGTACTCTTTCCTTTGCAATAGTTGATGCCTGTTTTACCCACAATGCAAAGCAACCACAGCGATTCGGTGGCGGGGGGGGTTCTGCTTGTCAGCGGCTAACGTGATCTAAAGCCTCTACAGACTGCAGCAGAGATGAATGTTGAACATTTCTCTCCAAGGTGAACTCGTTCTCCTCGTAGTCTCGTGTGAAAGTGTGTGAAAGTGTATAAAAGTGTGTGTTTTGTGTGTCGTCGTCAGGCCGGTAACGCGGGGCAGGTGGTCAGGGCCGTCCAGCTGAGGCCTCCTGGGAGAGATCTCAGGTCGCAGGGGTCAGAGGTCAGTGTGCATGTGTTTGCACATGTGTGTGTGCACATATTGTAGTACATAGGTAGGCGTAGGTAGATGTGTGTGTGTGTAACTGACACGCTGTCATCAGTGTGTACAGACCCACAGCTGCAGTGCGGCTGATTGGTCCTTTGGGACAACAACAGAGGGGCTTTTTGTCCGGTCAAACACAGCACTCACTCACTCACTGCTCTCTCGTTTTTTGCTTTTTAAAGAGAAACTTTCCAGCGTTTGGAGATGAGTAGTGGCATCTTTTCAGGGACGGAAAGCAACAGGATTTTTGGGAAATGTGGTCTTGGCCTAGATTTCCTGATTTGGATAAGGTGCTAAAGGCTAACTTACTATCATCATGCTCAATGATAACTTTATTATTACGAAATAAATACTCATGACTTGCTGTAAGTGTCCTGTTTGAAACCAAAAGTCGACGTTGACTTATTTTAAGTCCGCCCGTGGTTTAAATAACTCAACAAACTCAATAATGATGATTAACTAAACGTTAACAAGTCGTTGGATTGTGTTCCTGTTTTGTGCCAATTTACACCGTTAACCATGTGTTTTAAACTGCTGTCCTAATCCGGGAGAGAATACGCTTTCTTTGAAATGTAATTGAGAATCCTGTTTATTTGAATGGGGAAAGTAATTTTCAAGAGATGGGGCTTAAAGCCCAGACGGCCTAATTAAACAACTTAATTAAACTCTTTCACATAACATCTGTAACAATACTGGCTTCATCGTTGATGGGTTGTCATCTATCATTTATCATAAACCAACACACCTCACATATGAAAGAATATAAAGAAGCACTGCTGTGACACCAAACTAAATGAAAAAAACCCCGATGAAATTAATACCTCACACACACATACTGTACTGTTGGGTAACTCCAAACCACAAGCAGCGTAATCAGACGAGTAAAAAAAGAAGTCTAGAAAACTCTCAAGAGTTCAGTATGGAAGCACTTTGAGCTCTTGGCCTGAGTGGTGAACCGTGTAGTTTCGTGGTGCCACACGTCTTTCCTGTGTTGGTTTATGGATGTGTGGCGACATAAGTGATTCCAGACCCGCGTGGCAGCGGTGTGACGCAAAGAAAACCCTTCACACAGGCGCGTGCGCGTGTTATTAAACCTCTATCTGGAGGGACACAAGCTCTGTAGCAGTCGGTGGATAAAAAAGTGAGGATCTGCTTGTTTGTGTGCGAAGTGAAAATAGTGTTTTCCTAATTTCTTCCCATTTTAAGACCTGCGGAGGAGGAATTAATTTAAAAAGAAACGTATCTCAGCCTCTCGCTGCTTTGTGTGTGGATCACTATTTTCATGCATTTATAAGAGCAAACGCACGCTCCCTTTTTTCCCCCTTTGAATCGCTGTCATTATGTCCATTAATTACCTGTGAAATGGCTTTCAGGCAGAGGCGGGCCGGCTGCTTTCAGGCTGCCAGCAGGCGATTTTGGGTTGGCATCGAGCCACCGGGGCTAAATATCCAGGGCAACGCACGCATACAAATTAAGATTTTATATTTCAGCCCATTAGCACATATCCCACACTGATTCATTGTGACGGCAAGTGGACGGCTCGGCATTTGCATTGTGGAACTTAAAGTGAAGAGAAAGAAGAAATGAGCCGCTGATTATATGGTTTCACTTTGGTCTCGTTCTCAATAGTTTTCAGTCAGTTTAACCAGATTAATTGACTTTATTTGGAGGTAGAGGTTGAGGTTATCGGCTGCTATTTGACAAATTCAGGACCTAACAGAACAATTAACGCAGGGTTTCAGTATTCTCCAGAACTTCAAACCATTGGAAGCTGCATCAAACTATGATTTCTTCAAGAAAAAAAATAAAATCACTCGGTTTGTGGCGATACTTTGAAGTCGGGGGGGAAAAGCCCACTAACGAAATAGTTACATGACTTTACGTGCCTTTTTTCTTAGTTTGCTAATTCAGACATCAGAGGCTTTTAAATAGATGGTTGGAAATTTATTTATTAAACTTTTGAGTATTTTTCAAAACATTCAGCGACATGTAAGGCACACTGGACTAAAATATGTTCTAACACACACACACACACACACACACACCACACACACAAACCTACGAAACCACTTTAATTGACTCAGTCATGAACAAACAAACATACACACACAAACACACACACTTGAAGATGACCACAAGCAATTACAGTATTTATACACAGTAGCCGACAGCAAATATGTCTGTGATACTATGACCACACAGGGAGCAACACTGTGGCCGGAGCTACTTGTGTTGTCCACACACACACACGCACACACACACACACACACACACACACACACACACACATATGGTATCATCGCATATGATCCACTAACCATAAGTGTCCTAGTTTGGGAGATTTAGGAATGAAAACTTTATTCTTATTTTTTTTACTTACTCAACTTTAGACACTACAGTTCCCATCAAGCTGAATTGAGGCGTCTAGCAAACTTTCTTGCGTTTGTTCTTGTCTCTACTTGTGCTCTCAGTCCATTGGCGGAAGAAATATTTACATTTTAATTTAGTACAAGAAGCAGTGGAAAAAAATACACATTCAAAATCTTACTGAAGTAAAAGTAACCCATCAAAATGTGTGTAATTGAAAGTAAATGTAATCTTTATGCTGAGCAAGATATAGTTTATTTTTGGATTAAAGTTATTAGTGTATACACTACTGGGTAGTTTAAATTAGTTAAACACTTGCAGTGTAATTTGTTCACTATACTGCAATGCAATTTAATTTATTAAATAAATAGTGAAATAAAACATACAATATTTGCTAAAATGGAGTACAGCAGAAAATGTAAATACTCAAATAAAGTAAAATTACAAAATTGAAGTACTTTAGAATAGTGTTATTTTTCATCCCCAGAGGGTAAATCCAGGTATTACAGCACAATACATTAAATAGATCATGTTTGAGTATATATAAGTATATGTAAAACTCCAATACAAAGAGAAAACAAGGAGTTTACAAAGTGTACTCCCGTATGTATATATGTGTGTGTGTGTGTGTGTGTGTGTGTGTGTGTGTGTGTGTGTGTGTGTGTGTGTGTGTGTGTGCGTGTGTGTGTGTGTGTTATATGTATATTTATATGCATACGTGTGTAAACTAATCTTACCAACATATCACGTCCCCTCCATCAACTGAAACTGTTGTCCTTTGTGGGCAAGGCATCATAGTAATCATGATATGATCCACTCTCCCGAATTTACATAATAATACTTGGAGTATACTTTTGTCTTGGGAGTGGACGGGCCCCTCCCAGCATGCAGTGCGGGGAGGCCCCTGGCAGCATGCATCCTCTCAGTGAAAGAGCAGCCAGGTGGAGAGGCCCATTCACTGCAAACTGACCTTGACAGAGTTTGATTGAATCCCGTTTCCTCTTGCTGCTTCCCTCTCTGCCGCCCAGACGGCAGGACTGCCCCCTCCTTCTCCTCCTACTCCTCCATCTTTCATTCACCTCCTCTGACTGACACCTCCCATCAATGTGCTTTTTGTTCCCAGCTTGAGAAGTTTCTGCCTCTCTGTTTCACTTGATTCTCTGTCCATCTTGTTTATCTCAGCGTTTCTCCAGTTACTCTCCTCAACAGGATGAAGATATTTGTCACGCCCTGCTGATTCCTGTCTGCCTCTCTCTCTCTCTCTCTCTCTCTCTCTCTCTCTCTCTCTCTCTCTCTCTCTCTCTCTCTCTGTTTCCTGTCTTCCTCTCCCTCCTCCGAAGGATGAAGACATCTGTTGCACGCGACTGCTTCTTCTCTCACTTCCTTGTCTTTGATCGGACGTCACAACGACTGCTTTATGTTCAAAAGCAAAGAAGCGTGGTATTGATGGGACTTCATAAATTTATAAATGTTAACCTAATTGTTTTGTTGTCAAATGTTTTTCCTGATAATTGCCAATTGTTTAAAAATGAATTGTCGATGTATGGAAGTTAATTTCTGACAGTAAAAGACAAGAATGATAAGATAAAAAAGTCTAAATTATGAGACATAAATTCATATTTATGAGATAGAAAATCATATTTATGAGATAAAAAGTCATATTTATGAGATAAAAAGTCATAATTAGGAGATACAAAGTCATAATTGGTTACGGTTGTTTTTTGTTGTTGATTTTTTATTTCATAATTTGTTCTTTTACTGCGGAAATGGCCTTCCATAGTGAATGAATAGATTTTAGGTTATTTGTTATTTCTCATCTGAATTTTGGTGTCTTGTCCAACAGACACTTTCTAAAACTGCAATCCCAAAAGTTTAAAGAGAGTAAAATGTCTGAGAAAATGTGTGTTCATTTGTTTTCTCATACATGTTTTCTGAGTAATAGCTGAGTTGGTGTTGCACCGATCGATTTATTAACCCGGAACAAGCGGATGATTTAACGAGCGAGTGGACTCGAGAGGTCAATCTCTCAAAAACATGGTGGAACAGTTTGTGTTCCTTACGTCTCCCTGCAGGCCGCTCAGCCGGCTCTCTGTTATCCTTCCAAAGGAGCCAGAACTGTCGGACTCTCATTACGTTGATCTGTGTTTCTCAGTATCTGCAGTCCTGAAATAGAGCATGATAAACAGCCGTGACGAACGACACTGCAGGTTACAGGTGATGTCATCGCTCACCGTCTCCGCCAAAGTAAACCTGTTGCGTAATGAACGGACGGCGGGCGCAGATGAGTTTCAGAGCGCCAAAACAAACGTGTTGCTTTTTTCTTGCATGGTTCATGCAGCATGTCGTCTTTGTGGAGTTCTCCCCGGATCTGCTTTTTAATGACTCCTCCTGAACATCTGGATCCGGACCTTAGCAGGAGTTGAACCCTGGGATTATAAAGTACGGCGTATCAGGCCGATACCGAATCTTCGCGCCAACTTTTTATCCAGTTAGCAGATTCTGGCTGAGAGGAAAAGTTTGACATTTTATGACATCCTCACTTTCTTGCCAAGTGTCTGTGATTCTCAAATGGGATACGTACGTTTAAAAAATATACATATTTAAATTTAGCATCCATTCAAAAATCCTTTAAAAATAGTTATTTAATAAATATTCAATAAAATGTAAGTGTAATTTCATCAATTTGATCTGTTCTATATTAAATCAGACACTGGTGGTACAGCGTTGTGTTGTCATTTTTATTTTTTCGTTTCTTCAATCAAAAATGCTTTGCGCTGGGGGTCCTTAGCTGAAAAATTAATTCACAGGACTTACATCGCTGAAAAAAGGTTGAGAACCACTAGATTAGAGGATGGATACCGCTCTCTAGATCGTACTTTAGGAGCGACTGCCAACAGATGGCTAAGTTAGCCTAGCGCAAGCTAACAGCTGTCGAACACAACGACATGTTGTGTTCTGGTAAAAATGTCGTTGTGTTTTGACCCTCCGGGCCACCGTAGTGAGTTTGACTTTGTAACGACGAGCTGAGAAAACAAGAGCGGTAACGTGTTTGTCTTTCGTGAGGTTTTGGCTAAAAGCACGAGGCCGACGCACACCGCTAATCTTTTGTAAACGTAACTAACACGAGCTCTCCCTGCCTTTCTTCCTCTGTCTGTCTCTCACTCTCTCTGTCGCTGTCTGTCTCTCTCACCCGTCTCTCTCTCTCTCTCTCTCCACACTCTTTACACAGCCAACAGAGCGTGACGCCTCACAGGTGTACTCAGTCTCCAACAGCCTGGAACAGCACTTCCACCCTGGAAGCAAATCAGTGAACTGAAAGGTGAGCAAAACAAATCGTTTTCAAGGATTCGTCGGATGTTTTGTATTTTTTGAATTGTCAAGTAATTCTATGAAAATTCAAACAGGAAGTGATTCTCCTAACAAGTAGTCTGTGCTTGTCTGACAGTATTCCTCTGTGCCATAGACGTAACTAAATACTCACTGTAACCACCACTGAAAATAAGCCCTAAAAAGTGCACCGTTTCACCTCCTGTTGGAGCGACTTTTGCAAAAAGCTACTGCGGCCAGTAGTTTTAGGAAATGATTTCAATCTGTAGTAGGAACTAAAATGTAGATGAAGTAGAAGGGAGCAAGCCATTGCTGGTATTGTTTTCATGCTTTAAAGTTAGTAAAGTTAATTATCATATGCGCAAAGATTACAAAGAAGCTGTGTGTGTGTGTGTGTGTGTGTGTCTGTCTCCTGATTGTCTGATTGTCTTCACCTGTGCGTCCTCGTTGTTCCCACCTGTGTCTTGTTACCTCCCCTTGTATTTAAACCCTGTTTGTCTCCTGTCCCCTTGTTGGGTTGTACTGTGTAACACTGAGTTTTTTGTGAACCCGTTTCTGTTTTTTGTTGGACTTAAATGTTCTTTATACGGTCCTTGGCATTTGGGTCCTTACTTCCTTCAGCCCTCTACACGTATAGAACAAATCAGTGCTAGAACAATATCAATAGGATGTGTTGCTCATGGGCGTGAACAATGAGAAAAACACTGAGAGGACTGTACTTGCAATATCCTTTAATTTATTTTTATTTACAGTTCAATAACTGTTAAATGAATTGTCTGAAACTGTTGGAAAATTAACAAACGTCTTTGTTTTCACATTGCATGTGTTTATAGTAGCAGCTTCAGATAGACAAGATTACTCTACATAAGTGTTATTTTTTATAGATTTCTTTCAGTGTTTAATTTGGTGAGATATGTATGGTTTTTTAATGTGTTTTTTTTTTAAAGTTTTGATATACCAATTTGTAATTCTTTACGTGCAATTACACCTGTAATAAATTAATGTACTTATTCCAGCTGCCAATCAGGGCCAGCTGTTGTGTCTCAGTGGAAACACTCTAATTAAATGTGAAAAATCTCCACATTTTCTACATTCCCATCATGTCATGCTCCACATGTCCCCTCAGATATTTTCTTGACAAATCCTACCTCTCGTCTTCCGCGATGACGTCAGTGTCGTCCCCCGATGACACGTTTGTGTTTCAGCGGCTCTCTCCTGTCCGTCCTGTTATTTTAACAGTGTAGTTCAGTGCCGCTATCAGCGCTGCCTGCGGTCAGCGGTCGTCTGTCGTGGCTTATCCAAAAAGGGCGCATGTGCTCCTGTGATGTGGCCCTCCGGGCCGCTATCAGGGGAGGAGAGTCGACCCCCTTGCAGCCTCCGGCCAAGACGCCCTTTAGGTGGGCAGCTTTATCAGCAGTGTGGAGGCGTGGATGGAGCGCAGGAAGTCGGGTTTGATGTTGCTTTTCAAGGAGCCTTTGTGCCACTGAAATCAGTTTCCTCAATAAAACCAAACCTATTATCGCTGGAGTTTTGTTCACTCATACCACCAATTAAATTACATGCTTAGCTCCAGCCATTTGTCTCAAATATTGGTTGATGATAGAAAACAGGAAAAAAGAGACTTACACAAAACCTCTAGAATGTATTTCCTGTTTTTGATTATGCAAATCATCGCTTTTTTTCTACTATAAAATAGCACTGTTAACCGTATCTCTGCAAAGTTTGACTTTGATTAAGTGAAGATTAATATGTTTCGTAATTGATTTAGTGCAGATTTCGTGAACCGTAGGTTTAGGCAAACTTCCTGGACCTTTGACGCCTTTGGTTTGACAATAGAGGGGCTCTGCTTGAGGAGATGCACCAATACACACCAAGCAAGTATCGTTTCATCCATCAGCAAAATAACAAGTCACGGAGTAATTTCACTTTTGCTCGATCAACACTCACACATTTTCGTATGAAACCGGGGGGTTGAAGTCGCCGTCGTCCTGGAGAGCATTTATGCTTTCGTTCATTTACAGTTTCTGTGTGGACTTCACAATAGTTGTGCAGAACTTAATAATAAAGAAAAGGAAAGACCTCCTTTCTCCATGAGAAAGAACCAACGCTCGTTGCTTTCCTACAGCTCCGTCACTCACCAAACAGTCAACAAGCTGGATAAGAAGATGTTTGTTCTTCTAAAAACACGTGTCTTGAGAAAGTGTGCTAGACTTAAGTTTATGATTCACAAAATGAATAACGGCTATAAATGAAGTCCACATGCTTAAAATACATTGAAGGTTATTGCTGGTAATTTTCCTGCAAATGCAGGCGTATTTATTTCTGTACCGTTTCTGCAGGAAGTATTCAGAGCCATCGCTGAAGTAAAAGTACTACATATGCATATTTTACTGCTGTAACAGAAAAACAACCTTGTTCTCAACTTTGTCGATGCATTTTCGAGCTTATCCAAGAGACTTTCTTTCACAGTTCATTAAGCTTCAGGAGTTGGAGAACTAAGGAAGGAAGACTTCCTCCTTCAGTTCATCACAAACATTCAACATCACCACATCTGGAGATACCGTGTGTGGTTTTCACTGCACAGGAAGGGGATGAACAACTGTAATCTGTCAACAAAACTGCAGACAAGTGGAATGGAGTAGAAGTACAAAGTTGCATAACATGGAAATATTCAAGTAAAGTACAGTATAGAGTTATACTTCAATACAGTACTTGATAAATATACTGAGGTACATTCCACCATTGCTGGTTCCGCTGTTGTTTCCCATTGATAAACCTCTGCCAGCCGTGTGAGAGATAAACCAGGAGGTCTGTTACTCACACAGATAAGAAGTGGTATGTCCAACACACACACACACACACACACACACACACACACACACACACACACACACACACACACACATATAGCCAACAGCACTGATAACATTTTGGTCTTTGATGTGACTCCTGGAGGGAAGAAAGAGTGATTGAGAAAGAAAAGAGTGATTGAGAGGGAGGGAAACAGAGCGAGAGATTACAGAAATAGCTTTAGGGATTTTGTTTTGTGGTACAGACCACTCAACCTCTCTCTCTCACTCACACACACACACACACACACACACACACACACACACACACACAATTTTCAAAGTCCTCCTCACTCACCTGACAGTAGTACATCATGGTTTGTGTTTTGAAGTTCTTTGAATATGAATATAAATGTCTTTATTAGATGTTATTCAAAACTCACGTTTATTCTGCGTTGAACGGTGCAAAAATGACGAACGTGTATTTGTGTGTATTGTCATCAAAAGAGGAATTCACACTGCTGCCAAAATGATTTATTTTATTGTCCATTAAAAAAAGGATATATTCAAATATTAGTATCATACATCAGGTATTTGTGCTGGAATTGGGAATTGTATTGCATTAAGAGTTTAATAATGTTTTATAAGCTTCAGTTTGCTGCTTATTTGTTCTTCTACTTCCACCTCGAAGAAGGAAATATGTCACATGTAAACAGCAGAGTTCAGGTATGAGGCGTTCAGGGTCAGTTTGTTCATCACTCATCAGCCGGCTGGTTGAGAACAGAACAAACGGCAGAGAGATTTATAAACATGTAATGATACAAGCAGAAGTTACAGAGGTAAAAACACACTTTGTTGACCATTTACACAAACTCTCCTGCAAGTTGTAGAGTAAAAAGATGTCAACTTTACATTTGTTTAGATGAGAACAAAACTGTGAGATACACCATCCCCAAACATTTCTATAAGTCAGCAGATGAATGAGTAACTCCAACACACACACACACACACACACACACACACACACACACACACACACACACACACACACACACACACACACACACACACACACCCCTTCCTACAGGATGTTATGCTGTGAAATGTGAGTATGATATGAGAAAGAAGAGGAAGAAATTGGGGAGAAAAGGTAGGTGTGTGTGTGTGTGTGTGTGTGTGTGTGTGTGTGTGTGTGTGTGTGTTTCCTGTAGGATGTTATGCTGTGACCTCTGAGGAGGATGAACCTGGGGTGAGTGTGGAGGCTTTTCAGTGCATCCTGATACTAATAAGATGCCTCCGCTTGTCGAGAGAGAGAGAGAGAGAGAGAGAGAGAGAGAGAGAGAGAGAGAGAGAGAGAGAGAGAGAGAGAGAGAGAGAGAGAGAGAGAGAGAGAGAGAGAGAGAGAGAGAGAGAGAGAGAGAGAGAGAGAGAGAGAGAGAGAGAGAGAGAGAGAGAGAGAGAGAGAGAGAGAGAGAGAGAGAGTCTTTGTGCATGCACCACTATCACTGATAAAAAACATAAAACATTGAGTTGAAACTCTGGACAAGCGACTCTTCGTGCTCGAGTGGAAGGAAGTACTTCAGCGAACTGATAGCGTGTGTGTGTGTGTGTGTGTGTGTGTGTACAGGACACTATGCAAGACATTACTGATTGTTTCAACAAATCATTTTGGTTTTGGAGTTCCTACTAATCTTCATGTAATCGTGGCAGTAAAATGACATATCTCTCTTCCTATTATTTGCATTAAAAAAGACAATGAAGAATTGTTTCTGCTTCTTCCTCTCCATTGATCCCTCCATCTCTCTCCTCCCGCTCTGTCGGCGTCTGCCCTGGCAGGAAAAATAAACTTGACCCCTGCATCCTGGTGAGAGGTGACCTCCCCACCTTAGCAAACCCTAAACACACACACACTCACACACATGTGCACACACACACACACACACACACACACTGTTACTTCCCATTCCTTCCTTCCATCCTCTTTTTTTCTCCCCCTCTTGAGTTCCATCTGAACCTCAGCGGGCTTTTCCTTTGTCTCATCCTGATGTCCGAAATGACAAATGGCATGTTGTGGTGTGTGGCGATCAGTCGGTCCACAACTTGTCGCCGGACTGAAACGCCTCCACAACAATCGATTGTGTTGCTGTGAAATTCTGTACACATATTCATGGTTCCCAGAAGAAAACTATTAATAAGTTTGATGAGTTTTGCTTTTTCTCGAGCGCCACCAGCAGCTCAAATCCACCAACTTGTGCCGAATACTGGACATGGAAATGAGCAACCTGTATTTTGTATTTTTCAGTGTAACGGCATAAGAGAGGTCGTCCAGTTGTGTAGCCTGTTGTGACCTTCTTGAAAAGTGTTCACTGGGTAATACAGTTTAAGTTTTTGCTTTGTTTTTAGAAGGAAAAAGGTTTCTCAAAGTTGCCAGTGAGCAAAATGCTCCTTCGGTCCACAGCAGGAGGATTGTGTCTGTCTTTGACAGTTCAAAATAAATGAAACAAACCCGTATTCATCTGGGTTTTCTTTTTTTTTATGCTCACAGGACGACCTTCCATCCAGAAATATCCTGAAGGCCTGAGGAGTCATGGAGGAAGAGCGAGAAAGAAACTGGAAAAAGAGTCATGAAGCGGTGTCAAATTTTCGCAAATGTAGAAATGTACAAACAACATAAAACACCCTCTGTCCTACACATTAGTTTCACTATCACATGCAGAATAGAGATGGAAAGAGAAGGAGGACAGGAAACCTTGCTCGGGGCCAATTGAAGGGGATCGAGGAGGAGGAGGTGGAAGAGAAGGAGGAATAGGAGGTGGAAGAGGAGGAGGAAGAGGAAGAGGAGGAGTGCAGCGGCAGCAACACATGGTCCCAATTTCACGGTTGTGGACGGTGGAGTGCCGGCGGATGCGAGGGCAGGAACAGGCCTGCAATCTGGAGACATTAATACCTCGGTAATAGTCACATTCACATCCACGACCAGGAAACTATTGCTCTGGACCAACGAATGGGTGTGTGTGTGTGTCTGTGTGTGTGTGTGTCTGTGTGTGTTTAGAGTATTTTACTATGCAAATTCTTCACGAAAACACACTCTTACTCTGACGTTTTCTGCACTCACACACCCTCTTCAACCCAATATTTTTTTGTAGCTCATTCACTCTCTCTCACACACACACACACACACACACACACGCTGAGACAGAGCAGACCATAACAGAGTAGTAAAAGGCATGCAGCGGGGCAGAGCAGGACATTGACTTCCTGTGCCTCGTGTTCTTCCTGGGTTCTTAATGAGACCTGTTACAGTAAACCACCACCTCCTCTTTCAGTCCATCTCTCCTCTCACTCTTTCTTTTCTTCTCCTTCCCCCCCTCCTCATCTTCTCTCTTACTTTTATGCGTCCAGTTTAAGTATACTACTGTTAAAAGGTTTGGCCGTCACCTGTTATATTGATGTCTGAAACGCATACAAACTGTATAATTCATTTTGTAATAGTTTTGGCTCCAGAAGAAGAAGAATTTAAATGATTTAAACTTTTCATTTAGTTGATGTCCCCCTACATTGCTGCATGACGGGGGAGGAATACTGTTGGAACTTGGGTTGTGAATTTGGTTTCCAGTCCGGAAAGAGCACAAGTTATCCTCGATTATGAATGAACCGCAACATTGGAATTGGGCTCTCGATACTGAGTGTGTCTGTTTTCCTTTGGGCCCTCTGCAGTCGGGGGTTAGATTGAAGACGTCTGTGGTGTGTTTAGCTGATATTCCAACAGTTCTAACTCTATACCAACCTTGTGTTTCCACAAAGTAAGTTTAAAGAAGAGCTTTGCCTGTTAACTAAACTATTAATTTGCTCTTGACACTGAAACGGGAACCTCTGATGCTTCAATTCCAGTTTATTTCACCATTGACTGATGATTTCTTCTATTCTTATTAATCTGTTACTCAGAAGAATCTTTGTCTCTTTCTGCCCTTTCAATTTTCAGCCTACTTGAATTATTGTTTAGCATTTTGTTCTCAAAGTACAAAACAAACCCTTTATACAAAATAACTATTAGTCAATTCGTAAAAGAGGACTTTCTCTAAAGAGTATGACTGAACCAAATCAAGCTTTATATGGCAGGAGATTACACTTTTTTTTTTTTTTTTAACGGTAACGTACATCTTGTACAGAATATCAAACTGTACGAAGCAGCTAGCAAGGAAACAAGTTTTCTTCAAATATTTGTGGCGATTCAAAGTGTCTGACATCAAATAGGCCTCTGTTCGTTGTTTGACTTTTAAAGAAACTCCTTGCACATAAACACAAACACACACACACGCTCAGTCAACACTCTCACCACTGTGTGTGTAACTGCAGCTCCTGGACGCTACCGGAGGCGTTTCATCAATGTCAGGCCCAGTTTGAAAATCGCCTCTGGAGGGCCACACTCGGGCCGCTTGAAACAGCCACAGAGCTCAAGACATGCTGAAAGCAGCCCTTGGTAAGTCAATGGGCCGCTCACTGGGAGAGAGAGAGGGAGGGCGAGACGGAGAAAATATGTACACTGTGTGTAAACAGAGAAAGAAGTCAGCGGTCGACTTTGATAACGTCTCTCAGGCTGAAGCATTTACCAGCAACAGTGTTTCCCTTCATCTTCTAATAAATAAAGCTGCACTTTCGGTGCACTCTGATTGTATCATTCATTTGGTAAAACACACTGAAGCAACACTTAAGACCTATATCTTATTGAAAAAGTTGTGTTTGTACCCAATTGAGCCACTTTCTATCACTTGGTTAAAGTATGTCAAGCCCAAAGCAGACTCCAAAACCAGAAAGTCACCCCTAATACGAGGCTCAATGACGCTATTACCCCTTGGCATTCAGGTTTAACCTCCGTCCATTCACTTAGGCAACCGTACCATCGCCTTAAGTATTCATAAAACAAATGACAGGAGTGTGGTGAAAGCCAGTAAAGCAATAAAGGTTGGATGAAAAGGAGAAAGAAGGGTTTGTGTATTCTGTCAGCTCTTAGAAATAAGAATGCTTTCAAACTGACAGATGGGTGAAGAACTAGTATTATGGGTGAGATTATGTGTTACAACCCGATGCTTGAATACCCCCCACCCAAACCCTTGTCCAATCCCCGACCTTCTCCCCCGTCCCTCGACCGCACTCTTAGATCTCGGTGTGGTGCCGCTGCGTCAGCCCAGGCCCGCGTGGCGTCCTGCATACCGTTGGTTCAGACCACAAAACACACACTCTTCAATGGCTGCCCTTTAATCGGACGACCAACACACACACACACACACACACACACACAACCAAAGCCCTCTGAGCCCAAAGCCTTTAATGATCAAAATAGCCTCCGAGCACTGAGGAGAGAGGAGTCGGGCGGTTGAAGAAGGAGCTCTGAAGTTGTGATTTTACTGTCCTCTTTGGTCAAACAGTCTAACCAGGGAAAACATTTGCCTTTCTTCACTTTCATCTTGGTATTAATCAAACCAATCTGCCACCTGTAGTTGTTTGGTATTACTGAGGTTTGTGCTAGAAACAGGTTGCAGGGGGAACCAGTAGTAGACTTAAAAGTACCCAGTGGAGTTGGGTAATGCTAAAATGCAACGTTTTGTATACGCGGGCGGCATTTACACACATGCCAATGGTTTGACACTATTCCACTGATCCACAGGTGGATGAAACAAACATAAAACCAGCAGTGCGGCAGCGAGGAAGAAGCCTGCGAGCCGATAACCATGGATGCAAAAATGATGCAGCTTCCAAAGATTTTAGTAAATTGGGCTTTAAGAGTGTTTTATGAGGAAGAAAATGCATTCAACAAATCATACAAAGAATTAGTTTCTGGCAAGTAACACTGAAAGTAAAAAAAAAAAAAGTCTGCAGGGCATTTAAAACCAGTTAAAAACCAAAACTTGATTTGATAAAATGAAAATGTTGCAAGGCTCGACAAATCTTGAGAAATCTTTATGGCTTTTTTTTTGGTTGAAGGTACAACTCTTGAGGGAAATCTGTGCAATGAGATCAAAAGAGTCCCAGTTGTTCATAAGCATCGAAGAGAGAGGAATGAAGAAAATGCATTTCACAAATATTCAATTTGTGTTCCTTCTTGCTCCAAAAACATGTCGACAAAACAGATAAACTTGTTATCACCTGCCCCAAAATAATAATTGGGTCTAGAAAGATGGTTGAGGTCATAAAAGCTTGCAGCCGTCTTCTCCCCTGTCGTGCAACACTGTGCAGACATCTACTAAACGGACATTTGATTCATGGCATTCCTCTTCTCTTGGGGCATTGATCATGTGATCACTTATCAGACGGCATCTTTTCCCCGGGACCTCTGAGCTGAAGGAGGGTCTCTGTGTTTACGGGCGGGTCGGGGGTCGTTCAGGACGGCCTGCAGTACAGTTGAACCTCTGTGGCGCTGACACGCATCCGCAAACATTAGAGGAAGATTTGTAGGTCGAACCTGAATGCCTCGCTGTCTGTGTGGCTTTCACAGAGCGCTAACTCGTCGCTCTTCAACCTCCCGCAGTTGGATGAATGGCGTTACTGTGGATAGTGCGCCATCCATCCATCCGTCCGTCCGTTCGTCTAACAGCAGAGAGGAAAGGGATGTAGTAAGAAGGAGGGATAATGAAAATAATGGGGGGGTGTAGAGGAGGGAGGGAAGACGTCTGGGTCTAATTTACGGCGCTAATAAATCCCCACTCTTTACCCTCTAACCCCTGAACCAGCCAGGCAGCTCCCTAAAATCTTAATCACTCCCCAGCCGGCCCCCTCCGTATCCTCATGGGCCGAGACAGAGAAAGGAAAGAGGGCGAACAGTGGCCATATTATTCTGCTGTAAAACCAAATGGCGTCCTTGTAATCACCTGACTGCTTCCCGACTCAGCCAGACGGCCAAAGAGACAGTTAGTTATTCAGTGAGCTGTGTGGCGAGCAGCGTGACTGGATGACTTATAGAGGTCCTTCTAGCTTCAGCACACACACACACACACACACACACACACACACACACACACACACACACACACACACACACACACACACACACACAGACGTGGCCTTCTACCCACAGTTTTTACCGCCAAAAATGGAGCTTTTTTTTTATTGTGGATGGATTTAAAAGCTATTGTAAAGTGGACAAAAACAGTCACGTTTAGTCTGTAATTCACAAACGCGGTGGTTTCTTGCACAATTGAGCGACTTTTGTGGCGATTTGCACGCTTTTGTCTCACGAAAAGTTATAAAGAGCCCCTTGTCTTCTCCATTTAGTATAGACCTATCATTTAGATTGACCTGGAGTTCAATAGGCCCAACAGCTATGTTATAAAAGACTTACTTTGTGCGTTTAATGCCTTGAAAAGACTCTTCTTTGTCAATTGTAGTCTTCAGTATCTGTCGGTTTGTACTTAAAGGAGAGCTTGAAACGTGGAAGTTTAGTAAAAACAGTTGTATCAGGAAATCAAAAAGATAAAAGAAAAAAACATGTTAGGGATCAAATTAATAAGCTATGCCTACCTTCAATAACACATGCCTACCTTCAATAAGACACACCTGGCTTCAAAAAGACACACCTACCTTCAATAAGACACGCCTACCTTCAATAACACACATTTACCTTCAATAAGACCCGCCACCCTTCAATAAGACACGCCCACCTTCAAATAGGACACGCCCACCTTCAATAAGACACGCCCACCCCAATAAGACACACCCACCTTCAATAACGTCAGTGAGCAGCATGAAGCTACACAAGGACTCGCACAACTCAGACAAAATTCAACCCAATGAAAATTACGTAATCACAATTGCATGGGTGAAAATCCCCCGACGTTAGTGTTGTAGGGTTAAGTACAATATTTCAGAACATGTACAATACGATACTGTACAAATACAATATCCCCACATTAACGGAGGGCTTATTTGCGTTGCCCAGCTCTACTGACTGGTTAGCGTCACCTTCGCATAAACACTCTTGTTCTCTGACTGGCGGCAGCACGAGCTGGCGTCCTGAATCCTGCTCGTCTGGCCGACCTGTCTGGTTTGCCGGCCGATGACTAACTGAACTCGCTGACTGACTCGCTGACTGACTCGCTGACTGACCGACTGACTTGTTTCCTGGCTGGCAGAGTGGTTCGTGTCAGAGTAGATTTATGTCGCCTCGGCCCTGGTGATAACTCATTTCAGACACACTGAGCTCCCAGCGGGGGAGCAGTAAAACCACTCACTCTGTTAACCTGTTTTCCCCAGAATGCCGTGAAAACACCCGGTCACACTGCAGAGACTTTGTTGGTGTTGTTATTCTGTATTGGGAAATGTTAACACCTTGTCTAGAACCGGGGGCATTCCCTTTCAGTCTTGGCTTTGAGGACCCACAATGATTGATTGCTGAAGCTCTTGACACTGAACTTATTTTATAATGATCCTCTCAGCTTTCACATGCACAAAACCATCACTGTCAGTGTCCTTCAACTCAGTTATACGTTTCAGGAAAATGTAATTGCTGCCTGGATAATGTTAACATTTCTTTTCAAGTTTTTAGTGCCACATGCACAAGTTATGAGAAGGTGGTTAGAGTAAATGGTGGGAGTACTGAAAATGGCTGAAAGTCAGGATTATTTTAAACCAAACGACGATTTTTTTCCTCAACCTAACAAAGTAGTTTTGTTGCCTAAATGGTTTCCTGTGAAGACAGAAGTTTGTTATGAAAACACTTTATGTACGTAATGAGTGAAAAGGAACATGTGTTGCTGACTTTTGTAGGAAAACGCACAAAATATGTAACTTTTGAACTGTCGTATGAGGATACAGTACAACCAACCACTGAATAAGACATTTTTAGGCGACAAAGATGTTACATTTAACTTTCATAAACTGAAAAACAGACAACTCCAGTCGAGACCTTAATTTACTAAATGATCATCATGCTGTGTTAAAGAAGACCTGAAACAAGAAATTGAGACCATAAACACACATTCACTATGTTTACTGAGATAATAACTCAAGTGAGAAGTAGAGTACTTTTCTTATAGACTTATTTTTTAAATCAGAGAAAGTCACCAAAGAAAGTTTCAGGCACTTCCTCATTGGCTCACTTTTCAGCACCTGAGGTTTCTGCCTGATGTTAACGAACAACACTTCCTCATTGTGTAGATGTAAATAAACACAATCCAACATATTTGCAGCCATATATTTCTAGGAGACCAGGTTGTGTTCTCATAAGGCCAACAATAGTAACCAAATAATAGTATATTTAAGAGTAAAATATTCAGACACGTTAGATTTTTCACAAAAGTTCATTGTTATTTTTTTTTTCTAACACCTGATCTCTAATACTACAACTCTTATGTGAATTCTGGTTTAATTTCTCTGTAGATTTTTGGACGGCAGGTATCATTTCATTTCAGAGTCTGCTGCACACAATGCCTTCATAAGTACTGAATGACAATGCTCAGGGAAGACATGCAGTGCGAGGTGCAGCAGGTTGCAGGACGTGAGCGCATCCCAAAGCTGCTCCAAGTCCTGGACGTTTAGGGACACATGCACAAAGGAAGCGGGCATTAAGGACTGTGGCGTCTGAGAGACACTCGGTTGTGAGGAAACTGCAGCTGTTAAGACAAATGAAGAACCCGGAGGTCTCATAAATCACTTCTTTTTTTTTTTTCAAATGCAGCACCCACTTTCAACAACAATGACAACCACTTCCTCCAAAGAAACCACATGCACCACGTGAGGAGAAAAAAAGAGTGGGATGTTTGTCTCATCTCCTGAGGGCGGAGCCGGGCCCGGACACTCGCAGGGTTAGAGGTTTGGCCCCTCGAAGTGTCGGACATTTTTTAAGGGGCATAAATTCTTTTGGGTAAAAAACAACAGATGTTCGTGTTTACAGGAAGTTTTGATTATCTTCCTTTTGTCTCTAATTCACGCACTGTGCTCAAAGAGCAGTGGTTTGGTTTTGTATGCTCTCGCTATTATCTACAAATCTTTTTTTTTTTCCACTGCATGTCATTTTTGCTGTGGTAGAAAGGAACATTTTACTGTACTGGAGTATAGTTTTGAGGTTCTACTTTATAGTTCAATAAAAAAAAATTATACTTTTCATTGCACAGTTACTACTTTACCTTTTATGATTTGGCAAACAAAACATATGATGACTTTATGAAATATAATACTGTGTTATAGATTAAACTATCCTGCAGTATAATAACTAGTTAAAATGTGCTCCAGCTGTAACAAAAAGCATAATATTTCAATAATAATAATGATGTATGTATAATAATGTGAATCTCTGAAAGGGACCATTCCAAGTACGTTAACTTACATTAACTACTTTCACTGAAGTAAAGTATGAAAGTATTAGCATCAAATACAATTAAAGTATCACAACTTATTGGACAAGATGGATGCATTTCAGAATGTACTATATTATTGGATTATAATTACTGATGCCGTCTTCTATTCATCGTTTCACTCATGCAGCTAGTAACGGTGGATCTTATTTTAACTTGTAAATTTTCCCCAGGGGTTCAAAAAGTATTTTCCTATCTTAACCGATGATGTTACATTAAGTTATCAAATAATTGGAGTGGATGAAAAAGTGCAATATTTTCAATTGTACAATATTTGCCTCTGAGATGAAGTGATTAAGAAGTACAAAGTAGCATAAAATAAAAAAAATACATGTATACAGGAGTCATTTTTCCACCACAAGGGAATCAGACAACAATATAAACGCTTCTCTAGATATTTGCAAAAATAATATAATAACTTAACTTATCATCTTAAATTATGGACTGAAAGTTGTATGCACATTGATTTTGGTATTGCAGTGAAATGAACAGAAACCAGCGAAATTGAGTCCGTTTCTGCAAAAAGGCTGCAGGAAGTTAGGACGCCCAGTTTAAAAGCAGCCGTGTTCTTTAATAATACACAACGGTGTCATTTGTAGACAACAGATTGAGTCGTTACTGATGAGAACGATTACCGTCCACTGCAGCCGAGCAGGCCTGTAATCGTTGGCGCACGGAGCCCCAAGGATGTGACTGATTGGATGTCATTAAGTCGAATGTGCGTCAATGGACACGTAGCGAGTTTATTACAGTCAAACTCTTTCTCAACCCTGCACTTTCTCCTCAGAGGGCAGCTCTCGACCCAGCGGGTGCAGGTGGCAATTTAGGCCTCTCAAGTTTTAAATGCTTCAAGTGCACGCGTGTAAATCCGAGAGGGTTTTAATCTGTCTGCTGTAGTACGTTTTTGGTTTAAACATAAAGAAGTAAAACAACGTAAGCGCTTAATGCTCCAAAAATGCACATACCTTTGTACCCAAAACCAATAGTGTTTTTTGGGGATAGTTCGTCAAGTGTTTTTTTTTTCTTCTTTTTAATAACTCGGTAAAAGAGAAGCAACTCATACTGTTTCCGTTATTTGGCAAGAGGCCGTCATTCTGGACACATAATAAGTAAAGAGGTCGGAGCATCTTCATTTCCTTACTTACAAAATGATATTAAAACGATCTCCAGCCGTGCTAAAGCTTGGTTATTTACAAGTGCGGCCCTGTTTGCGGGTTTTATCTTGTGCGTTTTTTAGATTGGGAATTATAAACATGTTCAAAGACGACTGTCTTCTGCAGGATTTTATAACACTATGAATTCATGAGACTGTTTAATGAGTAAACTTTACAGCATGAACAAGACACATCAAAGAGCTGAGTGGGTTGCTGTAAATTAACCAACCAGATATAACAAATGCTTTGTGTCTGTAGTTGTCACAGTGTCTGTGTGTTTATTTTGGACATTTAGCACTTCTTCCTTTTGTAACAAAAGTCTCAAGCCAAACGGCGCTTTGAGCTAATGCTAACATCAACATGCTAACATGCTCACAATGACAATGCTAACATGCCGATATTTAGCTGGTACGTTTACCATGTTCACCAAACAGACAGACTTACAGACAGACATCCAGGCAGACATCCATGTTCATCACTTTTTAGTATCCCCAAGAAACAGTTGCTGTTGAAGTTTGGTGCTTCTTGCAACGTGTTTCTGTTGAGATCTCCGGGCCACCGTAGAAAAAGGGCTACAAACAACACGTCGGCTGATCAGAATCCTCCCTGCTGATGGGAAAACTCTTGGGAATCTTGTTTGTTCGCCTCGGTGGCAAACAAACAAGTTTAACAGTTGCCATTGTTGAATCTAAGGACTTCAAATCAACACTTTGTTTACACGCCCTCAGTAAGTCAAACATGTCGGAGCAGAGTCTCGTGTGTTCAAGGAACCAGGAGATGAGGTTTTCCCCGGGAGTCTCGTCTCCCGCCGAGAACAGTAATGACGAAGAGGTTGCCTTTTATTTCTTTTGTTGTGTTCTCAAATCAACTTTGGCTCGGGGACAATTGACATATCAGCTCATGTTTGAATGTGTGGATCAGAGCATGTTTGTGTTTACTAGTTTTCCAGTAGAGAGAGAGGCCGGGGGTGTCTCCTACCCCCTCCTCCCGAAGAGAAGAAGAGGGCAGCAGCAGCCTCTGCATCCCAGTAGGAGGTTAATTAAAACAAACTGGCAGCGCTGTCGAACACGGAGACGTAGGTGAAACAACTGGAGCCTCCAAGTCTCTCGAACTAAAACAACTGAAACTCAGTTCCAGACCAATGTGGATTCATTTCAAATGACTCTTTGTGTGGTTCATGTGTTGTTTATTAAGGGAATAGTTTTTTTGAAAAACAAACACTTTTCAACATTTCAACATTTAGCATGTTGTACCTAGTTTATTTAATCCCCACAAATAGAAATATAAACACAACTATTTGTGGATGTGTTACAGTCTGTGCAGAAAGCTTTTGGGCCAACGTACAGTTTTGATAAACTAGACCCAATGATTAATTCATTAATAATTATGGTACTTCAGAGGTGCCAGGAAGGCAATCTTGTTTTCTCTAAAGATTATCATTCCCTAGTTTTACCTTCATACTTACGCTGAAACGCTCTGTAAGTCTGAGGCAAAGTGTTGCAGGGTAATACACTGTTGGTAGGCCGACACATACCGAAAAAGTCGGGTTACAAGCCGCTCCTACCTTCGGTTGGTGTCCTGCTGTAGCAAGCTAGCGCTGCTGCTAGCTCCCCGCTGCTGCTGCTGCCCGCGTCGGCCGTCGAGTCGGGGCTGGTCCCGATACCTTTAGTGGTTGTCTGGGAGCTAGCAGGGAGCTAGCGAGGAGCTATAAAGGAGCTAGCAGAGAGCTAGCAGCAGGGCTAGCTGGCTACAGCGGGGAGCTAGCGGGGACACCCACCGAAGGTAGTAGCGGCTGGGAACCCGGCTTTTAGTTAAAAGATAAATCGTTACTGTAAAGAGAAATATTGATTGCTTTAAGTTTTCATCCACACTAACTTTTCAACTTAAAACACCATTTCTAAAGCTTTTAAAACAAAGTTTCACTTTTTACACACAAAAAAACAAGGAGTGATTGAATTGATGAATATTAGTGGGCACACATCGATAATATCAGACGGACGTGTTGGGGACTGTGATCTCTCTGGTATGTCAGTGATTTCTGTGTTTGATGACAGATCAACGCTCCTCCCTCTGTTTGTTTGGCTTTGTTTCACTTTCAAAAACAAACCTCCCAAGAAAAACAGAAGAGGCAGCTGTTCAGATCAGAGGAGGAGGAGGAGGAGGAGGAGGAGGAAGAGTGCTCTCACCCATAGGTCAGAGTTCAAGCATGAGGTTGTGCTTCTTCTGGCGTTATGTAAATGATTTTTTCCTTGTAAATCTTTGCTCTAACATTAATTACAGCAACAGCAAGAGTCTTGAAAAAAAAATGTGATGCAACTAGTAATGCAGATTTATTATGAAAATTAGGACCCTATCAGTTGAATGTACTAAGTGTGTTTAAGTTTAAAGTACTCTTTGTTTCACAGTAAAATGTTACCTGTCAGTGTTTTACTAGTTATTTTGATGTTTCAAGTTTAATATTACTGCTGCTTTGATGTTCATGTTTCATTTTACTGCTGTAGATGTTCAAGGTTGTGCTAATTTAACTCCTTAATTTACTGTTGGTTAGTTTAATAATCTACAGCTATAAATCATATTATACACATAAAGAACAACTTTATCCTTCAGTTCATGTCAAACATTCAACACATCTGAAAATGTACAGGGAGAGGACGACAAAACTATAACTAAAGCTGTCAGATAAATGTAGTGAAGTGTAAAGTATTTACCTCTAAGGTGTAGGGCACAGCAGCATAAAGTAGCATAGAACAGAAATACTCAAGTAAAGTACAAGTATCTTGAATTTGTACGTAAGTACAGTAAATGTACTTAACTGGTCTATTGACAAACAATCACTGTGGAGACAAAACATGTGGTCATCCAAGAAAAGGAATCTCTTGAGCAAAAGGAACTTTTAACATGTAGAAGGACTTTTAGTGGTAAAATAAGACACTTTTGTGATTACAAACCTAAATATTCAGACTTGACTTCCAAACTAGGAACCAACAACTCAGTCAGAACTAAAAAAGCTTTTTGGGGACGCGAAACATGTTCAAGAAGTTTCCTTTGATTTATACCTACAGCATAAGCCAGATGACTGACGTGAAATCGAGTGCAAGAACGTGCAGCTTGTTATTTGACAAATAATTGATAATAATGAGATGATGAATGAGAGAGCAGTCTGGCTGTGCACACGATCAACATCACATATTCATTTAGGGGTTCGTGTTCGCGGGCCGTGAGCCGCAGGCACCTGTCTGTCTCCGAGCTGCGCCGAGCGCCAGGGAGGTGAGACAGTCTGGGGTGAGACAGTCTGGCGAGAGCCCCGGTGACCGGGAGGCACCAACGCACAACCACACAGCTACGGGTCAGTCTACACAGAGACAGGCCGGGAGACAGGCGGGGAGACGGCCACCGAGGTCTCCGCCAGAACAAGTTAATGATCCGGAGACAAAGAAGAGACAAACACACCGGCCCCAGTCTCGTCCAACGCATGTCGTCCATGAGCGATATCGATAAATAAAGTTATTGACAGTGGTGGAAATTAAGTAGGGTACATTTACTCAAGTAGTGTCCTGAAGTATTTACATGTTATGCTACTTAATACTTATCTACATTAACGTAAAAACTGTAGTTACTTTGCAGATTCATGTTATAAATAAATATGAAAGACAGATTACATCAACAAATTCGGATGGATTATTGGTTTGAATCATAGGGAAATATGAAAGTGATTAATACATTCATATTTTAATACATATTAATTTTGTATGATTTACTTTTGGAGCTTTACCTTGAAAGAAATTACATTTTGAATGCCAGACTTTTTGCTTATAACAGACTATTTATACACTGTGGTATCCCTGCTTTTCCCTAAAGATACAGTGTGTATAATTGTGTGGCATATGAAAACATAGCACGTGTTATATATATAAATATATTCAGTATATACAGTATATATTTGTTACCTTTACCCTCTCCATCCGAGTAAACCTGCATCCTGAATGGTATCCTTTTAGCTGCTGTCTTGTAAGCTGCAGACTTTTTTTTTATTACAGACGCACGGCTGACTACAACATTAAATAAACATAGTTTCCTGATTGAATAATGTGAAGCATCTCGCATTTGCCAGATTCTGACTGCAAAGCTGAGTTTAACTGCCTGACCCGAGGAAAGTCCCAGCAGGAGCAACAAGAACTAATGTAAAACCGTCTCCAGTTTTGTTTTGTTTTTTCCACACATCGCGTATTGGGTAGCTAAAATTAGAGACATTTGGCCGGTGCAGACATTTGTAAACTCATAACTCACAATAGAAGCGAACAGGTACGTTCCTTCTCACTGTTCGGCTCAGCATGGAAACTGAGGCAGACAGAGGCCTTTCTGTGCGAGCTGTGAGGGAGGGAGCGCAGACGTCACGCAGCGCCGAGACGTCCTGACAAGCCGGCCGCCGCTCTGACCAATTAAAAGGTGAGAGGAGAGGAAGAGCAGGAAGTCAGGAGCCGAGCGGAGGCCTGTCTGGCCTCCACGAAACACTGAGCTCACTGTGATCCTGTTTCACAAGTACTTGATTCTCAGCGGTGGAAGAAGTACTCCGATGTTTTACTGAAGTAACAATAACACAGTGTAGAAATACTCAAGTTACAAGCAAAAAACATTCATTTGTACAAACGTATTAACATCAAAATACACGTTAAGTACCAAAAGTAAAAGTACACATTGTGCTGAATGCATTTCACATTCATGTAATATCTGTGAATTATAATTATTGATCACTGAAATGTTGCAGCTTGTTGAAGTGGAGCCCATTCATATGCTGCTGGTAACTTGTAATAATACATTTTTGGGTTTATTTATAATTTTATATGTAGTGTTTGGTTTGTCCTTTCTGGCCGACTGTAGAAAAGTACCGAAAGCACAATGATTTCTATTTTAAGGTGTTTATACGCTAAAAAAAAAACATACTTATTGATATAACATCTCTTTTCTGCCAATAGATTATCCTCAATCTTAGACACTGGCCCTTAAAGTAAAGTATAAGTTCCTTTAAAATTGCACTTAAGTGCAGTCCTTCTTATTATAGTAGAATCACTGTGGTTTCTACTGGAGGGTTATTTTGATTGATTTATTTAAACTTTCTGCATTTTTTTTTTTTACAACAACCTTCTCATTAGTTTATAGCTGAAACCAGTAGAAACACAGGAAGAGTTCTGCTTTTATATCCGTACATGAATAACAGATCTGGAATTTCTAGTAAAGACACACGACCTACATCACATTAATATAATCCAATAAACCAGGTCTGTTATATTCTATTTGTCCTGGATGAGATTAAACCCAGGATGTGGCTCATGTGAGATGCACGAGTGTACATGAAAATGGATCTATGGCAGATAGGTACGTGGAACATGTTACAGGAGGAACAATGGGCAAAATAAGCCAATAATTTGTATTTTGACCAAATCTCCTTTCTTTAGCCTTTAATTGTGACGGTAAATGTACTGGTGTACTCATACTGGTGCTGTGAGGTCTGGCAGGTCCGGCGCAGTGTTGATGGTTTGGTTTTTTTTAGAGAGACAAGGCAGTGGAGAGGCTCATGGCCGTCTTTTGATGAGGCCTGATGAGACCTTCAGCCACATTCCTGGTCAGTCTCCTGGGCTGCAGCTCGCCACATTACTGCCTGCTGTCCAAACAAACAAGGCCTGTCCCAGAGAGCCTCCTGAGCCGAGTCGTGCCAAGCCAAGCCGGGACAAACCGCCCACCTCTGACGGTCCTTAAATATAGACTCTCCATTTTTAACTCCATGAACAAGAAACTTTTTTTTTCAGTCCGTCGCAAACAAAGTCATTCCACATGTCGCGGTACAAGCTGTTGTCGACAAGCTGTCACTTCTGATGTCCGGACGTCACTAACCGGTCACTGGGTGTTCCTCAAAGACGTTCATCTTAATGTCACCAGACTCCTGGAGTCTTGTTTGTTTCTGTATTGAGGACTATTGTGCTGGAGAGGAGTTCGCTAAATGTACCGTTAGCTAAAAGCCTTCCGCGGTGTCCAGTCATTTCTGTCGCCAGTCAAGTTTTCTCTCCAAATGTAAGGGCATGTAAGAGCGGTACATGGCATTGCGACACGGTTTGTGAAATAGTCATAAAATGCAATTAGTTTTGTTCTGAGCGACACAAGATGTCTGTTTTCTTTTCATTTGTTCCACTCAGTAATAATCAACAGATGAATCACGTGCGGCCGTCAAGACGGAGTCAAGTTTACGTCTCTTTTTCTAACCTCTTCTCCTCTTTTACTTCCTAAAATAACTTCATAAGTTAAAGACTGAATTGTTGTGCTTTTTTATTTCAAGTTACTTGAGTTACTTC
Source organism: Clinocottus analis (assembly GCF_023055335.1). Classification (NCBI taxonomy): domain Eukaryota; kingdom Metazoa; phylum Chordata; class Actinopteri; order Perciformes; family Cottidae; genus Clinocottus; species Clinocottus analis. The sequence continues at coordinate 17,735,715 of NW_027176207.1, read as the reverse complement.
CAGGAATGACATTTAAAAAAACAGTCTAAAATACTTTACCATGAAGTAATGCTTCTGTGACCTGTGAGGAGCTGCTGGCATGTGGTTGTGGTTCAGGCGTGTGTGTGTGTGTGTGTGTGTGTGTGTGTGTGTGTGTGTGTGTGTGTGTGTGTGACGCGACGACACAGAGAGGCAAGGCGTTAGCATAGATGCTACAATAGCATCCGTTGCATCAGAACCAGGGAGTATTTCTTCAAAGAACGACCCTAAAGGCTCGATGGAAACGATGTTTAGTCCGAGAGACAAGGTCTTCATTTTCTGTGCAAAACTGAAAGGACATTTTTCTTTAACCGAAGTTCAAAAATATATGTGTATAATTATATGTTAGTTGGATGAAAACAGCTTGTGAAGTTACATGTCTGTGTGTGGGCAGTTGTGTTTTACTGTAAGTGTTTGAGAGAGGCGAGGAATGTGTGTGTGTGTGTGTGTGTGTGAGAGAGAGAGAGAGAGAGAGAGAGAGAGAGAGAGAGAGAGAGAGAGAGAGAGAGAGAGAGAGGTCTTTAAACACGCCACAGGATTTTTATTTGCCATAAAACTCAACTATATCTTTTTTGTTGTTGTAAACAAGTATGTCAACAAGTATTCCTGAAATGTCCGAGACAGAAAAAAATCTATTTTTAAATCAAAAGAAGGACTTTTACCACCAACGCCACCACGTAATGCGCTGTTCAGAGGTTGTGGTCGTTTCATGTTTTTCTGTGAAGATCAAGTTGTATTAAAGGGCGAGTTCACCAAAATCACCAAAACATGGAATGAAAACTGTGAAATGAAGTCTGTGGAAGTCACCTGTTGGTTTTTGACATAATATTTTACAGTCCAAACTGTACCTTGGATGCAAATAATTTTTCTCTCTCTTCCTCTCTCTCTCTCTCTCTCTCTCTCTCTCTCTCTCTCTCTCTCCCTTTCTCTATCTCACTATCTCCCTCCCTCTCTCTCTGTCTCTGTCTCTCTGCCTCTATCCTTCCCGAAGCTCTCTCCAAATTTGAATCGCAAATTTAAAGACACAATTTTACATGTTAAACAAATGTTATGGTATTTACATGAAGCCAGACACAAGCAGGAACCTTTGAGTGATGACCTTCAGTGAAAAGACGGACAGAAGGTTTGTTTAATCACACTACGTGGAGTACATATTGTTACATATTGTTACAATATTGTTTTTAAGCGAAATCGGACTTAAATAATATTTATATCTTGTATAAACTGTTTAAACTAGAACATAACATACTATTTAAAGGCCCTTAGTATATTTTATATGCAAAAATAATGTTCTTTTTATCCTTTTTCAATCATTTTATTTCATTTTTTTCTCATTTCATATAAACACAATACATATCCTTTAATTTAAGTTTAAGTTCTAGAAGACCAATTCTAAATTGTGAATTAATTTAGTGCATGTCACCCAGATGGAACATTTTCTTCAACCAACATTCACCATCTGTTGTCACTGTCAACAGTTTAACAAGTCAAGGCAAAAATGTGACGTCTAATTTATTTTTTATTGCATTTTATACGATCATTTAACTGAACTTTTCAGTATGACGCTGACTGGCAGTGCAATAATTACAAGACTTGACTTGTGTTTTAAAAAGGAGGCCTCTTCTGTTAGGGGAGAGGAGACAATGTTCTTTGTAATATAATTGTTAAAGTTCCGCTTCAGACATGTTTTGAGACATATAAAAAAAACTGCTTTGAATAATAATGTCTCATGTGTTTTTTTTACACGGAAAAGTTCCATTATATGGTTTCACATTCTTCTAATGTCGAACTCTGAAAAACAAATCTTCCCAGTGAAGCTCAAACATCCAAAAATAAAGCAAAATATATATGTTTTTTATGTGAAGTCTGCACCACATCCAACTCGCAGCACAGATTTCTACACTCTAATTTGATTTGCAACGTCTCAAACAGTTACGTAAAAACTTTAAATAAATCAACTTCTTTGTAACAGTTGAGGCGAATATTTCATAGATCAGTTTCAGAGTTTAATGCATTGATTTTTCTTGAATTCATATCGGATCACGTCTATTATTAAAGAGCCGAGAAGATCCTTTTAAATGTCAAAATCGTGGCTGGATGAATGAAAAGCTTTCTCTCTCCAGACTGCAACTTAGTACATTCACTCAAGCACGGTAATAAAATACATTTTTAAGGGAATTGTATTTTCCATTGTATACTTTTACTTTGGCAAATACTTATCACTCCATATTTACATTTATTTTACAACTGTGGTTACTTAATATCTGACATTGTATGTGAAAAACTGAAAAATTGCACAGAAAAAATCCAAGATTAGAGAAATCCAAAACCTGAATACATAGTTTAGTATCACAACTGAGTTTATTTTTCTTTCTTTTAATATCTGGTGACCCTTTGGAGGGGCCCAACCTTTAGACTAAACTGTCTAAATGTACATAAAGTACTTAAAACTGCACCTCCACCTTGAGCAGATGACTATAAAAATGAGGAAAAATTAGTAAAGATTTATTATTTTGTGACACAAGCCAATCAAGTAATTTGGTTTTGATATTTAAATTCAATTCATAATTATTTTATTTTTTTAAGTATAATTTTAAAGACAATCATTTTACATGAACGGAGAATGTGAACATTTTGGTATTAGTACTTTCACTGAAGCAAAGGACTAAAGTAAAGGTACTTCCTCCACCTCCAGTCGAGTATCAGTGTATTTGATGGACATGAAATAAACATTAGAAGGTTTCGCATGACACAGTTTCACAACATTCATCTGGCTTTAAATTCCTGCGTGGCTGTGAATCTTAAAGGTCTTTATCATGGTTGTCAAATCAGATTGACATGTAAAGATGCCCGACTGTGACTCGGGGCGTGTTAATATGTGCGCGCACGTCTTTGTGTCTGCGTCTCGGTGACAGACAGAGACGTCAAGTCATCAAACAGGACAATGCGTCTGGTCCAGAGCTCTGAACTCTGGGAGACGGAGACAGACAAAGAGATGGTGTGATAGGTGGAAGGAGGTGACGGAGAGCTAGGGGCCAATGGGCGAAGCTGTTTGTGCCGCCACCTGCCCTCTCGCTGTCTGAAAATCTTGGCAAACAACACTGCTGGGCCCAAATGTTTCCAGTCATTTTTCTTTACTGGAAACATTTTGAATTTGTTTGTTTTTTGTTGACGCTGCTCTGTTCTGGTTGAGCTCTGTCTCTCTTCGCCTTCCCACTGGTTATGTGGTTTTTAAGATTTTTCTTTTAACAACAAACACAAAGGAGTGGAGGCCTTGGTGATCTCAAGAGTTCATCCACGTCCATTTGCAGACGATGTCTGTGGATTAGTGGACGACTTGAAGTGTGTTTTTATCATCGATGTCCTGGTGATCCATCGCTAAACCCTCAAATTGTGTTTGTTCATGTTACAAAGTGATTTACCGAGAATGTGCATTGACACATATTTATGAATTGACCATTGTGGTGCTGGATGACGCATTGCTCTGCGAACGGTTGCACACGTTTCTATTTTATAGCTAAAATGTTCGTTCATTCATATTGGGAGACGAGAATAAGCGTGTCAACGCCCCGCTGGGTTATGTCTGTCTTCGCATGTTTGATTTGATCTAGTGAATGACTTTCTTGACTGTTTGATTTTCTTTCATTCCTTTTATTTAACATACAAAACAAAACACAAATTCACAGATTAAGGACCATGCAGAAACAGAAAAGAAACACAGAATAAAACAAACTCCAGGAAACTGAAACACAAATAGGCGGTATAGACTTTAATCATGTCTGGATATAAAAAAGGAATATAATTTCCACTTGTTACAGACTTCAGGAAAATATGTAACATGCAGATTATACAACACATTTAACACGTTTAATCAGCTTTCTCTTATTGACTGGATAGCTTTGCCAACATCATCTTGTCTGTCAGCTGCTGATATTATTATCTCCACCTCCTGTGTACCTCCAGTCTACCATACTGACCAGTGAGCCCGCGTCCAGTGTCCTGATTCGTCAGGTCGGTCTGCTGCCGCGGCGCCACGGGGGAGGAGGGCGGGTCATATTATGGGCCGGTGGGGGTGTCACTCAAACCCCTCAGAGGAGAAAAGGGAAGGAGGTGATGTTGCATTAGGTCATGCCCACCCCTCCTGGTCTCTCTTTGACAGGTCTCATCATGCAGGAGACCTGCCGGGCAGATTGACAACTCAATGAGTGGACCAGCGCCGGGCTTTTACAAGCACCATTTCACGGCTTCAGTCTTTGTATGACGACGGGGCACCTCCCAATATCCCCTTCGCTACCGCCCCCGCACTCTCCCTCTTTTCTCTCTTCAAACAGCCCCTCCCTGTCTTATCGCTGTCTCTGTTGTGCTGGTTTGAGATGTGATGATGCAGCTCCAGTTATTATCACAACAACAAATCAATTAGGGCTTTAGAAGGTGTATTTTCATTCATTGCAGGAGAGTTTTTGCCTCTGATCTACCCCACTGCGATGTCGGTTAAAAATAAGTTCCTCTACTTCTTCTTCTTTGGAATTAAAGTGCAGGTTGCAGAATAAACATTTATACTGATAAAATGATTAGGATCCCACTTTATTCAGCCTCTGACACACAAAGGTTCAATATGAGCAACCATATTCCCGCGAAACCTCTCATATTGTTCTGTAAGTGCGTTTCAATCCACCAAAACCTGAAGTTGAAATGTCCCAAAATATTATTGGCTGAGGTGGAGAAATTGCTGGATTAAACAAAAGAAAGATTTGCAGTGTTGTTCCAGATTGTTGGACATTTTGTAGCTACTTTTAATCACTTTATGACTCTGCAGTTTTATTTATATCATTCATTAGTATCATCAATTATTAGTTAATTGCTATATTGATAATCAGAATCTGGAAAGTATAATTAACTAATATTGTCAAATAAAGTTAGTAAAGTAAAAAAAAAAGTACAATATTGACTTCTATGTGAATTGAAACAGAAGTATATAATAGCCTATAATAATCAAATCTGTCATCAAAGGTCCATGTGTGCCAGACTTAGTGAGAGCTATTGGCAGAAATTGATTATGATATTGTTAATTACAGTATTTTTTCATCAGTGAAGATGAAAATCATCATGTTTTTGATATCTACGTCGGGAGTTGGTCCCCTTCACGGAGGCCGGCATGTTGCACCGCCATGTTTTCGTGCAGTAGCCCTGAACAATCTCCCCAACGTCGACCTCCACACCTTTAGTTCCCCGTGGATAAAATCGCGCGGTGCAGAATCGTCCAATGGCAACGTTCTGATTTGGGGTCCCTGGGCTGAAGGATGGAGGGAAACATGGATGCAGAAAGATAAGGTGGAGGAAAAGGAAGGAAGGAAGCGAGGAGGGGAGCAAAGGAGGGAAAGCGGGAGGCATGGGAGGGGAGGGGATACTGTCACGCTTTGGTGCCTCTCAATTGAAGTCTGAACACCGGCCACAAAACCCGACTCGCTTCATATACCTCTTCTTTGCATGTGAAAGGACGGCTCTATTGTCCCGGCCTAACTGCACATTTAACCTGTCTGGGCTGAAAGAAAGGGAAAATTTCTCTCCCTGTCTCTCCCCTCACACCCTCTCTCGTCTTAACAAACCAATTAGCCGGACATTTCTCCTGCAAAGACGACTTCTTTACACTCGCGCTTAAATAGCGAACAAGCCGCTCTCGGATGTTTAATTTCTAGCCGCAGGGAGAAAGCAGAACTTTTTTTTTTCTTGTTTGCTCTGGATTTGGGCCTCAGGTTCTGTGAAATGATGTGTTCGGAGGATTCAAAGCCTGTTTTTGATGGTCACTGCAGCCGCAGGGCAGAAATAAACCTGCTGGTTGTTGTTCAGATTTGCATCCAGGATTTGACATCGATGCACAAATGAAACTCAACCAAATTCTGATGTCATGTTTGGCTGATTTATCTTGTAATTAGCCACTTTACAACTGTTCATATAGTTTAGTGTTTTCCAGTGGTAACGTGTAACTAATTACATTTACAAGCACTCCACTTGCGTACAACATTAAGGTACCTGTACTTCATTTGAGTATTTCCATTGTATGCTACTTCATGCCATGTATTTCATAACATATATAGATAAAGTGCAGTCATTTCTGTACTTAACAGTTAAGTAAAAGCCTCTTTTCTTTCACCACAATAGAAGCACAATGATCCCAAAGCTTGTGTCCACAGAGAGTCCGCCGAGTGGAGATCGCTTCTTCTGCCAAGGCCTCCGGCTGTGCTTTAGGTTTGTGTTTAGCTCTAATATGGCACTGACAAACTGTGTGTGTAATGTGTGTGCGTGTGTGTAATGTGTGTGTGCGTGTGTGTGTGTGTGAGTGTGTGGGTGTGTGTGTGTGCGTGTTGATTATCGATTAATATCCTACTGACCAGTTAAAAATATGACAGCATGCTTTACTTTGACCTGTGACGTGTTTTCGTATTATTTGTTTTGAAATAACTCCTTCATAATAACTCCACCTGTTGAGTTTGATTTTTTTTGAGGACAATACTTTCCAGATTATTGTTTAGTTCCTCTAACATTTCTCCTCCCACAGAGTAATAAATGGAGGTTTACTGCTAGTAGTTAGTCTTTAACAAAGATTGTTTTTTTTAACATAATAATTCTACCAAATGAAGAAGTAAGTATTAGGAGGATAAAAGCAATTTTACAAAATGATCTCAGCACCGGTGGCTTTTCTTACTACTAGCTGTTTATGATATTGACCTACAAGTGAAATCACACACATAAATCAACCTAATTTTTCCTCCCAGCACAGTTCAGTCCGGGCTGAAACTAACAGTAAGTCCCCATTGAAACACCAAATGTTGACGTGAGTGCAGACAGCTTTCCTCCTCTTCGCTCCCCTGATGCTCCGTCATGAATACCTCCTTCCTGAGGAGTCGAGTCCCGGAGAGAGGACGCCGTGTCTCCACCTGTGAAGCCGTCAAACCGCCGACCGGGGGTTTGTTTTCATCGACAGCCGAGTGGATCCTCAGCAAGGGCCCGCTCAGCACAATGTCCGACGCCCCGGCTCCTCAGCGTGGCCAGAGCGGGTCCAAAGGCCTGGTGCTGGGAGGCTCTGACAGGGGCATCTGAATCCCAGCGGCCCCTCAATTCCAGGCTTATTCTTCTAATTAGACACTTGGAGAATTAACTCCTGCGAGGGGGAGATCTGCCTCCACTCCCCTGCAGCCACAGTAGAGTGGACGTGTGATCCCGTTTTAAGTTGTACTTTTCACTCTCAGAGCTTAAGGGATTTTCTGCCTTTGATTTGATTCACAAATCTTCCTTGTTTTGTCCAGCAGCACAAGCGGGTTTCCAACTTGTAGCGACGATTCCATCGTGTGTAACCGTTTGGTCATGACGGTCAAACATCCCTCAAAACAACCCTCAAAAGTTTTCATTTACTGTAAAAGTCAGGTTACAAGCCGCTCCTACCTTCGGTGGGTGTCCCCGCTGTAGCAAGCTAGCGCTGCTGCTAGCTCCCCGCCGCTGCTGCTGCTACTGCCCGCGTCCCCGCTGCCCGAGTCGGGCGTCGAGCCGGGGCTGGACCCGCTACCTCCGGTGGTTGTCGGGAAGCTAGCACAGAGCTAGCGCGGAGCTAGCGGGGAGCTAGTGGAGAACTAGCAGCAGTGTTAGAGGAGAGCTAGCAACAACGTTAACTGGCTACAGCGGGGAGCTAGCGGAGACACCCACCAAAGGTAGTAGCGGCTTGTAACCTGACTTTTTACAGTACTTTCCTTCAATTGTTTCTTGCATATGTTTGGAAAAATCATTTTTAAAAACACATCATTTTTAAACAATGAAAAATGTCTTAATTCGGCGTAATCTGGGGGATTTCAGCATTTTATGAAGTCAAGATTTTAAGAAGAAAAGCCACTATATTCATGTTGTGTTCAAGCATTATTTGTTCATGTGCGTTAGCTTTGTTACTGTTTATCTTCTGTAAATCAGTTCCTCACGCTGAGTGTATCTGAGTATACATACACATATTAGTGTATATAACTATATTGAGAGTCAAATTGATCATATGTGTTCAATATAATAAATAAAAAAACTCTTTACATGTTACATTGACTTGGTCTGAAATGTTTACCCGTGTTTGTGTTTTTCTGCACAGTTGTGGGGACATTTCCCGGCTGGTGTCGCTGCTCAACTCTCGTCAGTGTGAACATGCAGCATCGTAATTAGCTGGGACGCTCCTCCCTGCTGAAGCCCCACTTTGTGAAGGCAGGTGCAGCTTTAAATGACTTGACATTTTTTGCAGTGTGCAGGAGGTGGCAGGTTGTGAACCCACAACCCACATCTCATATACATAATCCAGCAGGCAGGCGGGCCCCTGTGCTTGTTGAATGGGGGGGCTCTCCCTTTCCTCTGGGGACGTTTCGGGGCTGAAAGAGAACCCTCACCACCCGGCTACCGGGGGCCCGTGGGCGCAGTGAGAAAATGAAGACCTCTGCGCCCCTCTAAATCCCCAGGAATTTCTCATTAAGCAAGGGGTCCTGGGCTGCCGAGGGCCCTCTGGGCCCTCACCCACCCCCCGCGAGGGGTCTCCCTCTCTGGTGCGGAGAATGGAGCCCTCCACTCCACTTTGTGCTGGCTGCCGGCTACCAGGGCCTGTTATTCACCTTCTCCTTTCTCACCAGCACAAGAGCTTTCTCCCAATCATGCTTTGAAAGCCCTCAGGACTTCCTCTTCCTTTCATTCAGTTTTTACATAAGTGTGTGTGTGCGTGTGTGTGTGTGTGTGTGTGTGTGTGTGTGTGTGTGTGTGTGTGTGTGTGTGTGTGTGTGTGTGTGTGTGTGTGTGTGTGTGTGATGTCTTATTAGACCCCAAAAGAGAGAAAGGCATAATTGAATGTGACATTTTTTTTTTCTTTTCTTAATGGTATCCTGAGATATTTTTGTCTGGAGGCGCCAAAGCTGGAATGGAGCGGGCTCTCATTTCAAAGAGAGTTTTTTCTTCTCCTTCTTCTTCCTCTTATTCACACGTTGTTCACGAGTACAAGGGGGATTAATGAGGATTATGTATATGAGCAGAGGTAATGAGTTTTGATGAGAGGAGAGTAGAGAGGATATTTAGTGTAAGATTTCAAAACATCTCAGAGCGTCAAGTTTTGGCAGCATCAGCGCTTCCTGACTTTTCCTGTTGTGGAGTCACTTCGCCCTCATATTTATATGCACAAGATACTTTAAAAAAGGATAAAAAGCGAATTAAGATTGAAAAATGTACAAATAAATTGAAGAGACCGGTCGTGCTGTTTGTGTATTTGGTTCCTCTTGAAGAGCTTACACTGAACACTGAAGCCCAAAATATGATTTCACCTGATTATTACTTATTCTAATTACAGCTAAATAAGTAATTTGAACATGCTTACCTTGTTCAGGTGTTCATAGCCTCACTCAGTGAGATACATTTTTCTATATATTTTTGGTTTATTCACATTATTTTCTCTTGTTCTTGTTTTGAAGATCTTATGAAACTTTGGCTTCAAAAATAAATACAAAAATATAACTTTTCTCAAACTAAACCCAATTTGGTGTTGTTTTTTTGTTACTCAGCCAACAAATAAAAGTACAAGTCAAGGTATTGACTTGGGTGTTTCTATTTTTTCCTACTTTTACTTATACTTTACTACATCACAGAGGTAAATATTGTAATTTTTCATCTTCTTACTTTTCAGATGACATTTTTTCATCCCCTTCCTGTCCAGTTGAAACTATTAGTCACCAGCTGTGTTGATTTTATGTTTCTGATGAACTGAAGGATCAAGTGTTCCTTCTTAAGCTAAATAAACTACTTAAAAAGCCTCTTAGATAAGCTGAATGCAAAGCTGAAAACAGCTGTTGCAACATACACATTAATGCAGCACTAATAATAAATACATAAGAGTGAAACACAGCACAATGAGTTATTGTACTTGTCATGCTTTAAGTACATCCAGCTGATAGCTGCATAGTTTTATTGAAGTAAAGCTTTGAATGCAGGACTTTTACTTGCAGGGGAAGATCTGAATACTTCCTCTGATCGTCTCGAGACGATCGGTCCAGCAGGAGAGCTGGATGATATCTGTCTCCATGGCGATAAGATGATTCAGCATGCGGGGTTGTTGGTCAACCGTGACATCAACTCCAGGTGTTGAGGCTTCTGGCCGCTTGCAGCCCCTAAAAATGTGTTTCCTCTGGTGGCGTGTCCTCGTTTAATAATATGTGTAAAAAAGATACTAAATGCAGGGAGATGTATTCATGTCCTGGCAGCGTGACGGTAGAATCCATTGAATTGTGATATAAAAAGTTGTAATTGTAGTTGTTAGATCGGCCACAACACTGGTTGCTCATGTTCAAGTAAATACAATTTATAGACAATTAACAGTGCTTGTATTAACTGTAAAAAATGTTTTTAAAAAACCCCACAAAGAGTGTCTTTTTACTTCTTTTTCTTGTTGTTGTTGTTGTTGTTCTTCTTCTTCTTCTTCTTGTTCTTCTTCTTCTTGTTCTTCTTCTTCTTCTTCTTCTTCTTCTTCTTCTTCTTCTTCAATATCTTCAGTGTGACAGAAGTGTAATGAAACTGAGACAAAATAAGTTGATTGTGAGAGAAAGAGAGTGAGAGAGAGAGAGAGAAAGAGAGAGAGAGAGAGAGAGAGAGAGAGAGAGAGAGAGAGAGAGAGAGAGAGAGAGAGAGAGAGAGAGAGAAAGAGAGAGAGAGAGAGAGAGAGAGAGAGAGAGAGAGAGAGAGAGAGTTGTCCCATGCAGGCCAGGACAGCTGACAGCTGGGTTCAGCGGGGGTCAGAGGTCACGGATTGGCAGCAGTGGGGGAGTGAAGTGGAATCTAAAACAACAGGAAGACACAAACACACACACACATACACACACACACACACTCACTCATACATTTCCGGCAGAGGAGGCGAACGTGGGCCTCCGGATCTCTCGTGTGACAAACAGTTGACTAAAACTTCATCAGTGTGGTGTGAACACTTCCTCCCTCATATCTGATCCAGGAGCTTTCACTGCGTGTGTGCACGTGTGTGCGTGTGTGTGTGTGTGTGTGTATGTGTGTGTGTGTGTGTGCGCGTGTGTGCTCACTCTCACGTACTACTATCTTCATGAGCACCAGTTTGAGACATTGGACAGTGATCACATGTTAGTAAAGTTAGAGGATATTTTTAGAAGAATAAAAGCTCCCAAAAGCCCAAAAGCCAAAGTTAAAGTTGAAAAGCCTGTTGGCCGTGTGGTTAAAGGAATAGTTCCCCGAATAACAATATAATTATTTTTTAGTTTTCACCTCCCGGGGCTTTCTATGGTCCCACAACATGAACACATAACAGTGCAAATAGATTTCAACACAGACGATATGAACTATTCCTTTAAGACTTCGTCTCATGTATCTGCAACATTCCTCAATTTGTTTTTTTGACAGGCGCACCATTTGCTTTACGTCATCCCTCTTTCTTTCCCTACATTATTTGTGTCTTTATCTGAACTGCCAAACTGTCCAAGGCCTTCTAAGCCTTCTGTGAAGGCCTAAACAGGATCACAAAGTTATAGCTATTAAATAATTTTTCACAAATACACTACATGTATTGTCATTATTTTTGCATATTCACTTATTTTCTCATTGCACAGCTGTGCCTTCATCTGTTTCTTTGCTTCTTGAGGCCTCTTGTATGGCTTCTTAGGACCTGTTTAACAGCATTTTTTATCCAATCACATGTCACCTGTCTTCCTCTATGTAAGAGTTGCCTGGTTAAAATACATGAACAGCCTTCTCGAGACCCTAGACGTGTGATTGGTCACAGGACCCATGTGACCATTAACGTGCGCTGTGATTGGTCAGTGTAGCTAACCATCTCACACCTGGAAGCGAGAATATCAGGATTTACTGATGACCCCTTTCCCACAGAGGGTTATGTGCGTCTGGTGAGTAAAATGCTGATTATTTTAGCGTTTTATACATTTTCAGTCGTATTTCATCATAAACAAGCCACAGTGCTGTTGCTGCTGCTGCACCTGGGGCTGCTGGGGGCGCACTGCGCAGGGAGCAGCTCCGCGGGTCGGGTCCGCAGGTCCGCGGGTCGGGTCCGCAGGTCGGGTGTCTGCTGCGGAGCGGGTCCACACATGGTGGACTGTATGAACGCGCTGTGTGTTGTGTGGTTTCGGTCCGTGACAGTAACTCCAGGGACACTTTTCTCCCCCCGAGTCCACCGGTGATGTGGACTGAATGGCATTCATTGAAAGCTTAAGTCTAAAACCACGTCCCGCCACTGATGAATACAATACGGTGATTAAAAAAAATGTGTTATTTCTGGGTTATTTTTTTTTATTATTTTTGATCAAATGTAGAAATATATTTAAAACATGTATTTATTGATGTCATACTTATTTACCTTTTTAAAAAAAAAAAAAAAAGTTATCTATTTTTTATCATTCATTTCCGCATTTATTTATTCATTTCAGCTTTTATTTACTTTAGTATTTAATTCAGCTTGTATTTATTATTTTGTTTATTTATACAAGTATTATTTCTGCTTTTAATTGCTTATTTCAGCACCTATTTATTTATTAATGTTCCACTCTCCATTTGACAGAGGGACTTACAACCAGTTTGGCAGTTACACTTACAACAACATAAAGCACGGATTCGACTGGGGCTTGTTAATACATATGTAATGAGATATTAAATATTTTAAAAGAAAAGATGTGCAAATCTGAAAATAATGCTTTTATTTTGTTCAGTCACTTAAATCTCTATTTATGTTTTTTTCGTTTGTTTTTTTAAAATAAAACTACATGCACCCAGATTAAATATTGTGAAGTCATTTAATGGTGTGAAAAAAAGATCTTACTTTCTCTGCGTTTGGTCCGATTGTTGACCCTCCATGTCTTTGAATGTGCTGTGCTGCCCTCTAGTGGACGCAATAAGTCTTTACAAGAGAATGGAGCTCATAATAAATCCCACAAGAGTCTAGTAGAAGCAACAACCTCGATATGCAAACATTAGAGGAAAATGTAAAAAAATTTGGAAATACTCTTTATTTCTTGAATACGCAACCGATATGCATTGTTAACTAAGTATTTAGTCAAGTAGATGTGCTTAAAGTATACTTTTAGGTACTACTACTTTACTTGAGTATTTCCATTTTATGATACTTTATACTTCTAGTGAAATGTGTACTTTTGAATCTACACGTTTTTTGATAATTTACGTTACTTTGCTGATTTTGATTAATATTACAAAACATAATCTAGAAATAAATAATAACGTATTATTATGAAGCTTCCCAACGACACAAAAAGTTAAAATGAGCTCCACTTTTACCATCTGCAACATTAAAGTGATGCATCAATAATTATAATCCAATGATCCAATATATTATTCAGAATTGAATTATTCTGCGTGTAGAGTATTTTTATTTTAGATACTTTATGATGCTAATACTTTTGTACTTTTACTTTTTTACTTTAATTTTAAATTATTAGAGTGTTTCTACTTTTACTCACGTAAAAGATCTCAGAATTTTTTCCACAGCACTTTACCTGCATGACCTACATTAACTGATGTTTCCAGCAGTTTTTCTGGAATCCCGGTTAGCTCATAGTAACCAGCCCTGAAGCAGAATAACACCCTTCCTCTGTATTGTTACATAACATGGGTTCAAAGCCTGGTCAACAAAAGTAGGTCTAAAGACCATGAGCTCATATGACCTAAAAACCATTGTTCTTTTTTTTGCTGAGTCACGTGTTGGAGGGAAAGAAACCACACAGGTGTGTCATGAGTGTTCATGAAAGTTGTGTGTAGCTTTAGTGACATAAGTCACTGTATAATTTGTAGCATGTATGACACATTTGACATGCTAAAACTCAAGAATGGCAGCAGCTGAGGTGGGACTTTCTCACTGTAAAGTAAAAGTACAAACTCAGAAGGAAAATGGCCGCCATATATTGCTTTATGTTGTAATTGTACACACTGAGTCATCAATGTGTTAGGTTTGTTTTATGGTTGTTGTTCCTAAAGGTGGAGTTAGTGTTATTATAGTTATCTAGTTAGTCATGTGATTACAGATAAGGGTCAGACCGCCTGAGGCGATGTCACTTGAGTACGTTTCAAGACTACAAACTTGAAAATGAAAAATAATCTTGGTGTTGTGGAGTTAGAAAGAAGTGAGACCTCTGTAGCTCGATGCTGGTATTTGCAGCAGGCTCAAGGCTCCAGGCCGCATTATGGCCAGCAGAACACACCAGAACCTATGACATGACTGCTGGAGCTCGAGTTGCATTGTGGGTAATGTAGGCCGAGTTTCGACAAGGAAGGAGAAGGTGTGGAATAAAAAAGAAAAAGTATAAAAAATATCTCTAGTTCCGCTTCATCAATGTTAATATATTTTGTATTATTAAACCGCCCTGTGAGTCTGATGATGTTATGGTGGAATAGTCTTTGAATTGATAAGAAAAACTAAGTTCTGCAATACAAATTTGTATTCACTTTGTATGACCTTTCTCTCAATTTATTTTTTGGTGAAATATTGGATCACTTAACTTATAATGTTCTATGTATGTTAATTTAAATTCATGTAAGAGCACAATGCCATAAGAGAAATACTTAAGTAAAGTAAAAGTGCCTCAAAAATGTACTTATATGCAGTTATTGCTTAAATGCTGTTAGTTATTTTCCACCTCGTTGACGTTCTGTCACACAAACAATAGGAACTAAGCAGGATTTGTAGTGTTATTATACTGCCGTACAACCGTATGTGACAAGTACATGTATTTGTACCAAGTACTTCATTTCCTTAGCAATAATATCTCATAATACACAGTACTATTAATAATATATACTTCTGAAAGGACTGTTTCTGCATACTTGTATTCAGATTTTTTGCATGTCGTTGAGTATTTTTGGACTGAAGTGGTATCAAAAGTTGGTCTGAAGTGGAGATCCGGGGAACTTGGTAGCCTGTAAATGAGGACGTAACGGTCGAGTCTCGTGACGGCGGTTCACCAGCAGTGCGCGCGCTGTGGCCGGTGCGCGGCGCTGTTCTGCGCAGCGTCAACCCGCAGCAGGCCCGGTCCCCGTGTGCCTGTCCCCGTAAACCAGTCTCCTTCTCTCCTTGTCTGTCTCTCGCGTCCTCACCTAAACCCGTTCTCTTCTGCTAGGATCGAGGCTGAAAAGCAAAAAAAAAAACAAAAAAAAAACACCCATCCTAAAGCATCCATGTTTCCTCTTCGGCTTAGTTTTTTCTTTTTTTTTACCCCGTGGGAAGAAATGAGCTGGCTGATTCGCCGAGAGGGTTTTAGAAAACGTTAATATTCACATGAACAGTCCTGTAGAGACTCGTCTTTTCATTTTTTCAACAGTTACACGGCCGAGCTTTATTTTGAATCTGCAGAGGAGGAGGAGGTGGAGGAGGAGGAAGAGGGTTTTCTGTGTGGTGGTGGCCGTGTCGATCATAACCGCCGTTCCCCAAATCGCCTCCCGAGGACAA
This sequence comes from Clinocottus analis, assembly GCF_023055335.1. NCBI lineage: Eukaryota > Metazoa > Chordata > Actinopteri > Perciformes > Cottidae > Clinocottus > Clinocottus analis. Next base: position 17,720,213 of record NW_027176207.1, on the reverse strand, counting down.
GAGGGGGGGGGGGGGGTGGGTGTGGAGAGGGTCTTTTTCACCTTTTCTCCAACCACCCCCTCACTAAAAAAGCAGAAATCTCACAGCTCAGCTCACCGGCCGAGAGAAGCTGCAGTTGTTTTTCCAGCTTTCACCCGTTCGTTTCTGGACCAAAAAAAAACAACAAAAAAACAACAGAAACCGTGACAGTCCCCCTTCTTCCCACCCGCACAGTCGACGATTAAAGTGCCATTAAACGTTGAATTTTTGAGCAGTGAGACGTGCGTTTGACACACATACACATACATGGTGGATAACTGTGCCTCAGTCCCCCCCCCACCCCCCCTTGTCGTGGCACAAACGCTCACAAGACAGTGACTTTGGGAGGCATAACGTGTAGGGGAAATGTTCCTGCCGTGTCATGGCCGATTCAAGACTCTGACCGGCCACCAGGAACACGGCCAAGGCTCAGAAGAGGTGCGCTTTCAGGCTCAGGTCCTCCGTGGCTGGGTGAACTTTATATCGAGCATATATTAACACTTTGTGGCCTGCTTCTTTTTTTTTTTGTTTTTTTTTTTCTCCTCCTCTAAGGCTGGAGGACTCCATTTTGAAGGGACCGGGTGTGCAGCCCAGAGACTACACAGCAACTCGTCTCAGAAAAAAAGGAAACCCATCTGTTTCTACGGGTACCCTGCTGCACCATTCCACTGCTTCTCAGACGTGTTAGTGGTGGACATTTTTTTTAAATTACTTCTCTTTATTAATATTTTTGTGTCTGCTGGCCCAAGTGCGAGTCGGGGGGTGGGGGTGGTGGGTGAAGGGGCCAGCGTGTTGGCACAAGTTTGGCATGTGACATGTCAATGGTGACGGCAGCTCGGTACAGTATAATAATTGAGGCTTGTAATTAAGGACAGGGGGCGGGGCTAGATTTTTGGAGGTGTTTTATGGGGTTTATCCATTTTATTTTTCTGGTGTCTGTCAACTTATATGTGTTTAGTTTTTTTTTTTTGTTTCCTTGGAAGAGAGATTTACGACCCCCTTCCACGATGTGTGGACCGGCTGGGGAGGGAGGCGGCGGTGACGCCTGGCAGTGCGCACAGCAGAGAGAGAGACTTTCAGGGGGCAAGGCAGAGTCTGCAGGCAGGAAACGGCCAGAAATCCACACGGGGCGAATTAGAAAGTTGTAGTCACAAAGCAGAGGGTGGAGGGTGTGTTTGTGTGTGTGGAGGGGTGTCGCTGGAGGAGCACAACACGCCTGGATCTCGATTCCAGGGGCCGCTGGACCAGGCTTTAGCGCATGTAGAGAGGAGGAGGAGGAGGAGGGAGGAAGAGGAGGAGGAGGGAGGTGGAGGGGGCAGTCAGCGAGTACGTTTCACAGGATCCGGGCCTAGTAGTGTTGCCGCTGGGACTCTCCTCATCCGCTTTCAAAAAATCGGAAATTGGCACATTTAGACGCCAAAATGAGCGGGTCGAGGGTCACGTTTGCGGTGGCCGACACCGGAATGGTAAGATTCTCGCGACAGATCCCGTGTCATTCGGCGTTTTCTCCGTGATTTTTGTTTGATGCACACATAGCTTGCATCTGTCGGGGAGGCAAGCGTGTGCAAGTGTGTGTCCCTCCGCGTGTGTTTGTGTGTGTGTCAGTGTGTGTCGGTGAACTTGTTTTGTGTCGTCTCGTGTTGTGTGGCGTTTTGTGTCTTGTGCAAGCATGCAAGCGACACACACACACACACACGCGCGCGCACATATACACACACACACACAGAGCCAGACAGACAGACAGGCAGACACACACATTCAGTGGCACACATCTATGAACACACGCACGCAGACGCGCGCGCACGAACGGGTCCATTTTATTTCCAGTTGCTGGTTGCAGCGCCGGCGTGTATGACGGTTGATTTTGACATGACGCGCTGTAATTCATTTCCTTTATTGTGTGTCGTGTGTAGTGCATGCACGAGCGGGAGTTTACAGGCTGCTGACCTTCTCCTACTTGATGTAATTCTCATCATATCGCGAGCATTTTCCTCAAAGGCTTCATCGCGGCGGTTGCGATGTTTGCGCAGAATCTCTTCCAAACAAAAAAAATGTCACCATAGGTCGATCTGCTCGTCGTCAGTGAGTCTGTTTACGTTTTATTTTGACACCATGTGAAGGCAGGTTTGTGTTGTATTTCACGTATTTGATGGCTGAGCTGTGCCACTTCTTTCTTTTTTTTGTATGGATATATTATCTGCCACCAGCTGCCTGGGATAACTTTAGACAAGCTGCAGTGATGTTATGACAGATTGTAGAAACATGCTGTGCAAAAAAAACAAAACATGAATAAAATGTAATTTGGAATAGGATTATTATTGGACATATCTTAAAATGAAACTAAATTAGAGCCGGGTTCTACAGGTGTACTACAACGTGCCTTGGTGCAAGTCAAAATGTGCAGAATGTTTGTTTATGATTTTGGGCTCCACTGATATATTTCTGTATATGTTTCAGGGAGGAACCATGCCAGCATGAGTGGGCCTTACCCAGGCCCTGGCAGGGAGACTCATCAGTCCAGCTGCCCTTTGACCCCCGGCCGTGACCTCTCGGCTCACTCCTGCGCCGCCAGACACCATGACCACAGGATCGGGCTGACCATGTCTGCAGCCGCCGCCTCCTCCCTCAAGCATGCTTCCGTCTATGGGTTTACACAAAGAGACCACTCCTCTTCCTCCTCCTCTTCTTCCTCCACCTACAGTCCTCTCAGGAGGCTGCAACATCTCACCACCATGGTGAGCCAGCCGGACCTGGTCCTGCCGGTGAGGGAGCCAGAGAGGAGCTGGGAGTGGGGGGTCAATAAGAAGGAGAGGGGGAAGGGGATGGAGAGGGACTCCTGGGCTGATTGCACGAGCGGTGATTATTCGGGCACCCAGAACACAAGCAGAGGGGAGAGCTTTGGTGGCTCTGCTGGTGGACAAAAACAACCCGTGGCCCAAACTAGAAGTAGAGACGCGCCGGCAGCCAATCGCGGCGATCCCGTCGCGTCTGAGAAAAAGACGGAAGGTTGCTTCTCGGGGCCGCCCAGCCCGGCCTTCTCCCTCGATAGCAACAGCCCCTTCGCTAACGGCTTCCTGCACTTTGAATCCTCTTTGTTTGAGGATGACGACGACAATGATGAAGAGCAGGGGACTGTGTCGCCTCTGGGGGAAAGCTTGCAGGACAAACAAGAGGATGAGGGGAATGTCCTCCAGTCCACACCTGGACACTTGACCCCGGAGACTAAGGATGTTACCGTCTCGTCGGCCAAGGTGGTCACCCGGTCCCAGTCCTCGGGGCAGCGCAGGAGATACTGGGACGGCTCGGATGACGAGTGGGAGAGCGACACCGAGCTGCTCCTGCTGGACGGGGATTGTCCCTCAATGCATTCATTGGCAAGTTTTATCCTCATTACTTCAAGTAAACAAAAGCAATACCTCTATTAGGTATTAGGTAACAAACACCTTTCTTTCTGGTTTTGACACAACATTGTATAATTTCACAATGGCCCTCAGTCAAAGGAGTTTCCCCTTCCTAGAACATATGTATTTAGTGCTGATTACATTACGTGTTTACACACAAACCTTGTGCATGACACACTGAACACCTGCACTATCGTTCACCTGTTGTAATGGATTGATACACGGCTCCACGACCTAGCTGGGTCGTTGAGAAACATGTTCGTCTTCTATTTACAAAGAGCTAAAGGAGAAAGTTAAGCTTCTCCAGAGGTTTTGTCAAGAGAGCTGAAGAGGGTGTCGTGGAGGGGAAAGACGTGAGGCTGGCCTGCTGTGTAAGGTGAAAGGGACAGGTGAATGCCAACAGGAAGTAAGTTCTTGTGGATCGGATGCTGATTTGGCCTGTTCATCTACAAGGCCTGCAGGCTGCTAATGGAGGCAATTAAGGTACTTAAAAACCCATAGCCTGTGATTGCAAAAAACACACTCTGAGTCCTCTGTCAACTCATGACATGATGAGCATACATTGTTGGATTCAGTATGACTCCAGAATTTGCAATGATTGGTCAATGATTCAAAAGCCTTTTCTGCAGGGAAGATACAATATTTTCTCTTCACAGCTTAAAGTTAAAAATAGTTTTTTAACAAATGGATGTAATATGTTAATTACTCAGCTTTAAAAGTGATCTTAGGTGGATTGTTTTGACTCTGGACAGAGCAAGACTAGCTGTTTTTTTTTCTTTCCTGTTTTCAGACTTTGTGCAAAGCTAAGCTAACCAACTGCTAACTTTGCACAGATATGAGAGGAGTATTGGTCTTTTTATATAGCTATCAGAAACAAATAGAATCAGTGTATTTCCCAATTTCTTAAAAAATAGTCTCAAAGGACCTGGAGCCAAACTATTTTTTGCTTTTATTGTTTGGTCAGAAACTCCCCATTGCAGTGTTTTCCTCAGGAATACATTTAGGAACGCTGTTATTTCTGTGTATACGCTGCAACTGGGCCAAATATTTCAGAAACTCAACATTGACTATCTGGCTGTTGTTACGTGGCTAACTAGCTTTGTGATGTATCATGATTTTACATATGAATAAGACTTTATTGAGCCTCTGGAGGGAAAAACTAAAGCAACACTTACAGTCACTGATTATGAGGTTAGTAGCTAGTTAGTAGCTCAGCAGCACAAGCATTTGTTATGTAGATTATGTGATGAATATTCATTCATACATGTAATGAACAGCTCTAGGCAAGCCGGTTCCCCTGCTTCCTGTTTTAATAACAAGCTATGATCAAATCCTGGCTGTCGCTTCGGACAGACATGAGAGCGGGATTAACTTTTCCTGGACTTTTCCTTTTTAAAATGCAATCCTAGCAGCAGCCAGTATCAGCCCTGTGGCCATTGATGCTACATGCCGGTCGTAACTCAGGCCTGCTCATGTACCTCGACATGTCCTCTCAACCTGCTGCTGTGAGCAGTCACTCCTATTACCACAAATGCTGTAGTAGCATCAAGTGCTACCAGGCTGTGATATTCTTTTACGAGGGTTTCCAACCTGTTTTGATACAAACCAAGGCTAAAATTAGACCTTGGATAAAGCCTATAGAGACTATTGTTGGTCCGAGGCTGAAGTGATTCTTTGTGGAGGAACCCAGTTTTACAGAAATGTTGATTGTAGAATTTCTTTGGTCGAGGACCAAAGAAATAGTTTTCAGTCATTTCAGTAAATAAATTCCTCATAATCTCCTATATTGAACACTGAGCTTCAAAATGTGCATTAGTTTCTCATAGCCTGTAACTAATACAGTTACTTCTTTGGTTACTGTTCATAGATCTATATCTTATTTAGATACACAGTCTTGGAGGATCAGCAGGTGTTTGACACAGCTCGAGATGCAGGATTGCCATCGGTCAAGCCTCACCTGGATTATGCAACATTTCTATGTTGATGTCTTTGAAAGTAGAGTAAATGCACATAACGGGGTCGCGATGTACTTCCTAAAAATGAGAAGCGATCAACACATCTGGAGCTGTGATCTGGTGAGAACCCAAAACCCATCTCATTTTCATTTGTCTGATTGCAGTTTTCTTTCTTCATTGTCACGTTGTCGACAGCAGAACAGCCTCAAGAAAAGGTCTTTACCGCCTTTGAAGTTTCTAGAGGGTGAAGTTATTTGGGCAAAGTTCAACCGAAGACCATGGTGGCCGTGTGAGGTGACCGTTGACCCGACACAGGGAATCTATCACAAAGTAAAAGGTGGGCCAAAGACATAACTGACTTCAAATAATGGCCTACATTGCGCAACAATTATCTTCAATCGTTTGACTTGCTCTATTGATGGTTTTGGTAAATTGATATCCTCAGCTGGTTCTAGCAGAGCATGTCAGATGATTAATAATTCAAAAAAAGCAAATAATTAGATTGTTCCCTTTTTATAAAAACAGTTATTTTAAGCACTCGCATCCCCTGACATGCACACTGACTGTATTATGCTATCATGCTATAAAATAATTCCTTCGCAAATGTGGAGTCCTTAAGTAGTAATTCTAGGCACAAACACTTGTTGTTTGCTGGATTTTCCCAGTTTAGTATTTAGTTAAATAACACAAACTGCTGGTATTGTGGTTTATTTTTGTCCCACTGTCTATTAAATCATGTATAGATATAGTACATACAAAAAATGTATTCTCATACCTGCATGCACATTTGATTGTAGTTATATAGAGAGTCTCGGTTCTCTTGTATTTTAAAGCTCCCTTTGCTAAGCTGACGTACATATATCCTGTGCAGGATTTTGTAGTTTTAAATATCATATCAAGACATTGAGACGGATGTTTGTTGTCTTAGAGCCGAGTGACCGTCCCTGTCGGCTCTACCATGTCAGGACCTTTGGGGAGCCCGTGGAGTTCACCTGGTTGGAGGACAAAGCAACTCAAAGTTTCCAAGGAGGCTTTGAATTTGAACAGCTCCCCCTACTTCGCCGGAGGGGGAAGCAAAGGGAGCAGAACTACAAATTCACTGTAATTACTATTTTAAGAATAATGAGTCATTGCTTGCATGCCCTAATAAAAATTTGGTCTCAATCATCATTGCTGGATGATCATCGTCTTAGACAATAAAAGAAAGGTTGCAGACTATAGAAATTACTTTTGTTACAATTAAGAAATGCTTCTGTAAACTAGTAAATTATGTGTGCAAAAACTGAGTAGTGTTCACCTATTATCTTTCTACAGATTGCAAAGCGTTTTCAGGACTCTTGGAAATCAAGTGTGGCAGAAGCTGAATCTGTTCTCCAAGAGAGACCCAAAATAGCTTCCTTCATTTCTTCGTCTATAGACGATGCCTTCCATGACAGTTCTACACCGAAGAGAGAGAACAAGGCCCATCCCGGCCTTCCTCCCTCCACTTCACCCACCCTTCCTAAGACATTGCACATTTCCAATGGATCCATTTCATCCCCAAGTACAACTCCAGCAAAGACAAGCACTTTAAGGAAATCTTCTAGCAAGAAGAAACCAAGTAAATCATTGAAGGACACAAGTAGTAAAAACTCTAAAAAGACATTGCATAATAGCCCTGACCAATCAGATCAAGACAATGGAGAATGCCCATATTCTGACCTTGACTCAGTCCCCAAGATTTTGTGTCCCAAAGCACTTGAACGCCAGGCAAAGCTAGCTTCAACTCAGCCATCTGTCCCAGTTGTCAAAGAGGTGAAAAAGCAGCCAGAGATTCAGACTGGTCTTTGGTTCAGTAAATCCGGCAAAGACAGACGACCTAAAACATCTAGTCCAGTGCCAGACCGCACTCTGTTTAGTAAGGTGCCCTGTAAGAAAAAGAACTCTTCTATTGTAAGTAAAAGGTTTCAAATTCCTAGTGTGTCCTCCTACAGTGGTGGGCCCGCTGACCAGTCAGGGTTGTCAGATAAGCATAAGACTCCAGTACCTGCAGAAACAAATCAGTCACCTGAACAGTACGGACATTTAAAGTGTAAAAACACCTCAGTTGTTGATAGGCCTTTTGGTTCAATTGTCAGTCCCACTGACAAGTCAGGATTGTCAGACAAGCATAAGACTCCGGTACCTGCCGAAACAAATCAGTCACTTGAACAGTACGGAAATTTAAAGTGTAAAAACACCCCAGTTGTTGTTGATAGGCCTTTTGGTTCAATTGTCAGTCCCACTGACAAGTCAAGATTGTCAGGCAAGCATAAGACTCCGGTACCTGCTGAAACAAATCAGTCACCTGAACAGTACGGACATTTAAAGTGTAAAAACACCCCAATTCTTGATAGGCCTTTTGGTTCAACTGGCAATCCCACTGACCAGATAGGATTGTCAGACAAGCATAAAATTTCAGTACCTGCTGAAGCCAATCAGTCACCTGAACAGTACGGACATTTAAAGTGTAAAAACATCCCAGTTGTTGATTGGCCTTTTGGTTCAACTGACAATCCCACTGACCAGATAGGATTGTCCGACAAGCATAAGATTTCAGGACTTGCTGAAGCCAATCAGTCACCTGAACAGTACGGACATTTAAAGTGTAAAAACATCCCAGTTGATGATTGGCATTTTGATTCAACTGACAGTCCCACTGACCAGATAGGATTGTCAGACAAGCGTAAGATTTTGGTACCTGCTGAAACAAATCAGTCACCTGAACAATACGGAAATTTAAAGTGTAAAAGCACCTCAGTTGTTGATAGTACCACTGACCAGTCAGGATTGTCAGACAAGCAGAGGTCACGTGTTACTGTTGAGACTGGTGTGCCCTCTGACAAGTGTGGATATGTAAAGGTTAGACAGACAGTGAGTAATACAGTTGACATTGATACTGGCTCAAAGTTGGACCAATTCGGTTGCTCAGATGTGAAAAAGGACTTTATGCCCAGTCCAGTAAGCTTCATAAACCAAAGTAGGTTGAGTGTAAAGAGAGTCAGTCAAACTCAACCTTCAGACTTGATAGCTGATAAAAAGGTCCCTGTAATTGATAGGATTTCTGACAAAGTAGAAGAAAAAGAAAGTAACAAGAAAGCAGGGTCCACTTTAAATGTTCACACTACTGATCCATTAGCAAGTCTAGACAAACAAACAAGTCTGGTTTCTAAGTATAGGCTGCCTTTTGTCAAATTAATACGCAAGGACATAAAGGGTAAGAAGTTCCTGAACTCCAGTGTAACCATTAGTCCCAGTGACCAACTTCGATGTACAAAGAATGAAAAAACACCAGACACTACTGTTACTAAAATGACCTCTAAACCGTCAGATTTGGTTGATGGCAAGGCAAGTGTCTCCATAGATCAGGTCGTCAGTTCAGAACCCATAAAGGTCTCAGTTAAGAAGTTAAAAGCAAGCGGTGGGACTGGTATTCTTCAACTCTCGTCAGAATCACGTCATGGTAAAACTATAGTTGCCTCAGATGTGCCAAGTGTGTCTGAGTTAGTTAGCCCAGGACCTGTAAATGTAAGCCCAAGCAATGTGACTTACTCATCCCCTAACCAATCAGAACAGTCAGAATGTAAGAAGACTCCTGCATCCAAAGCAACAAGCGTGTCCTCTGAGCAGGTAGGCAGTTCAGAGCAAAAAATGGCATCTACTAGTACAACTTGTAATGCAACTCCTACACCTTCTGACATGCATGACAATTTAGCCTGTAGGAAAGCTCCTGTGCCCAAAGGCGTGTGTTCTGCTAAATCCAAGAAAGTTATCCACAAATCAAAGCAGGTTCTTGACGAAGTCAATAAAGTCCTACTTCAAGAGCAGCCTGCCCACCTCCCCGCCAGCAGTCGTTTGATGACCAGAGCCCTGAAGGCAATGCAGGAGGCGGATCAGAAGAAGCGTGAAAACGCCCGAAAGAAGGCTGAGCAGATAAAACTCTTAAATCCAGACAGAAAAGCTGAGGACCTTGTACGTAATTCTGTACGTAACTCCAAACTGGACTTTTGCACTAAAATGAAATCTCTTAAATCTGTCAATAACAATGGCGAGTGTGATCAGGACATTTCTTCCAGCTGTAGTACCCCACCTTCAACATTGTCTGACTCGGATGTTGGTGTCAAGAGCGAAGATGAAGATCTGTCAATATCCTCAACTCCTCCAATGGACTTTATACCTCTTACTTCGAGGGTAAAGGCAAAGAAGGAAGAGATTTCCTCTGGCATACACCCCTCGTCCTCCCCTTCCTCACCATTTTCTTTTATGAATGCCTTTAAAAACGTGGAGGAGGTATCCTTCCAGTCCCTGACAAATGAGGGCGGTGGGAAACCCATCTCTTTCAAACCAGACACAAACTACAAGTTCAGCACTTTTCTCATGATGTTGAAGGACTTGCATGACACGAGAGAGCGAGATGGGACCCCTTTAGAACTGGAAATTGGGCCACCAAGTGCACATGTTAAGAAGGAACCCTTGGTGATGCCCGGGGAGGCGACACCCGCAGGCCAAGATCGACAAATTGAACACAAAAATCTATATTTAAGTCCAGACCAAATTGAAATCAAACACAATAGGGAGAGCACAAGTCAGATGTCCAAAAGGCCCTATAATAGAAAGGGCAGCACCACTGGGGTGAAAAAAAAAGCCATTCGCAAAGTGCCTTGTCGTCCTGCCAGATCTGGACCGGGTTTCCCAGGACTAGATTCCCTGCCAGCAATGGACTCTTCATCAGAAGTGGATTGCTCATCAAGAGTCCAGTCCCTGTTGGGCATTCAGACCAGTCCCTGGAAGTGGCAAGCTGTAGGTGGTGGACTAGTTGGGGAGAAGATGGAAGAGGATCAGTGGGGCAAAGTAAATGAGAATCTACAGAACATGATGCCTTTGGAGCAGAGGGAGTGTGACGCTACGCTGTGTCTGGAACAACCAAATGGCCTCGCTGCAGACGACACTGATAACAGTAGCTTGATTCACAACGCTGGAGAAGGTGACAAGGCTCCAAAAGGTAAGGACAGTCAAATTGAGAGAGTTTTCCCAAAGTAGGAAAGAACAATGTGACCGAAATCCTGGATGCATTCCGAAAAACATCTCAAAGTTTTAGTTATTGTAGTTTGGCCCACAGATTTGACGTTTGGGCGCTATAGGAGGCCTACGTAATGGGTTTTGTATGTAATTCATAAATGGTAGATGATGCTTCCATCTGCTCACCAATGTAACATTGTATATCATTATTTGCGCAGTACTTTTTTACAGTTTTTGGTGTATTTAGCTCAAATGAATTGCTACTCCAAGTACATGACAGGAAACCACCCCTGAACTCTTAATACTGTGGTTGTATACAGATAAGATAGCAACAGTTCTTTGTATGGTTGCTACGTGCCAGCAGTTAAGCTAACTCAAAAAACCTCTGACTACAAATACTATGCTATCTTTACTTGTGGCCGGTAGCCGTGGTATATTTGTGATAATACACTCTGCTGTCTAGTAACACTATAAAGAACAGGGATTTAAAAAAGCCAGTGTCTGTTCTTGTGTATCTTTTTCAGCACATAAAAGAATTAGAAAACCAAGCAAGCGGCTGATCGAATGGACTGAAGAGTATGATCAGATTTTCTCCACCAGGAAGAAAACCAAAAAGCCTCTCCAGTTGATTGGAAAGGTAAAACTCATACAAAGTAAGATCTGTTGTAATTTTATAGTTAAATGGTGTTATATATATATAAGTAATACTATGGCATTAGGTAGCCAATACCGCTTGTTTCCAGCGACACACAAAACTCGTACCACCGATTGACCGAGTGAAATCTCTTCATTTGTTTCTCAGGACACTCAGCCTATCTTGGCCATGCCCGAACCCGCAGAATCGGACAACAGCGCACACGACCAGCCATCCGTGAACTTGCTTCCAGAAATACAGACGCCGCCTCCTGAGGAAATTGCTGCAACAACGCCCTCTGAACTACAAATTCCCAGCACTGAAAACGCATCCCGCCCAGATGCACCGGTGCTTTCGGTAGACACACTAACCCCTCCTCCTGAATCTGACCTCTCGCTGTCCGAAGGCCTCGTCAAAGCCACCGGTGAGGATCTCTTTGTGTTTCTTTCTTTGCTACTTCACAAAGTTACAACAAGACCTATTTTTTGGGGGGGCAGCGTTTTCTGTCAGCCATGTAAAAAGTCTCCTGGCCAAAATAATGTGGACACACGAACATTACATCCATGTGTGACTATTAAACATGCTATTGCAAAACCACAGCTAGTAATATGCTGATATACCAGCCTGCACCTGTCTGTGGAGGCTTTCAACAAGATTTTGTAAGTTGGCTCTGGAAATTTAGTTTGATCCCATTCAGCCACAGGAGCATTAATGAAGTTGGCCACTGATCATGAAATAAGTTTAGATGGGCTACTGCTAACATCTCATAGACATCTGCCCCCAATATTATTTTTGTAAAGGGGTTACCAACGTAAAGCCTGGGAACCACTGTTAAAATATAACAATCAGCGATTTTATGTGACATTTAATGTACAGGAGATGTTCCCGTGCTGGAGAAGAAGCGGAAGAGGAAACCCACTCAGAAGATCCTGGACTATTGTATCGAGGCAGAGGCCTCAACGGTCCCCAAGAAGAAGGTAAATATATATAATCTGCTGTGTGCACATTTATTATTCTGTGGTAGAATTATATTATTTCATTATTATTATATTATATTCCTTTATACTTCGACATCACTGTCTCAGGAGTAAATGTTGCACTTTTTAATAACGTTAACTACTTTGCCCTTTGGTTAAAATAAATAATTCTCTATCTATTAAACTTATTAAAGTCACTTTTCAAGTTTATTAGATTTCATGATAATTTTCTTCTAAACCGGCTTTTGGGAAATGAGTTTTCAGCTTTATCTGGATTTCACAAATTAACAATTGACCACAAAATCAATGCCGGCGCATGCAAACTTCATGCAATTAGAGATTAGCATGTTGGACAGACATCATATTCAAGATCAGGAAAGACGAGAAAAGAGGAAGACTCTACAGTAGAGTTGATTTATCATAAAATTATGAATATGGGATTTTCAAACCTTTTTGTCAATTTTTCTCTTGTCACAGGTGAAAACTGTGAAGAACAATTTACATCCTGATTCTCAAACAGGTCAGTGAATCATATATGTATATTACACTGTTCAATTTATAATAATCTTGCTTAATATTTCATATCTTTTCTTTTTTTTTTGTGAAAAAGTACTTGAAAGGGGAAAAAAACGTGTCCCTTTTAAGAATATTAAACAGTTAAATTTATTTTCATGAGAAGAATATGATTGAAAATGATTAAAACACTAATTTGGAATATATAGTTATTCATCGGATTATTTTCCTGCAGTGTTGTGATTCATACAGTTGTGATGAACAGTTTCTAACATTTTCTTTCTTTTTCCCAGATTCTGGACCGCCTTCTTTGATATCAAAGAGTAAGCAGCCCACGGCCTCCAGCTCCACACCGACACCCACAGAGGCGTCCACCTGCGCGCATGCAGATCCCCCTCCCAGCTCTCCGGCGCCCTCCTCTCCAGCACCGCCGCCGCCCGAGCCCGAACCCGCCCACGTGGAGACGCCATCGGAAGACGTTGATGCTCCTCAAGCAGAAGACAAAAGGGACACAGCGGAGTCGGAGGTCGGCCGTCTTCCTTGTGGTGTTTCACCTCCCACTTTGTGATTTAATTTGAACTCAGCTAATGTTTGACAGAGCTACAAATGACCAGAAGATGGCATTCAAACAAAGATAAAGAGCATGTTCTGTGGGAGGAAAGACCTGTTGACAGTTAAAAGATACCGTTTTGATTTAAGACAAGATTAAATCATTTCTTGACGGCGGGGGGGAAAGGGAGCAACTTTACAGCAGCGAAAAGATTTTAAACTAATAGTTTTTTGCAGCGATAAATCAAACTCATATACGTGTTATGCATTTAAAAAGTATGCAATCTCATCACGGGCTCTGATTTTATGATTTTTGTCGTCTTAGGGCGACATGTCCAGCTTGGATCAAAGCTTCTCCTCCATGAAGGACTACTTGTCGCTGTGTGACGATCCACATTTACCCTCCAGGAAGATCATAGGGGACAGAGGAGGTCCTGCCTCCATGAAGGAGAACATATGTCAGGTGAGATATTCTTTTCAGTCAGTGCCAAAAGAGAGATTGTAGTGAAGCCCGGAGAGATCCAATAGTAACTGAAGTAGACATCTGGCTGTGAGAAAGATATTCAACATGAATAGATACTACTCATTAAACAGTATGAAGGAGGATAAGCGCCAACAGGCCTGTAAAACACGCTAAAATACATCCTCCACTTTTCTTAATATCACAATACATCAAAAATGGAAAACCCAACCTTCACAGCTTCTTGTAATAACTCATTATATCGGGTATTTTAAAGTAGTTTGTGTGTTTCCCACCCCAGGTGTGTGAGAAGACGGGGGAGCTGCTGCTGTGCGAGGGTCAGTGCTGTGGAGCCTTCCACCTGCACTGCATCTCTCTGGCCGAGGCCCCGAAAGGGAAGTTCATCTGTCCGGAGTGCAAATCGGGTACGACCGCGTTGACGGGCATTCTCTAAATGACATTAAAATATATAGGTACCACGTGTCAAAGGTCTCTGTTACTAATTGTGAAAGAACAATAAAAGAAACACCTATACTTGTTTATTACTACTACTACTACTATACTAGATGTATAAATTATACTATATGTAAAAATAGCCCGGGATAAAGCAGCCAGAGCAGCAATGAATGTAACCTGATGAACTTCTGAGGACTGAAACCTCACAAATACAAACCTAATAATAGAAAACGTGAAGAACAAAATCAGATTTCTTAGATTTTGTTCATTTGTGACATTTAGTTTCACTGTTTTTTCAGCTTCTGAATTCTAGGATTGACAACTAACAAACTAGAAACATTTGAGTTTCTGCTCATGCCACAGAGTGAAAATATTAAAGAAAAATATAGACAAAAACGTCAAAAGGACGTCAGACCTGTTCCTAAAAAAACAACGAGTCTGTTCCTCAAATTAACAATAAATAGTGGCAATAAACTTCCACGCTGAACATTTATATCATATTTATGTTTGTTTGCTTTAAAACGTTACGGTTATTGTTTGTATTCTAAATTTTATTTATGGAGATTTAGAGGTGGAGTTTGGGGTGTATTTGTGTTGCAATGGATCTCTTAATATATTTTAAATGAAGGTGACCATTTGTAATCTTCTCTCTTCTAGGCGTCCACACCTGCTTTGTCTGTAAAAAGCGCAGCGAGGACGTGCGCCGCTGTATGATTCCCGTGTGCGGGAAGTTCTACCACGGCGAGTGCATCGCCAACTTCGCCCCGACCGCACCTGTGAACCGAGGCTTCCGCTGCTCCATCCACGTCTGCCTCACCTGCTTCATCGCCAACCCCAACAGCCCGTCCATCTCTAAAGGTCGAGCGGAGGTCGCTCCGGACGATTTTCCTGTCGCTCGGGTTCCCCCTCCGGCGCTCTGACTGTACTGTTTGTTGGTCCGCAGGTCGCCTGGTTCGGTGCGTGCGCTGCCCGGTGGCCTATCACGCTACGGACCTCTGCATGGCGGCCGGGTGCGTCGTCCTCTCCAACAACAGCGTCATCTGTCCCAACCACTTCGCGCCCCGCCGCGGCGTCAAGAACCACGAGCACGTCAACGTCAGCTGGTGCTTCGTCTGCACCGAAGGTACGGGTTAAGGAGCACGCGGCCTCGGCTTGAATCTGCCCCAAAGCCGGTAGATTAATGGGAACGTTTGACATTTTGGGGAACCCGCTTGCACGTAACCCCCCTTGTGAAACAGCAACTTGACAGTTTAACACTTTTAATTAGCGTAGATTTAAGGAGCTGGTTTGTAGATGAAGTTTTCATCAAACGCAGCGACGCTGGCTGTTAACCCTGTTTCCAGTCTTTGAGCGTAGCTGTTCTTATTTACAGTATATTCACAAGAGTGGTATCAATCTTTTCAACTCATTAACTATCCGTACAAAAGTGAAAACAACTTCCCAAAAGTTCAATATATTCTTTCTCGCACACCACGAGTGTTAGAGGAGTAGTATCGTCTCTTTAGCTGCTAAATGTTTCTCTTTATTGACCAGCGAGTCGCGGACAGCGTTTGTCAGAGCGTAGACGGAACAATAAGCTAACATGCTAAGCGCAGCGTATTTCAGGAAAACCGCGGTAACCTTATCGTAGGTCTAGCTAACCTGCACGTGTTGATGCGTTCCCCCGTTCGTCCTCTAGGGGGCAGTCTGCTGTGCTGTGAGTCGTGTCCGGCTGCGTTCCACCGGGAGTGTCTGAAAATGGAGATGCCGAAAGGCAGCTGGTTCTGCAACGACTGCAAGGCTGGGAAGAAACCTCGCTTCAAGGACATCCTCTGGGTGAAGGTCGGCCGGTACAGGTCAGTTATTATTTTCTTTTCTTTTATTACAAAATTCTTGTTTTTCGGGATGTTTTGGCCTGTGGATGACAAGTACTTTTGAGGGAAATGTGTCAATTAAATAAATTTGCATGAAGTCTGGTCCATTCATGGTCCCTTCAGTTTGAACTGTTATTACTCCTCTGATTTTTCATTTGGCGCCATCATCAGGTCAATATTTAGTTGTGTCCAATACTTTGTTAGCGACATGCAGAATTGATAAAAATTCCCATCAGCCTCACAGAGCTGCAAGCATGCGTTTAGACTCTTATGTTTTTTTCTTCTCCTGCTCCATGAAGGTGGTGGCCGGCGGAGGTCAGCCATCCCAAAACGATCCCGGAGAACATCCAGCGGATGAAGCACGATGTCGGGGAGTTTCCCGTTCACTTCTTCGGCTCCAACGATTACCTGTGGACGTACCAGGCCAGGGTCTTCCCTTATATGGACGTGGACGCCATCAGCAAAGAGAAGATGGGGAAAGGTGTTGATGCCACCTACAAGAAAGGTATCCCGCGTTGTCGGCCGTGTCTTCTGTTTGTAACTGCGACGATGACTCGAGTTTTCTGACCGTCGTTCTCCCTCCTCAGCTTTGGAGGAGGCGGCTGTTCGATTCCGAGAGCTGCAGGCGGAGAAGGAGCTCCGGCAGCTTCAGGAGGACAAGAAGAACGACAGGAAGCCTCCTCCGTTCAAACACATTAAGGTCAGGGAGACCCGGGGTCTTACTTTGCATCTCTGTTTACACTTTACACCAAACACGCTTCATCCTCCAGGTTTTTACAAAAGAGAAGCAAAGAAACTACCATTAAATACCATTTCCACAAACCATTGGAATCAAGGTAATTAGCCAGTTTTACGGAAACTACGGTCAAAGTGTTATAAAATATGGCATTTATATAATGGCTACTTTAAATATTAGCCACGCCAAAAAAGAGTGAAAAGTAAATTCAGTGTAATGGACATTATTCCACAGCACTTATTCCTTTAAACAGCGGCTCTGTTTGGTTGAACAGAAATATTTAAGTGGTGGTCTCATTTACTTTTCGATTCCTTTTTTTTTTTGATTGATGTTAATCTATCTTTTTATATAACGCAACTCTTCTAGCTGATGTTTTTTAACATTAAAAGCTTTCCAATAATGAAGGGAAGGCTGATGGGATTTTAATGTGGAAACATGGGGTGGAAGTAATGAAGTTCTTTCACATTACACCAAACAATAAAAAATGGAAATTGGAATTATTCATTGAACCTCAAAACACTTCAGTTCATTGTCTCTACACCTGTCGAGCATTTCATTCTAGCAGGACACAAAACAAAAGAACAACAGAAATTGGGACTAAAATCCTTTAAATGTTTTTTACTGTATGATTATTTATTCATTATTTATTATTCTGACAAAAGATGACTTCATATACGCGCTCTGATAGATTTGAAGATAATCTCTGTCAGAGATTGAACGCCTCCTTCCTCCTTTTTGACTCGTTCAGGTGAATCGACCAATAGGGAAGGTGCAGATCTTCACGGCCGACCTCTCGGAGATCCCCCGTTGTAACTGCAAGGCGACAGACGAGAGTCCGTGTGGGATGGACTCTGAGTGCATCAACCGCATGCTGCTGTACGAATGTCACCCGCAGGTACAGAGACGCCTCCGGCATACCTTATAGATTATAGAGGTATTCATGGATTATGATGAAGAGCTAGTTATGCTTCGTGTCGAGGTGCTGAGTTACCGCCAACTTAAAGCTTAATGTAGGAACTGCATGGAGAAGGCTGTTGGTCTATTTTCTCATTGGCTTTTTGGAAAACATGATGTGCACAAATATGTCTGTGTAGAAAATGCTAATTTATAATCTGCATCAAATCCTTAACTTTCTTTTCAAATCTTTGTTTTCAAGTTTTACTCATTGAAACTCAACAAAAAGAAATGCAAATAGGAGAAATATTTATTATCTTCATAAAAAACAATGTCAATTTCCCTCTTTTTCAAATTCATACCTCTTCAAACAAATAAAAACAAATAAAGTATACCCATACTTGCATACATATACACATCCACGCATACATATCCACATACAAGCGTACATACACAGCATCAGCGTTCATTCTTGACCCTGGGAAGAGAAGCAAAAGAAGGCTTACCCAAGCCAAGAGAACATAAATATAATGTGTGTCATTAATATTAAGACCTTGTGGTAGTTTATATTTTCTGGAGATATTCCAAGGGGCAACTCCGAACCTTATAAAACATTAATATATATCACAAATTGTCTCAGGACCATAGAGATACAGTCAACGAAAACACGCTTATTTTCACGTTCATCGGTCACAGACCGACATGATGATTCATTAGGAGTCTTCATGTTTGTGTCCATCAGATTAATTATAATCAAATATTCACGACTGTAAAAGTCAGATTACAAGCCGCTACTACCTTCGGTGGGTGCCCCCCGCTAGCTCCCCGCTGTAGCCAACTAGCGCTGCTGCTAGCTCTCTGCTACAACCACCGAAAGTAGCAAGACCAGCCCTGGCTCGACGCCCGACAGCGGAGCGCTAGCAGCAGCAGCAACGGGGTGCTAGCTTGCTACAGCGGGGACACGGACCGAAGGTAGGAGCGGCTTGTAACACAACTTTTACGGCAAACTTTAGCTCTCCACCAACTCCCAAGGAGAACATCTGTCTCTTTAGCAGCTCCTCTATGTTCAGTCTGCTTGTGTCTGTCGGCGTTTTACAGCTGTCCTCTGAAAAAGACGAGATAAGAATGACAGATAAACAAGGAGAGGAAACTCACGCTATAGCTCCATTAGAAAAACAAAAGTTTGAGCTGAAAGAGGCTGAAATGTTTCGCAGGTTTGCCCGGCCGGCGAGCGCTGCCTGAACCAGGCGTTCAGCAAGCGTCAGTACAGCCAGGTGGAGATCTTCAGGACGCTGTCTCGAGGCTGGGGGCTGCGCTGTGTCCACGACATCAAGAAGGTGACTACCTCTGTCATCACTCCTACTGGAGCCGCCGCCAGGACGCGTGGTCGCTGTTTAGAGGGATTGAATCGGTCCAAATGATGTTGAATGTGTTTGTGTCAGGGCCAGTTTGTGAGCGAGTATGTCGGGGAGGTGATTGACGAGGAGGAGTGCAGGTCCAGGATCAGACACGCCCAGGAGACCGACATCTGCAACTTCTACATGCTGACTCTGGACAAGGTACAGCTACACAGCCAGATTAAGTAGATTAAGTAGCGTGGTGGTGGTGCACTGTTTTGACGGCGAGGACTCAAGAAAAAAAAGAAAAAAAGGTCTAAATGTAGTTTCTTGAGGAAAATTGCCTTCCTGTTTTCATCTTGAGGGTATAGACGTCTTTTGGAGCCGATCAGAGATATTCCACCTGAACCCGACGTGCATAAACACATTTTTCAAGCATTTTCAAGGCATGAAAATACGTAAGGATGAGGAAATGTGGTCTACCCAAACAAGAACCGAGACAAGTGGCAGCAAAACAAGGCTCTTCCCGTCACTCAGATCTTGATTTATGCTCGTCTGCTGGTTGGAGTGTTTTATAAAATGTGTTTATTTACCGATGTGTTTGACCCTTGTGACCTCTCTCTCTCTCTTTCCCTCGTTTCCTGCCGTCTCTCGGTTTGGAAATGAGTCGTGACAGTTCTCGTGTGTTTTTCTCTATAGGATCGAATCATCGACGCCGGGCCGAAGGGGAACGAGGCTCGCTTCATGAACCACTGCTGTCAGCCCAACTGCGAGACGCAGAAGTGGACGGTGAGCGGAGACACCCGGGTGGGACTGTTCTCTCTCGTCGACGTCGCCGCGGGTAAGTACAATATATCACCGGCTGTAATCGGAGTATTGAACAAAATTCCATGCTGAGACATGAGGAATGCTGAGGTGTTGTGTGTGTGTGTGTGTGTGTGTGTGTGTGTGTGTGTGTGTTTCTGCTCAGGCACAGAGCTCACTTTCAACTACAACCTGGAGTGTTTGGGGAACGGGAAGACGGTCTGTAAATGTGGGGCACCGAACTGCAGCGGCTTCCTGGGCGTCAGACCAAAGGTGAGGGCAGTGACGCAACTTTAAATACCCATTTGTTATTTAACACCTGAGGATCAGAGGTGGAATGGAGGAAGTATTTAGATCCTTTATAAAGTAAATGTACTAATATCACACTGTTAAAATACTACACTACAAGTAAAATTCCTGCATTAAAAACTGCATTAAAAACTTCTCTCCTCTCCAAACCAGAACAACCCTCCATCTGACGACAAAGGCCGTAAGATGAAGAGAGGCAAGAGGAAGAAGAAGGTGGTGGTGACCAAAGAGCGAGAGGACGAGTGTTTCAGCTGCGGAGACGGAGGACAGATGGTCTCCTGTAAGAGACCCGGCTGTCCCAAAGTCTACCACGCCGACTGCCTCAACCTCACCAAGAGGCCTGCAGGTCAGCGGCTCTTCACTTAACACAATAACTCACATTTTCTTTTGGTGAAATCTGTGGTATTTGGAACATGCAGTCACCTCCAGGGAGTTTTTCCTGGAAAACTACCTGAGAAAACATTTCAGTATTTCATGCTGCAGCCTCTTTACCATTCCACAAACTCCCCCATCCCCGCTTTAACAGCCACTTAGGTCTGTTTTTTTGTCTTTTGACTGTTGAGCAGAGGCTTCGGCCACTGTTTTATTTAATTTCATCCCCGTCTTCAAAGTCTCAAAAGTCAACGTGACGAGCGAAAGGTTGTGAGCGCCTAGGAAGTGTCGAGCTTGTGCTCATCACAGCCCCGAGCTTGTGGGACCGCATTTGTGCGCGAGGAGCAGAAATGCTCCCTCGTGAGGATGTTTTGTTTTTTTTCCGCTTGCAGATATTGTTCTGCGCGCTCACATCGTGGGATTTTAATGCGAGTGGGTTTTGAGACCAATTAAAACATCATAAAACCATCACAGGTTCAAGTCCCAAGCGCGGAAGTGTCTTTCGTGCTTTCCTTGACGCTCTTGTCTGTGTATTCATTGCAGGTCGCTGGGAATGTCCGTGGCACCAGTGTGACGTGTGCAACAAGGACGCGGCGTCCTTCTGCGAGATGTGCCCCAGCTCCTACTGCAACCACCACCGCGAAGGCCTGCTCTTCATCTCCAAGCTGGACGGCAAGCTGTGCTGCAGCGAACACGACCCCTGCGGGCCCGACCCCCTGGAGCCGGGGGAGATCCGGGAGTACGCGCCCGAGCCCAGAGCCCTGACGTCGGGGCTGGGCATGGCCGTCATCCCCTCGGCTGCTTCTCACGCCGCCACCGGTCCGAAACCGACCGTCAGGAAGATCCAGGAGATCGGCGGTGGCGGTGGCGGTGGCGGTGCGCGTCCCTCCGAGTCGCTCCCTGCCTTCTCCATCCCGGTACCCATCACTATTCCTGTCGCGGCGCCGGCTCCCTCGCCTCCCCCCTGCAGCTCAGGTGCTCCCAGCAGCCCTCCGGTGTATGACCTCCCGCACTACTCGCCTATCTCCTCGTACGAGGAGGATGAGGAGGATGAGGAGCTGCTGGAGGAAGTGGAGGAAGAGTCGGAGGAAGAGGGCGAGCTGGGGAGGCAGAAGTCAGTTTCTCACGAAGACGATGGAGAGGCGGTGGTGGAGTACGTGGAGATCAAAGAGGACGACGATGACGACGACGACGAAGAGGGCGAGGAGGACGGGGGGGAGGAGGACGATGAGGATGACAAAGAGGAGGACGAGGGCGATGACGACGACGACGACGACGACGAGGAGGACGACGACGAAGAAGAGGAAGGGGAGGAGGAGGAGGAGTGACGCACAGTGGATTATTATTACAATCGCAGGCAGCGAGCCCTCGCAGGGAAGATGAACCAATCACAAGTAGCCCAGTCTGTCACTGTATGGAGGACAATTT
Organism: Clinocottus analis; assembly: GCF_023055335.1. NCBI lineage: Eukaryota > Metazoa > Chordata > Actinopteri > Perciformes > Cottidae > Clinocottus > Clinocottus analis. Next base: position 17,698,480 of record NW_027176207.1, on the reverse strand, counting down.
AGGACAAAACTAAATCAACGCATAAATAAAGTGTTCATAAATCAAAACAAATAAACAGCATAAATACTGTAGAGAACCATATTTATACACAGACTTTCCGTTCATCGTTTATTTAGTTTTGTCCTGATCATCGGCTCCACGCTCGGTTCACGGCGGTGACTTTGCACACACTAGCGCTGACCGCACCTTCATACGGGAGATCCGACAAAGACGATTCTCTGGAACTGCTACACGATGTACAACTCGAGATTTGTGAACCTATTTCACTCCGATATACTTGTTTTTCTCACAGATATCACCTGCTGGTTTGTTTTGGTATTTGTTTCTCGGTAGTATTTCAGCAAGTTGACCCTGCAAAAAAAAAAGAAGAAAAAAAAAAGCGTATGTAGTTGGAGACAGTTCTTGTATCTGCAGAGCCAGTGTGTATCCTGTAGGTGTTTCGTGCTAGAAAAGACTGCACTGTACTGTAGCTTCCTGTCGAGGGCGGCTGAACTCTTCGGTCGTCGGCCCACGTAAACGACCTCCACTTGGTTACGTTTGAATTAAATAGTGGCCACGTTTTTTTTTTTTTTTAAAGAACCAGAAGAAAGAATTAAAAAAACATGAATTTATCCGCCATCTTTGAAACATGAAAAAAAACCAGACGCAGCTTCTTCTGGACATGAATTCCTCGAGGGTCAGTGGACCTCTCGTTTATTGTTTCACGATTATACCTGACCGTTGACACCGGTGTCGTTGCTTCCTTTCACTCCGCCCTCTTCTCGATCATTTGATGGTGCTTCTTCAACATCAGGGTATCCTCGACAAAGTGTGAACGTGCCACATGAATTGCTGCCTGGTGTAGTAGCCTCAGCACGGGTTCACACGACACGCGGTGCTGCTAGTTTGACACCGAAAACCGGCAACGGAAAGTAGCGAGGGCGTTTTTTTTCTTCTTTACGTTTGAACCATTTTAATGCCCGCCACCCTCTCGACCCTCCCCAAAAAAAAAAACAAATCTCAAATTGACGAGGATTCAGCGTTTGCTTGAGAATACTATTCATGCCTCAGAGGAAGTGTTTATTGCAAAGCCGTCTCAGCAGCTGACCGGTCCAGAAGCTCACATCCATCACAAAAGTCGGTCTGAAGGCAGAGACGTCGCTCCGGTGTGTCACGCTGTGCTCTGTGGTCATTATTTATAAACTGCTCTGTGAGGCACAAACGATGACGGGGGACTCCCGCCATGGCGCTTACTCCAGTGTATGTTCTTGCCACACGTGTTTCCGCTCTGTCTCCAAGCTTAATATCGTCTGTGTGTTTATCTGCCGATGCCTTAGCGTGTTTTTTCTTTTCTTTTGGAGATCTTTTTAAGGAGTGGTTTGGCGCCTGTGAAAGCCAAGTGTCCCTACTACTAATGCCTTTTTACAGTTGCCCAACGAGCAGTGTTTCATTCCAGTGTAATTATGACCTGTTAGATCTCAACTATTGACCTGTTAAAACAACTGCTATATATATATATATAAATATATAAGAAAAAGAAGTTATGAAATAAGCGTTGTACCGGCCTCGTTCTTAACACATGTGTTGGTCCAACATGAAGCGACATAGAGCTTTGACATGATTTTGATGACACAAAGAAGTGTTTTTCAGTCATATGTGGCTTTAAATTTGTTCGATTACAATTCAAAAATTCCAGGATGTAACCTCTCAAGTGCTTTAAACATGTAAAACAATTGTTTTTTTCAACTACAACCCCCCCCCCCCCCACCCTCCCCAACAAGCCCCCGTCAGAGCGCCACGTGGTAATTAGCATCACTGGAGAAATTATTGCTGAATGCAAACCAAACAATCATTATTGTTTCATCCAAAGGACGAGATTAAAAATCTTTTAATTCAAGCCGTGTTCATGTTTTACTGTCCGGCACAGTATTACATACATGTTGAGCGTAAACTATGCACAGACAAAGAAATGGAAAGAACTATTCGCATGCTAAACGCCAATTAGCTTCACGGGAAGCTAAATGCTAATTAGCTTCACAGGAAGCTAAGTTGCTAACTGAACTGTTTGGTTATTTTTCTCCATAGGACGTGAGATAAATCCCATAAACATTAGTTTCCCCACCGGGGATTAATAAAGTTATCTATTCTTTAGCGTTAGATACTTATTTTGAGAAATAGCTAGGTTGTTTTTTTTTCCAAGGTTTTTAAAATAGAATCCCTCCATGGCTTCAATATTAATAATACAAAGAGTATGTATGTAATTGACAATATATATTTGCTTTTTAAAGTGTTTTCCAGTCCCTTTAATGATAGTCGTCTATGGGGGAAATGCTATTCGGTCCCTGTTGTAAAACTAAGGCGTCACTGAAACACAAGACCAGACCAGGAGCCAGCGCTGTCTCCGCCTCTCCTCATGCGTCCATGATGTAGGGTAGCAAACGAGTAAAATGGGCCTTTTTCACTTTAGCCGCTTCAGTTGCTTCGTGCACGTCGGCTCAACGTCTTGACTTACTGGGGGCGCTCGTTAACGGAGCCCTCGTTAACGTCATTGGGAACACCTGTGCTTTTCCTACTGTGACCAGTCAGAAAGGTCTGCTGGTGAGAAAGTCCTCAGAGTCCCGCCCACTGCGCTCTGAGCTGTTGTTCCTCCAACGGTGGGAAACAGCCGTCATTGTGACCCAGCTCTGGCGTGAGGCCGGCGTTCTCTATCCTCTGATAATCAAACAGCAACAGGAAATGGAGATGCCGTGATAAACTTTATTTTTCACTTGACAGAGACATATCTTTTTTTATTCAGCCATGAGAAGGAAGGGGAAGCCAGAGACGTCTGATCAGCTGAAACAAGTAGGAACACGTGTAGGTGGGAAATAAAACGTTAGAAAATGTACCAGAGATAAAGTAGAAAACGACTCAGAGAAGATTTAAAAGAAAATAAACCAAGCCCAAGAGTGTAAACATGTAGCAATACATTCACAGTGAACACAAAACGCTCCAAAGATCATTTTCATAAATAATAAATCGGCTTTTATTGTAACAGCAGAAACGTAAATGAGGTGTCTGGTGTAAATACGTCTTTATACAGAGTTTCTGTATTCACTAAACTCATTTAAGGACCACAATGCAATTTAATTTTTTTCCAAGGTCAAAGAATCACCGTGGGGACAAAGAGACCTTTGATTATTAGAAGTACATCAATTTATTGACATTTATATCACATTTGTCGATACTTCCCAGCTGTATACAGCCAATATCTTTTGTAATATAATGAATCAATTCAATACTGATAAGCATGGCAGATTGATGGATAGATTTAACAATTACTAAATTAAAAATGTTAAGCTAAAATTTAAGATTTATTGCAAAACTTTTGTAAATTAATTTTAAGACGTAGATATTTTGTTAGGCCTTTTTTTTTTAGGGATCTGAATTTAATTATTTTTAAACACCTGCAGATCGGTGATATGACTGCTTCTTTATTTCCCAGTGGTGCAGCTCATCTGTGCTTTTGGGTCATAATTAAATGTCAGAAAGTCCCTAAATGCACAACAGAGGATCAGTTCATATTGTATATTATTATAATACAGCTTTGCAGTACAACAAACAGCTGATGGGTCAAACAAATATATTTTTTTTCCCATTCCAGTGACAGTTTTGCTGATTTCAAGTGATTTCATTTGGCTTATTGTAACGTCCCTTTTTGAGGCACAAGCTTTTATGTAAATGCATTTTACATTTCTTTCAAGGTGAGGATATAAATACGACGTGAGATGATACTACTGAGAGGAGACATTTTGAAACCAGCAAAATAATCTGCAAATAGAATAAGAAAAAAAAAAGACTAACAAAAAGGTTTTCTTGCTCCACAAATTCAGTTCTGCTCTTTATGCATTAACTTTAAGGTTGGTGATGATTTGCAATACATTTTAGCTTTTTCCTAACAGCATATTGCCATTATATTTCAACCAACGCATAAAAACCTCACATAGTGTACACAAAGGAAAAAGAAAATGCGTATCTCAATCGCTATCAAATCTTCCAGAGCTTTGAAACATTTTAACAAGCTTTTAATGTTACAGAACATATTTGTACTTTACACCGGTCTGTCTTAAACAGCCCTCAATATAAAATATTGTGCATCAAAATATCAACACGTCAAACGTCAACACATCAAAGCAGCGACATGGAGGAAACTGATAGTGTCAATTTATTTCCCCGCGTCTTCGTGGCAGCGCGACTTAAAAAGGCAATAAATTAAGAGTGTTTCAGTTACATACAGCTGTAAATATTGTTCTGAGGACATTGGGGTGACAGTTTGAGCCACGTTGCACACGTTCACCCACAAGGTTCTGATGAAATGTGTAGTTCCTCACCACAGCGGAAAGGACATTTGATCATCTGTTTGAAGAAGTGTTTCTTTAAACCCTTCACTGCCGCAAGAGACTGAAAGAAAAACCGACGGTCACATTTCCACACGTGCTCTTTTGCATTTGAAATGACAAAAATCAAGATCATTTAGAGTTTTAAATGGTGACAAAGCAACTGTCCTTTTGTAGTTGTGTTTCTCAGGCCATGCAGTTGAAGTAGAGATGTTGGCGTTATAGTTGCCTTAAAAATCAGAATCGTAGCCGATGCTGCAAAAGATGACGTGCCGGAAACGTGTGATCCGTGCTGTCCCGAGGGATGTTTTATAAGAATGAATTCATCGGAAGTCGCTCACTCAGCACATAAGCCAAAAAAAAAAATGCACACATGACCACCGGCATTCATAATGTCAAAGAAGTATTTGAAAGTTTTGAACAAACACCATCTACTGCAGGATATCAAGGCCTTCACAAGGCTCACTGGTATCAATTCATTCGTGAGTTGTACCAGTTTTGCAAAAGAAGAATTCATTTTAAGTATGATAGGGTGCACAAATTGTTTAGATTTTTCTTTTTTATAGCCAATTTGGCCAATTGGCTTCATCGAAGACGACGAACAGACAGGTTTCCACAACGAGGTTAAATTCCCGAAACAAAAACAAACTGCTGTAAACAAAGCATTCGCCCTCCTGACGCACTTCTTGCTAAAACAATCGAGCTCTCTGCCAGTGTTTGGAGACGCGTTTACTTCCACGATCGCGCTCAAGAAGCTACTGAAGAAAAAAAAAAGGGGACAAAAATGGGGGGGAAGGAGGAAGTGTTGGTTTTTTTTTTTAAACCTCTCTCCCACCCAGCAACACCTGCAGCAGCAGCAGATCCTCTTCCATAAAGTCTTGCAGCCGTCAGTTCTTTATGGCACAAAAGAAATAAACCTATATAACAAGTGTTTAACAGAACTGCTTGTTATTTTTGTTTTATTTTTCCTGCTTCTGTGGTTTGGATTCCAGCTCCAGAGCCGACTTATCTGACCATCCATCCATCCATCCATCCATCCATCCATCCATCCATCCATCCATCCATGCAGGGTATCCACGTCTTTTCTCCAGCCGAGGGAAGGTGACCCCCCCCCCTCCCTTTCCGTTTCCCTTCCTGTTGCTCGGCATTAGTTGTTATGGCAGCAGGAGTAGAAATATGAGTCTTTCTTCTGGCCCAAGTCCACTCCCGTTTCCTCTGCTGAAAACCAGGAAGAGACTTTATGTTCAGAAGCTTGTACGTATAGCAGCTCGGGGTCAGTTCAGGAGCTGAAGGAAAACTTTCCCCCTTGGAGAAGCGTTCGTTCACACTTTGGTTTGCATTAAATAACCAAGATATAGCCGAGAGCTTTAGAGGCGCAGGTTAGCGGATTGTCTTTCCTTTGTCTGGTGACCGGCTAGTTTCCAACACAGTGATCAGGTGTATTGTATGTACAGTGTATTTACAGCAGTGTAGAAATACCCACTTCAAAATAAAAGTCCTAAATGTTCGCTATAAGTACTGGCATCGAAATACAGCAGTGCAAAACGTGCTCACAATGAAGACTGGGCCATCTCAGAATAATGTATATCAATGGCATTACTGTGGAGTTACTCTCATCCCATGACACCAACTGGCTGATCATTTTTGCGAGATTACCGCTAATCACGACGCCAGATGAGTGAAAACTTTGTTTGGCTTTTTTCCTGTAATCAACGTAGCATTAAAACATGGTGGAATTAACTGTCAAGCTAGCTATTGGACAGTTTGACATGTCCAACATGCTTTCATAATACATTAGTTCCAAAAAATGAGCCAAAAAAATAAGCCGGCGCTGGGTCTCTAGCACTAACACTAATGTGTTTTCCTCATTAAAAATAATAGTCGCCTTTTTTTCTCCTTCCATCATACAGGTCGATATCCGTTCTACTCTTATTTTATTCCTATGGTCCCGCTATAGATACCTATGATTCATCATGAAGAAGTCTGTATGTTTCATCATAATTAAGATTGCACACAAAGGATTCATACGCTCACCTGTCATATACTGGAAGGCGGTAGTGTTGTAATCCTCAGCAACTTTCTGGAACAACTCATCTGTCAGAGGAAAGAATAAAGCTTGTTAGTTTCCATCAAGACCGTTCCTCCGCTAAGCCTGGTACACTTTCAGTCTTCCATCATGTCTTCTAGGAGAAGTGCAGCAACTCAACAAGCCATTGCTCTGGTTCTCAAGTGGAGAACAAGAGTACGTGCGCTTGTGTCTCTTTCCTGATCTGGGAAGCTTGAAACGCACTCGTGGGAGTTTACGACAAGATGTGAAGTGTTGTCGAGCTTAAGTGAACCCAAAATGAGTATCGGGCTCTCCCGGCGGTCATCTCCGTACAAAAGCCGATTATCCGTGAGAATGTTTTGCCGGTGAGTAGAGGGACTCGGCCCCGCTGGTGGCTCTCTGCTGCGCTTCTCTCAGCAAAGTCAAATTCTGGTAACGCGACCGGCTAAAGAGTTCCCACCGAGGGTTAGAAAAGCACTTTATTCTCGTTGCCGACGTCTCAATTTGGCTCATGTCTTGCATGTTTATGCACTTCCCTTTTCCTCCCCAAATCATTCAAGACACGGAAATACTACCCAATCGCAAACACTCCAATATTACCCATTTTGATATAATTTGAATGAACCTAATCTGTTATTTTGTTGTATTTACTTCTCCTTTAAAACGCTCATTTGAGTGAGTTCGATTGGCCAACAGCAGCGGCTCCTTCCACATCGCATTGTAGACGGTGAATGTGCAACATTGACGCCTTTCTGTTGAAATAATGGCTATTTGTCAATCACACATAAGCTGTCCATTGCGTCTTTCTTCATGCCTTATTTTGCAGGTAAAGCCTGAATTATTGACCACGAGGAACACGCGTCCCTTCTTATCACAATGATACGTGTTCTCATCGGTTTACTCGTATATTAGATCGTAATCATTAAAAGTGCATAAGCATGGAAGGACAAGATGTTTACTTTGTATGAATGAGAATTGAAAACGTCCAGAAGGAGTAGTGGTCTAAATAGTATTGAGGTTGTAAGAAGGGTTAAAAACCTGTTTCCCCCCGCTCACCGTGAGGTCCAGAAGATTCTCAACAGTCATGTGTCACTAATTTGGCATTCCTGGCCTCCTTCTTACCTATCTAAAAGAATACACTGTGCTTTTTATAAGAAGAAAAAAGGGACTTTCTAGTTAAAATGTTCCAAACATGCGAGTTCACTGCTATCTGCTCTGTCGGGATGGGTGTCCTCTTACAACAATCAAGTAAATTTACGTGCTTGAAAAAGTTGCCAGTGTTTGCCAACGTTAGAGTTCTGAGGGACGCTCACTTCCTCAAATTGACAGACCGTGAATAAATACAGCTGTGATCACAGCCGCCCGCCCGTGTGTAAATACGTTCTGCGGGATGACTGGAGGTGTGACTCACCCACGTTATTTCCTGTTTTACTGGAGGTCTCAAAATGCAGCGCACCGATCTCTGTGAAGCAAAACAAAACAGTGGGGTTAGACACACAGAGGCTAATCGAGGTTAACCCTTTCTTAATATCCTTTAGCCATGTTCAGGAGGTTTAAAAGCACTATAGGGATCTAATTATTCCCCCGTTTGGTCAGTAACATAGTCTCAGAAATATCCATGTAAATAGTAAAACCGTTTTTCTTTTTTTTTTGCCCCGAGGTTAAAAGATTAACTTTGTTAACGCGGCTAGAATGAAAAGCCTTAAACTGCAGAGTTCACCAAGTTCAGATCCTTTAGCTTCTAGCCGTTTCACAGCTGCACCGGCCAAAGTCTGAACGCATGATGGAAAACCACAATCGAGGATTTGGCCAAGAAGTAGTACTTTGCAGAAGTAGATCATAATTTGTCCGGGAAGATAAGCGTTGATGGATTAACCAAATGAAACTGAATTTAAAATGTTAATTATTGTGAGACAATGAGCTTCCTCGCTCAAACATTAAACATTTTAAAGTTACAAATTTATTTGCTGATGTTCTAGGATTCTAAATAATAACAATATTTTTTTTTTTTTCACTAAATCAAAAGCTAAACATCACCAAAATGATTTCTTGCATAAAAATAAACAAACTAGAAGTGCACACGTACAAATATGGAGCCAAAATCAGCGCATGGTTCTGCTGGTCAGCCGTCTTAATGAAGGCTCCATGACAGTAATGTACGTGACGCATCACACACACGCACACACACACAACACTGTACGGACACGAGCGCCAGCATCGTGACCAGAAAGGTGTTTAACAGGTTACACTGTGTTTACCGTCAGCGAAGTCCTGAGCATCGTGGTAGTCGATCTGCCGCTGGCTTCGATCTTCCTCGATCAGGTCGCTCTTCGTGCCGCACAGGTAGATCTTACAGTGCTGGAGTAAACAACGCGGGTAAGAGAAACATGACAGAAGGTTGCTGAGCTGCACGTACAAACAATAACTCCACATCATGCACATAAATAGAGACCTGAGTGTCAAACCGAAATACCTTTAAAAATATGTTCAACGGGATCAAACGTCTGATTCATAAGATTTTTCCCTTATTATTTGATTAGTATTTCCTGGTTTTGTGTCAAACATTTTAGCATGCCAAGGTTTCTAGCAAAGCAACATATATCTTTAAATGACCTTTAACATGTTAGATTAGATGAGATGTTCCTTTATTGGTTCTGCAGTGGAGAAATTTGCAATCCGTGTTAAACTTTGGTCTCCATATCGATTACAAAGGAAACGTATCCTGCTCCCGTATTGAGAACTAGAGCTGACAGCGTCGGGTAAAACAGAAAACCATCAGCTCTGTCACATTTAACTTCAGACTGGAAAAGCTCCCTTACTTCCTCGCAGTTCTGCAGCTCCTTCACCCAGAACCGAGCCCGCTGGAAGCTGCTGCTGTCAGTCATGTCTACAAGTCAAAAATAAGATATGCATGTGAGCACAACTTTGCATAAAGCGCACAAAAACAGTACAGCCAAAAACCTTTGATCCCAGACTGACCTACAAGCCTTCGATTTCTCTCATTAAAGAGTCGTATGAAGAAGGAATATAAAGGAAACACTGAAATGAAGGTTAAACATTGAAACAAACAGGATGGTAAACAGTGATACATTTACATATAAGAGAAGGCGCCTAACATTGAAGCCCTTAACCAACAACATCACACAATGCCGACTAAGTCAGCTTATCGCCACCCGTGAAAGCTCTCAGCATTTTGGACTACAGAGTTCTGGAAATGAGTGCACTCCCGGTTCCCTCATCTCAAAATCTGTGGGGTTTTAAGAATGGGTTGTTGGTTTGCTGCCTGAAATGAGGTCTGTGGTTATCACAAGATTTGAATGTTTTGTTCTGTGATATAAAATACTTAATTTAATACCATACTTGTGCATTTGGAAATTGTGCACGTCTCCTTCATCGAGGGAACAAGGGCGGTGCTAATAAAGCGACGGCGACAGAGCAGCAGCTTTGTTCTCCTCTGTTGCTCTCCCGAAGGTTTCTTCCCTTTTTTCCCTGTCAAGGGGTTTTTACTTTACTTGGGGGAGTTTTTCGTCTGTGTACAGATTGCACAGCCCTCCGAGGCAAATTTGTCTTTGTGATTTTAAGGCTACACAAAATAAACTGAATTAAATTGAAAATTGAAGTTCTTTTAAATGTAGGCTTACATCATTAAGAGGGTGTTACATAATGAGATACTGTGAAACAAATGCACCTGCTATGAGTCTCAGACGCCCAGTGCTCTGTTCCCCATTTAAAAGCAGGCATGTGCATTCAGTTCTGTTTGCTAATTTAGAAATGCAAACAGCTGTTGCTAAAAACAAACACTAAAAGCCATCCCATCAGCTATGACACCTGAATGCTCTCTTTGATGGTTACGATGAGCATCGGTGTAGATTTACCGTAGCAGACTAAGGCGGCCCGGGCTCCTCTGTAGTAGATTCTGCTCATGGCTTCGTAGCGCTCCGATCCAGCCGTGTCCTGGGTGAGACGGAGGGGAAAAAGAAACTCATACAAAAATCCATCTTCCAGCTCCCTGTTGAACTTGCACAACGTCTCTGCCTCAGATCTGATGATAATTGATTACAGTCTACATTCCTACAACCCCCATGCAGGCTTTAAATGCCTTGGAAGTTAACTCCTCATGAATGCTCTAAAGGTTGTGCAGTCACCTCGAAGAAGTAGTTTATTTTGGTCATAATTAACAATTTTCTAAAAATAGAAATAAAAACAAGATATAAATGAACAACTTATACTTTTCATCAACACATGTACGATAAAAAAAGATACCATCATGAGTTATTCAAATAGTCTAAAAGTGTATCATGTTTGTTTTTAGTTTAACCTTTAAGTCTCAAAGCCATATTCTCTCTAAAAAAAATACAATAAATTATAATATTAATGCTGAATTTATAGCATTTATAGCGGATTGAAAACTTTGAAAAACAAATAAAAAGGCCAAGGATTAAAAATAAATAAACTGCCTGGGGTAGCTTGTGGGCAATGTTGGCGACAGTTTTTTTTGTATAAAATAAAAGACCATGAATCTGCCTCTGTTGCATTTATTCTGTTCCTTGTTTCTGTTTTGGTTTAACGGTCCACCTCGAGTCAGACTTTGTTATCAGAGTACACTAAAATTCACATCAGGTGGCCTCTGACTCACCCATATTCCCAGGGTGATCACTTTCTCTCCCACCTGGATTGGTTTGGCAACAAAAGCTGCACCGATAGTCTGCCAGGAAGAGAAAATAAGCATCAGTACACTCCCTTGTCCTATACTCATAATCCTGCAATTGAGTTTTCATTTACATTTTCTTTGCAGTTGGCTGTGAACTGGTAAATCAGCCAACAATGTATGCAAATGTAAAAGAAGACCAGACAGTTTATTGCAACACGTTTATCAGACTTCTATTCATACTAACGTTATTATAACGGTTAAGGTTTAAGAAATGGTAAACGTTGAAGTGTGTGTTAACCTGGTTACTGAGTGTTTACGTAATAGAGAGTTTTTATTTTTAGATTTTGTGATTTTTTAAATGACCTCTTGTTTTTGTAGATTGACAGTCAAAAAACAAGAACATTCAATCCTTTATTAATTAAATAGATAACTCCAAAGAGGAAGGGGTCTGAGGGCCGTTACAGTTTGTGTATTTGTGCCAAAACGTTACAACACACACACAACTGCACATGAAGCAGAACCAAAGCTCATAAGCAAACAGAGTTGTGTATAAGACGAGGACAGTGTGTGTTGCGTTGCTGAGTGTTAGTTTTTAATACAGTGCAATACATAAATGTTTGGGGGCTTTGAAGGTTTCAATATTGCCACTGTGAAGCTAACTGAATTGTTTACATCTATATATCCTTGTGCGTTTGTTGTTCTAAACTCACACCAAACTATGGCGGTTACACCCCGAGTCTAAATACGTCCCAAAGCCACCGTATTGCGTTATGCAACCATCAAGTTACTAACACGGGACACGAGAGAGGCATGTCTGAACAGCATGTGCACGATTCCTGGAGAAATGCTTGTCTAATGAAGCATCTGAACATGACTGCATCGGTCTCTGCGAGTGCGTCTGTGCTTTGAGATGATCACAGACTTGAGCCTGATTACCACGACGTCCCCGGGGCTAAATATATAATAACGGCTTTCATCGTGGACATGGACATTTTAAAAGCAGAGCAGCTGATACTCACATTCTGGTAGGGGCCGACCAAGAAGCGGTGGTGAACGTATCTCTCCACCAGGCTGGTCTTCCCCACACTCTCCTTTCCCAGCATCACCACTTTGGCGTCCACACGCATTGCACTCATGGTAACTGGAGAGAGGAGGAAAAGCCCAGGATGAGACCGCAGCAGAGCAAACAAGAGGGAGGAGGGAGGTTAATGTACGAGGCTGCTCAGCGTGCTGTGTGATGAAAAGACAGGATGGACAACAACTGAGAGGCAATACTAATGAAATCATACAAATTACTTGCAGGCATTTTAAAAAAAGCCTTTGTGGGGTTCGTTTGTATTTATAAAACTCCATAATAACCACATTCTGAACTTCGGCCAAATATCTTTTTACTTGTATATAAATTGTAAATAATAATGCCAATAATATGTCAGATTCAAGATGTCAGAGTACAAAAGTATTACCAGCAAAATGTACTTTAAGTATCAAAGTTAATGTACTTGTTGGACAAGATAGTCCAACCATTTTAAAGAGTTAGATTATATATATATATATATATATATATATATATATATATATATATATATATATATATATATATATATATATATATATATAATATTTCAGCTAGTGCACATTTAACTACTTTATGTACTGTGGGCTAATATTATATTTTATCAATATCAATTGATCATGTTTTGTTTGTAAAATAATAATCTGTAATCTGTAAAAAGTACAATGCATGCCTTAATGAAGGAGAGGGTATAAAGTAGCAGACAATATAATAAAAATTTGTAAAGTAGTACAGTACTTGTTTCACCACTGGACATTCAATGTGCTTTCTACATGTCACATACTCAAATAAAACTAAATACACCTTGATAATTACGAATTAAATATTGTAATAAAAAATGACCAAAGCTTCAGTTTTGTTTCAGCCATATTTTAACATATACTAGATGAATAAACAACATCTGAGCTTTCCCTGGAATAAAGTCACACTGAACGTGAAAGCAACAATAAAGAGTGTTTATATGTGGCACCTTAAGTGTTGGCATGTTGATGCCAACACTTACTTTCACTCCGTCAAATGCAGGACTATCACTGGTGACAGAGCTTCTCCCATATGGTAATACCAGATAGTACTTTGAGTACTTCTTCCAGCACTGTCCTCCTCACGGGGACAAACACGACACAGCCCTAAACAACAACCAGCCACCCCGGGAGCTCACGTACAAACACTCACCTGGTAGCTCGCTTGAGTCAACAAATCTCCCTCAACATGCCGATCCGATCCGATCCGATCCGACCCGGGGCGGTCAGACCCGTTTGAAAGCGCAGCCGCCGGTGACCGACAAACCGCTTGTCATCTCTCCGTCTCCTGCCGTTTGGTTCTGTAAGCGGCAGTTAGCTAACAGAGTTTACGTTTGCGCAACGGGGAGGTGAAGTGCCGAGCCGCCGTTTGGAGGGGGAGAATACACGTTACAGAAACAGACGGGAGCCGGTTAACGGAAGCTCGGTTTTCTCGTAATTATTCCGGGTGACTGACGTTGAACAGCTGGCCGGGAGACAGAGCTCTTTATGGGAGGGTGGAAAGCTCCATCCGAGCTTTTTGTTTGGGTGGGAACCAAAGAGGCGGCAGCGGTTTTCAGACAACGGAAGTGACCGAATTGCGTGAGACAACCACCGGATGTGTTGATCCTAAACATAACATATTATTGGCAAAATACATTTAAACTTACAAGTTTTAAACAAAATGTTATATATATATATATATATATATATATATATATATATATATATATATATATATATATATATATATATATATATATATATATATATATATAGACATATGTGTGTGTGTGTGTGTGTGTGTGTGTGTGTGTGTGTGTGTGTGTGTGTGTGTGTGTTAATCCTGTGGATATCTAGTGGACTTTTAACCATTTTGGGCCGGGGAACTTGTCCATAACTAAAACAACTCTCAGAAGTCCAGGCTGGCAACAGAAAAAGATGCCTGACTGTTGTTAGGCTTGGGGATGTAACACAATGCGAAGCAAATCTCTGGGAATTTCCTTTGACAAGTAGGAACAATTGTTTTAGGTTAGGCTTAGGGTTAGGGGTTAACTGATTCAAATTAAATAAAAAGGAGATAATAAATCTGACTGACTGTCTGACATTTACAAATGATATTAATTACTTTATTATTACAATATTTTGATAATTGATTATTTGTTCAAGCCTTTTCACTCATTTATTTATTTTTTTCAGTCACTTTATAGATTAAACTAATCAATTCACCATAAAAGTAATGAACACAATCAACAATGAAAACTAGTATTTATTGCGGCACTACATTTATAAATGACAGAAATAGATATAATCGTAATAGCCTTTAGTATATAAGATATAATATGATATATATTTGTGTAAAAGCCACACGCAGTTAGAATAATGCTATTGGTTTAAACAGTTAACCGACGCCTCTCAGGCTGCGGCTGTGATTGGCTCAGCGTCCATGGGCTCCCACCCACACCCACTCTCACACACATACACTCACACACACACACGGACAGAGAGAGGACCCAACATGGCTGAAGCAGAAGAAAGCGAGTTAACTTCTGGTGGTATTTTTCAGGAGATCTTTACCTCCCCGCTGAACTTGACCCTGCTCAGCCTCTGTTTGTTCCTATTGTACAAAATCTTCCGCGGGGACAAACCACCGGAGCTCGGCGAGATTGAACAACAGCTGCCCAAACTGAAAAAGAGAGATTTCACCTTCGCAGAGTTGAAGCCCTACGATGGACTCCAGGACCCGAGGATCCTCATGGCTGTCAACGGGAAAGTCTTCGACGTGACCAGAGGGAAGAAATTCTACGGGCCAGGTAACCATTACTGAAGTGGTCCCCCTTTAACTTGGTATGACCCAGTTTTTTTTTTTTATGGCCCCTCTCGTGTTTCGAACGTTTTTCAGCACAATGCCTCTCACGGACGCCTGCGTGTGGCAGCCGATGTGACTCTTGAGGAGACATTTTATTCGCCGACATTATTAACAAATAAAACAAGTTTTAAATCGAGTTGTGTTACTCGCAGCTAACGTCACACACCCTTTTAGCTAGAGGGCACGTAATACGAAGATCCTTTTTTTCCCCAACCGATTGCAGATTGACCTGTAGCTTTGGAACCACAGATCGTCTATTAAAGAAGTTGAGTTACTCCTTGATAAAATAAATATAAACAAACAGGGCGCCGCCATGTTTCCAAAGTGCAGTGGGCCCTTTTTCCCCCTATTGTACTGTTTTGTTTAATGCTCAATCATTTCATTAAACTTGCTATGGAAACCGTATGTATTTACAAAATAGGAAATGTATCAGGGAAAAAAACTTAATAGAGCTCAATCTTTAATATAAGACTGACGTAAATAAAAATAGTTCATCGGTTAAAGAGGAGGCCTCAGATTCGTTGTTCTTTGCATTTTAATTGTGGTTAAATTCAGGGTCGTACAGAGTAAACCTTTGTGTTCTCTGAAGTGATAATCTGCCCCGTCATGATTTATAGTTTCTTATGACCAAGAAAGAGAGGCAGAGGTAGACCTCTGTTTCTTTTTATTATCTTTATCTCAGATCGTAACCTCTGACCAACACTACGATTTCTCACAGTCATGCAAACTTTCTCAGTAGGTTGCACGTCCACAGCCCTCAAGCCTGCAATCCTGCGTGGCCTTTAAAAAAAAAAAAAAAACATTATTAAAGGATTTTGGCTGCTTTCAAATGTGTCCATGAACGGAGGGTTTGTGGCTCAAGGAAACTTTGATAACACGTTTGACTGTTGCAGGCTGTTTCACTTCAAAGGCCACGTGTTGATACATAGTTTTGGTATTAAAAAAAGGACACCGTTTTCTCCAGAGGCTAAATACCTCAAATGTTAAACACCACATGAGAGCTAGTATAAAGACTGAACATGGCGTCCTATCATTCTGTAACGCAAATAAAGGCTGGTTTATGGTGTACATTTCTGCTCAAAGGCCATTGTTTCCTACTGAGAACACAAATCTTAAAAAAAAAAACACTATTTAATTTAGAGCGAAAAAAGGCTCAGTTATTTAATGGTCACAAGGAGGAGATAGTTAATTGGTTGGAGACTATTTTAGTCAATGAATGTTTTGTTATTTTATTTTTTGAGCGGATTTAGACTAAATACACAAGAACACGACGACAGTCAAGGTTGATGGACCAGAGAAAAAAAGATGTATCAGGCAAACAGACAACACTGCTTGGTTCTGATCTTTTCATTCGAGAAATATAGAATATCACCTGACATATCTGCTAAATAACAGGTGATATTCTCCATTTCAAAGATCTTTCTGTCTGTGTGTATATCTAGCTCAACATCAGGCCACTGGAGAGAAAATGTCATGTAAAACAATCAAATTTTCAGCAGTTCTTGGGCCCCTTGCTGCCATTGTGGCTCCTGCGTTCACCTCACTGTGTAACTCTTGCGCCTTGCAGAAGGGCCGTATGGCGTGTTTGCGGGCAGAGATGCGTCCAGAGGCCTGGCGACCTTCTGCCTGGAGAAGGAGGCTCTGAAAGACGAACACGACGACCTGTCCGACCTGACCGCCATCCAGCAGGAGAGCCTCGCCGAGTGGGAGACGCAGTTCACCTGTGAGTACGAGATGTGACGGTATCGTGGCATTTTGTCCTCCTCCGTGCTCACATTTTTACGTGAAACAAACAGAAATCCCTCATGAACATTGTTGTTTTTTTTTAGCATTTCACCAGGTTCGACTAGAGCTCCTTTAAGAACGTCATCTCAGATGATAACATAAACGCGTGCAGTTACATTTCTTTTGTAGATTTCTGATCATTTGTTAAAATTTGCATTACTTTTAAATGTCTGTTATTCATGTGCAACCTGTTATCATACATGACATGAATGGTTAAATATATATGTTTTTAAAGCAGAAAGTTGTTGTGCTCTTTGTTTTTTACTTTAATAATTAAGAGAATATTTTCTTTATCCGATCCAAGAAATTTACGTTTCCCAACATAGACATTTGGGACTTTTCTTTTCTTGAAATATCAAACAACAAATTAGATATTTAACTTAATGACTCGGATGCAAAGAAACAGTGCTTTAAAACTTAATGCAGTGTCTCTGAATCTCTATCTGATCATTTGTCGGCTCTCATTCATATACTGATTCTTTTTTTTCCTCCATTCCAGTTAAGTACGACTACATCGGCAAACTGCTGAAACCCGGGGACGAGCCCACGGAGTACACCGACGATGAGGAGGAGGGAAAAGACAAAAAGGCAGACTAGAAAAGTAACGAGCGAAACTAGAAATGGTCGATGCCTTAATGTTGGTTTGTAATTGTCGATGCCTGTAGCCTCCAATTGGGGCCAATCTTGTGTATGTATTCTAGTACTTTTGTACTTTCACAACCCTGACTGAATTCCATTCATCTCCGTTGAGCTTGTGGTTACTAACAGATAAATATGCTGCGTTCTGATGTAGAGCTGTAGTGTTGCTAGCGTGTCATCAGCTTAAAAAAACGGGCCCGTAGATTGTTGTGGAGGATCAAGAACTTGGACCAATTCCACTGGCGGTCATTTATCTTGCAGGTTAAGAATAGACGGTTGACTGAAGGAGGAGATCAGCTTGGGCTGGGAGACGATCCACAGCTCTGTCGTACACTTTTGTCAATATCTCGGCTGACGTATCGCAGGTTGTACACATTCCTTTCATTCAAGGTTTGGCTCGGCTCACATTGAAATGAATTATCTCAGGAAGTAGTTTCACTCAAAATTAGCTCAAATGTGTTGAATTTCTGGAGCCGGAAGGCAGACTTTTTTATTTTTTATTTTTCTTAACCTGTATTCCAGAAAAGAATCTTGGAGTCAAACAAAAAGCTAGTTAGTGTCGCCGGTAAGTTTCCCTGAATGTCGATCTCCACCCGGAGGGACTAATGTTGGTGTTTACTTTCGGTTTGACTCTTAAGATGAGCGCTTGGAGGGATTCGTGTCAAATTAAGTTCATTTGGAGGCTTTTAGTAGGCTCGCATTTCCCACCGTCATATGTTTTTTTTGAGCACAACTGTGAGAATAATACGCAGGCTGAATGAAACACAGCTAAACAGATGTATGTTAAGGTCTTGATAAACTGTACTAACCACATTATTTACCATTATATGAGAACTGAAAAACTGTTTCCTGTCTGCTCTTTAAACAATACGATGACGTACGGTGACGTACAGATGTCTTGTTCACCCATCTAATGTATCGTCTGGTCTGAATTCTACGACTGCGTATTAGGGATATTGTAGGTTTTTTTTCTTTTTAAGCAGGGGGAATAATCCGTTAGAGAATTACTTGTACTTTCATGAGTAAAAAAAAATCAACAAATGTACAAGAAAACAATGAAACAAAATTAATATTCTCTGAGATTATAACGTCAACGTGATTCTAAAAACGTTTTTTCGCTGAAATTAAAGTCACACATTTAAGAGAAAGAAGAAGAAGAAACGACATCACTTCAATTTGAAAATTGTTTTCTCGAACATTTGTGATTTTTGTCATTTTTATTTTACAAATATATTTGTTTTTAGCGCCCTCCCCTTTCTCTGTAATTATTATTATTTTATTTTTTTTCAATGGCCCTCGTACGCTGTCCTGAAATTCTCCCCTGTGCTAATACATTATCTTCTTATCTTCAATGTTCATTTCTGGTGGAAAAAAAGCAACAAGATTTTCTGAATGTAAAAATTATACACTGACAATCCTGGTTGTTTGCTGCAGAGCTTCAGATCCCAAATATATATTCCATTCACCATTTACGTCATTTGTCAAGCAATACAAAATAAACCATTCTGTGGTTGCACCTCCTCAAAAACAAGAATGTGCTGCTTTTCTTTTGCTTTACACAACTATGATTTGAGTTCCTCTCAGATTTTGGACTGTAGGTCGGATAAAACAAGTAATGTGCAATGATTTCTTCCCAAAAAAAATCCATGCAGAAACAATAAAATGCGTCATTTTGGTGATCACCTGTAGTTCTTCACCTGGTGCAGAGGAAACATGTCAAAAAGTTCAGAGTTCAAAAGACACGAGAAAGTCCACGCTGCTGCCAGAAATGTTGGATTTTATAAAAAAAACAACATATTTTATATTATTCCCCATTCCGCTAACGGTTTGTTTACGTTCTTTTTGACACTAAATCTATGATGGAAAGAGATACAGACATTTATTGGGAGGCCTCCCGATGCTCTCCAAAGTATTGTCAACTCGATGATAATAAAAAAATGTCAAATAAAAATCTCTTTTATCAGAGTATCTTCCAGCAATATTTTCCATGTGTCTGTGAAGTGTTGCAGAAACTTTGTTTGCAAGGAAATGTTGTTAATGTTTAAATTCTGATCTTGAAGTTGGTTTTAAATGTTGTTAAATAATCTGTTCACGATATTGTTTCTTTGCCTCCATCGACGGAGAAATCGGCCACTTTCCGAAAAAATACATTCACAGAGGGAATATGATCCGTATGCATGTACATATACTAAATGTCATAATCCTGAAAATGATATTTTGATTTAATAAAGAAGACTACAAAATGAAAGCAGTCTGCTTATTTTAATACCTTTTTTCTTCTCGCTAAATGTTATTAACGCATCTCTGATATTACATTTTAAAAGAAACTTTAATAAAGAAAATTAATTTAGGAGACTCTTTTGTGTCCAATTTAAATAAAATATTACAACATTTTGGTTGCTTAGTAGAAATATTTGATGCCTGTGACAAGTATTGTTTTTAATATTATACCATATTACATATGTTATATTGCTTTACCATACTATATTATTATTATTGCACCATATACTATTCTGTATTATATTATGTTATACTGTCTTGTGACAAACTATAGTTCTATTATTGATACATTAACATGACAACACAAAGTGTCAATACTGAATCACATGTTATTTTTATGTACACTGTTTACATAAATGCTAGACTTGCTAACTGCTGCTATTAACCATCTCTGTCACTTTGTAACTTTGTCTTTAATTGGTCTCACAATTTCTACTTTTACTTATATTTTTATTCTAGTTGTATATACTCTCGTTATTTTTTTAAATTTGCATTTATGTATCTGTACTTGTGTAGGTTTTGTGCTGCTGCAACATCTGTATTTCTCTGTGGATCATTAAAGATGTCTCCACGTCTACGCACATCTTTATTATCTCTGTGCAATGATTATATTCTTTATGCTTCATATACTCTGACCCTTTGCCCATTCTTTGGTTAATATTTTGCATATTATTGCACAAACCTTATCAGCTTTCTTTTTAAAGTAGAGGTATTAGAGCTTAATATTTGTAATCATATTTGTAATATACTTGGATATATGTTTCTTCACTTTTGCAGTACTTGCTTTTAACTTACTCTGTTAAACACAAAGATTTTTTTTTTGTACGTGATAATCTACTTGGCAATAAATCTGATTCTATTACAAGTTCATCCTGTGCCAACAATATGATTTACTGTGTAACTACATGTGTCCCAGTTATAAATACTGCAGAACATTTTTGAACTTTTGTATTAATAACATATTGAGTTAATAAACCTTCATGTCAACCATGCCAAAGGCACAGCAAGGTGAAAATATAGTCATGAATATAGATACCAGAAACAAACAAAAAAAAATGCTGAAGATTTTTGAGAAAAGACTAGTGGAAAAGGTGATAGTAAATTGTAGTATAATTCCATGTAAAACAAAAACAATTGCAGCAACACATCTTTTCTGTCTTAAGTTGCACGGAAGGATATCTCTGCTCAAAGCTACAAGATGTACTTACTCATAGTGGTGAACTATTAACAACGATATCCACAGCGACCTTTATTCGGCATTTGGTTTAATTTCTCCCAAAGCTGTGTAACACAAAAAGATTGTGTCAGAAGTGGGGTTCGAACCCACGCCTCCATTCGGAGACCAGAAGTCCCGTTCCTGCGGAAGGATATCAGTCCTTGAGTCTGGCGCCTTAGACCACTCGGCCATCCTGACACGGTGCGAAAATGACCCGCAAACTGGGAATATATCCGCTCCCTAAAGCCATCCAGTGATCGTATATATTTTGTTTAATCCTTCCCATACCTAACAAGAAATTACTTAATGTATATTGTGTGCTATGATATCTCAAATGTGTTCTTTAACTTTCGTTTCCACCGTTTTCAACGTAACATTTAACTCGGTCGGCGGATGCTCACGTTGTGAGTGACGTATTTTCCGGTGTGTCTCTGTGCGGTGGCCATCTTATACTTCCGTTCTTCAAGGGTATCCGAAAGCACCGAGCTAGAAAACATGTACCGGTTTGCTAAAGCTGCCGTTAACCTCACCGGTAAGGAAACTAGTCTGTGTTTTATGATACGTGTATGTTGTCTGTGTTTATTTGTGACAGTCGACAGTTAAATACCAGGTCACTAAACGTTTGACTGTTTTATAGTGGGCGACCGAGGTCAGCATGCTAACGTTGCAAGACAAACTAACGTAGCGTAATAGCTCCTCAAAAACAAAATTATATGTCTAACTAACTAGCTGCCCTGGTTTATCTGCCGAGATTAAAACAAATTGCATGTTAATGCTGATTTAATCTACTGACGTTACGCAAGTAGCCTTCATTATGAAGCCCATAAATTAGCGTTAGCATAATAATAAGCTATCCCACTTGGAATCTGTATTTCTTTGAGTGACGCTGAAGTCAGTTATGTTAATATGCATTTGGTATTGTAACGTAATTTAAAATAACAAGTTAACGCTACGATGACTTGTCTCGATGAGCTCCTTGTGTTAGTCGTGTTTAGGAAGGGCACCTAAGGACAACCTTATCTTCTGGATAACCAAGTTAGTTCAGAAGTCATCTTGGTAACATCTGTTTTATTGGAATGCGCTCAATTTACAGAGTAAGATGAATTAATATTTCCATTTGTGCATGAAAAGTAAAACAACGTATACACATGATGATGATACACCGTACAGTAGGGATAATGACAACATCGTGTTGATTAAAAATTGTTTTTAGTGTATTGAAAACTTTAATTGCTCATATTGTTATTGCCTGCGGTTATCACGTGCGGGAGCGACTGGGAATTGAAACATACTTTTTTGATCAGAATATCCAGCTTCATGATCATATTAGGTTATATCACTGCACCCTGCAGTGTGCCTGTTGTGTATTTACATGTGTATTTATATTCAGTTACATATATCCATCAAACTACACTCTGTAAAAAAAAAACAGCAAAATGTAAAAAAAAAAAAAAAAAAAAAATGTTTGTTGCCTTCCAGGTCAGGCCACAAGGCAGGTGAGGCACAGCTCCAACTCTTCTGAGGAGCTCTTCCATGCCAAGTATGGCAACGGTTTGATGATCGGTGGACTTGTCTTCTGCACAGCTGTGTGGTCATTTGTAAGTGCTCCTGTCCAGTCAGGCCACGTCACATTAATTTAGCTTGCTCACAAAGTGATTGCTAGAGCATCACAAGTGCAGGTTAGAAATATTGAAGTCAGAGGAAATTAATGCGACGCACAGTTTCCCACGGTTTTAATTGTACTGGGTGAAAGAAGTAATACATTGTGGGATACCAGTCAAAATACTGAACATCTTAAATGAATCTTGTATAATTGGGAGAAAATTGGGAATGTTTTTTATTTTGTTAATGGACGCATCAACAAAAGTATACACTGATTAACATTGTTATTAACCCCGATAATGAAGTGTCAGGTGTGCCCAGAGTGGTTTTGAATTTTGGAGAGTTTTATTGTGTGTCTGTGTAGGATTTCTATTGATAAATTCAGGTTCAACTGTAGACTTTGATACATATTATGTTTCTTAGTCTTCAGCTTAACTTTGGTATAAACTAGGATTTAGAGTTTAATTTATTTGCAGGGTCTAAAAGAGTCTTAAACAAAAAGTGTGCAATTACCTTTTGGAAAAACTAGTTTGCTGTCTTTCGGTAGGTGCTGACTCAGACTGGCATCACCTGGAATTTTTCACCTGTTGGGAAGGTCATGCCCAAACCATGGAGAGTGCCTGAGGAGGAGGAGGAGTGAAGATCCACCATGACAGACCTGCACCCTACCTTATAAACCTTCTGGTTGTACAGATGAATAACAATAAATGCCTGTGTTTATTCCAACAAGTTACTTTGTCCAAATAAATAAAGAGTGATTCTACTCACCATTGTTTCTTTTTTTTTAAGTTGTGTGAATTATCTGCACGCAGTAGCTACTGTATCTAGCACCATTGTAACTAAGCTCTTTGAGGTTTCTGGTTCTCTAATTTGAATTGTTATTGTTGGAAGTCATGATAGAGTTTACTTCTTACATATAAAAACCCCTGCAATCAGAATTGTACTTAATTTGCCAGAAGTATTCACAAAATGTACTCGGGTACTTAAATATAAGTATCCAACTACTTAAATATACTTCCAAAAAACATAAGTAATTCTACCACCACTGCTCAAAATTGTACGGAAGTACAATACTTGAGTAAATGTGCTTTTAGTGGTGTTTAGTGTTTTTCCTGCCAAATCAATGAGGGTGAGTTGATGGTGTCATCAGCGGGGGCGCAAGCTTACGTCAAATAACAGACAGCAACGTCATCCAATCGACTGCCTCGCTGTCTTCTTGCTGTTACCAATCAGCAGCCAGGGGGCGTGTCCTGTCCCCGCCCTTTCCTTCGCTCAGCACTAAGGTCACCGCTGTCCGTCACTCGCTAGCTAACCGGCGAAAGAGACCCATTGAAGGAAAGCGTGAAGGAAAGAGCCAGCGAAACAACAGAAACAAGCAACATGTCGCTGTCTAACAAACTCACACTTGACAAGGTGGACGTCAACGGCAAGCGGGTCATTATGAGGTGAGCGATTACTGCGTAGCGGCAAGAACCGCCCATCGGAAATGGGATTATTTGACACGAGCTAAACGTTAGCTACCTGATACTTTGGAGACGTTCTGCTACATAAACCTCTATTTCCTGCTTGGTTCTCCTGTCGTGAATCTAAAGGGATGGTTAATGGCGATAGGTGTTGGCTGTCGCGTTGCTCCCCCATGTTGCAGTGACGCTACGTGCCTGTGAGGAGATGCTAAATGGATGCAGCCGACGTGCAGTTAGTTGGTCCTTCCACATTAAAGTACAGCAACGTCACTGCAATAATGCAAAAATAATCCCTTTTAAATGAATTTGTGACACTACAGTGATAATCTGAGAAATTTCCCGAGTAATTCAAGTATTCTTGTCGTTTTATATTTACATTTTATAATGCACCAACATGCATGTGTTTTATATTTTGCAGGAATCTGCAAAGTAACCAGTTAAAATAGATGTAGTGAGGTAAAAAAAAAAAAAGTACAATATTTCCCTCTGAAATGTACTAAAGAGTCAAAGTATACGGTACCTTAATGTGTAAAGTAATTGTACATAAGTGCACGTGAGTAAAAGTTACATTCCAGCTGGTAATGGTGGATCTTATGTTAATCACGTTATATACTGCTGGGTACCTTAACCTATAATAATGCATTGTAACTCTCAATCAGAAACTGTAAAGTAATGTATTCCCATAAGTTGCAATGGCCATTGGCACTTGAAACCCACACCCTCTGTGGAAATGTTAGAGGTCAACGTTGGTTTGCTCAGAGCGCAGGGAATGGCTGCATAGGACAAGGTTCATCCGGACAGCAGCCTGCAGCTCTCACTGCTCAGTGTTACCAGGTGAAATCCACTCCATGCTGAGTTGGTCTCTGTGTGGAGGCAATACATTACTTCATATCACACCCAGGCTCCTGCCACAGCATGTTTGTGTTTCTGGCTGTAGACTGGGTGGAGTTGTGAGAGCTGCTGGTCCAGAATTTAAAAGGAAGCGTGATGTTGACGTGGAGGCCCGGTAGTGTCTCTCAGAAATCTGTTCAGGAGCTGAAATCAGTCATCAAAGTGATGAACTGACTTGCTAGAGTATTATTAAATGCTCATAAAGATTAGGTTATCGTAACCTAATCTCAATAAATGTAGCCGAAGGAATTTAAGAATTAAATGTATTGTTCTTTGTTGTCTTAAGTTTGCCTTTAGGGAACCTGTGCTGTGAACAACTACAGTTCCTTTAATGTCGAAATCACCCATCGAGTTTAATTCTGCAGCTCTCGTTCTGACAAATGTGTGAGTCGAGTGTGTACATGTTTGAATGCTGCAACAAAACCTTGAATGATATTCAGATCCACCCTCGAGAGCAACAGATGGGCACGTTGAAAGGCCGGAAAACTACTGCAGTTGTTCAATGGCACGAGAGCTGCTGAGCCGCTGAATTGCTGACTGCTGGGTTTCAAGCTAAGACAATGGGTTGCTGTTAACATAGCTGTGTGTGTGTGTGTGTGTGTGTGTGTGTGTGTGTGTGTGTGTGTGTGTGTGTGTGTGTGTGTGTGTGTGTGTGTGTGTGTGTGTGTGTGTGTGTGTGTGAGGGTTGGTCATGTGTCTCGGTGCATCAGGTCCACAGACAGACAGATAGAGGAGGAGGGAAGAGGTGGTGGTTATGTAACTGCCTGGACTACGAGGGATGCAGCATGTTCTCACGAGCGGCCAGCTCAGTGGTCAAATCAAAGCAAAGTGTCTGATCGTGTCTGTGTTGACTGTAATGTTAGCATACAAGTACCAGAATGCAATGCAACAGATCAAGTTGTTTCTATTGGATACGGTAGACCCACTCGCTCCGAAATTTACCAAAATTCCCAATAACATTTTCTTGAACTTTAAAATACAGTTGGTCCTCAATTTCCGTATAATGCGTCGGACATGTCATTATTCTAGCTTTCTTCTCTTTCAGGGTCGACTTCAACGTTCCAATGAAGGACAAGCACATCACAAACAACCAGAGGTAAAGCCTCATCTTATATCTGAAGCATGTCATCTGGTCTCATAATAAAATCTAAAGGTCTTTTTTCGTCCTTTCACAAGCAAAACATAAAATCTAAAGTCGTATGAACAGCTTGTTTTTCAATCCCTCAGATAAATAGAGGATACAAATAAATGGTCACACTGTTTCTTCAAGGGAAGCATTTGAATGAAAGTGTGTTGTGTTGACTTTCAGGATCAAGGCGGCTGTTCCCACAATCCAACACTGCCTGGACAAAGGGGCCAAATCTGTCGTGTTGATGAGCCATCTGGGACGCCCCGACGGAAACTTTGTGCCTGAGAAATACTCCCTGGAGCCCGTCGCCGCCGAGCTCAAGACCCTGCTGGGAAGGTTAGTTGATAAACTGAAAAATACATTTTATTCTATATGATAAATGTATTTACATTCAGGCAAAAAGTACATGTAACTCCCCGTTGTCTTGCTTTGCAATTGCATTTTTAATGATAAAATGCTAACCTCTGCCACAAATGTACTGTATTTACTGTTGCCTCTTCACAATACAAGCTGTGATTGTTCCATTAGTTTAAAAGCACACTCACATTAAAACCAGAAATGTGATGCGAGCAGAAATGCCTCCTTGCGAGCATCGTTTTCTGGTCGCAGATGCTGTTCAGTGCAGCGTTGTCGTTAAATTAAACTGTTCTTCATTGAATTCGACCAACAAAAGTCTGGATTAAAAGCAAACTTTAACTCAGCTGGGAAAAACAATCGGAACTAAATAGAAGCTTGTGGTAAAAGTTGAACAAAAATTATACTGAAAAACAAATGAATTGCACACTGCTGCTAAGAATAAAGCATCAGAAATCAGTCTACACTCGCGTTCTGACCGTTTCCTCCGTGACTTTGCAGAAACGTCACCTTCCTGAAGGACTGCGTGGGCGCGGAGGTGGAAGCTGCCTGTGCCAGCCCCGCCACCGGGTCCGTCATCCTTCTCGAGAACCTCCGCTTCCACGTCGCCGAGGAGGGAAAGGGCAAGGATGCCGCTGGAAACAAGGTGAGGGACATTTTAAATCCAACCACATATCACAAAATGGAGGCTCTAAGGGGCCCAAATCCTTTGAGACAAACTCAATAATGATCTCAATATGCAGATAAAGCTGCACGGTGCATGTCTGGGTTGTTTTAACCGATATTATCATGTTTAGTTTTTAGACTTAAAAAAAGGTACAATTATTATTTCATCCTCTACATTTTGGAGGATAAAAGCAACCGAAGCATGAAAATTGTACAGTTTTTGTCGCTGAATCTGGCAACACTATAGTATTGTTCCTTCTCCCAGCTCACACGGAGGAGAAAATGCAAAGTCACTCCAGCTGCAGCATCACGGTCAGGAGTGGTGCAGAGACTCTAACTCGCAGTGAAATAACCTCTCACATGAAACCTACTGCAGTGAACGATGTTTACTTAAAGCCAAGTTTTTGAATTGGAACAAAATGTGTTTCCTCCACATTATGTACCCCTTTTACTCTAATGTGTCGTTTAATATGAGACAGCACTGCACCGGACAATTAAGTGTCCGAAACCTTAATTTACTGCTTCCTGTTCTTAGTATACAGAAAACTATAAATAAAGCATTTCATTGTTTTACAGTGAAAATTAAATACAAAAATAACTCTCGTGGTCCAACTGGTCTTGGCCTCTCTGTAAAACTAGAGGTTTTAGACTCAGGGCCGTCCTCGCAGCGTATAAATGTCGGTCTGCGGCAGATCAGCAGCTCTGACCTGCTGACATTTACCCTGAAGGTCAGCGGCGCTTTTCCTGTCCTGAAGGGCCTGGTTGGTATGCGGCCTGTGTGGCCTGGTTTTCTGCTGTACTGTCTCAGAGTTTATTTTGAGTTCATCAAACACGCATTTCTCAGACATCGGCTGAAATAATCGTGCAAGAGGAATCTCAAAGTGTGTCCCAACCCTTTGTGGTGATACTATGAATTGCATGTGCAACCAAAACGAGCTTGGCCTTTCCAACAGAGCGTTTTGGAGAAAAGGTAAAAGCCATGCAGTCATTTTGTAGCTGTATTGATCTGAAGTTGCGACTGTAGGAATCCGTAATGAAGCGCGCGGCTCTCGTGTGACATTTGAACGACACTGAAGAGCTCGCGTGACCTTTTTGTTGCCCTCCAGTCATACAGTCACAACCTTAAACATTGAAAGGGCAGCAGGAATCTGATCCACAAAGAACTGACATCCAATATGTCGTCCACTCAACGATGTTGTCTGTGGTGAAGGAAGTAAGAGAAGTACTAATACCACACTGTAGTAACACTGTACTACATGCAAAGTCCTGCATTCAATATGCTAGGAATGGTATTACACCAGAAATTTAGTAGCAGATGCCAGTGAAACGCCATGATTCTAGATGCCAAATTAAGTACACATTTTATAGTAAATGTACTTTGGTTGTGTATTGTTTTACCATGAAGTTAAGTACAGTTCTCGAGTAAATATACTTGGTTGCATTCAACCACTGAATGTTGTTAAAATAACATGTTGCAAACTTGTATATTTGTAGCTGTAGCTTTTTATTGATTTAACACAATCTGTTCAAGACATTTCTACCCGTCGTCACCTCAGTTTACCAGCAGGTAACAAAAAGTAACAGGAACTCAATGGAAACGAATGGAAAAAGAAAACCTATTAAAGCAATTTCCTGTCTTTTGGTTTGTATTTGTCCCTCAGACGAAGGCCTCTCAGGGCGACATTGACTCCTTCAGGGCGTCTCTGTCTAAACTGGGAGACGTTTACGTCAACGACGCCTTCGGCACGGCCCACAGAGCCCACAGGTGAGCCGGATGAGGATTTAATGGAGGACGGAAGCAGCGACGTCTGTGATGTAATGTTTATCTCCTGCTCCTCTTCCTCGCAGCTCCATGGTGGGAGTGAATCTGCCTCAGAAGGCCGCCGGCTTCCTGATGAAGAAGGAGCTGGACTACTTTGCCATGGCTCTGGAGAAACCTCAGAGGCCCTTCCTGGCCATCCTCGGAGGGTGAGTTCATGTCAACAACTCTGGAGCGAGTCGGTGGGCGTTCAGACTGCAAACAGACCTGTGTTTAAAAATCAATGCTCGCACATCAAGTCCAGTTTGAGTCGCTGATCCACCACTGCACATAAGTTTAGTTCTGATATGACGTGCGCCGCACAAGACTACTGCACTGAAAAGTGTTCAATTTTTAAACTAGGTTGTTGTCTCTTCATTGTTTTGTTGTTGACAAACATATGTATTTATAGTTTTGATTTAATAAGAGGGTTGCATTTATTTATTTTTTCCCCTTCTGAACAGGAAAAGTTTCAACATTTTATTCTTCACCTCCTACACTGTTTTATCTCGTCTGCTAGCAGGAAGGATTCTTCCAGACCAAACCAGGCTTAAAAATAAAACAATACCAGTTATTCTCTGTCAGCGTTGTCGTCTCGCTCCTGGGATTTAGATAATCACTGCCGAGTCCTTTTTTTATTTTTATATACATACATACACCCACCCAGCCAGCTGGCTGTCCAGGAATAGAGACTATAAACTCCGTATGTAATCTGTGGAGTAAAACTGCTTTCTGCAAGACACCAGCATGCGGAGATAAAGATAAAATAAACTAGCTCTATGTTGACCTTTTCTTAATACGAGAGAAGTTATACACAGTGTAGTATTTTTGTTTATCAGTTCATACTCTGCACTTGTTGTCTCAAGACTTGTTTTCAGTGTTT
The DNA here is from genome assembly GCF_023055335.1 of Clinocottus analis. NCBI lineage: Eukaryota > Metazoa > Chordata > Actinopteri > Perciformes > Cottidae > Clinocottus > Clinocottus analis. The sequence continues at coordinate 17,668,781 of NW_027176207.1, read as the reverse complement.
GATGACTGATTGCAGATCAGGGGAACTTTTTAGACTTTTCTCACTGAAGTACATTTCAACTTTTTAGTTACAGGGAGGGGTAGTTTAAAAAATGAAACTACAGCTACAGTTGCCTCAACTTTCTAATTTCCCTGAAGGAATTCTATCCTGTTTGATCAGCTGTTTCACAGGATCAGTGACAGAAACTACAATAAGTCCATATTTCTGGCGACCGGATATTGTTATAAAGGCAACTTGTGACATTAGTCTCATGGAATTGGCGTTATCCGAGCGTAGAGAGGGAATGATGTATATCTCCCATACGCTAAACGCAACAAAATGCTGCTACCTCAGACAACTTCCTGTGGTCTGATGCGTCTCTGCTAGTTTTGGCTCCACAGTTAGATAAGTTCAGTAGAAAACGGCGGTGAAGCTGCTGTTACAACCGCTCAGTTAAACACAGCTGCGGGTCGCTCCATGTGAGTTTTGGCCTCGTGTCAGAGTCCATTTTTAACCCCAGTTCATTGTGCAACTGTCACACCGGCTCAGCGTCGAGCTGCTCAGCCGTCTTTTTAGGTCACAAAAAGAGGACATTGATCATTAGTGTGCAATGATCAGCCAGTGAGCCGCTGCTGATAAACAACAAACGGGTGTTGTAATTCTGCTTGTGATTCTAAAATGGGTCAAATTTTATGTAATTGAATAAATAGAATAAATGGCAGATCGCTCGATCGTGAAATGAATTGTTGCATCAATAAAACGGAGACTGTTTAAATAAAACCATGTCAGACATTTTTAGAAACCAGTTTAGTACTTGATGTACACTTCAGTGTAACTGCTATCAGTATGTGTGCATTATCTCTACTGATGTGTGCCGCCTCTCTCTGTGTCTCAGAGCGAAGGTGAAAGATAAGATCCAGCTGATCAACAACATGTTGGATCAGGTCGACGAGATGATCATCGGCGGCGGCATGGCCTTCACCTTCCTCAAAGTCCTCAACAACATGGAGGTGAGGAGGACAAAGTTAACATCCCCCACCTCTACAATGTGCAGTGAAACACTTGGTTGTTTTGTATAATTAATTCACCCCTCTCTCTTTAAGATCGGTACCTCCCTGTACGATGAGGAGGGCGCCGGCATCGTCAAGGACCTGATGGCCAAAGCGGAGAAGAACAGCGTCAAGATCACGCTGCCCGTCGACTTCATCACCGCAGAGAAGTTTGACGAGAAAGCCACCACCGGCACCGCGTCCGTAGCCGCCGGCATCCCCGCCGGCTGGATGGTAAGGGGGGGAAAAAACTTTCTTTTTTTTTTTTTTCTACGTTTTGGTTTCTGTTGCGGTAATAATTTCCTCTGCAGGGTTTGGACTGTGGACCAGAGAGCTCTAAGGCCTACGGGGAGGCGGTGGCCAGGGCCAAGCTGATCGTCTGGAACGGCCCAGTTGGTGTGTTTGAGTGGGACAACTTCGCCAAAGGGACAAAAGACCTGATGGACAAAGTGGTCGAGGTGACCAAATCGGGCTGCACCACCATCATCGGTAAGAAAGACAAAGTTCAGGGTCAAAAACATGGTTGAATATGGGCATGTACTTCAGAAAGTGAACAATTTCTAAATAACATCTACTCAGCGTCTCCCTTGATCACGTTCGGCGGCCAGACTGGTTCATTGTGACACCAGAAAACCACCAAACACTGTCTCCCCGTGCACGATGGTCCAAGTAGAGGACACGTGTTGTCTCATGATGGACAAACTAAAAGGGCTTTAAAGATCCGCTCACAAACACTGCAAATCAATCAGAAGTTCTCCCATCGCAAGCTAAAGGAGACCTGATTCCTTATGTAAGATGAACGAGGATCCCTGAGCTCACGGTCTTTTCTTTTTATGTTGTACTGGATCTTTTAAAACGTGTGATTTGTGTGTTGTGTCCAGGTGGGGGCGACACCGCCACCTGCTGCGCCAAGTGGGGCACAGAAGACAAAGTCAGCCATGTGAGCACAGGAGGCGGCGCCAGCCTGGAGCTGCTGGAGGGTGAGTGACTGAAACATTATGTTCATTCACGGAAAAAAAAAAAGAAGTTTTTGAACGGCAACAAGTGCAGTCGAGTTCCAGTGTTTGTGTATTGAAGCTCTGTGTCACTGACGGGTGTGTGTTCTGTCTCTTTTCAGGTAAAGTCTTGCCGGGTGTGGACGCACTGAGCAGCGCTTAAACTTCCCCTCTGTCTGCTGCTGTTTGTGTGAATGTGTGAGGATGTGTGTGTGTGTTTGGAGAGGTGGGTATCTGCTCCTGTTAACTCATGAAACGTTTAAAAAAAAAAAAAAACACCTGCCTTAACAGCCATTTAATCTTCCACTCAATCTTTGGTTTTTCCAAGTAAAAACGGAGATTAATTTCCTTTGCCTCAGATCTGTCAGTGCCGTCTCTAACATGTTCTGTCTCACTAACGGATCATTCATTGGATCAAATGGCTTATTGTTAAAGTGGAAGTTGTTTTTTTTGCCCAGATGTTGACCTGCTGACTCAAAATGGCTGAAACTCATCAGATTGTCACCTGAATCTGGGTTTAATCTGGCTGTTCGGTCCCGAGATACTTGAGCACCGGCTCTTGTGTGAGTGAATATATGTATGTATGTGTGTGTGTGAGTGAACATATATGTGTGTGTGTGTGTGTGTGTGTGTTGCTGGCTCACTTTTGCATAACCACCCACTTGGAAATATCAACGCAACACCCACAGTATATGTAATAAAACGGTTGTTTTGCTGTACGTAGCTGTCTTTTAAATCTGTTTGTTGGTTTCTGAGGGTCTTCAGATGGAGATCTGTTCAGATTGAATAAATCTGTCTGTGAAAAAACTTCTGTCGCCGTTTCTTTTTTTTAATGTCAACGACGCGTAGTATACCGGACGTAACTCACGACACAACAGTCTCATAACGGGTTATTATAAAGACGCATCGGTTGAGGGAAATGTAAGCATATTAACTTGACTACAAATTTGAGGAGTTTTGTCAGTCATGTATAAATCATACATTTTACTTCACTGCATTTATTCAATATCTACATTTACTTTAAAATATTAAGATCTTTGCACACAAAGCATATGGAAATGTAAAAGTACAGCTGAAAGGATTAGGAGATAAATCTAATGGTTACCCTGCATGTGTGATTTCTCTTTTCGGAACTTAAAAAAAAAAAAAAAAAAAAGATTCAAACCTCAAGTAGAAGGAACATGAAAATAACTTGTATATATTGGACATTTATACAGACTCCGTTCTCATTTACACTCCTGATAAATACAAATGGAAAAAGTGTGTTCAAATCCAAGGTAAATAATAAACTTAAACATAACTCCAAAATATAAAATAAAAGTAATGTGACTTAAAAGTCAAGTATATTCCTAAACACTAAATGTCATTTCATAAAGTTCACATCAGATTCTTGAACCTAGTTTGACAACAGAAGCAAAAATAATGTGACTTAAAAGTCAAGTATATTCTTAAATGTCACTTCATAAAGTTCACATCAGATTCTTCAAAGTTTGACCCCAGAAGCACTCAAACGTTCAAGAATACCAACGAGAAACGACCGCATACGTTCTGCATGTTTGAATGGACTTATCACCTCAGGTTCAGCATACAATCGAGGTACATGAGCATTTTCATTCACATCTTTAACACATAAAGAAACAGTTTCAGTTTAACACAACAGGTCAGATGGCAGGCCGACGTTTTCTGACGTCCACATCAGCTGTTTGCATTCACATAATCCGCCTCATCTGTTACAAAAGAAGGTTTATGAAAGGTTAACAGGATTGTTTGGATCTTTTGAAGTGCCGTTCATGTGGTTCCTTCTCTGTTTTAGTCGAGCAAAGCAATGCACCGCCGTGGTCATTTTGTGTACCCATATTATTAAAATAGTTGCAAAAGAAACTTTAAAAAAAAAGAATCAAAATCCAATCATTAGCTCCTCCTGTAATACTAAATATCAAGTGCTTTCAGGTAAGCTAGTAGCAACCTGTGTCAACCAATAATATGATGCAACTCAAATATAAGGAGATTCTGTTTACAAATATAAAAATAAAATCTGTGTGAAAAAAAGCATTTGGTATACAGAAAATAATTCAATTGTGTTGTTTTTCTCTTTTCATATGAAAACATTTCCGTCAAGTTACTTTATTTGAGGGTTAAATATGGCACACAATAATAATTTGTTCTAAAATAGTTGCCCATTAAGTTTATTGGAGCTCTGCGTGTGTTTATTCAGTCTGTTCACTTGTACTCTGGGGTACACGCATCCTTCTGCTTGAGTAGAGTATTAGCACACAAAACCATAGACTATAACGCAATTCAATGCATAAATATGATTTATGGCACTCACCATCTTTTTGCTCCTGCACTACTTGGTCCAGAAACTCTGAGTTCTCGTAGTCGTCCTCATCTGTTTGGGGAAACAGCAGATTGAATGCGTTGAACTTCAGTGACTGGTTAGTTTTGACATTTCACACATTTTCATGTCGACGTTTTGATTCAATGGTTGAACTAACCATCTTTACTTGATAAAGTGTGAACGTTAGCATAGACATCTGGAGTCTGATCAGCATCTAAAAGAAAAAGGGGCATATTATGAATGTGAATTGATTATAAACATGTTTTCAATCATTTTAAAAGTACGTCGCACTTCATATTTTACTTTATGTTTAAAAGGGTAAAGTGCAGATGCTCACCAGTTCTTATTGCGCTCTGTTCATTTTCATACATTGAGGTTGGAAGTGGAGCTCTATGAGACAATACACAAATGTGATGTTTGTTAACCGCTTGTTCTAAATATAAACTTTTTTTTTTGTTTTGAGTGAGAAAATATAGTAAAAATATCTTCAAAACTTACACATATGTGTGTTCCATGCTTCCTGTTTGGGCTGCAGCAACACAGTAATGACACACGTGTGAAAAACGCACTTAAAGAAATGTAGTTATTGTGTTTTGTGTGTGTGAATTTACCATTTGAAAGATTTTCGTAGTCTGACTGTTCATCCATTGCAGCTGTAGCACATATTCATGAAATTTAAACCTCTTGCAGATGAAAGCGTTAAAATCTTTGACAATAAACATAAGGATCGTACCTGTGGAGAAGTCCTCAAACTCCTGCCGTGTTTCACTGGGAAAAAAAATTGAAATAAAAGCTAGTTCCTTTGCTAAAATCAGAAATTTGAGACATTTGATTAATCTTCTCATCGCATGCGTGGAAAGAAAGCATAAGCGTATTCCTGTATATAAAATCCTGAACAGTTCCTCTCACAGACAGATGAGCTGAACTCAGAGTGTACGCACGCTGCAGTTGAAGCGATCATATTGGCTCCGGTGACTGAAAAATAAAGAGGCAAAAAGGTTTCAAAGGTCAGTTAAAGACAGTGATGGAAGTAGTCTGGAAAGTAACTCAAACTGTCAGACAAATGTAGTGCAGTAAAAAGTACAATGTTTCTATAATAATACATGAGTAAAGCACAAGTACTACTTTGAATTTGTACTTAACACATGTACTGTAAAGTGTATAGTAAGTAATGAATATAAATAAACGCTCACTTGCCTGTTTTTGATCGCGTCACAGCAAACACACTTCCCCCGCGTTGGCTGTCAGGATATGTATTATGAAAACATTCAAAAATATATTAAATTATTAACAAAACTATTCACCACAATTCTGTTATGTGACTGAGTTTAATATGGATATAATGAGGAAAATTCATCCTTGTTGCTTTTATACAATTCTTTCGATTCAATACATTTTCCATAACTCAGACATCCAGAGAGCAAAACCTTCATTCAGTCAATATGGCATCAATCATACATCGTGAGGAAGCAGCACCTTTATTTCCTCTTTTGAGTAATAATTTCCCTTAATTTTCTCTTCCAAGGCTATTTGATTCACCTGGAGAAAACCAATAAGAAGGTTGTCGAGCAACGAGACCTGAGAATATGACACAAAGACAAACACTCACAACGTCTGCGGGTTGTATATCTGATGCTCCTCGTGGATGATCTCTGCAAGAAATACAAAGCAGACGAAACGCCTTCAACATCACAGAGTCGCTCATCACTTTCATACAAAATCCTCTTCTGAAGACGGACGTGTGAGCCATCACTGTCAACAAATGTTAAACTTGTGCACCTTAAAGGAACTAAAATTAGAAACTGGAAAATATTTGCGGCGTTCCACTTACGGCCCCTCAGGGGCCTCGGTAGCTTGTCAGAGAACCGGCGTGTGTTTCCATCCGTCGGTTCTTATGTGCATCTTTAGTTTGCATATAAAAACCTCAATGGAAATACTAGTAGACAAAAGGTGTTTACTCTTGGCTGAGGTGGAAAAGTCTGCAAACGATAAGATGCTTAATTATCACGCACAGTTGAGGAATATAACGAAATACATTACATTTACTTCAGTACTGTATATAAGTACACATTTTAGTACTACTACATTTGAGTAGTCTGACCCATTTAGTTACTTTACAAACTAAATATTTGCACACAAAACATGTTAAAAGTATATAAAATATGAGTTGTTATTAATTAAACTACCCAACAGTTCGTATAAGTCCAGCTGAAACGACTAGTCGATGAATCAATTGACAAAAAATAAAAATCTGCAACCTTTTTTGTGTCATTTCTCATGTAAAAACAATTCAAGGCTGCAGCTTCACAAATATGCTGCTTTTCCTTTTAATAATTGTAATAGATAATAACACACTTGTGAGTGTTTTATCTCCTTTTGGCAATAGATGAGCCATTTAGACATTTATTTCCAATAAAATCTTAGCGATCGCCACTTTAAACACAATACTTGAGTAAATCTACTTTGTTTCATTCCACCGCAGGTAAACCCGCTCTGCTTGTCCTGTCTTCAACGTGAAGGCACCGAACCCCCCAAACTGCTGATAATACAAAGGACAAATCTAACTCGAGCCCAAATTGAAAAAAGGATTCACAAAACCCTGAAGTGTAAAAATTTGCTTTGCCAAAACGTGCCTGTAAATACAGTTAAACAGCCCACGTTTGACTGAGTATTTCTTCCTGCTGTACACGCACACACTCACACACTGGTCCGGCCTATGAGGTAAATTAACTTACTGGATTTCCTTTTGCATCGCAGGCAGAGAACCGACAGCAGACTTAACCACATGACTGACACAACAGTCAGCACTGCAGCCAGCGGACTGGAGTTCCCTATCATACCTAAAAGACATAGAAGAATAAATAAGAAATGTGAATGTGAAAGAAACACACTATAAGGTGTGACCTTTAAAGCAGACTAACTTTAGCTGCCGTCTGCAGGTCAACTGTCAACTGGTATCCTCCGTCATTGTAGTAGCTGCTGTTTTCCTGTTCACAAGAGGAGGTCCACAGGATGTGGTGGTCCAAAACAAAACTGAAACACAGTTTGCCCCTTTGTAGATGAGATGTGTACAGTTCATGCTGTGACATTTGAGTAGAAGTGGAAAATAAGTACTGCACTGAAGTACAAGTTGCTTATTGAGTGTTTCCATTTTACTTAGCTGTATACTTCTAATATAATGGATGGAATCGATAGTTAAATAATTCTACTTCAATTAAGTGTTAATGTTTTGAATGCAGAACTTTTACTCTGAGTATTTTCACAGTGTGGTATTAATACTTTTTACTCTTGTGAAGGATCTGAATATTTCTTTCAACACTGCTCATTCCACAACTTTAATACGATTAAGTGTGTGGTGTCAAAGCCTAATATGTTATTAGGACTCATAATGCAAGCTGATGTTTGTTTGCGGTCGCACTAGTTTTAAATTGTTGAAATGTTTTGCGGTTGAAGTCAGTTGATCCACTTTTGGGGTTGTTCTCTGAGGTGGTTTTAATAACCAGAGCAGAGCATTCCTGTCCTGGGTCAGTTTGTAATGTTTCCTGTCAGGATGCTTTCTATTGCTCCCCTCTGTAAATTATACTTCTACTATATTTCAGATGTAAAGAGTATAATATTATCTTATTCTGTTTTTATCACTTCTATATGGAAGAACTGAGAGATTAAAAAATAATAAAAAATTCTCTCCTGTGTAATTGACTTAAGGACAGTTTTGGGGGAAAGTTTTGCAGGATAGTATTACTAATTATACTTTATTTTTTCGATTGTGAAAATGGGTAAAACGTTTTTTGTTGTCAGGATAATTGTTCTAAATGTTTGTTGTTATAATATCAATTTCTGATGAGTTTTGATTTCTCCATGCCCTGTAAACAAAAGTAACATTTATTGTGTTTTAGGAAGTTAATTAAATTAAAACTCACCTGAAAGAAACTGTGAATGCATTTAGTCCAATTTAGAGCGTGGTGTAGAGGTAAACATCAGCCTCTTGTGGACAAAATGAAGAAAATAAATCACGTGCCAAAACCATTCCTTGCCTCAGGGCTTCTACATATGAGAGCATTTTAATGTTGTAGTTTGTCCATTATACGATATTTTATACCAGATATAGATTAGTTAAACATATCATACAAGCATGTCATGTGTTTTTATGTAAAACTAACCCCAATAGATAACGGAGTATAAAGTACAACATTTCCCTCCGAAATGTAATGAAGAAGAAGTATAACGCAGAAGAAAATGGATATTCTCAAGTAAAGTACAAGTATCTCAAAATTGATCTTAAGTACAGTACTTGAGGTTTTGGTTTCAGTTAAATCAAACAAGTAGTCCAAAATGTAATATATTTTTTTATTGAATATTGGGAAATAGATGCAGTAAACGACAGTACAAGTACACGTCCTGCATTCATTATTTTACTGAGGTAAAAGTACACCAAAAAGCCCACGGCAACATAATCGTCCCTTTTATGTACATCATCATTCTGATGTATACAAGCTATTACTTAAGTGGAAGTACCTAATAATTACAGGCTTTAGTACTCCGGTCAAACACACACATTTAAGATGGTATTAAACATAAAATGTGAGGCTTTAATTCAGTCAATAGACAGATTTCAATTTGTTTACAGTGTTTTACCTTCAGTGGTCCAGCTGCCTTCATTCTTCTGACAATGGCAGCCGTACAAGCTGTTCTTCCTCTTTCAACATCTCCCCACATCCGTAAATAACTTGAGACGGAGGAGCTCTGCAATCTCTGTGTGGTCAAAAGAGTTGGCACAAAAATGTTGTTCAACTGCATGTACTATTTCTGGTATTTCAATGTGATTTCGTCCAAGCTCTTTAGTGGTGTTTTTAAAGTGACCAGTGTTGCTCTGCAGACTCTGTTATTTTCAGTGGTGGAATAAGTAGTAAGGCAACCAAATAAGTGGGTTTTATATGGGAAATCAAGAAAAACAAATTAAGTCAGGCAATTAACAGCATATCAAAAAGGAATTGATTACAAATGAAAAGAAGATTAAACCAGCGGCCAAATGAAAAGTATAGTAGCCTCTATAAGTAATATACCTCAAAAACCACAGTAATGTTACATGATAAAGTCAGCAGTGGCAGCAGGAAATAACATTTTTTACATTTTACTTTTTATTTTACTTTTTCATTAATATGAATACATATATAATTTAAATTAATATAAATATAAAATACTATAACTTGTCCTCGTGTGACTATGACATATTATTTATATTCAACGTTTTTTTTATTTTTTTATTTCATCTCAGTGTATTTTAATCCCACGCGGTGCACGGGCGCTCTTTGACGTGATGACGTCATGATACGTCACAGCACGTACCAGCGAAGCGGCTGAAAGCACGGAGCACACAACGAGCCCAGAGCTCGCATTAGGCCGCCAGTCTCTGCTCGAGCACAGTGTGGACTGTTAACCCAAAACACTATGGACCTTGTAGTTCTTTCATTTTCAATTACCGAAAGCGGAATGTCCCCACTTCCGCTCTGAGGGCGGGGGTGTGTGTTGGGTTCTCGCAGCTGCTCGCGCCCCACCCTCCGGTGTTGTTGTTGGTTATTGTAGTGTGTTGCTAAAAGAGTCGCGCGCTGTGGCTCGTGCTGCCGTTATCACTGCCCTGATTTTGGTGCCGCCGCCCGACAGTTGGCTCGCCGCGCGCATGCAGCAGAATGGCTCGAGCGGTTCCAACGGTTCTGAGGGCTGCGGCGGCGCGAGGGAGCGCCAGGCTCTGTCCTTCAGCCCGCTGCTGCCCGCCGCCACGACTCGGGTGAGGCGGTTCATTCAGGAGAGGCGGACACTGCCTCTACCCAGAGTGATGGTGGTATTCTCAGCCGCGGGTGACGCCGAGAAACCGGGCGATGCCATGTCAAGCTCGGACTCCGTGGCGGAGGACGACTTCCGAAAGCCGGCCTCCCCGGCACCGAGCTTCGCCCTCAGCAAACCACTCCGCTCCTCGCTCAACACGCCGGAGCAGGAGGTAGGGCAGGCCGCTTTACCAGACCGTTATACCGGGGTAAAATCACGATCAACCGGCACACAAACAAGATTACTACACCGACTTGATATGTAGCTTAAAACATTAAGAAGTAGAAGTACTCTGATCCAAATCAAAACATCTATAAATCTCAATCCATAATAATACCTTTTACATGCTGATTTAACGTTATATCTTGTATTAATATTATAAACCTGCAACGTAACTAAAGTTATCAAATGAGTGCAGGAGAGTCTGACGTATGTGTATAATAGATGTAACTTAGTCCAGTAGAAGTAACGGTATACTGTAGCAGAAAATGACTATACTCAAATAAAGTTATTCAAAATTATACTTTGCACAGTACATTAGCAAGTGTACTTATAAACACAACTTAATCTGTGAGACTCTGTATACTTTTCTACTTTTTAAATATCTAAAATGCAGAATACACACATTAATAATAACACTAAAATTGTTTAGTAGAAATAAGGAATTCAAATGTTTTTCAAGCACAGTACTTGAGCAGGTGTACTCATTTCCACCGAGTGGTAAACTGCACACATAAACACAAGATGTATTATTCGATAAATAACAACTGTTATGAACGTTTTAAAGAAATAGAGAAAGTACAAAAATACTCTGTATGGGCTTTCACATGATTGTGATAATGATGCACAAAACATAATGTATCTTCTTAGTATTTACTGTATATGGCTATTTATACAGGTGTCAGAGGTTGGTTGAGCTGGCTGAGCCCTGTCATGATTGGCTGTCAAGTGTGTCACATGACTTGAGTTAACGAGTGACTATGTGATACAGCAGAATAGATTAGATTAGCTTAGATATTCCTTTATTAGTCCTGCTGTAGGAATAATCCCTTTATTTCTGTAGTCTGACATTGAGGCCAAAACAGGGTATTCACAGCTCTTTGTGTAATCCACAGAGGTGTTAAATTAGCATTTATGTTGAAATTAAGTTTGGTCTGATGATCTGGATACTACTTTAAACCTGGTGTAGGTCTGAGTCGGCATATTATACATTAATAATGTATTATTAATTATAATGTGATGCACTACTAGTTAAGGACAAGGAGGACACAAATATACAGCAAACATTTAAAGATCATGTTCTAAAAGTATACCTATACCATGTTTTCTTCTTGTTGTTTTAGGTGTGTAGCAAACATTACAGTCTCCCTTTTATTTCCATATTTTCTCTAGTTTGCAGAGGTCATCTCTCTGAATGTTGGGGGCACGTACTTCACCACCCGGCTGTCCACGCTGCGGCGATACGAGGACACGATGTTGTCCGCCATGTTCAGCGGGCGTCACTACATCCCTCGTGATGCTGAGGGACGCTACTTCATCGATCGGGATGGAACATATTTTGCGTGAGTTGCACTGTGTGTGAGATATTTTTAGACCATGAGCTAAAATATTCAATATCAACAGTGGATTATGCTATTGATTCAATCAACATTACTGTACAGTCAGATGGCTGTGAGGACTTCTCTATGTCTTATAAAGGCATATCATGCTGTTGAGTTGTAGGAAGTCCTATTTACAAGTATAATTTATCTTTTAATAAAGGATTTGTTTTGTACATGGTGAACAAAACACTGTTATTTCAACCAGACTGACAATTAAACAAAGCAGAAAGAGACAAAGATACCTCTGAGCAACCAGTGAATAAGAACAGAAGAAATCACCACTCATGGGTAAAATAAATTCAAATCTGTTTAGATTTAAATAGATACGGTTCCTGTTTCAGTGCACAGTAAGTCAGATGATAACAAGCTGGAAGAAAAACAGGCAACGTGTTGCTTTAGCAAAGCTCTTCTTCGAACTTCACAATAAAAATCCGGGAATATAAAATGAATATACTGGACTCTCGAGTGGAGGGCCCAAAGAAAAACTGACAGACTCAATATTTAGAGCCCAATTCCACTGTTTTGATTTAATAATTATCAAGGGTCACTTGGACTTTTTTGGACTGGAAAACCCATTAAAAACCCAATGTTTGAATAATTTAACAATTTATCTTTTGGCGCCAAAACTATTCGCAACACAACAAATGGCATCTGAATTATACTGTTGTTTTTATATCTACTAAAATAGACATTAAAGGAAATAAGAAATATATCAGTATCACGGCTGATTCCAATCTTTTTCAACATTAGTGTATACTTTTATTGACCTGTTCATGGAGCAGTTGCAATAGTATTTTCTCACAAGTATGTAAAAAAAAACTTTGGAGATTGTAAGAGATTTGTAAATGGCAACCGAGAGAAAGCTGAGTATAATGAAAGTTCACACTCTGCAATCTGAAAGAGTTTCTTAAAGTCGCAGATGGCAGCTCATTATTTTCTGACAGGCATCCGTGAGTCTCTCTGGCTTCTGTTAGTGCTGTAAGCTGATTTACATATCTATTTTCGGGCTTGTTTGTTGATACATATGCCTGCCCCGGATAGTTACAAAATAGCCTTCAGTTACACTGTGGTGTCATTCTGCATTGATAATGGGTCGGAAAGCCAGCGGAAACTGGCAAACGGAGAAAAAAATGTAGCTAATTAACAAAATTGAGCTGTGTGCATTGTCTCACTTCTGATATTAACAGATTAACAGAACTGAGGATTGTACTTTCACTAAACTTTTTGTCCTAAACTTTTGTCTTCCACTGAAACTCTAGACAAAACAAATCATATTTTGCGAAGAGGAAAAGCTTATTTTTAATGATTGCAAAACAAGAAACAGACGATTTCTTCACGGAACCACAAACGGCTCCTGCACTATTTACACATCACTCTCATTTACATGTATACTCTTCTTCAACTTTCATTTATATTTATACTTTTCTTTTCCCAAGATAAAGGTAATTCACCACCTCATGGAACCAGGAAAAAAAACAAACAATACCAAGCGACATATAACTTTCACGGTCGATTTGATTCGGTCATAAAATGTAAATACAAAATTTGACCTGCTGCAAAGGTTAAAGCTGGGGTCGGCATCATTAAAAGGAGCCAGCAGAGTTCACTTAGCTGATAGCCCATCCCTTCAAGCCTCCTCCACAGCAAGTCCACTTAAATTATCATTATGAGCCTAAACAACAACCATGGCTGTTGTTAGTATTCACGGCTGTCAAGCTTTCAGCTTGTGGAAGACTCAGAGTGCACAAGCAGAGTGCAGGTCCAATCGTTTAATGGGCCTTTTACAATCCTGCAGTTCATTTTAAGTTATTTTGTGGCTACTGTCGGGATGTAACTAACATTTTTTAATTTTTTTTATCATTACCTAGCCCAGATTTAAAAGATGTCCACAATTCCTCAGTTCCTCCTGAGGGAGCGTGACTGTCGGAACCAAACTTCTCGGCAATCAATCCAATAGTTGTCGAGGCACTGCTCTCAAAACCATAAAAACGTCACGTGATGCCGGTTAGTCGGAACATCCACGTGTGTACAATATTTTACAGGGTATTTAAGTCTAAAGTCTGGACTGCTTGTGGGCTGCTCGTGTGGCTAAAAGGCAAAAGCAAATCACTTTAAATATGAATGTGATAAGCTGAGTCAAGACGTATTACTTATGTAAGCAGTAGGTTGAGGTGAGGTCAGTTCTGTATGAATGTGTCTGTGCAAGGGGATTTGTATGAAAGATTTATAAACAAGGTGCTAGCAGAATGAGACAAGGAAGGTATGTAGCTATATATAAAGTACTAAAACCCAGACACTCAAAAGGAGCCTTTGCATGTGGGACAAAAACACTGGTGTTTAAAGCCGACCTTGTGTTTTTGTGGCTATTGTCTTTGCTGGAAAATTAATCTTCTTCCAAGTTGCTGTTGTGTTGTTCACTGCAGCAGCTTTGTTTCCTCCAGGAGTTCTCTGTATTTTTCTGCATTCATTTTTTACTCGATGTTCACAAGCCCTCTAGGTTCTGCAGCAATGAAGCAGAAAATCTACTTTATTGTCCAAGAATGTTGCTGCATTAACAGAGATTTAACAAACAAACACTATAGTTCAGACGCCAAATGTAATTTTAACACTATAATTAGTTTTGGCCCCAAAAAGAAGAAGAAATGAAGAGAATCCTGTTGTTTTCCAGTCCAAAAACGCTTAAGTGACCTTCGATGTCCCACATAGAAAACCACAACGGTGCAACTGGGCCCTAAATATTGAGTTAGTCTGTTCTTCTTTGGCTTCACTAAATGGTTATATTGAAGAGCTTTAAACTGGAATTTGTCGGTATGTTCAGATGCTATTCCAGTGGAGCTAACTCTAGACTAACCTTCTACTTTTATTGTGACGTTTAAAGAAGAGCTTTGCTGAAAGCAACACATTATCGGCTGCATGATCGTGCACTTGAGCCTGAAATAGGAACCTGTTCTTATAGAAATCGGCACACGAGCTTCCACTTTCTTTCACCGTTTCACCACTTAATTAAGCACCTGATGCCAAAAGTGAGTCGAGTTAAGCCGAACCATGCTGTGGAAATGAGGCATTTGTCTCTTTCTGCGCTTCACTCGTCCGTCTGGTTGAACTATTGTACGGCGTTGTGTTGTAAAAAGGACTTTCTCCAACCTAAATGCATGAAAGTTCATTCAGAAATATAAAGTAGTTCTCTCAGACATCTAACTGGAGCCAGGCAGGCTTTTGTGGCAGGATATTACAAACCTTTCCACCTTATTGTTTGTGTATAAACAACAGCCCTCTGACACCAGAGCAGAGATCCTAAAAGTCTAGATTCATCAGATCGGAACATAGTTTGAATGGGATTTGTTCTAGACGATTCCTGTTTCCATTTGAAGGGACATCCTGAACTTCTTGCGAGAAGGGGAGCTTCCTCACAGGGACCGGGTGCGAGCGGTGCACAGAGAGGCTCAGTACTACGCCATCGGCCCGCTGCTGGACAGCCTGGAGGACACTCAGCCGCTCACAGGGGAGAAAGTTCGGCAGG
Organism: Clinocottus analis; assembly: GCF_023055335.1. Lineage (NCBI taxonomy): Eukaryota > Metazoa > Chordata > Actinopteri > Perciformes > Cottidae > Clinocottus > Clinocottus analis. The sequence goes on along the minus strand of NW_027176207.1, from coordinate 17,653,476 downwards.
CTTTCCTCGACCTGATGCCCTACTACAGAGGTACCTGGAGTCCGTCTCCCTCACATGCTGCAGAATGAGCATGGCTGTTAATCTTACAGGCGGAGAATGATGATTTCGCAGCCTCACAAAGTGGAGTTAGCTTGAGTCACGTTTACTTTGCCTGTATTGGTTTCCATTTTGGCACATTTAGTACCATTTGAAAATGGGCCATTTTTTGTTTTGAACTAACACAGGACTACTTTTTGGGATTCATCTACTGCAATTTTCTTGGCTGATTCTCGGCTGGCGGCATACACAAAACATGTTTGTAACATAAATTGTGTAACTTTCATAGAGAATTGAATTGAATCATATGTTAATCACAAAACATCTCACAGCTTATTTTGAAGCATTTGTTACAAATTGTAAGCATTGTGTTACGTTGAATAACTTCCACACCAACGACATGGTGTGTGTGTGTGTGTGTGTGTGTGTGTGTGTGTGTGTGTGGCTGTGATGTTACTGTCTGTGCCGCTGTGTCTCATCTATATATGAGACTCAGAGGCCAGACAACGTTCACAGCCGATCAGCTGATAACACGATCGTTGCAGCTTTATTTGCTTTGACACTGAATACAACTTAAAAACACGATAATTCTCAAGCAAGCTCTGGAGGTATGAGGAGCGTCTTTTTAAACAATATTCATAGTTGGATGTCGGAGATAACGATATCCTCGTAAGATGTAAGTCACGCTGAGTCTGAAGATAATGTCTGCGTTTTCAGATTTGACTCTGAGGAGAAGTGCGGTTTTTGATGCAAATATTCGGTCCAGGATATTGGTTCTCTGCAATATTTGCAGTCCCATTAGCCAGATATATAGCCCAATTAAAGTCTACACCTTCACATGTGGGGGGACACAGAATCAGTAATTCAGCATTCTTTGTGACAAAGTGGTGAATCAATCAATTCAATTGAGTTGTTCATGCAGAGACGACAATGTAGAGAGAACAGAAATGCAAAATCCCATGACAACAAACCAATGTTAATTTTGTCAGCAGCACCTGATTGGTCTGAAGAGAGGAGTCCTCATGGAAGGGGAATGATATAAATAAATGATGTAAATTCATTCATTCAAAATTAAACAGAAGAGAGAGCTCCACACTGTATATGCAAACACAGACCTGGCTCACAGCTTCAGTACATAAAACACACAGACGCTGCTCTGTTTGGAGATGTTTTACATGTTTGTACAATTGTATTGAAGTCGGGGAAAACACAACTAAATGAGTTTTTTTCTTCAAATAAATCACGTTCTTAGCTGAGCAGCATTAAAAACATGAACCAGTCTTTGTAACATGTCATTTATTTAACTGTTTTCATTCCAGACAATCTGGAGCGTATCGTGGAAATCGCCAAGCTGAGGGCGATGCAGAAGAAGGCGCGGTTCGCCAAGTTGAAGATCTGCGTCTACAAGGAGGAGATGCCCATCACGCCGTACGAGCGTCCTCTTTTTAACTCTCTGCGCTTCGAGCGCTCGGACAGCGAGGCCAAGCTCTTCGAGCACCACTGCGAGGTGGACGTTTCCTTCGGACCCTGGGAGGCGGTGGCGGACGTTTACGACCTGCTGCACTGCATCGTCAGCGACCTGGCCGAGCGCGGCATCACCGCCGAGCAGCAGTGCATCGGCGTCTGCGACAAGCACCTTATCAACCATTACTACTGCAAGAGGCCCATCTACGAGTTCAAGATCACGTGGTGGTGAAGCTGGAGGGACGCGGTCGGGGGGGGGACGACGGGACCTAAAAGCAAAAGGATGGACGTTCCCTTTTTACCACAACTCAACCGATATTGGTTTTTTATATTGAAGTTGCCAATATTTTGTGCTGATGTGTCTTAAATGTGACCCTTTAAATCATGCTTCAACATATAGGTATTCGTTTTCCCCACAATATTTTTGATTTTCAAATTGAATAACTCAAACTAAACTCAGTTGCTAGTTTATTAAGAACACTTGTAATGTAGCCTATTACAGCAGTCCTGTATTAAATATTACATTTAAAACCACATTCATAAAAACCTCATGAAGGGGGATTTATTGCAGGACTGTTGTATTAGACTGCATTAGTTTGATTCACGTCTGCTTAATAAACTGGTAACTCAGTGCAAATACCAAAGCAATTCTACTACTTTAAAGAGTAACATAGCCCTTAGACGCTCTGTTTTTGCTGATCTCCAGTGATTTAACTTCTCACCTCGATGCAGTGACATAAAGGTGTACTACGGGAGCTTGTGACATCACTGTTGGGTGTCAAAAGCACACTTCTGACCTCAGCCAACAGTTATGAGCTGGACGTAAAACAGGAACATGTAAACAAGAGATAAACAAAAACACGACTGTTTAGTCTGCCGTGAAGTTACTATTCACTGTTCAATCCTTCGAGACAGAGGAATTGTTCAACCAAAACAAACGTAAATTATCGTACTCATCACCTTCCTTCAGCTCTCTGGTTCCAGACACACATTGACTCTTAAGTGACGTTCAGGAGAGCGGAGCACCTGAACAACAAAAGCATATCGGTGCAAAAGCAGTCCAAACGGCGGCACTGAAAGGTTGCTTTCACAAATGTCCCGCAGCATAATCCAAGGCTTGTAGCCATTCGTTGGCTAACAGAAATCCCAAAAAAAACTATTTTTGCTATGATATTGCTAACCAAAGCATTTTTTGGGGGCGGCAGAGAGGAATAATCCTCCTCTGAAATGCTTCGGATAATGCTGCATGGGAATTTTTCAAAACTTTTTCGGACGTTTACTAACCCTTATTGGGACAATAGAGAGATGAGGAAGGTGAGTGCTTCACACAATTCAGGCTGCTTTTTGGTGAACTATTCTTTTAAGTTACTATTCAAAGGTCTAACCTTAAATCAGGATTTTAATGGTACATTTCAGATGGGTTTTTAGTCGCTCTTGGAGTCCAGCACAGTCACTGTAGTTACATGCAGGTTGAAGGAAAAACAGTTGCAGCTCTGTGTAAAAAGGCCGGCCATTACGCAGCTTCCTTACACCGCTGTGTTTCTGACAACTGAAACTTTTATTTCTGTCAGACTGGACGATATGTTTGCACGTCTGACGGAACAAATTAGCTCAAATTTTCACCGGTACCTTCATCTAACAGCCGCCACTGTGGTCATTGATAACAAAACATTTATAGTTGTGCTTAAATGTAGATATTGATTTAGTTCATAGACTAAGTATTCTTAGTTATACATATTTAGCTGAATCACAGAACTTTGAATTTGAAAGAGAGAAGACATTTCCTCTTTCAAACATCACACTTTGACCCCAAAAACTCTTTTTAGACATATTTTTTTTTCTTTCGATTTCCAACTTGCTCGTGTCAAACTACAAAGACTGTTTGTTGGAGTTCTTCGGCTGAGCACATCCAGCTGTAGACGCATTGACGAAGGATTGAAGCTGTAAAAATGTGCAAAACATCTCCAGCCTTAGATGATTGTCGCATCAGAAGTGGGTTCTATGACCGTTTATCTAATTTAAAAGTCAATCCTATCCATTTTCCTAACAATATTACTATCATTTTTATTTCATTACTTTAAGTTTTTCCTTGTTTTGCCCTAACCTGGATTTATATGTGATTGGGTTCAGAACCGTCTCACCACATTTCCAGAGCAAAGAAATTACATCGTATAAATATTGAATATTGTAAGTAAGTAAAGTCGGGAGTCAAATCTGTATTTTTTAGGAATAAGTTGTATTTCAGGATGCAGATGAACTGTTTAACCTTTTCCTTTTTTGGATAAACAGAGTATATTTTAATTATGCAACCTCCTGAGGAGCTTGTTTTTAAAGATGTGAGAAATGTTCGGGTGGTATCCATTTTGTCGGTCTTCCCATTTTACTCGTTTTACTCAAAGTTGCCGAGGATTGAAGGTAGCTGACGTTTTTGCACAGTAATATAAAATGAAGTTCAGCTATTTACACATTATTTCATTGTTTCTTGGTTAATAAATGTCTAAAAATGTATTATAGTCACTGTCACCGAGAATCAATAATTATTCTTTATTGTCAACTTCATTCCACCTTTAAGTTAAGTTAAATGTTTTTCCCTGCTGTACTTGATAATGAAGTCAAAGCACTTTGTGATTGTAACCAGTATATGATTTTGTTTTACCTCAAGTGAAAATATCTGATGAACAACGATAGAAAGCAACAGCACATCTATAACATGCTTATTTTGTTACGTAAGAGATGCAACACTGCTAATCTTTGTTTACACCGTTATGTTTGCCCTCTTTTTATATTGTTATTTATCTGTTTCTCTTAGCTTCTAGGAAGCGCCGGTTTTATTGTATTATTTAGGTTTAGTTTGTTTGCTGTGAAAATGAAATGTGTTATTTTTATTATTTATGGTAAGTAAAAAGAAAAAAAAGCTTTTGCAATGTGTCCTTTTATTTATAGAAGCATCTGGAAATTTTTTCACAGGTTTTTACTGTGAAATAACTAGAGAAAGCGAAAAAGTAACCAATGAAATGTCCTCAAAACGTCACGCAACACCAGAAGTTTCATGATGATGGCAGCAAGAAGTGGTGGAAGAAGTACAATGTTTTACTCACAAGTAACACACATAAGTGTAGAAAAACTGTGATCAAAGTATTCCTGCAACCCCCAAGCTTTGCTTTATTGTGATGTTCTTTGCAGATTTTGATTCTCTACATCCTAATCTTTCAAAAAAGGTGTCTCATTAGTATGTGGGATGTTGGCAAAGGCCTGAACCATACATTTTGAAAATGGCACGCCAGGCATCTGCATGGCGTGCAAGAGTTTGGGCGTTCATTCGCCCCGGGTTTGAAACTGGGTTGGGACATTTCAGAGTGGACGACCAGAGCAGGTGATCACTAATGATTACTGAGTTGGGTTGTTTCACTGGATCTGTGCAGCTAGTGGAGAACTACACTGAGTGCTGGGGACGTGTGAACACAACCACAGTGTCTAAAGGCCGACAGGTCCAGTGGGTTAGTGCACAGGACAGACACTAATGCATAGGATCTGTTAACTTTTCCATTTTTTCTTTTCCACTTTTCTTTTTGAAAAAAAAAGCATGTTTATTTTATTTGTATTTCTTTAATACAGCTAATGCATTGAGTTTAACAAAAAAAAGCATCTAAAAAAATAAACCAAGATAATCATACAGATACATTTACATGATCCACATGGTGGTTTAACTAACTGGTGAAAAATTAGGGAATCGTCGATAAAAACTGATTAAAAAATTTAAATAAAGGAGCTATGAACTTGTTCTTTGGTCTTTGTTCTTTGTTCCCGGGACATACAGGGCAAAGACAATTAAGGTAATTTTGTAAAATTAATACTTTATTTAAAGATTTTTAAAAAAAAAACCTTTCAGTAATGTTTTTTTCCATTGTTAAATTCATCCTTTATTGTAATTAAAATGAAAGAAGAATATTAATTTTTTTATTAAACTATATCAAATTCATCCAGTTAAATTTCAAAACTGATAATATATATTGTTGAGATATTTTTTCATTTTTTTCTTTATTTGATTTGACTTTATACAAATGTTGAAAGAACTGCTGGCTACTTCAATACACATGGGACTAAATCATAGCGCAAGTTGGACATTATTGTGGAGTACCGGACCTTTGCATGAGGACATTTTCTCAAACTGGACCTTGTTGAACATTAGTTGGAGACTCCTGATCTCGTATGTCGTCGACCCCCATTGCAAACCAGGCCGTCTCCAGACGAAATATAAGCTTTTCACAGAGCATAATAAAGCATTGGTGCTCTGACTCACATCCACGCTCTCTATGGAAACCTGATCAATACTCTCCCACCATTATAAATAATTTTCTTTGATGAGAAAGCCGATTGTTCTACAAAACTAACATTGAACTCTTCACTCAAAAACTAAGAAATCCAATTGGATTCTGGTACGAGAACTGAGCTTGTTTCTCCTTTTATAAGAGGAAAATACTTAGTCTGCCTTATTATGTATGAAAGTATATATATATATATATATATATATATATATATATATATATATATATATATATATATATATATATATATATACACACACACACACACACATATGAGTTACATCAAGAGTCAGAGGTCATTGCTCATATCTCGTAGAAAATGTGTTTTTATTTATAAGAACATGCCAGTTCTACTTCTACTCATATGTTTAGCTATAACAACATATGTTTACATATATTTGTGGTTTCCACACAATTCATCCTAATCACTTAATTGATTCTCTGACTTTTCCTTCAGCATAACCATGATGCAAAACTTCAGTTTGTCTAAAACTTTGGTTCATGACCAAAGACTCAATCAGCAGTGGTTAGCATTGTCATGACCCTCCGGCTGCTGGCATGTTTTGTTGTCTCTTTTCATCTCGATCCCAACGAGACTTCTTAACTTAACACAACTTCACAACTCAAACGTCTTAACCAACAGGGGAAGTCAAAGGTTAGACGTGTTGAGTTCATGGCTGGAGGTTCCCACTGGTGTGAACTGAGATCAGCACCACGGAGAGCTCCAACACAGCCTGAACCCTTAAAGGCAGCATCAACTACACAACATGGCGATTGTAACTACACACAGCTGTTAAGCAACGAGTGAACAATGACTTCAATATCAGTATGAAAAAATACATACATAATTTAATATATAGTACAGGAATTAATAAATTAATGCTTGAATACATGTTTGAATGCAGAATAAATAAATTATGAAATCAATACAGAAAAAAAAATGCAAAAAGTTGATGATAAAAACATAAACAAATAACATATCATACATGTATTTCCACATTTATGTTAATGCATACATTAATTTATTTTTGCATTTTTTCATGATTTCATTCGTTGACTGTACCATAATGAGACTTTCAACACAATATACACTATATATATACATATCTATATATATCTATATATATCTATATCTATCTATATATATCTAAAGATTACCAACCGTGCCTTTAACTTAAAATAAAAGTAGTAATTGCATTTGAGTAAAAGTACTTCGTTACTCTCCAGCAGTGGCTGCTTAATAATTATATGTCTTAAACATGGAGTATAAGGACACGCTGTATTCTCTCTTCCCACCACACACGTCTCCGCCCCTCTCTCTCTCTCTCTCTCTCTCTCTCTCTCTCTCTCTCTCTCTCTCTCTCTCTCTCTCTCTCTCTCTCTCTCTCTCTGTGTGTTCTCCTATGTCTCTCCCCCATCTGAGGGGTGGAGGCTGACCGCTCGATGCCTCGTTCTGTGTTGAGGATGGAGGAAAGAGGGAATGAGTGGCTCTTCTCCAGTCGGTTTTCGTAGAGAGAGAGAGAGAGAGAGAGAGAGAGAGAGAGAGAGAGAGAGAGAGAGAGAGAGAGAGAGAGAGAGAGAGAGAGACCTGATAATCGCGTCCTATAAACCCGGGCTGGGACATTTTCTTCATGGAATCAAACCGGCTTTAAAATGACTCGGGGAGTGAATCTGCTGCGCCAGGTATTAATGCACCTTTCCTTTCCTTTTCCTGGTGGCGACACTGATGATAGCTGGTAATGTAATCATCTGTTATCGGGTACATGGTGGGTGGGGGTGGGTAGTTGCATAACAGCGCGAGCCGAATCAGAGATTAATTAAGAATGATTACACGCATGAATTATTAATTAAAGGCTATAGGGAGGGTGTTTCTTTTTTTTGTTTTTGTTTTTTTTCCCCTTCTTCTACTTCTTATTCTTCTTCTTCCTGTTGACGTAATGGAGGAAAAATAAGCAGCTGGTTATAGATTGAAGAAGACTGAGGAAGGTGTTGAAGAGAGACAGAGAGAGAGAGAGAGAGAGAGAGAGAGAGAGAGAGAGAGAGAGAGAGAGAGAGAGAGAGAGAGAGAGAGAGAGAGAGAGAGAGAGAGAGAGAGGGAGGGAGGAGGAAATGTTCCTGGCTGTAAGAGCCTGCAGGCCCCGCTGGCCCTCACATCACCAGAAACGAGCCCTACTGGTGCATTTAAAGAGAGGGCGAAACATTAAAAAATAAGATTGGTCATTATGGTCTGTATCACACTCGTCTCTATGACAACAGGTGATCTCCAACCTGTTAGTTTGCTCTCTTGCTTTCTAGCACCTGAACCCGCCCTCCCTTAAAGCTTATAGCCCTGTTCTATAACCAAAAATAAGAAAGAAAAGAAAGCCTAGGATGTATCAGATATACTATTATAAGTGTTTAAGTATAGAAAATGTACTTAAAAGGACTCAATGCAGGATCTATTTTATATTGTATTAAACTTATTTAGATTAAAAGCAGTTCATTGTCACATTTTGAGAAGCTGGATAAAGGAAATATTTAAAAATGTTGCAAAAATGACATAGGAGCCATACTATCAAATTATTCCCCAATTCATTTTCAGTCAATCAACAAATTGATTAACTGACTGTTGGCTGTACGTGTATTGTTCACCTGTATCAAAACATAATATTTGATAAACTCTTTACATGTATTTTATGCAAAAAAAACATGATTCTGTAAAGTAGCTATAGCTGTTAGATAAATACAGTAAAAAAGTGTAATTTTTCCCAAAGAGATGAAGTAGAAAGTGCTGTACAAGTTACTTTAAATGCTGCGACAGTACTTAATCCAATATTTCTGCTACTTACATTACACAATACATCTGTGTACTTCTACTTGTAAGGCTTTAACTGCAGGACGTGTACGTGCAGTGGAGGAGTTTCACTCTGGGGTTTTGCCACAAGCAATAGTTCTTCACAGTCATTGAAGTATTATTGTAGTATTCTATATATTGTACTCTAGTTGGACTACTAGGTTCATGTATTTGGCATTTTACATCACAGGGTTACACATGGAAATGTAAGTTGAAGCTCCTTCGCGCTCCAGACACATCAAACATGCAAAAAAGGATATATGTGTGTGCGTGTGTGTGTGTGTATGCAAAACATGTTTTAATAATAAGCATACCTTTATTTCTGATCTGCTCTTGTTGTAATTTGCACTTCCTGAACAGATGTTTAACACTTAAAGCCTCCAGGGGTAAATGCCACAGGAATCCTCTCCGTCCCTGTTGGACTTTTAATGTAAAACAAACCCAGACGCTTCCTGTTAAAAGGGTCAGCTCCACCCAAATCACACAATAGTATGTTCTGACTTCCCTCTAGTTTGTTTATGTGTCCCTTTTATTTTCTGTGTACATGTACTGTTATGCGGGGGAATTGAGCCTTCAAGCTTGCGTGATGTCGGATAATTGGATAACGAAGAGCAGCAATACATTGTTTTGTGTCGCGAAAAGAAATACGATAAGACGCCATGATTTAAACCCAACTTCTTTCAGATGGCCATGCTTCCTGTGCTCAGCTGTTGGTGCCTAATAATAGCATGCATCCCCATGTGACCTCCGCTCGATTTTTGGATCCCCGTCCGGATATAGCCACCTGCTTAACAGCCTCCTCGACACAGCAGCGATGAATCAGAATCAATATCATGAATGAGTGTCTCCTGATCGATAGACTTTCCTTAGCCTTCATCCGGCACGACGCATGTGTGTTCCACATTTCGCTGCAGGCCAAGCACATTTTTTCAGCGAGGCCTTTTCAAATTTTACGACATAAACATTCAAAATGGGCTGCTTTGTCTTTACTTATGGACCAAAAAGAAAGATACGGGTAAAGAAAAAACGACGAGGTGTTTCTTCCCCACCCATCAAATTGACGTTCTGTTGTCGCTCTTTTTATGGTCTGCACTATCTCCTCGGGGAAATATCTGGCTCTTTAGCTGCTAAATGCTTCATTGTGTTCACCAGCTCGTAATCTCTTATCTAGTCTGTGCAGGTCGTGTTTTTTTTCCACTGGAAAGCTTCTGCTGCGGTCAAAAAAATGCGCTACGGGAGCTGTGAGTGAACCAAAAGAGTTAAGTCGTGGGCCGTGAAAACCAAAACAATCAAATAAAACAGGTTAAAAATGCATCGTACAGCCGAGGGGGAATCGAGTTGGATGATGATAACGCGTTTCACATGCACATAGTCCTTGAATCCATTGTTGGAGCAACAAGGAACTTTCCTTTTGTGTTGATTTTGGCGGCCACTGTGGCCAAAAGCGCCATTACCTCGTAAATTTCTTTTTTGTTTTTTATCACTGTGTAGCTTTTCTTTTGTTCTTGTTCTGTCACGATATCAGCCATAACCACAAACTATAAGGTCTAAGATAAAACATCTCCTCCCCGCATCCTTTCAACATGGTGATCATACTTAGCGCCAAACTTTGCCCTTTAAAATGTAAGCGCATGCTCTTCCTGAGTCGTTTTTGAGTCGTTTCGTCTGATTTTGCGGGGAATCTGTGTTTCCTGCACTTTGGGGAAGGCGTCGGCTTTCTAGGATATATTTTATCCAAAACAATCTCACTCCACATGTCAAAAACTAATCAAGCCAACCAACGAAGGCAACGAGTGCTAACCGGGTAGCGTTGAGCGGGTCATGCCTTCTCCATCGAAGAAAAAAACAACAAATTTGTGATTCCTGTAAAGAAATAGCCACTTGTCTTGCTGATGATCTTATTTGCTCATGTATATAAAGCCAAGGTTACGTTTTTTTTATTTTACAACCAGTTAAAAACTCTTATATAAAGATATCAGCTAGCTTTAATTAATTTCTTCGCTATGAGGGTTACAACATTGGTACTGCTGTTGATTATATTGGCTTTCATAGTTTCTTTACGGTCAGTGCATGCTCTATAAGCCCGTATATGTGTGTTTCCATACACAGATATTCATCTATTGGAGCTAAAAATATTTAAAAAAAACAACCAGATGTTTCACAAATAATCGCTTTTCGCACAAAGCAGATATTCGGGCGCATTATTCCTCCTCAGGCCCTCTGAAAACAACATGAAACAGACAAATGTTACCCAACGCTGCGTGCAGCCTCATCCAGCACATTCCTGGTTATATTGTGAGGACTCGGGGTAGACTGTGCTGTGCGTTGCCATGGAAACCATCCCTGCTCAAGCTCATAATATTCTCCCGTGAATGGAGAGCCGAGCGGCTTCGGCACAAACATTTGTTCCAGTGGTGTTAAGAAAAAAAATCAATAAGCCAAAATAAAAACACTGAAGGTGGCACTAGGCGACGTAGTAAAGGAGATCTGCCGCTTCAGAGGAGTCACACGACTCTACTGTTTGTCATAAGCATTGTGTTTATTTATTCTGTTGTTTATTTTTTTCCCACTGGTGGGGTCTGAATTCACTCCTGAAGGAACATTAGTGGTGGACGTGGTACTATATATCTTTTACTTGAGTACAACCAATACCACAATGTAAAAAAAAATACGGTTACAAGTAAAGGTTCGGCATTAGAAATCTTACGTGAGTAAAAGTACCAAAGTATTAGCAACAAAACATACTTACAGTACAAAAATATGAGCATCAAAAGATACTTAAAGCACCAAAGTATTAGCATTAAAACATACGTGAAGTACCAAAGTATTAGCATCACAACATACTTAAAGTACTAAAGTGTTACCATCAAAACATACTTAAAGTACTAAAGTGTTACCATCAAAACATACTTAAAGTACTAAAGTGTTAGCATCAAAACATACGTGAAGTACCAAAGTATTAGCATCAAAAGATACTTGAAGTACCAAAAGTAAAAGTGTCATAATGGAAATTATTCGATTTAATGTTTCAGCTGGCAAATGTGGAGCTAATTTAAATGTATTTGTATACCACTGGGTGTCTTAATAATGATATATCAGAATCAGCTTTATCGTGTTTACACATACATGGAATTTGACTCCGGTTTCACTCCGGGTTCACGTAGCTCTTCGTCCATGTGTACATACATATTACGTGCAATAAACAAGATTGTCAAAAAGACATTGAAGACAACAGAGAGAAAAAGACAATTCATCATTATTTGTGGATTTATATTTTTATTAATAATCTGCATAAGTGCAAAATAAATGTAACGGAGTAAAAAGTAAAACCTTTTACTCCAAAATATAATGAAGCAGAAGTGTAGCCTAAAATGGAAACACTCAAAATTGTTCTGAAGTACAGATGTGGTTGTGTACATGTATACTTTCGCAGTCTTGCATTTTTCTAAGTATTACTACTAATGACCGCCATTTGTTTCTTCTCCTAAAGGCTTGAATCCACCTAGAACCCACATGGAGCAGGATGTTGAGAGCCCGGCCATCATCAAAAAGCCCAAGTTGCCAAAGCAGGCCCGCGAGGAGGACGCGGCTCAACCGCTGTCAGAAAAGGAACGGGCCAAGAGGGTCCAGCGGTACGTCCAGAAAGACGGGAAGTGCAACGTCCATCACGGTAACGTCCGCGAGAAGTACCGCTACCTGACGGACCTCTTCACCACGCTGGTGGACCTCAAATGGAGGTTCAACCTGTTCGTCTTCGTGCTGGTGTACACCGTGACGTGGCTCTTCTTCGGCTTCATGTGGTGGCTCATCGCGTACCTCCGGGGCGATCTGGAGCACTTGTCGGACAACAAGTGGACTCCGTGTGTCGATAACCTGAACGGGTTCGTGTCGGCCTTTCTGTTCTCCATCGAGACGGAGACCACCATCGGTTACGGGTACAGAGTCATCACGGACAAATGCCCCGAGGGGATCCTCCTGCTCTTGATTCAGTCGGTGCTGGGATCCATCGTCAACGCCTTCATGGTGGGTTGCATGTTCGTTAAGATTTCCCAGCCCAAGAAGCGAGCCGAGACACTAGTGTTTTCCACCAACGCGGTCATCTCGATAAGAGACGGACGGCTGTGCCTGATGTTCAGAGTCGGAGACCTCCGAAACTCGCACATCGTGGAGGCTTCGATCAGGGCCAAGCTGATAAAGTCCAAGCAGACCAAGGAAGGGGAGTTCATCCCTTTGAACCAGACGGACATAAACGTGGGCTACAACACGGGAGACGACCGGCTCTTCCTGGTGTCGCCGCTCATCATCTGCCACGAGATAAACCAGAGCAGCCCCTTCTGGGAGGTCTCTCAAGCCCACCTGACCAGGGACGAGCTGGAGGTAGTGGTGATTCTGGAGGGGATGGTCGAGGCCACGGGTGAGTCATCAAATGTCTCAGATGTTGCATTTGTGATTGTTCTTATGCATGTAATGTGGCCACCATCTGAGCGCAGTGCGGCCTTGAGCTCGCTGTCGGGCCACGCTCATGTGCTCGAACAGCTTGAAAGCCCGGATGACAACAAGGATGACTTCATTCGCTGCTTTTGTAGACTGTGGACTAGAAAATAGTTGTTTGCTGCTATGTCAATGTTCAGAATGTCACAAAGGAAACCTTTAACAGTGTTGCACAGTATAAATCCTTAGCATTTTTGCCAGCTGTATGGCTCGAGGAATGGTATTATAGGTCTGTCAGTTGACCCACCACTTAGGTCCTGATCGAAATACCTCAAATTCTGCGAGTCTGGTTGCTTTGGCGAGAGCATTGATGGATCCAACGTCAATTCCTGGACGTCTCATGGCAAAGTATACCGGCGAAAATATTCTAAATATAGTTTGTAATATACCTAACAGTGTGTGGGCAGTCAGTCAGACTCTCACACGCATCACTTGACAGCTGTCATGTCGCTGAACATTAAAAGGTTCACAACTTTTCAATTATTTCTTTAAGTGCCGATATATTCATTGATACAGGTTTGCGTGCTGAAAACTTTTCTCCTGCTCGTACAATAAAAGTTGTTTCATTATATAGTTTCAATGTTTTGGGACAACATCTGCCGAGTAATTTTATCTTGATGCTTTCACCTAAAATACAACAAAATGAATGTAATGTAAATGAATCCTGTCAGAAAGATGCTTGAGATCCTGAAAGCCTGTTCATGACCAGGTACCATGCCCACCGAGGAACACACTTCATTTACTCTAATATTTTAATTATTTACCAGGAATTTGGTTTATAACAATAAAAACTGCTGGTCGGGCTCCGAAGTGTTTTTCTTCTTCTTTCTGACCATTGCAAATAAATGTTTGTAAATTCAAGTAGAAATCATGGAACAAAAAGACGCTTAGAAGTCACCACAGACCAAAATGTCTTTCAAACCGTTGTATTCGAGTCGATTCATAGAGGAAAGTGGGACAACCTGTTGTCAATGTTTTGTTATATGTACGATCTTAATGCCACAATTTAAAAATGCTTAATGTTGCGTCTCCAGGCATGACGTGCCAGGCGAGGAGTTCATACGTCAGCAGGGAGATCAAGTGGGGCCACCGCTTCACACCAGTCCTGACGCTGGAGGACGGCTTCTACGAGGTGGACTACAACAGCTTCCACGACATATACGAAACCAACACGCCCGCCTGCAGCGCCAAAGATCTTGCTGACATGACCAACCGCAGCCGCCTGCCCCTCACCTGGTCGCTGGCCAGTAAGCTGAGCCAGCAGGGGCTGCCCGAGTCCGAGCGGGAGGGCCCGGAAACCGAGACCGAGACCGGCCTGGACGACCAGGGGAAGAGCCAGCAGACCGAGAGGAACGGCGACGTCGCCAACATAGAGAGCGAGTCCAAAGTGTGATGGTTTATTCAAAGAAAAAGACAGCAGATTTGAGGTCCACATGAGATTATTGTGTGCAGTACATCTCCCCGTTTGGGATGACCACACAAGCGTACGGAGCACAGGCGAGAGTTCGAGGTACAAAAGCGAGGACCAATGAGCACAGCGGACCAAGTATTCCTGCACCAAGAAACGCTTTTTCTCAGTGATCTCACCGTTATAACCCCAAAAATCCACAACACATCTAGACATGTGGCCCACCGCTGAACTGAAAACCCTCTGCGGGAAGTGCATGTTTCAAGTATAACGTGATGTCCTCCTGATGAGATTACTATTATTTTTTCTATTAAGATATTCCTAGGGGCATTTGCATAAGTATTTTTGTATATACTATAAAATGTTTTGAATTCTTTGTTTTGTTGCCGTGTGAATATTTGACAAATGTTTGATACTAATTATTATAGGTTAGTTCTGTATATTCTCTGCCTTACTTGGATGTATAAAGCTTTCATTCCTTGGTTTCTCAGAAATATATCAGCATGTATAAACATGATCTGCAGTTAATTTATCTTGTATTGTGTATATACTGTAAGGTTACAAGGCACACTTGAGTCTCAATGGATGCAACACTAGTTCAAACCAATGACAAATACTTCTCTAAATGTTTGTTTAAGGTATAGTTAGTATGATTATGTTTCCTTTAGAAGCCATGACTTGCTGTTTGCAGCTGGGTGACTTCAGACAATGCCCCTTTAAAAACTGCATCTCGTCACTTTTGCACATTAGAGGCCTCTGATGGAGAAATTTTGTCACTGTTTCAGTCTCCAGAAATCTCTCACGTGTCACCTAACAGTAACAAAAATAAATAAATTGCATATTATGCACTTAATTATACATGTTTTATGTGATTATTGCATCTTAATTGTGTTTTCAGCGGTGGAAGAAAGTACTGAGATCCTTTATAAAAGTCAGACGGCAAAATCATTCTGCAATGGATGTCTGACAGATTATTAATACTGAAGCATCAAAAAAAAATATGCACACATCAGTTTTTAGTGTCTGGACTTTAGTGTTTCGTTTTGTGAAATATCAGATTAGAAATATTAGATTTGCAATTTAAATATTTCAGGAGTTATTTTACTTTATATCTGAAGGAGCTCAAAGTACACACTGTTTTTGTTACATATTATAGTATATATAGTAATCAATGCAGAAAAACACACAGCAAATGTTTTGCCAAAAATATAAAAGAGAAGTTTAAGAAGCTGAAACCACAAAATATGTTCTATTTTGTTGATGATGAAGATGTTTGAATCTGCCTATTTTGATGTGTGTTTCTGAGACAATCAGCATGGAGGTGGAGGAGGAGGAGGAAGAGGAGGAGAGATGAAGAGGAGAGATGGAGCCTGCTAAAAGACTGCAGGCAGAGGAGGGATGGAGGAGGAGCGAGGGGAGGAGAAGGATGGCAGGACTCGGCACGACTGACCGCACCACTCCCACTGATAACTCAGGTCACACACACACACGCACGCACGCACACACACACACACACACACACACACACACACACACACACACACACACACACACACACATATGCAGGCTCAGACTGCTGATATTGAGGAAGAAATATTGGAACTAGAATAGAGCTGCTGTGTTCAATGCAGGAAGAAAAGCTGTTTGCATGTGAAGTTGCTTTTTGTGTGTGATTTTGGAGCATGCAGATCAGTCATCCTAATATCTAAAGACGAGAAATAAATGAAGCCATCCTCAACATCCGCAGAGAAATTAAGAAAGACATCTAGACCACCATTACTGGCAGATCCACATGCTTTCTTAAAATAAAATTAAACCTGAGTGTACATATTTATCTGTAATAAGTTTGGCAAATGCCTTTCTCTCTCTCTCTCTCTCTCTCTCTCTCTCTCTCTCTCTCTCTCTCTCTCTCTCTCTCTCTCTCTCTTTCTCTCTCTCTCTCTCTATATATATATCGCCGTGAGGACCGTCGGTTTTGGTTTGCTTTTCAACATAGTGAACAAGACTGCTCCCCAGAAACTGTACGCCATTGTTTTGTTGTCATGTTGTTCCATCGGATCTCCAGCCAAGACCTCATGAGGACTTTAAGTGCATCCCTTGAAAAACATATGCCTTGCCTGCTGAGACTTTACCGGCCGAGTAAGAAGATGGAAGACCTCCAAACCTGTGGGCCGATCGTTTCCTTTTGACCGCGAACGTTTTAGCAATTTCTATCTTAAGCAGTCTAAGGAGACATCTTTAGACATCGAATATTGTGTCTCACTGAAAGACAGCCGCACCGAGAGGCCTGCCCACGGGTTTGGGGAGTAGCGCAGCATTCAGGACCTTGGTGGTGGTGTCCGGGTACGTCCGATTTCAATCTGGGATTCATCGCTAACTTGAATGTGTTTCATAAATCTGCTTCATGGAAGATTTTGGTCTCAATTTATTTCACATTTTCACAAAATACTTCCTGACTTCTGCACTGCCTGTGCCACTCAACCTCAAATATTATAGGAGAATTAAATGAAATCTGGACAGTTTCAACTCTACGTCTACTCATAGTGTCTTTTATTTCAAAATAAGAGCACACTGGTCTTTCAAATAACTTAATCCTATAGATTTAAAAACAAAAAAACAATTAAACTGACATCAAAGAACCAAGTTAGCTATTTTAGTTAACAGGATCATTTAAGCTTTCTGACATCACGTTAGTCTGGATCAGTTGAACCACACATGCCAAACAGGGCCCTAAATACAGTAGCTTACAGTTCTCATTTTACAGGCTTTTAATTCAATGCTAGTCATTGAATTAAAACACTACAAAGATTCTCAAGCAAATGAGTCAACATCAAAACAAAACCAGGAGTTGAGCAGCAGACAATCCGACGCCAACTTGTTTTAACGCTCATTATTATACAGTACGTCACAGAAAAATAACATGAGCAATATTTTAAACACATTTTTCTTGGTTTTCTTTCATAAAACATGCTTTTTGATACTTTTAAATGTGTTGCAGCTGGATTTCAGTTTAAAATATTAAACGTAGAAAACACAAAAACACATGTTGTGATATTTACAAGTCCAACAAAAAAAATAATATTCAGAGCCCCTCCCCTTCCGGTTTTAGAAAAAGTTACGATGGTAGTCAATAAACAAATATCATGTTCATTAATTTAAAAAGATCATTACGAAATCAAGAAAGTTGCAGTTTGCTGTTGTAACATTTAGTTTAGTGTGAATCCGCTCAGTCAGCTAACGTTACATCGCTTCGCACAATGTACGTCACCAACGCTGTCCTCACCTGAGCTTGCTAGTGAGGTAACTTAGCTAACAGTGAGCTAACTTAGCTAAATGTAACGTTATTTTTTACCAGATTTTGTATTTATTTTGTATTATTTATCAGCTGTTAAGATAAAAGAACGAGCAAGACTTGTTGTTTTTGCAAGTAGCGTTACATCCTGGTGTAAAACACACAGGCGTCGTAGCTTTAGCGAAAAACGTGACACATTTTCAAAGTTTTCCCCAAAAAGGGACTTTCTTGATGAGCAAAATTGTCTTTTAAATTAACAAATACATGTTTAATTCATGGCACAATTCAAATGCCATCGACTACCGTACATTTTCCTTTGTGGTCCACCGTAAGTGGTGGGATCCCACCTCTCTATTGAAGGAACAACAACAACAACAACAAAAACTAAAACAACGAGTCAAACAGAAACACCAACACATCGGCAATAAACCGAAGTTCATACTTGCTGTTGTTTGTTTGGACAAACCAGATCCTGCTGTTACTAAAAACCGCGACAATTGGTTGACGTGATGGAAGAGCAGAATAACCAGGAAGGCGCGGTCAACCGGAGTGACAAACTGCTAATGAGCTAGCAAGCTAACGTTTATTACACTAACTTTGAGCTTCCTTAAGCACCATTTACTCCTTTTCATTTTATTAAGACAGGAAACATCTTCTCGTTGGATTCTAGTTTGTGATGCATTGATGTTTTCATCACTTTAGTTTAGCTGCTGGTGGTGAAGTACTTTCTACACTGCTGGATATCTTAACCGATACTGATACATAAGAGAGAAATTATCCTTTATTAATCATAACGGGGAAATTGTTCTCTGCATTTAACCCATCCTTAGTCGTTAAGGAGCAGTGGGCTACCGTGAGGCGCAACTGGGGGTTCAGTGTCTTGCTCAAGGACACTTCGGCACACAAACTATGGGGAGACCGGTAATCGACCCGCCAGAAGGATTAGTCGATTACATTCTGCATTATTAATCTCAATCTGCAAGGTGACTAAGAATATCAAATACATGTCGGTACTTCTTTTAAATCTAGTGGAGTAGAAGTATATAAAATAGCAATAAATGAAAATACATGTTCTCTAACAGTACCTCAAAACTGTTCTCAAGTACAGTACTTGGATTATCCGTCTCTCTCTTTTCTCCTGAAGGTTGGCACCGTCTCGATAACTTGATAATCGGTCAAAGGTGCTAATTTGTGTCTCGCTCCTGTAAATTTATAAACAATGCATTGGGTGTGACGAGGTGTTTAAGGTGCACAAGAAGCTCAGCGTGGCGTATATTAGTGTCTGTGTGATGTTCCCACGAAACTCAAAACGCAGGCGATGCGCTGACTTCTTCGTGAAAGCGGGAGTACCGTCGCCGTGCGTGGAATGTTTTCGGCCCCTTTCGAAGACTCCGCTCACCCAGCGAACACCTGGGGCGTGAGCGGCGGCGGCAGGTTGTCGTTGTCCACGTTGTTGTCGTCGATGGCGGAAACGGTGCGAGAGTGGACCTCCAGAGGGTACTTCTCCACGACGCCGTCCACCTCCCGCTGCACGCTCTCGGGCCAGGAGAGCAGGTCGGCCTGCAGGCTCCGAGCGGCCTCCATGAGCGCGCTCTGCCGGCTGCTGAGGCCCGACAGCGCCTCCAGGTTGTGATTCAGCTGAGCCAGGACGGGGTTGGTGGGGGTCGGTGGCGCTTCGGAGCGACTCCAGTCGCCCTCGGAGGCGTTGCATCGCGGCGAGGCTTGGCCCGACATGTAGCGCTCGAACTCCTCCGGGGAAAGGTTGAGAGACTGAGCGTCCAACTTCTCTATGAAGGCCGTTGCACAGCACTAAGAGACAAAATAACACAGGGGACATGGCGGCTGATGATCATCGCTAAGACTCTTGAGCCAGACGACCTCAATATTCAGAGTTAGATGAGGAAATCTCATGAAGATATCTATTCTTTAAAATAAGGCTCACACCAGTGGCAATTAGCTCAGCTTAGCATGAGACTGGGATTCAGGGGGAAACAAGTAGCCTGGCTCGAGCCAAGTAACAAATTCTGCCAACCACTAAAGCTCATGAATTAACACGAAATGTCTGATATGAAATAGTAAAAAAAATCAACAAAGGTTATGTGCCACACTATTTATTTATTTACTTTTCTCTCTCTGAGACACATTTTCTTAATTTAAAGCCTCTGAAAATGTTGTGTTAAGTCCTGAAGTATGACATTTGGTATGAATGACTAAATAAAGAAGGCAAGAATAAAAGATTAGATTAGACCTTTTACCAGTAGATACCGAATCCAATTCCCCAAAGTACCCCTTCCCACTGCCGATACCGACAATGTATAATTGAAAGAGCCCTTATACAGCCTTTGCTGTTCCTTTAGCCCTGTGACAGTAAACCCCAGATTGATGTAGCTAGCCATGTAAAGTCTTTACATTTAGCTCGAAGCTCGACTGTCTCTTTGACCTCATCGCCATTTAAAAAATCCACTCAATCTGCTTCAACAGCGACTGAGCAGTTATAATCCGACTGCATTTAGCTAACGCTAATGTGACTAGTTCCTGCAATGCAATGTCACGTTCAACCAAATTGTATTTAAAATATTGAACAACTAATTTCATTGTAATGAGATGTAATAAATAACTAATAAAGATTTCGGACTGCTTAAATGCAATTATAGCGAGACTTTTTGTTCTCCAGTCTTGACAACGATTTGGGAATCTGGGATATTATTATTATAAGATATTTTACTCACAAGTAGTATTGTTTAATTATTCTAGTTGTTTGCTTACTCAAGTTAGATTTTTTTGATGTATTAGGATATTTCTTTCTTTTGATAGTTTTAGTTTAGTTTAATTATTTGTAGTTGTTGTCGAGGTTTCCGTTAGTTTTTAGATTGTTTATTAGTTTATTGATTGGGTAATGCGGTGGGCACCAGGTTTATATATAGGAGTAGGCGGGTACAGGACCAGCATGCACTTGGGTAGGCCTATGTTTTTGACCAGCACAGGAGAGGCAACACCGGGACTTCCTCTGTTCTTTTGTTTGTTTGCTTGTTTTGTTTAGTTACAATAAATGATCAGAAAACCTGAATCCTGCACAGACAATGCATTCTTTTGGCAGTGGCTCTTTGATTTATGTTTATCTTCTTTGATTTATTGGACAAATGGCCACTGCAGCTGGATTATAACAATACAATCTCAAACACTCTTCTTTCATTAGGACTGTGTGGGTGCGGTTTGATCAGATTTGATGGACGCTGAACAAAAGAGGGCTACAGCTCAAACTGGGAATGAAGTAGGAGAAAGAAAACAACCGACCAGGTTGGTGAAGTAGTATCCGTCCTCTCCGGTCATCAGCCTGCTGGGGTTACAGAAGCGGGTGATGTACTGGATGTTGGACTGGAGTCGCGGAGGGTTGGCTTTGAGCACGATGTAGATGAGCGCGGGCAGAAAGTCGTCAGCTGAAGCCGGCTCGTTCTTGGTGATCTTGATGGCGCCGAAGATGTGTTTGCTGCAACGCGTGATGCACCCGAGTTTGTCCCGAGGAACCCTCTTCGAGTCCATCTCAATGACGTCTGGAAAAGACAGATGAAAAAGGGATTGGACAGAAAAACTTGTATTTATTCATTTCATAATTGATTCATTGTTTTCGGCGTTTTCAAGAAAACCGGCCAGTATTTCCCTGACTCAAGCTGCTCTGATTTGAATATTAACTGTTTTTCTTGTGACAGACTAAACTGGAAATGAACTTGGGCTCTGTAAGGAAACTGTGATGGGTCTTCAGCCAAGTTTCTACTTGCATGAGACGGTGCGGTGTAACAGTAATCTCTGAAACGCCCGGGACGTTTTATTTAGTAAAGAAAAAAGACGCCAACGAGTGTTTAAAACGACACAAACCAAACATGAAGCACCTCAACGCAGAGAAGGATTCTTAATTACAAGATTGACAAACTTTATCATGTTATATACAATCCCTGTAAGGAAAAAAGTCCATTTAGTGGAACATCAAATGCATTCTAATGAGACAAAGGTTAAATATCCTGAAAACATTTGGATCATTAGGACAAAATATTTACTGAAATGTAGATCTCAAAGATTGCCTTCTTTTAAAAAAGCTATTCAAAAATATTTGTGTCTTCTTAGTTTCAAGTATTTGCTTTTATCAGTATTTGGGGAAGTAATGTCTGAAAGTTTTTATCTTGTTGTTTTTTGCGAAATCTGTCTCTTAAGATTTCTGCCTCCAAGAAAATGAGATAAGATGTGTGTGTGTGTCTGTGTGTCTGTGTGTGTGTGTGTGTGTGTGTGTGTGTGTGTGTGTGTGTGTGTGTGTGTGTGTGGCTATGCTTTAAAGTAAACAATAGAAGTGAAGCTGAATAAGAAACTATTTAAACTACCTGGTCCTGTGTGTCTCTGTCTGATTGACAGCTGCCACACCTTATGAGGGAGTCAAAGTAAACCAATATGTAGCCAATCAGCAGCTAAATACTACCGAGCATAACGGAAAGTCAAGGTGCAGGCTGAGACGTCTGTTTTTCAGTTAGATAACAGGGAGACTTTAGCAGGAAAGCCAACGTGGGTTGTTGTTATTCAAAGTCTGCGGCTCTGACTCTGTGTAGCACGCTGCTGTGGGCTCTGTCTACGATTGGAAGCTGATGTTACCGCAAATGTGGTTTGTAATGAAGATTCATTGGCTCTTCTCCATCTGTGTAGACGAAGAAACCCACTGAAAACATAATTTCGGTCGTTCTAATTAAATGCGGTCAGACTGGAGGTTGAATCACACACACGCTCTGACCTGTTATCGCTTTGACCACATTCTCAGAGACTTCAGGAATTTCTTCGTCCATTGACACACAGAGCATCTCTATCGTCACCCAGTGCAGCGCCCTGCAATACAGAGAAGCAACACAGTCAGCTTTATTTTACTGCATGCGACACACATTCTTTTCCAGCAATTTCCTCCCCGTGTGACAAACAAGTCAACAGCTGCTGCTGTGCGATCACATGCGAACAACAAGCAGAACGCTGCCGATAATGACTGTTGCATAATTTAACAGACTCTGTTTTGTACAGACTGCTGAAGATGGAGATGAGGATTGTACTTAGAGACCTACACTAAATGTAACACCAAAACCAGCAAAGGCTCCTCAGAACCAAACCTAATCTGAATGTGTGTGTGTGAATTGTAATAAATAAAGTTTGTAATTTGCTATTGTATCATTATTTTCCTCAATACCAACTCTTTTAATGGAGACACAACAAATAGTGTAACTCAGAAACAAAATGTATTATTTACCATTGGAATAGTTTCGGCCCCAAAAGAAAAAAAACAAATGGACTCAAACTTCCATTTTAGTCGATGTCCCCTCAGTGTTGCATGACTGGTGAAAACTTGGATATTGAATTTGTTTTCCAGTCCAGAAAAGCCTTCGTGACTCTCGATTATTCTTGAACCACAACGATGCCTTTGAGCGCTAAACATTGAGTCGATCTGTTTTCTTTGGGCCACCTTTGCGAAAGCAACACGTTGCCTGTTAACTCTTCTCAGACAACTGGACCCAATCACTCTTCTGTGACAGGAGATTCCAACCTTTCCAACGGTTATGTACATTATTATTATTATTATTGTTATTATGAAGACATCACTGCCCACCTTATCCTCGTCTGTGTGGCCAAGTCCTTTTTCTCATCATCCGTGGTCTCTGGACAGAACACGCTCTTGTACAGACGAGTCATGATGTACTTTTCCACTTGGTCCATCACCTGCTCCACGGACTCTGAGGAGCCTGGATGAACAAAGAGGAATCAGATCCTGCTTGTGCCGCCACCTAGTGGCTGCTATGTCACGGAGCTTAGGAGATCTCTGAACCCACCTTTAAAGTGACCCATCAGACGGTCGGCCAAGTTCTGGTAGAAATCTTGAACGCACTCTGACAGCTCGTCAGCACCCAGGTCCTGACGAGACAGGAAGTTAATAGCTCATCAGCAAAAACGATGATACAAAGGCCGTTATTATGCCGCTCGATGTCAAATTATACCTTCTTGCCCGACATGTTCACAATGAAGGCCCGGCACTGCTTTTGGATCTCCCGGCCGGGCTTCTGGAGGTTTTTTAAGAAGTCGGCAAAGTCCTTGGTCACCTGGTCTGTATCCAAGCTGGCCCGGCGGTTGATTGACGGACTGGGTGTCTTGCCCTCTGGGGTTTCTGGCGAGGAAGAATGGCAGTTCGAAAAAGTCATGCGTTTGCAGAAAATAGTTGCAGTGCGAAACTCCACCAAAACCACAAATTGAATTGACAGATTAAACCACCAAGATATAAGCTGTTAAACAAAGAGCTTTAGCGGTGCTGATGGTGTATTCTTAAATTTGGACAGAGCCAGGGTTAGCTATTTCCTCCTGTGTTGATCCAGACCCCTTCAAATATTTTAGGCTAGCTTCAGCAAGCAAACCATGAATCTGTGAGTGGGGCAACACACTGGTGTGCCGAGTTGCTCTCAATGCCAAATGTACCTTTTTTGGGAGCACTGCGCGATGAGGGACTGAAGAACTTCTTAACGGTGGTCACTTTCCGTGTCTTCTCGTTGGTCTTCTTCTCCTCAAACTTGGAGAAGGGTCCTAAGGAGGCGTGCCCCGGGTGTGGTTGTGGCGCCGTGGACTGGGACTGTGTTTGCGGCCCATGACTACTGGCATACGCTGCCTCCTCCTCCCGCTGCAACCTGGAGCCAAGGGCAGAACAAACACCAGCAATCAGTGTGGGGATTACCGAGATAAACTGTACCGCCACGCACTGCAAGGGCAGTTGGAGATGTTTCAACCCAGGAAGGGAAGTAGTAGTTGTTTATGATGCAGTAGAGGGCCTTACTTTTCCGCCAAGGCCCAGTCGTCCTGGATCTGTTTCTGCCGTACTCGGTGGTACTCCTCCCTCCAGCACTTGGAGCACAGGCCCAGCCACGCCGCATTGCCGTAGTAACCGCATCCCTTCTTGCACAGCAGGTCCGATTGGTCCACGTGTATCCCCCCCCGTCGCTCCGTCCGCTGACTCATGGTGCTGGACGACCTGGAAAGGAAGATAAAAAAAATCCAATTCATCAGTGAATTTGTATGCGTCGCTGTACTCATCTCTTCAGAGTGTATTTATGATTAGAGCATTACACTTCATACGCACAAGTCTCACACTTCGGATCACAAGGTACCAGACACACAACTTAGAGACTAGACATTAGACTTGTAAACAGCTTAAAGCGACATTATTAGCTGTTCTGTAAAGGGGAACACGGCAAATGAATGACCATCTTGCTTTGTAACAGCTGAATGAGTAACATTTCAACTTAAAATGTAATTCTATGTTAGTTTTGAACGTTAAGGTATGTTACTTTTTTTAAGTGTTCAGATCTATTACTAATTTCCTAAAATACATTTATTTGACACTTATAGTAATTACACTCCTAAACTTATTTTTTACGTAAATAAACACACAATGCAGTAATCTAATCTACCTAGTAGTACACAAAGTATTACACATTGATGAACTACGACATTAAAATACTTGTAGGTGTATTGGTTAGTGATGAAAACAGAGTAACATATTGTGTAATAATAAAAATGATAACACCGTTTGTTCATTTCGGCAAAGTGAGCACTTTTACTTTTTTAAACTATGGTTATTTCTTCTTTCACTCAAGTAAAGTACCTGTGTAACGTTTCTTCTTTCACCACCGCCTTGTAATAACAACATTAATAACAATATTAATAGCAATAACAGACAACCTGGCAGCTTTAGTGCATTTGTCAGCTCGAACACGCTGCGCTATTTTATGTGTCGTCAGCTACCGCAGACTTATCATAACGTTAGCTAAGAAAATATATCATATCTCTCATTACTAATGTTTGAATCAACCATTCCGCATGTAGTGTACCGACGGCGCTGGTTTACTCACCTGTAATTACGTCTTCGACGATCAGCAGCACAAGCGCTTCCCTTTCGTTTCCGTTGCGAGAGACGGCGACACAAACGAGGGTGAGGACAGTGACGTCGCCTCCACGCTGTCGATCACGGGTTTACCCTTTGATTAGAAATATGTATTCAATTCATGAGCCTAAATGTGGGAGAATAGTTGGTGTTGGGACGAACAGCTTCAAACGTACAGGATTGTTTCACCTCGGAATGTTGGTTCCAGTGGACACACGGCGAGTTACTTCCGCACTAGGGGACTAGTTTGGAAGGACTGGTAAGTGACGTCATGTTTTCACCGCGCATGCGCACAGTAAAGAATGTAGACTCGAGACGTTTTATTTTTTTTCAATGACTTCATTTGATCCTGAAAGATGATCTTTAATCAATAGTTCATCAACGTTATTAGTTATCAATGCGCAATTAAACTGTGATAAAATGTTACTACGTTAATTTACTAAAGTATTGCACTGAAATACAATTTTAAAGCATAACCACAAATATTTCTGTTTTTATGCAAATTACCAAATGAGATAAAACATGTTAATTATTAACCTTGAGATCAGATCATAGAACGTAAAGATCAGAGATCCCTGAGGTCATAGCATATATAACCCTGAGGTCAGAGCATAGAACCCTGAGGTCAGAGTTTAGAACCCTGAGGTCAGAGCATAGAACCCTGAGGTCAGAGCATAGAACCCTGAGGTCAGAGCATAGAACCCTTAGGTCAGAGCATAGAACCCGGAGGTCAGAGCATAAAACCCTGAGGTCTAATCTTGTCAAATAAATGTAGAGCAGTCAAAAGTACTGCATTCCACGATTGAGTGTTGCATAAAATGTAATAAGATCAAGTATAATTCAATTATTTCTTTCTTTCTTAGAGTTATATTCACACGTTCTCACAACAGTCGGCCCAGAGACATCCGGACGCTTTGAAGTTATTTCTAAACACCACTTTACAAACTCAATATCTCTTTGACTCTCACTTGTGCTGAAGGGCTCAGCACAGTATATCAGTCCCTCAGAGTGTGCTGACTGCATATTGACATTACAGTTAATGTTCAATGTTTGTGTCTGAGTCTAAATGCCAACCTGATTAGAAAAAGTGCTGTGTAATCGGTTTCATCCATCAGATAATCTGAAACAGGTGGTTACAACAAGCCTGCTGTTGTTGCAATATTTTTTATTGAGTTCAGTTGTTTACTATGCTTGACATTCTTGAGACATATTGCTTTTTCATGGGACTGTGTTTCATGCTGCTGAACCTACACTTTACATAAATCTTGCACTTTTTACCTTTGGCAAGAGAGATAGAAAATTAACCAAAGTGAGAGAGCAAGAAAAAGAAAACATGTTATTGACAAAGACAAAGTAGTTTCATACTTTTAGTGTAATAATAATATTTAGAATAATCTAAATACTTCTTCTTTCATTAGAACTGATGGATTGTGATGCATTTGTGTTTATGTGCACCAGTTGGACTGCTCATGCTGAACGATAACGTCTTTCGGACTGGGGGCAAATAAACACACAGAGGGTCAGAGACACAGATAACAAGCAGACACTGGACAGACAGACATACAGAACACACACAGCCATGATCCTGACGGGTCAAACTTTGTGTCTTCCTTCTCCAGCCACCGTCCAGGAGCTGTTCTCAGTGGCTCGAGACGCCAGCATCATCCCTGATATCTCCTTGGATCCCGTCCTCTCCACCTTCCTCTCGCTGGACTCGCCTGCCGCTCTGCAGCATCACCATGCCTTCCTGCAGAGGAGCATGAGCGGGGAGCTGCAGACTGCGTTCAGCCTCAACCTGACCAGAGCGCTGGGAGGCAGCAGCAGTGTCACCAGTGGCGGAGTCGGGGTCGTTGCTCTGGCTCTGTCCGTGCTTTTTGACCAGATTGCCCAACAAGTAGGTTTGTTTTATATATTGTCAGCATGGGATTATTCATTCCTGTCCTCCGACTGCCTTCAAGTGAGCCCTCTTCCGCCGAGTGAGCTGCACGCATGAAAATAAATGACCGTCTATTCCTAACGTAATATCCCAATATTCAAAAGGATATAAAAACAGATCCTTACATTTGTAAAGTAAATTTACAATGCAGTCCTGTTCAAGCTGACCTCTGCCATGCACATGTATATGGCCATGAGATTTTACTGTACAGTTTTGGAGAAAAGTGACTTCAAAGTCAGCTTCAATGACATAATGACAATCATAATGTCACAATTTAAAATATTCAAACTGGTACAAAAACAGATCCTTACGTTTGGAAAGTAAAATTACAAAGCAGCCTTGTTCAGGCTGACCCCTGCTATGTCCATGTGTATGGCCTCGAGATTTTACTGTACAGTTTTGGAGAAAAGTGACTTCAAAATCAGCTTCAATGACATAATAATATTCATAATTTCACAATTTCACAATGTTCAAACGGCTATAAAAACAGATCCTTAAACTTGCAAAGTTAAATTACAATGGAGTCTTGTTCAGAGGGACCTCTGCTGTAAACATGTACATGGCCATGAGATTTTACTGTACAGTTTTTGGAGAAAAGTGACTTCAAAGTCAGCTTAAATGTAATAATGATCTTCATAACTTCACAATTTCCAATATTCAAACTGCTATAATTGCATCACAAAACATGATGCTAAAACAGATCTGAAACTCCTGATGTATGTTACAGGTCCGAGCACAAGGATCCACAGAGAGGAAACCATCAGCTCAGAGATCGCATCCAAAGAGGATTTTTGGCATCAGCAGTTCTTCAAGGATCGGCTGGCTCATCCACAGCTACCTCCGCCTGATCCCCGGCATCGCCAACAACCAGGAGAAGATAGCCGAGGCCACGGAGCTCCACGACAACTGGCTGAAGCTTGAGCTGATTGACCACTATGAGAGGATGACCACGAGGAAGAGGATGAGTTCAGTGTCCATGCAGCAGTGGATGGCAGGAGCTGCATTTCATCTACACATGAGGATCCACCAGGTCAGGGAAAGACAAATGAAAATAGTCCCGCTGAAGTTAAAAAGCATGTTTTTTTTTTACTTCTGCGGCAGGATAAATCTGAAATACATGAACTACATATCCTCTGCAAAAATAAGCACCACGATGGGAAACATATAGTCATTATATAATAGGTCATCAGTATCAATGGGGCAGAACCAGTGAATTCTTGTCTTGTCTTGTCTTACAGTAAGTTTAGGCTCACAATTAATGCTGTAAAAAGCCATTGTACACTACCTGCTCAGCAGCAAATAGCAGACAGTGAACAAAGTGGAGCACTTAGCAGCTACAGAGATATTTCCCTCAGGAGGTGGTGCAGACCAAAAACAGAGCTAAAAGAGAGAGAATATTGGACTCACATTAATCAAATGGACACAAACACAAAGACTCCTCATGAACCATAATGTTGCTGTGCTATAGCTGCCATATGTGGAAATCCCAAACGGATCTGGTTTAAGGTTTGCAGAAAGGCTGATGGGACTTGCAGGCCTGTAGTGGAAGCAAACTCTGGTCTCCTGCATGAAAATCAGACATGCTGGTGCACGTCTCACCTCCACCTCTCTTAATGAAGGGCCAGTTATACTTCTACGCCACATTGTTTTCACCGTCACTTGATCCGATTGTGTTCCAACAGGTTCGTCTGCACTCTGTGCCTCCAGGATCTGCAGAGTCGCTGCGTCTGTCTTATAAATCGGCATTGGGTCGCCTGGTGCAGGGCTACACGACCTACCTGCACAGAAACATCCAGGAGACTCCAGCAACCAGAAGGCCCAGAGCCGGGACCGCAAGTGGACCAGGTCAAACTAACACGTTAAGCAGAACCAATAGGACCTGCTCAAGTAGTCACATTTTTAACGACAGCCTGGTTAGTAACTCGACTGATAACTTTAACGACACGGCCACACCCAATTCAACTGCTGACATTAGCAGAGGCTGTCAAACAGACGGGTCCATTAAAGACTTTGGACTTGAAGTGTCAAAGAGAAGAAATAAACCCCCTGAGGTTGTGGTAAACAGAAGGACTCTCGGCAATACGCCTGACCGTGAGGATGTTCAGGGTCTGTTAGTTATCGAGCCAGGGAGGAATGTGAGTCACAAGGTGCAGCATCACCCCTGTAAGTCTCCGGCCATACAACAAGCTTTGGTGACTCGTATTATTAATGCTCAGGACCTGGAGCGGAACAGAGACTTTTTCCTGTACTCTGAGAAATTCTTCCAGGGCCTCCTCAGGCAGAAGGACAACTTTGAGCTGAAGACAAATTTAACAAATTAAACAGAAATAAACAGTGAGCATTGTCTGCTTTTTTAATTTCACTGTATTGCTGTTACTAAAAGATTATTATTTAATATGTTCTACTTTAAATTCTTTAATAAGAGTTACCTGAAATAAGTCCCGTAAAAAAACATTTCATTTTGCAACATGTTGTTCATAACATCAGTTTATGTTCATACCACTGAAAGAGCCATAATAGACAGTATGAAGATGTGTTTTAGTGATGTATAAAAATATCTTGAAATGTTCCTTTAATTACGTTGCTGCCGTAATAACCTCATCATGTCATGACCTATTTCGCTCAGTTGAGGTTATCATTATGTGGAGCGAAACAGTTTTTTCACCGTTGTGCCAAGTAGGGCATTTGAATGACTTTTGTAACTTTGTTTTTTGTTAAGTAAACGTTTTGAAACTGAGTTATTGTTTCCTGAAGATTCATTATGCGTCAAGCTCATTGTCCATACACAGACTATAACAATAGTGGTAATAAGGATTACCAAAAGAGACAAAATTGCTGCTACAACCACCTTTATTAAAAAATCCCAACATTGACCATGGTGCATGAACATACCAATGATGTTTTAGCACATAGTGACGCCTACAATTACTTAAATATATAAGAACTATACTGTCATGTCATAAACATCATGAAGTTAGACATGTAGGCTTTATCCGGCAGGAAATTGTAAACAAGATATGATTGTGTTTTATTGAATTTGTATTCTTTCTGATATCGCTGCAAGTTCAGTGTGTGTGTGTGTGTGTGTGTGTGTGTGTGTGTGTGTGTGTGTGTGTGTGTGTGTGTGTGTGTGTGTTGGTAAAATGTACATATTTCTGAGCAAGCTGGTTGTATTTTACTTCATTAGATAATATACAATATTCCTTCATTAGTCCAATAGTGGGGAAATTGCAGGATTACAGCAGCAATGCACACCAGAGACACAAAAAAAGTAATATAAATAATCTGTAAAACAGTAATGAAAACAGTAAAGAAGAAAAAATAATCCACAATAGTAATATAATATATACAGATGTTCTTTGATGGGATGATATAACACATGGAATGACAATAAACAAATGGGGGGTAGGGGATGTAAGTTTTACCCTATTTTTGGAATGTAAACGTACGTGGTAGAAGAAAGAAATTGTACATCATTGGTGGAGGACGTACTCTAATACTTAAAAGTAAAAGTAATACCACAGTCATTGGGGTAAATTAGTACATGTACTAAGTTACTTTCCACTCCACTGCCTCGTCATTCAAAATAAATATAAAGAATAAAATAATTGATCACTAGGGGGCGCCGTTTGCGCCTCTTTGTTTGAAGTGCGTCGGAAGCGCGGCAGCAGTAGAAAAGACGAAGAAGAAGAGGCGTTTTGAACCGTCCCGTCCTGTCACGTGATCTTCTGCTGACGATGACACGCGGAGCTGCGTGGGCTACGTGAACAGTTCTAACTTCCGCACACTGACATGAGCAGAACAACAGAGCGCTGCTAAGTGTTTACACGACGAATAAAACAAGGTACGTGTTCTTTAACTCAATACACACATGCATATGAATATATATTTAAAACAAAATAGCGGATGTTCACTCGTCACACTGAATCTTGACTCGTCTCGTGTTTGTTTGCGTGGCGATAAAACAATAAATCGTCACGTCAATTAGTTGAAACTAAACCGCTCGTTAGGAGTTAATACAGCAAACAGCCTAACCTATAGTTACAACGCATCAATTGAATGTAGTTGGCTCCGTAATTCGCTTTTTAGTCGAAAAAACGAGGCGTTAAAACGATACTATCTACGCAGGTTAGCTAGCTAATAGGCTCAACATGCTAACATTTTATTGACTAATAAAATAGCAGCTGCGCGGGATGTCATTCCGAAGAGATATTATTACTTCGACAAAATGCTTCCGATAATAATACAAATAATAATATGACATTTTGTTGATACACTACATCAAAGATAATCCTCCCCAATACGCAAACTATTTGTTTGTTTGAAAAGTGTCTGTTGTGCCTCAAAAACGTCGTTAAAGATGAATATATGACACACCGTGACTCAGGTGTAAAGTTAGGTATCTGTTCCTTTGTGTCCAGTGGTTAAATGAAACTCACCAACATGTGTCACCAGAGGTTAGGCTTTTAAAAATATGAACCACACCCACACGCCCTGGTTTTAAATACATGGACAATAGACGATACACGGAGATAATAGTAGTTCGCTCATTTATTACTGTAGTCAAAGTATGAAAATTATATTATACAAGTAAAAGTCCTCCATTTCCAACCTTTAATAAAAGTGTGTATCAGCAAAACAGATAGATAGATATGTACTTTATTAATTCTCAAGGGAATTTTTTTTTTGTCAAAGTAGCGTCCCACATTTACAGACATCAACATCAATGGAATAAACTAAACACACAAGATAAGTAATAAAAGAAGAGCAGGGATGGCAGATATTTACAAAATAAAAAATTGAAATAGAAAATATGTGTATATATAAACAAATAAATATATATATATATATATATATATATATATATATATATATATATATATATATATATATATATTAATTAGACAAATGAAATATGTATATACATTTAGTGTATTCAGAGATGAAATTAAATGCAGTGCATTCAGGAGGTTAAATTAAATTTCAACGGAAATGTAGTACTTAAAGTATAGGTGCTCATTGTGTACTATACTCTAGCAGTATTACTGTTATATTCGTGCGTATGTTGCATTTCACTGCTTTAGATGATTACACCTGTGTTCATTTTAACTTTATATTCTGCTCGGTAGTTTAATCTACAGCAGTGCATCATATTCTATTAAATCACTTGTTTGTTGCTGCTTTAAGCATTGTGAAAATGCAATTTTCCATTTGATCCAAGAGGATTTACGTAGTTTATTTAGCTTAAGAAGTAGGAGGATTTTCTCAACACTCGTCCTTCAGTTTAAACCAAACATTCAACAACAGCACACCTGGAGATATATATATATATATATATATATATATATATATATATATATATATATATATATATATATATATATATATATATATATATATATATATATATTAAAGTAGTAAAGAGCACAAAATTGTGCATAATGCATTGCAGATTTTTCACATGAATGTTTACAACAGCTGTATTGCCACACAACAATGATGTATTTTTGACCGAAATAAAAACGGGCATGATGTTTTCATACCTTGAAACTTATTCAAATCAACAACCTGCAACATCCAAGTTTGATTCACTGTTGTATGTCTTGGGGGATCTAAATCATCCAAATGTTCTCACAGATTTGGACAACATGTCAGACTCCGATTCTGACAATGAATGGGAGGACATTAAAGACCGGATGACTGTTGTGAGTTATTCAACCCCTAAAATATAAAAATAAGAACATTTAGCCAACATATTGTTTTCTTTTTAAATGTTACTGATAATTATTTTTTCCTTCCAGAAATTCTTGAGTAAGAATGACACAATTATCGCCCTCCGTCCATCAGGTAAGAAACAGTGACGTCTTAGTGCACCATTCATATTGACATCCAGTTCTTCAATGCTGGAGCCTCATTATTATACAAGAGATTACTGGAGGTTATTATACTAGAGTATTTACTTTTTACAGTAACATCTGACGTAACGGATACTTTTCCAACAAGGACATTGATTCATATTTGTGATATCTGAGATCAATACAGACTGAAGATTGGGTCAAGTTTTTGACATATTTCAGTTTTCGGTGTTAACGATATGTTATTGCGTATATTAAAAAAGTTGTAAATAAATAAATACTAAATGTGTTTTTTATTTTACTTTAATACTGTATGAATCCCTTATTCTGAGTTAAGTGCTTTTCGGTAAACTCTGTTAAGACAAGCCTTCGATTATCGGACCGCTGTCTGTCGAGTGAGTTCTTGGGAGAGTCGCGCCCCAAAAACTGGAACTGAACTTGTCCCAGATTCTCAGCCTCTCATTTTTCATCTGTTGCTATTACAATAGGAGTTGAAACACTTCTGTGTTACTCATCCAGGACAACCCCTTTTAGCCTTGAGAACCAGATTTGTGTGTTATCCTACTCGCCTTCAGACATCATAAGCTTATAAAATCCCTGCTCTTAAGATGCAGAGCGCAAGGATGCAAATAACTGAATATCTTTTTCTTAATGCTGCATGAAAGTAAAATGTTTTTTCAATGGAACATGTCTTTCCATGTACCTTTTTTTTTTTGTTTTACCTTTGCCATTATATTTGTTGAAATTGAGACTGTAAGTTCTTTATGCTGCTCTCGGCTCAGTGAAACTAACTAGGTTCTCTGCATGTTTTTTATTTTTTTTTATTTTTTAGAAAAAGTCTTTGAACGATGGATTAGTCTCTCAGTTGAGACCAGAAGAGAAGCCGGGCAACGGATGAGAATTTGTGCCTTCTGGCTTCCTATTCTGCTGCAACGCGATGATTTGGGTACCACTGTTTGCTGGGCTATAGAGTTGGGTCTAATCTCAAGGTAAGTAATATAATTAATGGGATCTGAACATTTGTTTAAAACCCATAATAATAAAACGTTTAATCGTCAACGTTTTTGATTGTTAAACAGTTCGCAATTTTCTCCTTCTAGACGCAATAGAGAAATAAGTCTGAAGCACCTGCACAGGATAGAAATAGTGGAGGCAATCCTGAGAGCGCTCGAGAAAGGAACTGTAAGTTTACTCGATAATACTTCAAGTGAAACCATTGGAATTTGAACTGAGAATTAAAGGTTTTGTTTAGGGTAATAATAAAAGTGCCTTGAAACTCACTGCCTACGCATACAAGGTTTTTTTGACACGATGTTTCTCTGTTCCAGGTGTTAAAGGACCAGACAAAGCATGTTGTGTCAATAAGCAACATGTTCAACTTGGTAAGTCTGAAATAAGTGATTGTGTGCATTAAAAATGGAATAGGTT
Organism: Clinocottus analis; assembly: GCF_023055335.1. Taxonomy (NCBI): domain Eukaryota; kingdom Metazoa; phylum Chordata; class Actinopteri; order Perciformes; family Cottidae; genus Clinocottus; species Clinocottus analis. Next base: position 17,618,463 of record NW_027176207.1, on the reverse strand, counting down.
ATCAATGAATACGCGTAAAGGGAACTTCAATGCAGAAGCCTGGCTGTCATTTTTGGTAATAATGATAGAAGTTATGAGAAAGAGGGAGAAGTTATGAGAGAGAGAGAGAAGTGGTGAGAGAGAGAGGCAGAGGCTTAGGTATTGGGAGAAGAAACATGAATATTGTTCCACCTAGAAATTTCCCCTGTTCACCGATTTTAGAAGTAGTCAAACGCATCATGCAGTTGAATGAATACCTAATTGTTCGGTCATTTCCTACATGATGAATAGACACAGTTGAATGTTTCTCTCTTTGACAACGTTCTCTGTACCATCAGCGTTCCTCGGGTGTTTTGGAAGACGCATTACACTGGTTGGAGCGAACTGGAGAACCACATATTCGCAAGCGAGTCCTGGACCTCGGCCAACAGCAAACGTGCTACACAGCCCTGCACATCATCTTCACAGAGTGTAAGACACAAAACCGTTCAATCTTTGAGACGTTTCTCTTGTTTTATCGAGTCATTTTGTAATAATCCATGTCAAGAGGAAAACCTAAATTGGCGGTTTATTCCGTTTTCTATTTCAGGCTATCAAATACCTACATTTCATGTTGTACAGTACATATATGCAGTTTTTAAGTTGTGCAAACACTGAAGCCTGTTGGCACCCGTATGTTGATGGTTAAAACACACTTGTCCTCTTGCTTTCAATCAGTTGCTAAGTATATTCAGGAAATGGGCACCAACGTGCAAAAGACGATGAAGTCACTGATGGCTCAACCTTCCGACTACCTAGTCGAGGTAAGAAAACGTGATTTACCCGCAGTCGCTCTGATGTCACTTGGACCACTGTTGGTGTTTTTCTGTGTTTTGTACTTATTTGCCTTTTGTGTGCTAATTTCTGTATGTTAAAGTAGAAATTATTGCCATGTAACTGAAACGTTGATGACACAGCTCTTACTTGAGTCCACATGAAAGTTATTGGAATACTTCAGCGTTGTACACAGAACATCTTGTACAATTAGACTTTAGTTTCAGTCATGTGACATTTTTCCGCAATACTGAGAGGTTTTAAATTAGGTTTTAATTGTCCGACCAAAACTTAATTGCATTTAAATGTTTGTCTTGTACTTGAGGGAAATAATATTTGGTTTGTCGCGTCCTCCGCTTCCAGAAAAGTGACGCAATGAAGAAGACAGGAAATGAATTCTTCAAGAGAAAGCAGTATGTGGATGCTGTCGTCTTTTATTCCAAAGCCCTCTTATATTAGTAAGTCAATATTTTTTTATATTATCTATAAGTGCACAATAATACATTAAATATTACGGCCCTATCTTTGATACCGTGGGTGTTTTTGTTTTTTGTTGACTCTGTATTTGATTACTTAATGAAAGGGGACAGCTTATTAGAAAGACCTCTTTTAATATATAAAAAAAAATGCCTTTGAAAATATGATTGTCAGGGTGAAGAATAGTTCAAGCCAAACTGACCAAGCAAGGGAAAACCTAATGTTTTTTTTTTTTTTTAAACGAATTAGAGGAGTGGTATTCGGATGTATGTGTTCAGGAAAATACAGGTATAAATGCATAAAAGTATAAATACAGGGCTATGTATGCAAATTTACAGGTAAAAGATAATAAGGGGTCTCGGGGGTGATTGTATTTTTATTTTTTTTTATGTTTGTCTGTCTGCTGTGTTGTTTTCTTTTTATTTCTGTACTTTATTATTGTCTGACAAACCTAGATTTTGTATTCATGTTTGAAAATTTAAGTTAAAAAAAAACCGCCTCAATCTACAGCTGATTTGACTCTTTGACAACAAATAACACACGTTTCACAAAGCAGATTTATTTCAGGGTAAATGTTTTAAATCATATAGGTGCAACTAATGGTTTGATAAATCTGTGTATGATTGGAGCTAAAATAATGTTCTCTTTTCTTCTTCACTCCATCCAGCCCTGACAACCACATAATTTATGGAAATAGAGCTTTATGCTATATCCGATGTGAGGAATATCTGTAAGTATCACTCATTCCTTTCGTCTGTAAGTAAAGTGCATCAGTAGAGAACTTAGTGTGACCTTCAAATATCTCACTAGACAATGAGTGAATGAGCTGTTTTAATGCCAAAAAGTTGCAAGAAATATTTAACCCCAACAATAATTTTTCAATGTTTTTCTTTTCTTTTTTCTTTTTCTTTTTTTTTTTTTTTTTTTTTTTTACAGAAAAGCGGTTTGTGATGGGAAATGTGCTGTTCTAATAAAACCACTCTGGGCAAAGGTACTAATCTCTTTTTTAATTTTGCATTCAGTCAAAATGAATGTAACAGAGAAAATGATCCAACATTAATTAGTTACAGACGTTAAAAATGCCTTGAGCCAACCGGCAGTGTCAGTCCTTTGCCACAACATCTCACCGACGTAAACGCAGCGTGGTGTGCTACAGATTCAAAGACGCGCAACAGATTACACGTAACAAACTGACGAAGAACCAATTTGGATATTAAAGGTACATTTTAACGGCATGGTTCTAATAACAGCTGGTCGGTCCGCCACTTTGGTGCAGACTGAAATATCTCAATAACTGTTGGATGGATGGCCACGAAATTTGGCATCACTATTTATGTTCTCAGTGTTATTTGTGATGTGTGTGATAAACTGACTATTCATCCAACATTTTGACAAATACTTCAGTTTAGGTGAAATACCTGCAGATCTAACAACATTCCCATAAACCTCAGCCGTACTTATTTAGAACTGATGAGTAAATGTTAGCACGATGATGCTGAGATGGTCAACATTGTAAACATAGCATTGTCATGTTAAGCATGGGATTTAAGGCTGACATTACAACCAAATGTCTGTCAAACATATACATGGTACATATACAGGTGATGCCCAAATGCAAAAACACAACTTTGTGAATCAATTATTTTGATCATAAGTTGTGGAAAAGAAAAGGGAGATCAGATCTTCGCTTCCCGTCCTCTATGTAACAACGTCATACTGTGTTTTTCCTGTAGGCCTCCATTAGTGTGCAGATACTCGGCAATAAAGGACTTTTAATTGGACATCGCGTACCAAATTGTTGGAAAACGTAACGTTTTTATGTAGCTTATTCATTTTGAGCAGATTGAAGTCACAAAGGAGATCACTCTGCCACTGCAGTCGACTCTTCTTTAGAGCCAGAAGTTGATGGATGTTTTTGTTTGCAGGGTCACTACCGCTACTGTGAGGCTTTGTGCGCCCTGGGAAAGGTCAAAAAGGCTCTTGAAGCCAACGCTATGGCCCAGAAGCTGTGCGTAGGGGACCTCGAAGGAGTCAGAGTCTTGGAACAACAATACCTGAAAATCACCGAAGAGCACGAACCCAAAGGTGCTTCCACTGACACGTCAGTTTTATCCATCAAAAAACAGCAGAAGTACCCAGAAGAAGAATTTTAGACCTGATTATTGCTCTTCATGGAGGACAAATAACTGTTTGGTCATTAGTTAAACTATCCCTTCATTGTTTGCTGTCACGCCCTAAATGAAACCTGTATTTATGCCTTTTTGATTTCAGTTGCACAGCCTAAGAAAACTCCGACTAAAAAGTAGGTGTATACTTTGTACACATTAAACAACCCAACTTGATTAATGAATGCTGATAAATTTATGGATTAAATTGATTTTCTCCAGACCGGAGAACACCAACAAAGCACAGACGGTGGAGTCACGACCGCAGGTTGTAAAAGCTGTCAAAAAGATTGATCCTCCTCCACAGACGAAGGTTTGTAACTCTTTTTGTCAGGTTACATTGATAATAAATGCTTTTCCTCCTTCTTATCTTATTGAAAGGAAGAATGGCTAAAAAATACATTTTACGAATTTTAGTCCTCGAGATAATCATATCAATAATTAAATGTTGAAAAAAATAATTCAAATAAATAATATGGTCTTAAAACTACTCCTAGTTTCCTGACTCATACTTCCGATAAAGCCCAAAAATTAAAAGACAATTTTTAAAAACGTGAGAAAAGTAAATGAATTGTTAAGATTATAGGTTATCTTTCTCCATTTTAGTTTTTAATTAAAGCTTTTCTATTTTCCATTTTAGAATTTAAATTAACATTTTAATTGCCACTTCACCATTTCCATATATCATTTCTTTATATCTTTAAATATTAGTGTGTTTGCTCTTTTATCTTTTGTGTTTCCTTTTAAAAATAAAGGAATAAAGATCTTTGTATTTATAATGAAAAAATATTCATTGGTTTTGTCTGGGAACAGCCAGCTATCAGAATAAATTAATCATTTACAGTTCTTGCGTGGCTTTAGCTGAAGTTTGATGTGGGTCCAAGTTAATAATTAACTTATGTCTTGGCAGGTCACAGATGTTAAACTGGAAAAGCAACCAGGTGAGTTTGTTCCAGTCGGTTCTTCCGCATTTCTCTCTGACCCGGGTTCAGATCCTGGTTGAGGTGACTTTTGGTTGTCCAATGCAAACAAACTGAATATAATCGCTGAATTAGGGTGTACACAGTCTCGTATCCTTAAATACACACTCACTAATTCATCGCTTTTTAGTTTGCGTTGACTCGCTGAATGAAGAAAACCTTTTTATCTACATTGTTGACATCCATGCTTACCAGCCAGCAGTCTTTTTGTAGTCTTGTTTTTTTTACATACATCTTTTTTATATACATCTTTGCCGTAAAATACTCTTTTGTAACTTAAAGTTAAGATGCTTTGTTCATGTTGTTTAAACTTCCTGGCTAATTATTCTGTCTCTCCAGTGAAAAGTGAAAAGACTCCACCCACAGACGCTAATGCTAAAAACTCAAAACCATCTAAAAGGTATGTGGAAGCACTGAAATCACTGTTTTATGAATGTCAAACACAGTTTTACAACTTAATCACAGTAAAGAAAGTTAGTAAAATATCTGTCTATAATGAATTCTTAATCAAAATCCTGGTGGAACACGTAGGATTTAAGTTTACATAGAGTATAGAAAACATAACAATAATAATTTACATTGTGGCTTGTTTTTATGAGAAAAAAAAACCTCTGACCTGAGCTCAAAGAATTTTCCTTTCTGACTGTTGAGCTGATTAAAAAACAATCTGTGATTTCAGTGAGCTTTCTTCAAAGAATGGCAAAGGAGCGTCCAGCTCGCCAGCAGCTAAGAAGAATCCAAAGAACAAAAATGTGGCTGAAGATGAGGTAAGGCGGTGCTGAACGTGTCATGCTCCGCTTCTGTCACATGACCAACATGTTGCATTCGTCTTTAGTCACGAGTTGAAGACTTGAGCTGAGGCTCACTGAGGCTGTTGCAGAATTGTGAAATCAATCAAATCTCTTCCTCATTTGCTTCACTGTGTTGAAGAGCGACTTAACTGTTTTTTTTAGAACATCCAAAGTTAGCTTTAAAGTTGTAACGGTGTCATTAAATGACCTGATCACCTGCTCCGTGATGCGTTTCATCCAATCAGAACCAGAAAGTGTGCGATAAAACAGCCTTGTGTAACCAGTTGAAGTCGATGGTGCAGGACGCGCACACTGCTCTGGCCGACCTACGCAGCCGCAACGCAGAGGAGGCCTTCAGGAAGGCACTGGTCTTAGTGGAAACCAGCACACCCAAGGTAATACGACCCGCAGCCCTTTACACTAACGCACAAGTTCCAGACTGACCTTTTTGTTGAAAAATACACTCGACACCTCGGAGTAAAATCATTACAACAAGTACATTTATTCTTCTAAGAAGGAGCGAAGTCAGAAACACAGCGTGACAGGCACATTGCATCTCCTGGACTGCGCCACAATCTATCAAAGGACCGCCTCTTAAATACACATCATACACAAACCATCATGGCGTCTTCGGCCTAATCGTGAACTTCCCCCCCGTCATCCTATAGAGTGGTTTGCAAGAAATGATCATATGATAACAAAGCAACTGTATGTTCTTTCAGACAGAAACCTACAGATTCTCCAGTCTCATGGCTGTCAGGAGACATGCTGAGTTTGTGTGTAATATGAGACGGAGACAGTAAGATGAGAAGTCTGAATAAAACAGTGAAACAGTCACTGATTAAGCGTAAATACGCTTTTCATCCAACAGCTTTCCACTTCTTTCTGTGGCACCAGCACATCATTCGCTTGCACTTTTTTTAAATTTTGGTACAGAATGGTATTTTAAGTGCTGTGAAAGTTGAGGTACATGTACTTTTTTGATTGTATGTAACTTTCTACTACTTTAAATATTGTACTTTTGATGCCACCATATTTATCTGAGGCCTTTTATTTACTCGTTACTTTGCGAATGAAGATTTTAAAAACTTCAGAGTATGAAATGAATGCATTGTTACACAATGATTCAACAGTTTGAACAGGAACACAATGAGCTCTTTTGCAGCCTGTTCCTTCATTTAAAATGCATCTTGCATGGTACATTAAACATAAATGTAACAGCCACAAACCAACAAACACTCACACGTGTTTGTCAAATAATCTGTGCTAGTTTTAAGATTACTGGATTTACATTTAACTGTAAGGGATGTTTTTTTTCTTTTCTTCTTTCTCAGGAACTCGGACTTTCCACGCTTGATGTACTGTTGTTGCTGTTCGGCCACGCCTCGGCTCTGACCGAAATCGGCCAGCTTGAGGTAATGGATGCAAGTCTGCTCGTCAGGCCTGAATGTCCACAGCAGTCCCGAATACTTTCTACCTATGTATGATGATTTGTTTGGACTTCCAGAGTTGGAATCAGGTTGTTGCAGCAGCACAAAGACATGAATACAGTTTATATGGAAAGGTTAACTTGATCGTTTACACAGGAACTTGGCGAAGCACAAAGACTTCTGGAGAAGATCAAATCGTTTGAGGAGAGGACGTTTCAGTGTCTGGTTTACTATGCCATCGGGAGGGTGTACCTCAGAGAGAACAGGTACGACGGCTTCTAGTCTTTACTGACTTTGTGCAATCGGTTCGCACCCTTTTGTTGTTTTTATGAATATACTCTTTCTTCAAACAGGTTTGCACTTGCTCTGGAGCAGTTTTCAGATTCGCTGCAGACAGTAAAGAACCGAATAACACCGGGTAAACTCACCTGGCCTTACACGAAAGAGATTGTCAAAGAGACGCAGCCGGAGTATTTCAAGGTATGTTGTCACCTGAGGTCTTTGTATCAGTTTTAAAACAGGATTTAGTTGCATGTGAGTGTTTTCACATAGAACACATGCTTTCTGTAACGCACCCCCTCAGTACCTCTATTGTATGTAATAACATTGTCATGCCAGTAGTAGCAGAATTATGTTTTTGAGGGAATCTTTTATTAAAATTTGACACAAGCATCTACATGGACTTGAGAATGAACCGATTCAATTTTGGTATTTAAAGCTCACTGTGGCCCCTCTAGGCACATTTTGGGTCATAACCCAGGAATGTGTTTTCTAAATATAGGATGACTTCTAGTTTTTACACTGATATTCAAATATTTATATTATAAAATAAACAAATATGATCAAGTATAAAACAAATGGCACTGAAGGAAAACAAACAAGGAAAGTGTCTGATCCAGTTAAGGCGAGATCCAGTTAACTTAATATAGAGCTAAGCTTTTATCATCACAGAAATATCTTAGCTTGAATAACATACTGTATTTATGTCTAACATTTCTCTACTTTGTCTTTTTTTACAATACACAAATTGAGATTGCATATGCATATTTTCTTTTTTATAAAGGAAATTCTGCAGCATGCTATAGAGTTGTGCAAATTTCCTCCTATTCCTGATGCCATTTGTCGACATGAGAAATGCCTCGGTCATTTGAAAGCTGAAATTTACTTGACTGACCCTGATTTTAAGGTAAGTAGTTGTAAAGCATGTTAGTTTTGGAATTCAACTAATGATAATAATAATAATAATTAACACAACACATATTTTCCATGCTTTATATGTAGGGCTACATTCAATTATGCTGCTGTAAGAACTGCAGTGTTGAATATCACATCGCCTGTTGGAAAACTTTCAAGACATCATTCCTTGAAAAGAATGAAAAGGTACATTTTTCCATGTATTTCTTGATTTTTCATTAATGATCACAGGATTTTTCCAGGTCACAAAGAACCCGCAAAAGTCATGGACATTAGCTTCAATAATACTTGTATGACAGAGTATATGTCATTCAGTTAAGAGCTGTATTGGTTACATAAATCTAAGTGTTTGGGAGAATGTATGGTAATGAAAAGTTATGTAAATGTGTTGATAAAAATGTTTATGTCCTCTTTGATCATGAAGCTGAAGGATTCAGAGTAAATGTGTGAGTTGTTTCTTGCTTCCAGTTTTAAATTATAATCTTTCCGTGTTGCAGGATTTCCTGCACGAGTCGTGTTTGACTCCAGACTGTATCGGCCAAATCTGTAGTATCAGAATCTTTGGGCCTACGGGGCTGCCAAAGTGTAAGGTAAGAAGACTTTCCGCAGACGAGGGTTGAACACTTCTTAGAGTCCCTGAGCTTGTGAATAAATCACAGGATCGGTGTTGACCTGAGTCTTGTTTCTCTCCAGTTTGAAGATTCGATCGCCAAACCGCAGGCTCCGAAGAAGCCCAAAGTGAATCAGAAATGCACGAGGTGAGTCGAGTTCAGCTCATGCTGCCGACGCTGCAGCGGCTAGCTGGCCGCCGCAGCTAAAAAACCTGATTGGTGCTGCTGTCGCTTATCGCACAAGACAATTTCCACATTAATTAACTGATAATGTTAATTACGTTAATGTTAATTAAACAAATTTGATGTTTTGAATGGGTTGTTGCTAGAAGTCGAATCACACGGTGATGACGATGCAGGTTCAGTTTGTGAACACCCACTTTGAAGGATCGTAGACTCATTGGTTTTTGAATACCTCCCCTTTTCTCTTTTTACATTCTCAGTTTAAAGAAGTTGAAATCAAAGGAAGAGCACAAGCTCAAGAGGAAGCAGCATAAGGAGTTATTTCAAGAGAAGCAGGCGATCAACGATGAGATCCTGCAGCAGAAAGAAGACTCGCCGACCCACGGTCAACAGAAAGGTACCGTTTTTTAAATATCCAGGAAGAAAAATACAGAAGTTACCCTTCAACTCACTGAGTTGCACATTTCTTACCGAGCACTTGATTTGGACACTGCAGCTCTTAGCTCAGTTGCAGCCTCGCGCCTGCTAAAACTAGCCTTGATCAGTCCGTTTGTTTTCAGCCTGGCTGCTCTACAGGGATCGAGTTCTTCTGCAGATCAGCCAGAACATGGAGCTGCTGCGGGAGGAGAAAGGCCTCCGCGTCTCCATCCTGACGGACCGTCTGAAGCCCTGGCTGGAGCTGGACTCCTCGAGGGGGAACTCGGTAGCTCGGAGGATCCTGAACTGGCAGCAGGAGCCGCTGGAGACTCTGACTCAGGTCGTCGAGCTGCTGTTGGAGCGGAAGAACCGGGTTTGGGCACGAATCCTTATAGAACTACTCAGTGGCTGTCTGGATATAAATCCCAAACTCAGCAACTGGGCGTGCCAGCTCAACAATGCAGGTCAGCATATTACATATATATTTATTCATGTTACAAAAACAGACGTTCTCAAGCTCTTGTGGCGAACAGAAGTCATGTAAGTTGGTCTCCAACGTCAGCGCCGTTTTGCAGAGTCTCACCACCTACTTTCTGCTTTCTTTAGGTTTGAATGCAGCGAAATCCTTCGTCGAGCGCTACGCGGGACACTTGGAGGAGCTGGATCTGGCTTTTCTGTTCAAATTTGGTCCGTTGCAGGACGCAATTATAGAGAAGCTCGGTACTACGCCAGAGCTTTTTTCAGGCATGGGCTTGACTGAATATCTAAAAGAAGCCCCACCACAAGACACAAGACTCTTTATCTGGACTCTGGAGGAGCATAGGGACGAGTATCACACCTGCTACCATATTCTGGATGACTATTTTGATATGATGGGTACTCATCTTTACCTTTTTATCTGAGTGTTTTTGAAGTCTTCTTCATTTGTTGCCAATTATTTGACTCCCAATTCTTTATCTTTCAGATGGACATTGTTCAGTGTTAAAAAAGTCTGATGAAAATCAAAATGTAAGTCTTTTGAAACAAAATGGCATTATTACTATTTTTTCCACTGAATTGAATTTGAAAGCCATTTAAACTGAAGCTCAAAGGTCGAGGTCGGACATTTTAGTTGATACCAGTGTCTATTAGGTAAAAATGTTACCGCCAGTTAGCTTAGCATAAAGACTGGAGACAAATGGAAACAGTTAGCACAGAGTCTCTGTACGTCTTAACTCTTAAAAGAACATTGAATTATTTCATCGTCAGTAAAAAAATTATAAGTCTCAATTTTATCCACTAAGGCATCCATATTTTCTCTTGCGGGTCAGAAGATCAGACTTGTAGCAGCAACACAGCAGACAGGAAGCCCACTGCTTCAAAATGTCCAATATCGTTAATGTACAGCGAGTAGAAGTTTTGTACTAGTGGCAGTAGTAGTATCACTAAACGTTATAGTAGTACTAACAGTAGTAGTAGTAGTAGCAACAGTAATACTTGTAGAATTACTGGCAGAAATATGCCATGAATATTAATATATTCTTGCACTTATACATAATTTTAGTTATTGTTGGCATCAGAGTGAATACATTAAATTCCATTTTATGTGGCATTAAAAGGGATTTTTAAAAGTAAAATGGCTTTAAAGCCAAGCTCCGCCTCCCAGCACCTCTGAAGTGCTCATTTTAACATTGTTATACTTCACTGCACATTTTCACACTGTTTGTTGCACATGCCATTTTGAATGTGATAAAACTGTGTGACTCTTCCTGATCCCGAATTACAATTTTTTTATTTATTTTCAGAATTCTCCTATGAAGAGTCGAGGCCGGAAAAAGAAACAGAGAGAGCCGCGGGTGAGAGGAGGCTGCGGTTGTGAGTCGTTGCTTGTGAAGATAAATACGTCTTAATTGACTCAAAGTGTTCCCCCTCCTCTTCCTCACAGAGCGTTTTTGTTATCCCTGAGACGAGAGCTCTGACGCCGAGAGATGAATGGGATCAAGACTTTTTTGAAGATGAATCTTTGTAAGTTCTCCTCATCCTCCACGTTGGACACACAGATGTTTTTATTCACTGTTGTTATTACAACGGCTGTGTTTTATGCATGACATTGATATATTTGGTGTTTGCAGATCATTCCTTGACCCCGGAGATCTGTTCAGTGTACCGATTCACCTAAGGGAGCAAGTCGCTGATTTTGAGGACCAGTACAACAGCACCAGACACAGAAGTCACTATAAAATGATTTTGGACAACAACCCCGACCCAACAAAAGAGAGTTTGTATGAGTAAGTGCGACTTTCTCTTCAGGGGTGGACTGTAAACATGTGTACATTTACTGCAGCACTGTTACGCAAGTATACTACATCAATATTTCTATTTTATACTACTTTACACTTCTACTACACCACATTTATATGCACTTTAGTTACCAGTTACTTTATACATAATTATCATATGAAATAATGCCTTAATATGCTTCTAATTTACCCAGAATACTGCAATATTGGATATTGATGTAACGTTTTGCATAATGAGGACTTTTACTATTGATACTTTAAGTAGATTTAGTTGATAATACTTCTGTACTTTTACTTCAGTAATGTTTTGAAGGATCCTGCAGGATTTTACTACATGGAGTATTTTATTGATTACATCGAAGGTGTTTCTACCTTTTTTACAAGTATTTTGATACCTTAAAAAATAAAGCAATAATTAAAGCCAAAACAGAAATCACAAGTGGACTGTCAGCCAACACACTGACAGCCAGTTTAGTGTATTTTACAGCAGATTTAAGACACGGGTCGCCACCGACCCGCTAACACAAGAGGAAGGTTAATGCATATTCTCCCTTTTTTATTTTGACTACTTTATTGTCTCCCCGCAGCTACTTTGCTCAGATCTTGGAGGAGCACGGCCCGCTGGTGGCTGAAGACCCTCTGCTGGTGGGCGAACTGGGGAATTTCCCTCCCGTGGCTCAGCGGACGATCCAGGAAGCGGGCGGCTTTGAGTCCTTCCTCCTGGAGTCCCTTCGCTTCATAAAGATAGGGAGGTGCATCGGCCTGGCGAAGCACGCGGTTTCCCTGCAGCAGACGGTGCGCGGAGCCGGTCTCGATGACTTGGATGTAATAGCGGATCACGGCTCGGACTCTCATTATTTGGATGAGGGTCATCAATCTGCTTTCACCAGCTATCTGGACAGTTATTCTTCTGCACAGACTGACGTCCGTCCCATCCTTCCAAATCCTTATGTAAAAGGCTCCCGGCCTCTGTTTGATGATTTTGATGCCCTTTGGTGTATTGACGACGGTCCAACGCAACCACCTTACGTTTTACCGAATGACTACGGCGATCTGGATCTGGATGATGGACTTTTAGAAACGTCAACAATGACAATCGAGAAAAACTTTTCGAAGAAACATGCAGAAGTACAGGTTGGTACCAAACCGTTGAATAAAATTTAACTAAGATTTTAATTCAAACTAAAATGAGCATTTCTTGCAGAAAATGTGTTGTAATGCAAAAAGCTGAAGCTTAAAGCTAAAATATTTGAAAAAAATAGCTGAATATAGCTGAACATAGTGGAATATAGCTTAAAAAAGCTGAATATAGCTAAATATATTTAAAAATGAAAGAATAGCTGAACATATATGAAATAGCTGAACATATATCAACATAACTGAATATATATCTCTCTCTCTATATATCTATATATATATCTATAGCACATATATATATATCTATAGCACATATATATATATCTATAGCACATATATATATATCTATAGCACATATATATATATCTATAGCATATATATATATATATATATATATATATATATATATATATATATATATATATATATATATATATATATAGCATATATATATATATATATATATATATATATATATATATATATATATATATATATATATATATATATATATATATATATATATATAGCATATATATATATATATATATATATATATATATATATATATATATATATATATATATATATATATATATATATATATAGCATATATATATATATATATATAGCATATATATATATATATATATAGCATATATATATATATATATATAGCATATATATATATATATATATAGCATATATATATATATATATAGCATATATATATATATATATATATATATATATATAGCATATATATATATATATATATATATATATAGCATATATATATATATATATATATATAGCATATATATATATATATATATATATATATATATAGCATATATATATATATATATATAGCATATATATATATATATATATGGCACTCCAACGAATAAATGTTAATTCTCTATTTGTTATCGATGTACATAACACAATGGTGAATATGTTTATGTCCCACATTAGCCTGTGGTGATGCTGCACTACACATTGTTCTCTATTTTATATAGACTGAGAAATGTAACTACGCACACAATCCAACAAACTTGCATCGACAAAAAAGACAATTCTCGCACAATATCCACTGTTTTCACTCACATTTTAATTCTAAATCAAATCTGAATGATTAGCACTTTCAAATATACGAGATGGATACGTAAATATGTAAATGACTTCTGTATTTGTTTGTGTGTGTGTGACGCATTTCAAAGTGCTCTTTTTGTTTTGTTTTTCGGTCTCTAAGACGTGTCAGGAGACCATGAGGAGCGTGGCGGTGAATACAGAGATTCATGAGCGCTTTGAGAGCTGCCAGGTGAGTTTGTGCATGACGTGTAGCTGACCTTCTGTCAGCAAGAGGCTGAACTCAAGCTTCCTGTTTTTTTTATTATAAATAAACTGGGTGGAAATAATCACACTAATTAAACTAACCTCATTAGCTGAACCACTCCCTGGTCTTTGGGGTGGTGGCGTGAAGTTGTGTACTTGTGAACATCGTTCGCTTACAGACGCACACAAGAGGGTCACTGTTGCTGATGGACAGTAGATGTTTAAATCTGTGCAACTCCTTTAAATACTGTTGGATAGTTTTCTCTTCAGCAGTGTGTCATATGCTAGAAGTACTTTACATGTTTGTGGCGTCTGTCCTGAGAGAACTACGTATTTCTAAAAAGCTCAGAAAAACTATTTGTTTTCAGCTTTTTCTTCCTGCTGATCTGAGAGGCTTTTAAAATGTTATTTAGCTTAAACGGTAGGAAAATTTACAGTAAACATGAAGCAACACTTCAATTTATCAAAAACATTCAAAATCAACACATTTGGAGATTCGTGGTTTTTACTTAAAGGGATGAAAAGTATAAAGTACAATATTTACCTTTTTGACATGAAATGAAATAGAAAGTATGATAAAATGGGATCACTCAAGTAAAGTATAAGTATCTTGAAAACTGTACTTATACAGTACTTGGTTACTTTCCACGGTTGCGTATTAACTCACACCAGGACAGTTTTCATTTATTATTCTTGCTCTGTGTTGATGTTGTTGACTTTTTTACTGAGTTTGTTTGTTGTTTGTTCTTCCAGGGTGACATCAATGCAAAGCAGAAAAACAACAAGAAGTTGGAGCAGCAGATCAAGAAAATGGCGAAAGGCTGCGACAAAGTCAACCTGAAGCGTAAAGAAGAGATCACCGTCCTCGAGGCGGACATCAAGCAGATTAACGGCAACATAAATGTAAGAAAAAAAAATACATTTCATAAGAGAAAGATCAAGAAGCCACGAGGACATGCAACCGACCTCATCTGTCCTTGAGGAGGAACGCCACAAAGATGAAGCCATTATAACGTAGAATAAAACAACGTGAACTATAACATCGGTTATTGTCTTCTCTCCTCGTGAAGGCGACCAATAAGGAGCTGGCCGTGTTCCAGCAGAAGCTGGAAGAGGAGGTGAAGAAGGACCAGAAGGAGAAGAAGGCCAACCAGGAAGGACTGAAGGCGCTGAAGGACGAGATCGACGAGCTGTCCGGGCGCCGCGCGAGGTGAGAGGGACGCTGACGGCTGCCCGAGTAGGATCTCTGTGTACTTGTACTTCACTTGAGTATTTACCACCCAGTTCACTAGGAAGAGTATCTACAATTTGCTTCACATTTCAAAACCAAAGATTTAAAATACTCCTACATGTATGTAGTTAGTGGTAAAAACAGAATATAAAACCATTATTTTATTCTTAACCCCAAATTAAATGGATTAATGTTGAAATAACAGACGGTAAAATGAGAGGTTGTCTGACGGGAAAGTTCTTTGGAGGAGCTTTAAGTACATTTTTGGGGTACTTCTACTTCACTTGAGTACTTTACCTGCCCTTGGGGTTGGTTCACCTGTTTTTACTGTTGCAGCTTGAACCCAGTCTTTGTATATTTATTCATAAGTTTACGTACAGATATAACATATTGGTAAAAAGCATGAAGTCATAATTGTTTTTTTAAATTATATTTATATGTCGTTTCCGTGCAGTCTGGCCCAAAAGATCCAAGAGGGGAAAAACCGCTATGACGCGATGAGGAGTGATTACCTTGAGCTTTGGTGAGTGTTGAGCAGAGACTTGATGGTGAAACGTCAACTAAAGGTCTTGGACTTTTCTATTTTTTTCTTCTTATTTCATATTGTTTCCTTTCAGCAACCAGTCGGCAGCCGAGAAGATGAGTCTGGAGGACGCGATCCAGTCCTACAAGTCCTCCTTTACGTCAGCGACCAGGAGGTCTCAGGGGGCTCAGGTCGGTCCTCAACGCTTCATCCCAACCAGACCGCTTTAATACTGCGAGTTAGTTCTGGTCTTCACATGAAGTTCAGCAAATCCCTGGATGAAATGAAAATAGACAAATCTATTGTTTGAGACTGTAGGCACAAACTATGACCTGTGTGTATGTATGTGTGTGTGTGTGTGTGTGTGTGTGTGTGTGTGTGTGTGTGTGTGTGTGTGTGTGTGTGTGTGTGTGTGTGTGTGTGTGTGCAAAAAGTATTGACGGGTGCTCAATTTACAGTGTGATTGCAAAATGTATGATACATAAACTTTACGAAGAAATACACTTTTTAAAAAAAGGGACAATAAACAGATGTAGATAGAAAATGTGTTGATGTTCAACACAATAAAGACTCAGCAACATTAATATATATTCAAGTGGAACGTATAGATCATATAGATGCATAAATACCCTCACAAACTGTGTGTGTGTACTCGTTTAAATAACAGCGTCTTTTATCCCAAAACGTCTCAGCCTCCATTCAGAGCCCGAGGCCTCGCTGGCGCTTTAGTTCTTCAAAAGTATTTTTCCTTGTTGAGTTTGGGAAAAGACTCGATCCTCGTTTGTTTCGCTCCTCCAGGTGCTGATCGTGGAGAGCAGTCGGGATCAGGGTTTGTACGGTTTGTACCAAGGGCTGGCCATCGGCAAGGCTCTGCTCGGCAAACTGGACGAAGCCGTACACCGGTGAGACGCGACACCAGAAACCGCCGCTTTCTGCTGGGAAACCACCGGCCGGCGCCCCGTTTGATTCACCGCCTGACTTCCTGTTCCTCTTTGTCCAGATTCCCAACACCAGACCTGGAGAGAGCCAGAAACGGCTGCAGAGTCAATGTGCAAGAAATAGAAAAGAAAATCGCCACAGCTGAGGTACAAGAGCCCGTCTCGCTCAGAAACGCCAGATGAGACAGTAGAGACAGTAGAGACAGTAGAGACGGTGGATCCAGTAGAGACAGTGGATCCAGTAGAGACAGTGGATCCAGTAGAGACAGTGGATCAATGTGCACTGAGAGGCTTTAAAAGATGATTTATAGTTTTTACTCACAATCACAAGTCCAACTTTGTATTTGTAAGCTTCACTTCACAACAATCTCACTCTCTAATACATGGAAATATACATTAATTTGATTATTAAACTTACATCATGTTCAGTTTAAAATGATTTATTTTTGCTTTTTATCTTTTGGGGAGAAAAACATACATGTGAAGATTGGTAAATTCTGTTTTCTAAAAAAAAATGTACACAATGAACCAATTCATTTATAACATGACAGATTTAATAACAATAATTTACTACTATAAACATTTCTTTCTTTTGACTTCATATTTTCCACAGGCGCAGTACGTGGAGCAGCTGGATCAAGTGAACAAGGGCCGGAGGCTCAGCGAGCTGCCTCCAGTCAACGTCCACAGCCAGTCTGACCCTGCAGCTGCACCAGTAAGACCACCAGTATAACCAGTAACACACATATATAACCAGTAACACACTCTTATATAACCGGTAACACACATATATAACCAGTAACACACACATATAACCAGTAACACACACATATATATAACCGGTAACACACACACATAACTTTCAACTTCTACTTCTACTACTATAATACTACTACTTGTAGTCCTACAACAACTGCTACTACTACTTCTGTCAGTTACTACTGCTGCAGCTGCTTTTACTCCTACAACACTAGTACTCAGATAAAATGGTGCAGAGAAACACTTTGATTATCTCTAATAGTTAAATATGTCGATCAGATATTAGCAATGGTTGCAAAATGTGTGGTTATTCTCCAGTGATTCAAAGTGAACTCTCTCCTGTGTCGGTGTTAGTCCGTGGCAGCCGCAGCGTGTGCTGCTCCTCCGCCCTCCTTCCTCGGCGCCCCGCTGGTCATCGCCCCGCCTGCAGCTGAAGCGGCGTCCGCTCAGCCGCCGCCGCCGCAGCTCAAACCTCCGGCCAGGACGCCGACGCCTCAACACAGCTCTGTGTTCGACAGGTCCGTGGAGCACCTGGCCGGCATCTTCCCCGACTATTCCAGGTAACGCCGGCGCTCTCGTGCCAGTTAGACCAGTGATCTAAACCAGTGTGCCGCGAGAGATTGTCAGCTGTGCTGTGGGAAAATGTCCAATTTCACTTAATTGGTCCTGTGACAGGATTTTTTATTTTAGTGCCAAAAGATATTATTTAGTTGCCGTCTGAGCCTGCGATATAGTGTCTGGCCTAGTAGTTAAATACTCATCCGCGCCGGGAGGTAGCACAATGGTTACCTACCATACATGCTGTATTATGCTACAACGAGACAAGTTGTAACTTCTTTGGTTGTTGCTGTGCCGCAGGATTTTATTTATTTTAGAAAATGTTCCAACACACTGAGTTCGGACACACTTTATTTAAGTTAATGCTGCTTTAAGCAGCTGTTTGTATTTTCCTATATTTCTGCTTCACTACGTCTCAGAGGAAAATGACGTGCTTAGCAGTATGTTTTATGGTCATATATTCTTAAGAAAAGAAACTAATCTCATCAGATAATGAAATATTGGCAGGTATTAAAGTATTTTCCAAACTTCCAGATATCCAGTTTCAGTCTTCTGCTGGAAGAGAAGCGGCTTTATGGTCATTTTATGACACATCATGCATTTTTATTAACCACAAAATAATCTTATACTGAAACTCGGTCGTTATCTGTGACATTTTTCGACAAACAAAACAAGGAAACGCAACAACGATGAGCATTTAATCCAGAAGCTTTTACGCCTGTAGGACAAATGTATTTATTTAAAATATGTGTCTGCGTTCAGGTCGGAGCTGTCGAGGTTCATCCAGGAGTTGCGTTCGTCCAGCAGTGGGAGCCTGAGCGGCATGACGTCACAGGAGATGGTCGGTGCAGTGACTCAGCTCATCCTCGACCATCAGGTAGGTTTTTACTACGTAAAACCCAAATCTGTGAAGTTAGTTATTCGTTGTCATTTGTACATTTTCATTTTAATTGAAATGGCAGCTGTCGGGGCATAAAAACAACGACCTGTTGATCTTTTTACGAATCAAGACTCCGTCATGTGACGATGGCTTAGCAAACAGGGCTGAACAATTTATTTTAAATCTTAATTCATATTAAAACCTGTCCCAAACAAAGATGTGTTCTCAAGTCTTCAGAGTCTGTGTTTGAAGACCTCTGGTATCGATCTTCCCGGTTAGTTCTCACCTTAAAATGTCATTGGTTTGTGTTGTGGCTTCTTTTCCTCACAGGAGAAGCCTAAAGCTGCCAAACTAAACGGCATCTCGAGAAACGGCGAGCCCCGTACGTGCACCACGCCGCCTCCGGTCGCCCCCGTCTGGCAGACACTCGGACAAAAGAAAGACGCAGTAAGTCTCCAGATTGTGTCACAGAGCGCTTAGAAAAACACTTTACATTTGTATTGCAACAGTCTTTGTCTTCTCGTCCCAATGAATATCTCTTTTCACACATTATTTAATCTATGACACATCAACATGTATGTTGTTTTAGTTCATGTGTGTTCAGTGTGGTGTTCTTACCAGTTATGTTTACCGTACCAGCCTCTTTGTTGGTACAGACAGAAGAGGCTGGTGGTCATTAGTTACAGATATTTGATCATGGACCAAAGTACTGAACACATTAAAATGTTGACCTGATGACGGCGCCAGAGGAAAAGTCAGATTAAGTTTTTACAGCATCCCGAGAAGAATATCTGAACCAGTTTCTTTAAAAAAAAAAACTCAATCGAAGCTTTAAATCTAACTTATGATTAAGTTGCATTTCAAGCGGTTCTTTGGCAACGTTACCGGCGGCCGTCTCTGGAGACTGAAATCTGAACGGACAATAAATTACTCACCGGCCTCCAGTTTGGACTCTGACTGTTGATCTGAAACATGGTGTGATGCTGAGGCCAAAGCGAGGAAGAGAAGACGTTTCCGTCACCAGAACCTGTGCAGACCTTTAGTTTTCATCATCCACATTTGATTGTTTTGGCTTGTTTCTCTTCACAGGAGAAGCTTAAAGCCGCCAAAGCGACCGCCGCGGCCCGCGAGAGCCCGGCTCCGTACGCCGCCCCGGCTTACGCCTCCCCGGTCTGGCAGCCGCCCGAACCTGCGAAGAGAACCGAACACTCCAACGCTGTAAGTCCCCAAAAATAAGACCGAACTCAAGTGGCCGTTTGAAGATATTTCAGATATTTGTTGGCATTTAGCTTTTAAGGAGAAGGATCTCACTTTGCCGCACACAAAGGAAGGCTTATCTTCTCTGAGGAGACTTATCGACCGAGTAGAAACTAAACCGATAGTGAAGCACTCGGTCCGAGTCGGGTCCAAACCAGTAACTGTGTGTCTCGTCTGCAGCTGAACCTCGAGGATCCGTGCATCATCTGCCACGAGGACATGAATCCGATCGACACCTGCGTGCTGGTGTGCCGACACAGCTTCCACGACGAGGTGAGCAGAGAGACTGTGGCGCTAGAAACGGCTTCATGCACCTTTTTACGTCACCTGTTGTCGCTCTGGTGCCACTGAGGAGCTTAAACACGAGTGTTACGAGTTAACAAAAGGTTGTAAATCTCACTTTATTTTTAAAGTCAGCTTGATTTTTTTTTTTTGGGGGGGGTTTTGGTTTTCGACAATTTTTTTTTAACTTTATACACAAGATATGTGGTCAGCATGTTATTCATCAGTTAACAGACACATTAACATTTAAGAGTTTAATTTAGTTCCATCATAAAGAATGTATTTAAAAGTCTTAACTATGAACATTGCTTTTCACTCATCTTAATGTGTTTTTTTTCTCTGCAATAGTTTGATTTATATTGGCTTTATTGACTGGTATGACGTTGATGTGTGTGTCTGTTTGTGTGTTCAGTGCATCCGGTCGTGGCTGAAGGAGCACAGCACCTGTCCCACCTGCAGAGATCACGCATTGCTGGTGGACGATTTCCCCGCTTTGTCTGGAAGGAGACGCAAAGCTCTGTGAGACCCGGCGCCTCCAGCGCTCACTCGCATTTATGTTTTTATCTTTCCTGTTTTTTATTAAATCGCAAATTTCATTATAATCTAAAAAAAAGAAAAGCCTTTGTTTTTATTGCGTTGTCAAACTGTTCAGACGGATGTTTCTACACTTTGAATAAACTAAAGCGTCTTGTGTTTGAGATCGTCTCCGTCTGATGTTTGTCGGCCGCTGACAGTTTGAGGTTTATTAACATTTCAGATTTTTTAAATGGTTCAGAGCTCTGGGAGTCACGAGTCACCGACTAGAACCAATAAACTCGATAAAATATAGATTTATTTATTTTTAAATTCTTCGGCTAATGACACTAATCATTGTCAACGTCTACAGAAATAAGAAACTTTTATACATTTACAGAAATATAACAAAAAGGAACAATTAACAATCAGTCATTGACAGAAAATCATCTGAAAAGAACTTCAAGGTATTTTTATGACATACAAGTTTATATTTTTTTTATTAAAATCCTTGTTTCTTGACTTTAGTGCTGATTCTTTTCTTGAAGAAAATAAACGTCTGTGCTCTTTGCAAAATATCATTTATTCATCATGTCTACATAAGGACGTGTGGTCACATGGTCCAAAAACAGCATTATGATTATGACTTCACATTTAATAGAAATCTATGCTACTGGTTCGTACATTTAGAAAAAAAAGACATTCACCATCTACAGTACGTGTGAACAAGTACATGCTCTAAAACTACTGTGGCACACACACATACACACACACGGTCTGATCCTGTGCACATGCATAACTAAACAATGAAACAATAAAAAAATCATCTGGTTATATTTAACTCCAGGTTGCCGCTTTCATTTTAATATGTGACTGCATATGTGTCAAGTGGCATTTTATTATGCAAAAGAAAAACAATGACACTGATTTATTAGATGTGTGGTTTCTATTTAAAGATTTAAAATTCAAAAGTGACTATAAATGCCCATTTTCATAAACTTATAAGGATGAAACAACGAAGCTACTTCACGAGAACAAAAACTAAACTTTTTTGGGGTATTTTCCAATTGTTTCAGGTTTAAAAAAAAAAGAAAAGATTAAAGACAAACATTAAAAATCAGAATCCAATAGTGACATCTTAAACTTGTATCAAACGGCACAGAGAAACTTCACTGATAATAAAACCACACGCACTAACGTTAAAGTTTGGGTGGATGTTTTTCTTCTTTCCTTCAACAGACTCCATTTGTAGTATTTACATTTCAAATAGTTTTGTGATAATTAAATCATACGGAGCACCGGACACTGAAAAAGGAACCTCATCTCATTAAATCTGCACACATTGTGACGCCGAGTGCCCGGATTATTTATTTATTTATTAATAAACGACTGACTGACGTTCAATAAGATCAGAATGATTCACCGGAGGGAGCGTTTGTCTCGCTCTGGATGAACTTTTGTCCGAGGGTTTGTTCTCCACGTGCGGCCTTCCTTCCAACATTGTGTAACTGTTTGTGAACAGCGCAGCCGAGAACATGGCCGCCGATCACGGTGCAGAAAGAAAACCATCTTAATTGCCGCGTCACAGGTGGGAAAAGGTCATTTAAAGGCAATGGGTGAGTTAATTTTTTTTAAGACAGGGCCGATGAAAATGTTGGCATTACGGTGACACCTTGATGACACTTTGTGGAAAAATCACACGGTTGTGTATGAAGTAAGAGCTTTTTGTTGACTTGTGTGAGTGAACTAAGGATGGATGGACCGAACGTTGCAGCCGCTCGGCTCACTTTCCCCGAGAGCTTCGCTGTTTGGTCATCGTCGTCAACATCTGGCTGATGTACGAGGTCAGGAGGTCGTCCATTTTGTAGCCCTGAGTGGGTGGAAGTAGAAGGTTAGATATGCTGTGCTGAATTTATTTATTTATTTGGATGTACGGCTCTATTTTTTTCTGATATAAGAGGAGAGAAAACAGTTTTCAGACACTCTCCTGGAAGACATTCATCTTCTCTCTCAAACTTTTATTTTAAAAGCCAAATACACACAAACGTTTGAAAGTCAGGTTATTCTGGTCCCAGTCGGGCTCCGCGTCTAAACCAGTAGCTCACCAGTGAGGTCTCGCACAGCAGCTTGCTGCCTCGCACCAGGTTCCCGATGGTGATGTGGAAGTACGTGTTACCGCTGCTCCAGTTGGAGATCTTCGTGAAGGGGTGAGTGATGAGGATGTCCTGCAGGAAGTACAAGTAGAGATCAGTACACGAGTACCCGGTGTGCAGATAAAGTACTCAAACCGTGAGATAACTTGTGTACTTTGGATCTCAGGCATTAAAAAGAAAAAAGCCAACGAGACTTAAAGTCGGACAATATTTTTGGTCCCAGACGGCTGTTGTGTTGTGACGCCGCTTAAGAGCAGGAGGGGAAGAAATAAAACATAAACGTGAATCAACCTTTAAATCTATAGAAAGAGCGACGTAGTTGACTAAATATTCAGATTCAGAGTGATGTGTAGACGCGTCTCGATCTAAAAGACCAGACTTGAGTGTTTTCTATTGTAGATTTAAACCTTTGGATTACAGTAAAGTAATATTTTTATTATTTTTATTTTGTAAATACTTCAGAAAACTACTTTGTTCCTAAAATTATAATATTCTTGTAAACAAACCTGATATGATGTGTTGACTCACCTTAGATTTAAGATCAATGAGACTGACTCCGTGTTTGTTGATCGCTATCAGGAGGGTTTCTGGGTAATTTGGATCAGTTGTTTGCTGCAGGAAAAAATTAAATAAATAGAATAATTAAAAATAAAACTTTTCAGACAGCGTTACTTTGCAAATTCAAATATTCTACTATTAAATTATATTAAATGAATGAGCACATTTATGCATCCACAATTATAATCCAATAATTTAATCTATTATTCTGAAATCAGGCTTTCTACATAACTTTCACTCTTTCAATTTAAATATATTTTGATGCTGATACTTTTGTACTTTCAGAGTATTGCCAACTTTTATTTGAGGTAAATATTACAGACGTCTTTACCTTGACTTCAAAGAAGGCCGAACCAAACGTGGTCCACTTGTAGATAACTTTGAGGAAGGAGAGTTTGGCTTCTTCTCGAGTCTTCCCTGAGTGCTTGTTGAGCAGCGACATGATGGACTGAGAGGAAAACACACATTAATGTATTCATTCATTCATTATGTTCACACAGGAGCCCCCACTGGTTCACATCTAGTAAAGATAGATTAAAGATATTAAAGATAGCGTTGCGCCGCCATCAAATTAACCATTAAATCTGTCCAAAAAAAGTTAGAGAGTTTGTATATTCTGAAATCGGCCATACTGCATCAACTTCAGTACAATGTGAAAAGCAGGCGAGAAAGACATTTTGTACTTTATTTAAGAGCCGAGTACTTCTTCCACTGCTTGAATCTGACCCAGAATCTGACCCTGTTGAACAGTTTGCTCTCTAATACTTCCTCTCACCCTCTTCCAGTCGTCGGGGGACAGCAGTCTGATCTGGTCTTGAGGGACGAGCTCCTTCAGGATCTTGGAAATATTCTGGAAGTGGGTTTTGTCGTCCTCAAACTTCACCATGTAGATCAGCGCCGCCAACTGGTGCACCTCCTCCCTCAAACACTTGTGGTAGCCTCGCAGATACTTCGGCAGCTCCTGCGGAGAGAAAGCACTTCCTGTTGAGACACTGCAGGTCTGTGCAGTGGGAGGTTTCAAGCCGTCTACCGGCAGCACCTTCATTGTAGATTAAGCTACCCGACAGTATATAAAGGAGTTAAAATCAGCACAGTCTGCACAATGCTGCAGTAATAATTATCCAGAAACATGTATAATAATAAAACGGCTGACAGCTGAACACTTATTCGCACAAAAAATGACACTTTTCAAACCTTAGGGGCATTTTGCAGAAGTTCTTTTACTAAAGTAAAACTTTGATTGTAGGACTTTTACTTGTAGGAACAGGATATAAAATAGTTTCACGGTGGTATTAGTACTTTTACGTAAATAAAGGATTTGAATACATCTTCCAGTACTCGTTAGGGCAAAACAAAACATCATTCGGATCATTCTGCAGTTAATTTTATTGCATTATTGAGTCTCAGATGTTTATATATTAATATTTT
This sequence comes from Clinocottus analis, assembly GCF_023055335.1. Lineage (NCBI taxonomy): Eukaryota > Metazoa > Chordata > Actinopteri > Perciformes > Cottidae > Clinocottus > Clinocottus analis. The sequence goes on along the minus strand of NW_027176207.1, from coordinate 17,593,589 downwards.
AGTGCAGTTTGACTTTTCTTTTGTCAATTTCACAAAGAATTGTTGCATTAACACAAAGAAATACACCACTTGAAATAGCTGGAAACTAATAATTTCTCATATTTGTACATTTCCGAGTGCCGTCGCTCACTTGGTAGTAGTGGAAGATGGAGTCGGCCATCGCGTCTTTTCCTGGCACGGTATTGGTCCAGAGCTTCTTCATGAAGAACACCTGATACGTCAGTGAAGGCACGACACCTGGACACACAACACACACACACACAACACACACACACAACACAGAGGGGCGTAATCGTCACAGGAAGATAGAAGTCACTGTGAAGAGACACAATTTGTGAGTTAAAAAATAAATATGTATCCTTTTTTGTCTCTTCTGTTTTACCGTCTTTCACGTGTCGGGCCTTCTTGATCCAGTCGGTCAGATGTCTCACGAAGTCAAAGAAGAAGTCGCCGTCGGGCACGCTGATGACCTGAGAACGTTTAAAAGCTGTTTTAACCGCCGCACACGCTCTGGTCTGGTTAATATTATTATTATTATTATGATGATGAGAGGTTTTAGACGGCTGCCGCTCGTCTTCACCTTGTCAGTGATCTTCACAAAAAGACTAAAACCTTCGGAGGACTTGAGCAGAAGACGTCCAGAGATGTTCTGGCAGAAGTCTTTCGCCTTGGTGCTCGACTCCACTTCAAACACCTGCAACACAAACAAACGCATGAAATATTGAACGGGTATTAATATATTTACTCACTGCTTTTATTATTCAGTGAGTTCAATTTCTATGTATTAAAAAAAATCCCTTTTTTAGCGGTTAGTATCACGTGTGTTTAGTTTTCCATGTTATTTTTCACTCGGTGTGGCTTTCTATCTCTGCTTTTATGCATCTTATATGCAATAAGTATCAGCATTATTGTTAATGTTGAAATAAATACGAAATTATGAAAGCAACATTGTTTTTTTAATGCAAATATGTAAACAGAACGAACTAGGATTGTGTTCATAACTTCCATGAAGTTGAAAGATTATGTTTGGACCTTATAGGCTCATGAATATCATTGAAAACCTCTTAGATAGCTTTTTCTTTTTTAAAAAAAATATAAGAATCTGACTATAATAATTATAGCATTTAAAAAACATAACAATAACAATATTAGCCACTATGAGCTAACGGTCGTAGCACAACAAGTTCGGCTGTCGCTGCTAAACACATCAATGTTTTATTAAGCAAAGCGTGCATTTCGTCCCTAATAAATTTGACTTTTAAATCAATAAAAGAGGAAAAGTATGTACTTCTTTCATGTACTTCTTTACTTGTAAAAGTGTGTCAAAAGTAATAACGCCAATCCGAGCCCCATTTCTGACATCGCTCTCCATAAATTGCAGTTGTGATGCATCATGTGATGATCGTCACTGACCTCGTCCGAGTCATCGGGGAAGTAAACTTTGTGGAAGATCTGCGTGGTCTTGTGCTGGATGGCCTCCACCTCCACCAGGTGAGGAGGATACTTTCTCGATCCATTTCTACAACAAGCAAGAACCGCGAGAAATGAAGAAAGACAGACGTCGAAGGATGGAACGAGCGTAGAAGAAGGACGTGTGTTTGTGTGCGTCACCGTAAGGCTTTCTGTAGCCGCTGCATGCAGTCTGGAGCCAGCTGGTGGTGTTTCTTGGCCTGGAGGAACTTCTGGACGTGAGGCAGCAGAGTGTTACTGGGAGGAAACAAACCAGTGCAGAGCCACAGCAGCTCCCAGCCCTTCTCCTCACTGTACCTACACACACACACACACACACACACAGCAAGTTAAGCTATGGTCATTAAAAGTTATTTTGGCATAACAAAAACAGATAGTGCTAAGAGTTTGTGTTTGATAAATAGACAATATTGTCCTTTAGTGAGGTAAATATGAGAAAAAGTAAGGAAATAATGTCATTTTAAGATTTGACCATATTGCTGAATACTTTCCATCTCTACTGTGTGTGTGTGTGTGTGTGTGTGTGTGTGTGTGTGTGTGTGTGTGTGTGTGTGTGTGTGTGTGTGTGTTCCAGGCTCACTTGATGTGATTGTCAGTCAGCTGTTTGAGAATCTGACAGAAGATTTCGTCTTTGAGCGGCTCGGCCTTCAGCGCTCCCTCAAAGATCTGGTCGGTGAGCTCGTTGACGGAGCGCACGCGTTTGGACGGGTAGTCGCCCGAATACTTCATCACAGGTGGAGCCGGGTCAAGGAGAGCAACCAGCAACGCAACGACAGGCAGGCCGCTTGGATTTTTGGGAGGTTGGAAATATTGTTGTTTGACAATAATTTACTGAAATAGATCAAACTCATCTTTTCTTCCTCCGTGCTTACATAAAGAGTTTGAATCCAAACTGTAACTCTGCATTTCATTTGTTGACCTTTCTTTATGATTTTCAGAGCTGTAGTTTTGTCATCAGGATGTGTGAAACGCCATAAGCAGCTACTTTGATATTTAACGGATCGTTCCGGTAATTCTTTTGAGGAAAAAATTTGTTCGGTTTTGGCTTTTTGCTATTGTCCAAAAACCTGAGAAAATAAATTCTGGTGATCACATTTCCTCTTGGGATGTAAATAATATAATGATCCTGTGTTTACGACTTAATAACAGATAACAAAAGGTTACCTAATTATTTTTTTTTAATCTGTGAAACCGGTGGGGAAAAAGTTTTGCAGAGTGATATTTTAGCTTTGTGTATTTGTTGTCAAACTGATTTCGACCACAAGAGGCTGAAGCTCCACATTACGTCACACACACACAATACGTGCAGGATATCTGTGAAGGCCACTAAGGCCTCCTGGCAGAGCTCCTCGTGAGCCAGGACCTTCTTCAGCAGAGGCTGTTTGAGAGGCTCCCTGCTGCAGCTCCACAGCCGGTCCTTCCCTCGGCTCTTAGAGATCATCACCCTGCTCAGAGTGCTCTTAGGAGGAGGCCTGGCAAACACCAACGGAAGGGTCAGAAATGACGAACCTACGCACTTTATGCCTATATACGTAAAGGATGGGGAGGCACACCTGAAGTAGTCGTAGGAGAACTCCTCCAGTGTGTAGGCTTTAGTTTTGTCCTCGATGCCGGAGACGCTCATATGGGACAAACCGATGGATTCCCGCCTCTGATCAGGAGTCATGGTCACGAGAGCCTGAGAAGGAGGAGGAGTCACAACAAATATCCTCCTGAAATATAGATTATATAGATCTTCATGAGTGTTTCGAGGGATGCACGTTATCGGCGGTTGTGAGAGCCGTTGTGTGGGTGTTTTGTTAAGTCGGACGTCCCACTTAGCGGCGTGAGGCCGACTTCAAGCGCTACATCATCAGGAGGGCGGTTAGAGACGGCTGTTGCTCAATTTGCAGAGGCAAACTGTTTCTTGACCGTGGTACACCTGATTCAAGATCCGAGATGTTTTTACTGTCATATGCACAGATAACAGACAGTCATTCTACGCAAGGAAAAGCTTATTTTGCTCGGACCGAACACAGAATTACAATAAACTTAAGTTAAAGTTAACCTGATGACGACCGGTAACACAGACATAGAAATGGTTTTTGGTTTATTTTATGATTTGAGAATATGCACATGGTTGTGATTTTGAAATGCAACGAATGAATAAACAAACTGGACGTCACACCTCGACATTGTCATCAATAAAACGTGCCAGAACAAGCAGCAAGAGAGCAACCAAGGAGTGCCTTAGTGTTGAATAAGCAACTACTGCGACTAAATTGTGCTCAAACTGGAGGAAAAAACAAGTCCGAGGCAGAACACCGATAGCAGACGTTAATTCCTCTTTTGTCGTGGCCCCGACTCACCACGATGTCATACTGCGGTCTGGTGATGGTGGGCAGCACGTAGACGCAGTCGGCGGGGAAGTCCCCTCTCTGTTTGGTCCGGTCGTTGATGCCGTGAGCCCAGCCCGAGTTCATCACATGCTCTCCGTCGTGTTCGTCCAGGATGATCAGATCCCCTTTGGAGAAACTTAAGAACGTGGAGTCTACCCCCGCTGTGAAGTTTAAACACATTGTACTTTAAAAAAGGCAATTTAAAAAAACATCACTTCTTTTTTTTTTACCATCTGTTCTCTTACCAGGGTTGGGGCAGTCCAACAGTCCCACCACATACTTGGACCTCTTCCTCAGACCCTCGAGGAAGGCGACCACCAGATCCCGGATGTCCTCTGCGTTGTTGGAGGTGAACGTGTACTCGTCTCCTTTGATGGTGGCCAACGTGAAACTCTGACCCTGCAGCTTACCCCCTCTGGGAGAGGAACGTGTTACAGAAAGGCTTTCCGTTAAATAAGGAGAAAAAGAAAAGAAATACTGGAGGATCCTCGTATTGCTCTACAAGGTGGACTTCAGTTTGGGGAATGAACTCCTGAGGAGCACACCAACTCTGTTTCAACTGAAGATAACATCAGTTAAAATGATTCACGCTACACTGTAGAATACTTTTACACTTCACTGTCAGAAAAACATGCTTACATGCTGATGTTGTGACCAGATGATGATAAACTAGATTAAAAGTTCAGGGATCACTGATTTATCATTTTTTATTCATCCAGAGATACCAAATTGAATGGCAATACATCTCCTAGTTGTTAATGTATAAATGCACCTAGTATATGTCGAAAATAGGGGTTAATATACTTATATATATTATATATATATTGCACGTCTTTGAGATTTAAAATCCTCAACCTCAAGAATTTAGACTTGTGCAATCTTCTTCCAAAACCCTCGGTAAAATTAGCAGAATTTAGCTTTACATTTAGCTTTTAAATGTAGCTTTAAATTAGACTACTCTTCCCATCCAGCGTTGCTTTCGAGGGCGTCTTCGTACCTGCTACTGGACACGGCGGTGATCTCTGGGAACGAGAGCTCCAGGAGGACCTGCTCCTGTTCATCCACAAAGTAAACCCCAGTCCAGTTCACGGCCACGATCACGTCATTCTTGGGCAGGCTGGGCCCTGCAAAGACACGACGGAGTCACAAAACAAATGATGTACAAATTATATACACAGATACCCAGTTAAGACTTGTCAACGACACCGACCTGAAAATTTGAAGGCCTCGTAGAAGCGCGAGAAGAGCAAAGGCCACTTTAAACGAGCAAAATCCACCACGTCCTCCTTCACCTTCTGTGAGCTCAGCCTCCGTTTACTGTGCAATCCCTGCGCAGACAGTTGCAGTTAGTGACTGTGGCTCAAGTTCAGAAAGGCGCCCGAAGAGGTCAGTGTCGGTGTCAGGTACCTTTTTGTGGGCGTTGACGATGAGCTGAGCCCACTTCTCTGCAGTCTTAGTGGAGGAGATCTCTCTGTCGGGGATGTAGGAGGGGATGAGGGTGAGCAGGCGGTCTTGGAGGATCTCAGAGCCGTAGTCCACAAAGTACTGCTGAGAGGCCAGCTCCGCCAGGTCCTCCTCCTTTAGGACAGACACGGGGGCGAGGAGACAAAAGTCAAATATCGAATACAGGGAATGACTCTGAAAGAGGAGGCCGAAACAAAAGTGGATAAAACTGAGCATTTATTTGAGAGATTCTTGTCAGTTTCTCTAAAAACGTATCCAATCTTTTGTATTCGTACTTTCATATAAGTTTATTTTCTTCCAGAACCTCCTAATTATTATCATTACACAGTTACAGTTTTGTTCAACATCTCATGGCAATGATCTCATGAATTGATCTTTGATCATTAATTAACTCCTAATTGATTGTTTGGTTTGTACAATAAATCAGAACGTAGTGAGAAATTGTCCAAACCTCAAAATTACAAAAAAAGTATTAAAATTATTAAAACATCGAAATAGTAAAGCAGCAAACCTGAATCATGAAATGTTTTTACAAAAAAATGATCACTGACTAATTGAACTAATTGTTCCAGCTGTACTTGTATAAACTGTTAGGTACTTAAACCTAAAAATGTATCTTCAAAGTGGTAGTTGTTGTTTTTTTACCTACTGTACTTTAGTATAGTACTTGATTAATGTAACTTAGTGACTAGTGATGCACAGAGTCTCCTTTTGAAAAAATAAAATCAGTAAACTACCTTTCTCGTACATCAGCTGCATGTCAAACAGAAAAGGCTGCTCACCCTCTCACAGCGGTACTCTCCGAATTTCACCCCTCGGACGATCTGCTGGTAAATGAGGTTGGTGGCGACGTAGTCCTCGGCGGGGTTGTGCCAGGGGTTGAAGATCTCCTTCCTGAAGAACAGCCTCCAGGGGGCGTTCCTCTCCTGGGCGCCCTGCTCCTTGGCGTACTGCTCACACTGGGAGACGGCGTCCATGACGTGGTCGCTGCCGCTGCCCAGAGACGACACCTGAGCCAAAGCAGAGTCTCAAGTCATCTATCAGGTTTGAAAAATTAACCTCCACCGTATCAGAGAACACTTGCTGGCGCCATATTACTATCTGTCTATCTATATTTTTAATTACTGTGTGTTTTTATGTAACTTAAGGCATTTGTGACGCACCGCAGAGAGTCCAAGACAAATTTCCCTGAAGTGGGACAATAAAGTTTATTGTATTGTACTATGTGTCTCGAGTGTGCAATGCTGCTGTAATCCTGTAATTTCCCCACTGAGGGACTTATAAAGGATTATTTTATCCTATCTATCTATCTATCTATCTATCCATCTATCCATCCATCCATCCATCCATCCATCCATCCATCCATTTCTAAATCTTTTCAGAAGCTCAGAAAAACAGCCCTGTGTCGATGCATTTCCCAGCTGAGCTAAGAGGCTTTTTAAATAGTGTATTTGGCTTTAAAACTATGAGACTTTATCACATAAAGGAACACTTCATCACTCAGTTCATCCCAAAGATTCAACATCAACACGCCCGTAGTGGAGTACAAGTAAAGTGAAGTACAAGTATCTTGAATTAGCGCTTGAGGACCGGCCCTGCCGTGCAAAACCAATCGATGTCCTGGTCTCATGTCCCGGGCTCACCTTGTCAAACAGGGCGATGTACAGCGAGAAGCCGAAGCGATCTCTCAGGGTGATCTTGTCGGCCAGAGCGTTGCAGAGCTCATTGGCGGTGGTGGCGGAGTCCGCCAGGAGGGTCTTGGTGGTGCCGTCCATGAACGTTACTGGTAGCATGATGGGCTTCTTAGATTTGGTGGCCTGAGGGGGCGACAGAAAAGATTGAATTCAAGTTATCACCGCTTGATAACAAACAGCTCATTATTATGTTCTTCAAAAGTCACTTTTCTTTTTCAAGTTCTGCAACCTTTTCCAGATTTGTGTTAACGTTCTCACATATGTTTATTGCACACATTAAAACATAATTACATACATGAGAACCAAGGGAGCTTATGTTTCTACTTCTCCCATCAAGAAGAGGGACGAAGCATGAAACCTTCGTGGAGATTACTTTGGGGTTTATAATTACGTCTATTAATTCAAAATTTAAAAATAATTTGTCCTTTTTTAATTTTGAAGATGAAAGACCAGTAGGGATGATATGGTCATGAATTGTTTGTTGTTAGTCCCAGCAGTATATATATATAACAATATATATGTGGCCTGGACAAGCAGCAGACGATGGCAAACCAATTAAGTTCATTTATTAATAAAACGTTTCTTGCTTGAAACAAAATCGTTATATTTTGAAAAAAGAATTTTTGAGGAAATTCATTGCTTTCTAAGGACTTTTCGGATCATCCCAGCGCGAGCAGCCAACTTAAACACGGAGCAGCGAGCGTGTTCGGTACCTGTAACTCCAACCAAGATGGCGGCTGGGTCCTTGTGCGGTTGACAAACGTCCTCCTCAACCTTTCCTCACAATACGGAGCGTAACCCGGGGGACCATTGATTAAAAATGTCCGTAAATACTGACAACGTGGGGAAAGAAAAGAAGGCAAAAAGAAAGTCAGAAAAAAAACCTTCAAAGATCAGAGAAAACACTGATTTGTTTGTTTTTACTGAGGCGAATCAAAGCAATCATAAAATATAAATTGCAAAACGTGACGGAAATTCTTCATTTTGAACATATTTCTGATCTCTTCAAGTGTTGCGATCATTATTAATCTTAATTTCTCGAATGTTTTAATTAATAATTACAAACATATACATAGGATTGTAGAGCATAAAGCAGAAACAGTAAGTCCCACAAAAGACAATGTTAGGTCAAAACGGACAATTCAGGAATACACGGTTGGACTGCATGTATCATGTATGTGAGGGCTGCAGTATCACCACGAGGTGGTATTTCTACTCCGTGAAGGGAGTTAGAGGTTTCTTACTTTGACAAACTTCTCGGAGGGGGCGAAGCAGCCCACGCAGAGAGACAGCAGGATCCAGCCGCGGGCGTGGCTGCTCTTGGACGGATTCTGAGTGAGCTGTTTGCAGATCTGACAGTAGATCTCGTCCCTGAGTCGGAGAAACAACAGCTGAACCAAACCAGCAAGGCACAGCGCTGTAGCACGTTGGTTGAGCCAGAGCTCAATTTATCATATTTTGCTGGGAAAATTACTCTGAAAATCATGTCTAACACCACCATCAGGACAAAATCCCCCTTAAATAAGTACTGCTCCAATTTAATACTGGACTTCTGTAACACTGTTGGACTCCGTATGGGAAGTATTATCAAAGTGTTATTGAGGCCACAGATATCGTCTTTTCGCCTTCCCCCACATTGTTTTTCCTCGTCTAACCCTTGGCGCTCGCAGGTCACCTGAGGGCGGGCCGCAAGATGCCGTTGCCGATGATGAAGTGAAGCTTCTCCAGGTTGGAGGTGGGTCGGTCCTCCAGCATGCTGTTGCCCTGGAGCCCGTAGTCTCCCTCCGTCAGCCGCCTGGTGACCTGCCGCCGACAATGGAGGAAGAAAAAAAAGAAAGCTTTTTAACAACTGAAACTGTTGGAATGAACCAGTGTCATCCATCCACATCTGAAACGGTGCAGTTTGATGAACTACTTCTTAAATGCATCATCAAAGAAGAGCAACATGAAGATGGAAAGTTCTCCCACAGCTCTGATTCTTTGAGAGTAACAGAATCTGAAGCTCATGGGTACATATAATGGACAAAGATGAAATATTGCTTTCTGTCTATAATGCACCATCAACACACTTTAAGAATATCATATTTGAAACGTGAAGAAAGAATGGGACAAAAATAGATGACGTGAAAACAATCAAGTAATGATAAATACGAGCTCACTTAGTGCTAAAAATGTAAAACACAAATAGTAATTTCTGTTGTGGGTTTGAATCTCACCTCCTCAGTGATCTTGGATTTCCTCTTCAGCGTGAGCGACACGAGTTTATGCCTCACACTGTTCCTCTTCTGGCTTTCTATGGAGCTGTTCTGTGGACACAAACATGACGGCTGATGAGGACATTTTGTATGTTGACCGTCTGACCGGCAGTATGGCCGTCTTCAAAATGAAGCTTTGAAACAAACCCGTCGTCATCTCACCTCTCCCTCCACCTGTAGCTCCTGCAGCTCCCTCTTGTACGTCCTCTTGCCGAGCGTTTCGTAGATCTTCGTCATGACGGGAATCTTCTCGCTGCCGTCGTTAATGACCATCTGGCACTTGGGCTCCGGTAAGTCCCCGTTGAACCTCAACACGGTGATCCACACCGCTAATGCAGCCTGGAGGACAGAGCGGGAAGTAGAAATCAGCAGCGAGGCGAGTGAACCTTTTCGTAATGCTGAGCTACGATAATAATCTCTCATCTTAAACAGACGGATGTGAGAACGCTTTTGCTCTTTTTGAGGCGACGAGGGCCTTTTTTTGCTCTCACCAGCTGGTCTCCTTCGTCCTCGTGAAAAAGCAGAGGTTGCTTCAGGGGTCGTCTGATGTAGGTGTGAGTGGAAACACCCTGGAAGTACGTGGCTGCAAACTTAGAGAACTTGTACTCGGACAAATCCTCATCTACCTCATCTGGTAACGGCATAGCTTCATCCAGAACTTCTTCTTCTTCTTCAGCCTCCTCGCCGCAAGGAGTTTTCTCCAAATCCTGAGCGTAAAACACACAGATAGAGAGGTCAACATGTGGAAGATATATTATTTTACATGGAACTATTCTGTCACACTGGACTTGTTTTCTTACTGATAACGCACGTGTTGATCATATACACATATTATATGTGTATACACGTAACTGCATATGCTCCTTGTAACTATAATATAGTTTTCCTTTTTATTTGCTTCTTTTAGTGCTACATTTCTTATAATTGATGCTTATGTCATTGTTCATATCCTACTTGAATATCTGTTGATATATTTTGACATGACCTGGAGCATTTTTACAGTATTGACTCACTGTACATGATATTGACATGACCTTCATATTTTGTTTACACATGTGTTTGTTTACTCACTAGAACGTCACCCACATTTTAGCCCAAAATGATAGCAGGGTTTTACTATTATTAAACGTTGGCATTGTGCAGATTTCACATTTTATCAGCGCCTGAGAGTCCATTTTATTTATTGTTTTGGTTGAGAGTTTTTTCCCCCATTTAGGTTTTATCAAATCTGTGTTTACATTACAATTCCATTGCCTGAGTACTCAATTCAAAAGGTTTACTTCATATATCATTATATTTGGGTTGTAAAATGGTCATAAAGATTTCACAAATTTGAAATCACAGTTATTTCAAGGACAAAGTATCATCCAACAGAAGTCAGACATTTTCATTTGGAGTACAAAAACCATGACCACGCACCTCAAACCCAGCCGGTGCCCGTCCGTCCTGGTTGGGCAGCGGCCCGGTGCTCCCGAGGAAGCCGAACATGCGGTCGACCATGTCTGAGTGATCCACGGGCTGCTCCTTCTCCCTCTCCATCTGCTCCAGGAGCTCCTTCTTCCTCCTCGACTCCTCCTTTTCCTCCCGGTCCCTCTCCTCCTGCTGCTGGGTCATTTGGACGAGCCTCTCCTGGTGTTTCCTCTCCGCCTCTGCCTTGGCCCGCCGAGCCGTCATCTGGTAACGCAGCTGCTCTTCCTCGGCCAGGCGCTGGTGCTCCGCTTCCTGGCGATGCTGCAGCTGCGAGGGGAGGAAACAGAGGCAGGTTGGGGGTTATTCTGATTAGCATTTATTCTGTTAGCTTTCGACTACTTGTCTGTTTCAAACTAGAGCAGAGGAACCGAAGGGAAACATTACAGGTGTAAACAGATGACTGACTAGAAAGAATATGAACTATTCTTAAAGGCAATTGACGTTTACTGTTTAATCTCTATTTAGGTTATTTAAAGGGGCGTCCATCCACTTAACTTCTTCCTTGTCGGGCCACTGGAACTGCAGAGTTGCTCAGGAATATTATTTGATAGTTCTCCGAAAACTATTTATATTTTAACGAGCTGATAACAAACTGAGATTAAACAAACATTTGCAAAACAAATAATTTATTCAACATTATCTTTAAGAACAGGAATATAGAAAGTAATTTGCAAGAATGTCAGAAGAGCAAAGCAATATTCTCACAGACGTTTCCATATCACACAAACATACACCATGCAACGACATGCAACCAGGTTTAAACTAACTGCTTTAGAAAACAATGTATAAAAGAAGGTTTTCCGGTGACATATTTTCAGGAAGGAACCACATGGGAGACTTTAACATGAGTTAGTTTCAGTTTGTGTTAAACAAAGGACGGGGCTGCATCCAGCTCATGTAACTTTACAAAATAGACAATGTCATATTCATGCTCGCTTTGCACAGTGATTGGCCACGTTTACAGATATGAACAAATATATTAAAGTCTCCTTTAGCCAAATGAAATCTGTGATTTTTTTCTGCTTCGTTATTCCTCACGTCTGCCCTCAACACACACGGCCCTCTCTTTCTGGCAGGCTAACAACATGATACAGGTAGCAGTAGTAAATGTAATGACTTTTTACCTCTGCCCTGAGCCTCTGGCAGAGGCGTCTGGCTATCATGCCCCTGGTGTAGGCCTGAAGCGTCAACACGGCACGAAGACGCCGCCAAAATGTCTGCCGGATGAGGAAGCCGCGGCAACGGGCTTGGATGTGAGTGACGCGGAGGCGAGTCGTCCGGTAGCTCCTGAAGTGCTTCCTCGACCTGAAGACGGCCTGGAGGCGCAGGAAGCCAGACTGCATCTGTAAGAGAGGGAAGTGTTTGAAAGGTGGAGAGGATATTGGTGTGAATTGGACAGACGGATTTTTTTTTTTTATCCCATGAAAAACTACAAAACTACTCATTGAAGGTGTAAAGGACTTACAATGTGGTATTTCTTCCTGCATAGATAACCCCTCCACACCTTCTGGATGAAAGTCACAGCGCTCCTGAGTCTGAGGAAGTGATTCCTAGAAGAGGAGAGAGAGAGTAGATTTTAAACCAGACACTGGTGGACCGTTACTATGTACTGTACTTCATATGAGTATTCTCATTTTATGCAACTATAAACTACTTTGCGTCATCTCAGAGGTAAATATTGTACTTTTCCCCCACAGCAGTTATCTGCAACTGTTCAGTAAATCACATCTCCAGATGTGTTGATGTTAAAGGTTTGTGATAAACCGAAGGATGAAGCGTTCCTTTATGTGTTGGGAAAGGTCTTCCACTTCTTAAGCTAAATAAACTACTTAAGTAGTTGGAAAATGCATCATCACATAGCTGAAAATAGCTGTTTTTCTGAGCTCATGAAAATACTTTTTAAAAGACACGTGGTTCTCACAGGACGGCGGCGCTACAAACACATGATGATCTAACAGAATATGATGCATTGCTGTAGATTAGACTACCCAAGAGGAAATGAAGGAGTACAAATTAGCACAACCATAAACACCTAAAGCAGAAAAATGCAACATATACATTAAAGCAGCGGTAATATTGATCCAAAACATATAAAAAGTGAACCGTGGAAAACGAGTGCTATGCATATGTTTGTTTGTTTTTGTCTTGGTGTATCAAGCTCTGTCCTGGAGAGACATTCACCTGTCTATAAGTCCACGCACAGCCTTCTGGATGAGGATGACCTTGTCAGTTATGCCCTTGTCCCTCTCGATCTCCAGCTGCATGTCGTGGTGGTCCTGACAAGAGACGAGCAGAGAGGAATAAAGAGACCAGCCTCAGGGCCTCAGAACATCAGGACCAATTTATTCACACATAGATAAGAACCTCATGCAACTCCACTTTAATAAATCTGAACTATTCCTTTAAGGTGTCTCCTGCAATTTGTTTTGGGTTGTTGAGGCCTTGTGCTGTAAACATCCTAAACATTAAACACATTTCTCTGCAATACTTAGAAAGTTAGAGAGAGAATTGGAAGATGTGGTTTATTCAACCCTGATAATCACAACCTGCTTTTAAAGATTTGTTTCTTCATTAGGAATGAATGAGATATAGAATATCACCATCCTTAAAAAGTAAATGAGTTGTCGTAGTCAATACATAATTGTTAATACATAACTGTCAATTGTCGATACATATCAATTCATTCATGCTTTTTTGTCTATTTCTTGTTTTGTTGTGTTTGTCTCTGTCTCTATGTAAAGTGTCTTTTGAGTATTCAGAAAAGCGCTATATAAAATTAAAGTATTATTATAATAACTCCCAAATAAACAAATCTGGATCAGACCAAAGGTAAAGTGAACTCTTGGCTACACTCTGTGGACACACAGGCAAAGTTTCAAGATTTACCTCTTTTTGACTTTGGCTCAAAACAAGAGCGCTGACAAGATGCTGCAGTAGCACATTAGACATCTCAAGCCGTCACAACTTTTACACACACACACACACACACACACACAAACAATAACCTTGAGGAAAATCTTGGTCTTTCCAATCTGCCAGTCATCATGTTTCCCCAGCCGGGCCAAGACGATCTTCTGGCAGGTCCCTCGTAAGTCGTCCTGGAGGGAGAGAGAACAACGTCAAAGTGACGACTCCGGGTCCAGAAAGACAGTTTTAAAGGGCTCCATATGAACAGTATCATGCCAAAAATATGTGAGACTGCTAGGAAATGTTGCTTTCCAATCATTAGACAGCTATTCTACTCTAAATATGTATAAAACAGGTGACAGCGGTTGTGTTGCTCACCTGTTTGTGAGCAGGTTTGACACCTGGCATGAGAACTCGGTAACGGTCCACAAACTCCCCGAAGGTGTATCGGATCGGGTAGCCGGCCCGCCGTATTCTGATGGTCTCCATCATGCCGGAGTATCGCAGCTGACGAATGCACAGCTCTCTGTCAAATAACTGGAAAAAAAGAGAAACAGACACAATTAAGAGCAGAAGTTTCAAGAGCATTAAATCTTTAGAGGACATAGTGAAAATGTATAAATAGCTGAAATAAATAGCAGCTAAATGTCAGAAAATGCTATTTAGACTCTTGCAGAAATATTTTTTGGGGGGGAAATACTGTTATTGCTTTCTTGTTGAGAGTTAAATAAGAATGTCTGTGAAGTAAATATGAAGCTAGAAGCAGCTACAAATCAACAGCCGGCTAACTTAGCTTAGCTCAAACGGGTAGCCTGGCTCTGTCCTAAGCTCAACTTTACTAATTAAAATTAATATCTAAATTGTATGAAAACCTTGGTTCAAAAACAGGGATTTATACGAGGTGGACTATTTCTTGGCTGGAGCAGTAAAATGTCCAAGTATGTAAAGTTAAACTTTACAATTCAACACATTTGTTTTGGTGCATTGCATTAATTTGCTTTAAACGGTGCAGAAAGCTTCCCTTTTTCAAATCCATAGTCAACAATTTAGAAATATATTTTGGCCCCTTATCATATAGTGCTTCGTGGGTGATATTGGAAATTTTAGGTACGCAACAACAACACAAACTTGTTGGGCTTAAAAACAGGGAATGTCCTGTATTTTGTCTTGTATATGCTCACCATGGGTTTTTTGAACTCGTTCGGTTTGATACAGCGGACGAAGAACGGCTGACACACGCTGAGCGTCCTCATCAGCATCTCCAGGGAACGTTTGAACTGACTGCTCAGAGTTGGAGAGCGTTTCCTCGTCTCAGCACCCTGCAAACACATAAAGAGAGACATGAAACTGTGTTTCACCAATCCAGATGAACAAGTGTCTACAGCCAGATCTCAACATTCTGATTCACTACCAACCCCAAAAGACACTTGGTCGAGGATATTTGAAATATAATATCATGGATTTAATTAGGATACTATATGAATTTTTCAACCTCCATCATGCCACTAAAATATATCTTCATGAGACATTTGACTGAACCTTTTTTCTTCTTCCACCCGAGTTGCAAACTAATTTTTTGACAAAATCTTAATCCCATCAATTTAGCAAGTTCAGGCTCAATAAAAGTTAATGCACACAGGATTCACACGTTTACTTATATATAGATGCATTTTTGCACATTGCACATACAAATTGTTAAAAACTAAAATCCACATATGAACTAAAAAATACTGCCTCAGAGCGTACGACAACCAGTCAAGTTGTAGTTTACATCCGCGTCTGTCAAAACTGTCACCACTTCATGATTATATTCTATTAGGCCGTTGTGTGAGATTCTCATTATTACCACATTAATTCTTGATTTTTACGGGCAAAAATGTCACAGTGACCTTTGGGTCCAAGTGGATGTTTATAGCCAATGTGAATACATTCGCATAAAGTAGATATAGCGTTCACAGGAATGGGATGCAGAGGTCACAGTGACCTTGACCTTTACCCTCTCAAACCAATAAATTCAAAGCTGTGTGTGCTTCATTCACGGGGTTTCCCGAGTAAACCTCCTTTCAGACCATGGAGTTTTAACTTCTTATTCTTTTAATTACCCTGTTTGCTATTTTATTTGACTAAACATTACAAATAAAGTCTCACTGGCATGTCCGAGGCAATGGGTCGCATGCATTAAATGTAGTTGAACTCCTTTGATTTGACTATTGTCGCCGTTTTAGAAACAATCTTTCATTCATGTGACAATTTCTTAATGGTTTGCAGCCTGTGAATGAACACTAGACACATTTTAAACACACAGTGGTCCACAGTGTAAACACGGGGCGCTCACACACATTTCTACTACTGAACACAACAAACGGATGAAACAGGAAACAAGACAACATCTCTGACAGCTGTCTTCACTGTAATTCAAAGCTCCAGCGAAGCCAAACAGAAAACACGGTGAGTTTAAAAAGCCCGTCAGTTTGATGGAAGTCGCTCTGATTGTCGCGTCAAAACGTAACAATTGCTTTCTGAAACGGTCGATGGCTGAGAATTGTGTGTGCCGGAGAGTTCATTGGTTATTTCCTCATTAACTTAATGCCTTCGTTTTGTTTTGTTTTATCAAATAAACTCGTTTCTCTCTGGTTTCTGCTCCAACAACCAGCAGACCTGTCGGATGAAAAGAAGAGCTCAAGGAAGGAAGACACTTCCATGGGTTTCTATTCAGTTCACATGAACACACACGAGAACACACACACACACACACACACACACACACACACACACACACAGGGTTTTTGAGTGACCACGTGTCGCTAAAGGCCGTTGATTACCTTGGGAGTAGGGGTGCTGGGCTGCTGATAGCCACACAGAAACTGATGTGAGAGGAGAAGGAGGACACAGAGAAGAGACAGCAGAAAGAGAGGAGGAGGCGTGCCGTCAGTTAAAAGCCAACACCGTGACGAGAAAACGCTACAGGGAAGAACGTCATTATCACTTGAAGACAGCAAACGCCTTTAAAGTCATGACAAAAGTCCAAAAGGAGGTGAAAAATATTAGTCCACCATTACAAATATTCCTGCAGGTATTTGTCAGTCTCACCATGGCCACATCAGCCTGGAAGATCTGCTTGATGAACTTGTTCTTGGACGAGTGGACGAGCTGGATGATGTCGGTGTGGAGGCTGTCTCGGTTTTTCTCAAGGAAACCTGGAGGGAGAAAAGATAATCCGTTACCCGCAAATACTATCTCCACATGCTGTCATACAGCAAGATGAACTTGAAGTATTAAAATGTATAAAAACTAGATATTGGTTGCCAGTGGATTACTGTAAAAGTAGGATCTTACAGTTGTAGCTGGTTGAGGAGGGGCTCATTTTAAACTAATAATTATTTTCATTATGGATTCATCCAGTAAGTATTTTCTTCATCAATCCAAACCTCAACATTATTACTAATAAATTACAATTAACTTTATTAAAAGGAAAAGCATGAAAATCATCACATTTGTGAAGCTGGAACCATGAAATGGTTTTGCATGAAATATTACTGAAAGAATTATCAAAATAGTTATTTTTTCTTCGATTAAGTACAATATTAATGTATAAAGTAAATACCAAAACATTTGTACTTAAGTCAAGTTAAGTAATGTTATTTTTGGATGGTTCTGCTTCTCTTATCCCGTCTGACCTTAAATTTTACCAGAATCCTCTCAAATTGCAACACATCCCATCACAAACAAGAGAGCCAGAGAAGAAGTAGCACAAAACATAAAAACATGAGGTCATGCTGCAAAAAATGGATGAAACAGAACGCACCTCTGGTCTCATAATGCACCACTCCAGCAAAGTGTTGGATACCAAACTGTGATGCGTAGATGTTTTTAGGCGGGACGTAGTTGGAGTTGAGCTTGTGCTGAGAGTTGAGCTTGTAGAGCATCGTGGCATCAGTTCCCTGACAAAAGACACAGAAGCAGGCATCAACTACAGAAAAAAGCAAACTTCTGACACTGAATTGTGGCTACAAATGTGGTTGACACTTTAAATAATCTTGTAAAAGGCCCAGATAATCAATATATCACTGAATGTATAGACTGGTGTAGCTCTCCCTTGCATTGTACCTTTGGGAACTTGCTCTCTTCATCAATGAGGGAGATGATGTTCATGGGTTTGTTGGCAATCATGTCCAGCGCGTCCTGGTTGTCTGTGAACTCAATGTGCTGCCAGCTGATGTCCTCCAGGTTGTACTCCTCCTGCTCCAGTTTGAAGACGTGGCGAACAAAGAACTGCTGCAGGTTCTCGTTGGCAAAGTTGATGCACAGCTGTTCAAAACTGCAGGGAAGGCACGTTGGAGGAGAGAAAGAAGGGAGTAGGAGGTCAGAAAGTACAGCATTAAAATGGTGGGAACAAAAAGAGTTCAAACTAGATTTCTTATGTTAAATTAATGGATCAATAATGATGGTTTTTAATCAAATGACCAAGTATGTAACACCTGTTGATGATGAAGTTCTCAAAACCAAAGATGTCCAGCAACCCGATCGACCTGCGCATGATGTTGCTCTCGCAGGATGGCGGTCTGTATATGGCAGCGTTGATCTTATCCACAATCAAGATAAACAGCCGGCCATAGATCCCCTGGAAGATGTAACACATGGTGAGTAGGAAAACATCTTTTATTTTGTTTTATGGGATTTTATAGCCTTATTTTCATTATGAGGTGTATATCTTTTACATATACACATCACTGTAGCAAAGTGAGACGTTTAACCACCGCAGGTCAGCAATAAATAAGAATTATGAGTCATGGGTTCCTGCATGAAGTTTGATGGATTTTGGTCATTTCAGATCTGAGATTTCCTTTTTGTTTTTGGGAAGAATTGTACCTTGACGAAGGCGTCCCTGACATCCACGCCTTGATCCACACTGAGAGGCGTGGCGACACTTTCACCGCGAGTGATCAGGGTGCGTGTGGTCAAACACACCATCACATCCTTCGGGTCCACCTACAGCAGAGCACAACAATTAACACTTAATACTACATTTTACTGAGTACATACTTTTCTTTTAGTCAGCTTTTTAATGCAGGACCTCTACTTGTAACAGAGTGTGTTATTCATACTTTTACTTAAGTAAAGAATCTGAATATTGTTTGTTATACACACGCAGAGACACACACGCACAGACACAGAAACACACACCTCCATGAGTGACGCAGCAGTAATGAGGTCGGGGGATCTCACAACCACACTGGCATCCAGGTTGTCATACGTACGAGCTGAGGAAAACCAAAAAGATCAGTGTTTTCATCACAGCTCTGTTCTAATCAACCAGGACATTATATATGAAACAACTCTCAGGATTTTTGCAATCCGACGCATCATCTCCATCACTTCTCTGACACTATCGACAAAGGTGGACCCTCATAAGAAGAGTGTAAGCGTGCTGCTTGTCTTACCCTCAAAGCGCAGGTTGCCCATGTGCAGGATGGCAGCCAGCAGTTTGGAGATCTCCCAGTTCTCCGTCTCAGTGAACATGAGAACCTTCATGGCCGACAGGATGCTGGAGTAATCCCTCAGGTCGTCTCGACCGTCACACGACGTGCAGTTACCCTGGAACGTAAGAGAAGATAGAGATCTTTACTGTTTTCTTTATTGGCCAAAGTAGTGGAGTGGCTTGTTGAACAGCGAGATGGCTTATGAGTTGTCGCTGTTTGGATGTGTAGTATTGCTCTGTTAATGTTCATGTGACTAATGTTCATTTTCTAGCTCATCCCTGAAGCATTTTATCTAAGTCATCTAATAATTTGCTCATTTCAAATAGTTTTTGGCAATAAATATTATTAAATTAAATACATTTTCAAATGTAAAGAAGGTTTGTGTCCTTTCTTTCAAATGTAATTCTAACATGAGTGTGTTAACGTGGTGTGTCTTGCTCCTATGTAGGAGCTGGTGGGGCCATTTGCAGGTCTGGGTCTGGTGCCCACGAGTAAGCTATGATGTTCACCACTATTTTCACTATTTACAATAACGTACACATTGTGTTACCATGCTCCCTAGTCAGTATTGATCAGATGCATATGTATGTTGTATATGTGTTGTAATATATGCATGTGTGTAGTAATAAAACCGTATATATTTGTGTCAGTACACAGACATGCAGTATGAATGGACTCTCACACAGCCGTAGACTCACCATGGTGAGGTAGGAGTAGTCTGAGGCGAGGCCCAGGCCCAGCTTGGCCTTCATCTCCGGAGCCATCCCCTTCAGCATGCAGTAAAAGACATGGTAGTTCCTCTCATCAGGAGCCTGGAGGAGAAGAGGGAGGGAGGGATTCAGAAAAATAGACAAAACTTCACTGAAAAGTTTTTCCTTTATTGACACGGGGGTTGTGTTTCATCTGAAACTACGATCCGGTGTCTCACCTGTCGACACACACGAGACTTCTCCAGCAGGTACTGCTCGATCTTGGCTCCTTCAATCGCCCCCCGCTTGTTGAAATGGATATCTACATACTTCCCGAAGCGACTGGAGTTGTCGTTACGAATGGTCTTGGCGTTGCCAAAGGCTGAATAGATTGAGAAATCATACGGTGAGTGAGGTGATGAGGGAGAGGGGAAACACTGAAACATAGAGAATCAGGTAGCGAAAACTGATCTGAATTTCAAAGTTAATTCTTAGAAAAAAGGGAAAAACTGACAAATCCATGCAAACTCCACCTGCTGCTGACTATCATCATCAAGCTCCAGAACAGCTAGATGTGACATGTATGTAATGTACAATTGAGTCAAACAAAAGGGCTATCTGACCCTCGAGGATGGGCGTGGCCTCCAGGACTTGCTGCTCTATCCAGGAGTGTTGTCCGCTGATGGCAGCGAGGAACTGCAGAATCAGCTTCGTGCTCTCCGTCTTCCCGGCTCCAGACTCCCCACTGTGACACACAGAGGACCGTTACACTCGTACAGCACAGACATGCTCTGTCTCGCCCCAAGATTCAACATTCAATACACCGGTTTGCTTTCTTGCAGAGAACTAGATTAGTAGATCAAAACCGCTCAAATGCCTTTACTTAAAATCTGAAGATAATTACAGAAACAGAAACTTATGTTGTTTAACTTGTGTATGAATGTTGTATATATATGTGCTTCTTTTTGTGCACTACTTAATGTTCTTCAGTTCACACACCTGATGATGCAACACTGGTCCTTGTTGTTCCGCTGCATGTTGAAGTAACAGTTGTCTGCTATGGCGAATATGTGCGGCGGCATCTCGCCGATCTTCTTATTGGTGTAGAGGCGGATCTGGTCTGGAGTGTAGATGGGGAGCAGCTGGTAGGGATTGACCGCTACCAGGATTGAGCCGGTATATGTCTGTGGGAACCCAAAAATACTTATAATGTTACAAAGTCAAGGAACTCACAAGCGAATTCTCAAAGAATGGACTGCGGCCACTGAAAGCACCATGAATGTTTTGCAGCTGGAGGCAATTTTTCGTCTTTTTTTTTTTTTGCGTCTGATTGCAAGTATCCATGTGGCAAAGCTTGTTGCCTTTGAGCAAAGGCGATGGTAGAAAGCAAAATAAAAATGACATGTTCGGAAGGGGAGCTAGATGTGCTGACTGATGAGGAGCAGCGGCATGTTTAGAAACCTCACGGAAGGAATTTAAAAAGTGACAGAGAGACACCGTATTAATGATAAATGATCATAGTATTTCTTATTTATAGAGCACTTTTCAAGCCACGAGCACAAAGTTATTTTTAAGGCGATGAAATAAAAAAAACATATGCAATATTAGGGGCAATAACAAGCAGTGCATTACTTTGTCATTAAATCAAGATGACATTGGTTTCCAGCAGAGCAAGGTTTGGGTGGCTTAATCCTTAAAAAATGTGCTTCAATTAACCCCAACTCTCTGAAGACACTAATCATTTCACTGTCGTCACACTGCATGTAGCTATTAGCCCTGATCTTTGTGGATTGCAACGTTTCTTCTTGTCGTATTTAGCAGGTTTAGTGGTGAATTTACCTGTCGGAGTGAATTGCATTGATTACATGAGACAGTAGCAAATTTTAACTTTCTAAAAGCAATGCATTATCACGGATGCAGTCATCCAAATGCGTTTCAAAATACTTCATAAGCCGGAGCATAAATGAGTGAGCGCACAAGCAAGAATCAAAGTCAGTCATTAATAAAAAAAAAAACAAGCAAAACGGTTGCATTGTGACAGCAGGAAACCTAGAGAAGCCATAAGTTAAAGGTTTACCCAGGTTAAAATGAAGATCATGATTCTGCTAATTGAATCTGTCAGTGGTTTAAGATGAAATAGATAAAAATGTTTGCTTATGATGCAGTAAACCCCCACTGTCACATGGTAGTGCTGCACGAACGGTTCCCAGAGTCTAAACTAAACATAAATAAAAAGCATTTACTTTCCTTGCTCCACAAAGCTGCAACAAACCTCAATTAAATATATCCCTGGTTTTAACTTCCTTTAACTGTATATTTAAAACATCATGTTTTCAACAACTTTGCTCAACTAAACGTTTAATTAAAAAAAAAAAAAAATCAAGTTGCATTTCTTGATCGTACTCGTGTTAAACCTGTTAAAGCACCTTTGTGTATAAAGTGTGCTACAAAAATAAACTTAATGATCTTGAGATAATTAGAGTAAAATACAAAATAAAATGACATCCATAAGCTGCTCTCACCACCCACAGTTACAGCCGTTACATGTTAAATAAAGCAAATATGGAGAAGAGAATATGTTAGGGGGATGTGGCATAGCAGAAGCGTTAGCACTCAGCTCCTTTTCTAACTTCATACTCACCCTTCCACCACAATTTGTCTACATGGAGAGAGAGAACAAAACAACCAGAAGCTATTATAGTACTACCTGAGACGCACTCTCAAAAAGAATACACAACAAATTGCAGGAGCTTAACTCTCTTGAATCTAACAGACAATGCATCGTAAACCTATTCAAGACTGTTTGGTCTATTAATAAAGCCCCTCAACAGGTGTGACCAGGAGCATCGGGACCACAGATCAGCTCTGTTTGGGTAAAAAGAGGAGAGGATTCTCTTATTGTTACCAAAGTTCCCCTTCCTTCCATCACCTTTAGAAGTAAACATGTAGTTCTCGGTCAAAGAGCGAGGTGGGGACGTTCTGTTAATTGCTTCATTTATAGCAACAAGTAAACTCATCTGCAGGGTATGGAAGGTGCAAGTAAACAGCTTAAGCTGAATAAGAACTTCACTGGGAATGTGGCCAATGTCCACGTTGCTCCCTCCAGGTCAAGCTGTCTGACTGTTAACATCAGTTCAGAGCTGCAGTGGGTGCAACAAACAGAGGGGTACTGACATAGATGACGCGCTCATTGTAGCGGATGAGCAGGTTGCGGAGGATGCCGGCTTCGTTGAGGTCGCCCAGGCGAATCATGTCCTCCACCCCGTGGAGGGAGGTCGGATGCATGGGCTTGATGTTGGTGGCATTCTGAGGGGAAATCCAGTGTTCCTGCGAGAGAGGAAAGAGACACACTTTTTTATATCATTGAGTAAACTGTTGACCCCTCACTAAGTGACTCATCATTAATATTTCATGTTTTTGTCATTGCATAACAATAATAGTACGGAACAATTGATAAAAGTGTCCAATTCACTAAAGGAGTGAACACATGTTACTGCAGGAAGTTTGTGAAAAACGATTTGGGTCAATTTTGAGCAGAATGTTTCCTGTGATTATTGCATCAGAGTTGGGTTTTGCTGTTATTTTTAGGAGCTTTGAATACAATTGGCTGCCTGTATAATGGATTTTAATTATGTATTGTTTTATTTTTAACAGCCATACGTACTTAATCGGCTTCTTTTTTGACATGTTCATCATTTTCTTCTACCTGACACCATTGTTCTATGTTGTTGTATTGTGCATTGTTGTATTTTCTAGCATGAACTGCAGTAGACAAAGAATACATATAGTCAATACAAATTCTCTTTCTCTCATTAAGAATACTTCAATCAAATTTCCAGTATCAATATTTTGGGGCTTTTGTGGATATATTTATGTATAATGTACAAATAATTGACAACAAACAGTTTTAGGAACAAACTTACCATTTGCTATTGTTTTCTCTACTCAATAACTTTGTCTCACGAGTTGTTCTAATAGTGTTTCTCGCTTAGTTTGACTTCTTCTCAGTGTGATGCCACCCTGCTACATCTCAGCAATTAACTCAATGGTATAATATTTGTATTACTGACAGAGATGACGAGCAAAGCTAAACAAAATAAGACAGAAGTTTAAATAAGAACTAAAGGATTGTCCTTTAGGAATAAACCAGCCTCATAAACTTTCGCTGTGATTCTTTTCTGTTCCAAAAACTACAAATCAACATGTAAACAAACAATCATCTCATCCATTCTGAAGTATACAACAGTCAATGTGTTGCCTTACCCTCCCTTCATCATCCAGAACCTGGATCTGTCCAGAGTCACATAGTTTGACCACGGCTCCCACGGGGACGTCAAACTCTCGGCCCGTTTTAAGGTCCAACCACACATAGTCCCCCTGGATTATTATTAAAAAACGTAGGATCGGAGTCAAATATGATAGAGGAATTAGACAATTAAAGAGAAAATACAAGGAATAGTTTCTTAGTACTTAAAACAAAATAAACATAGTAAGACAAGAGAATAAACTAAAACTTAAAGTCAAAAACATGAATAGAAAATGAAAGAAAATCATAATTAATGACAAAATAAAATATAATAATATATATATTTTAAAAATGAAAAGAGCAATACATTCTTTAAAACAAAAACGATGAAATGTATAAAAGGTAAAAGTTGAAAGAATGTCACTGTGCATGCAAAGATAAAAATCCCAAAATGTGGAGATCCATCAAACTGTTAAAGACTAACGAGCAACACGTTTTAACAGACGCGTGTGTGAGCCAGTTGTTATGTGATACCATTATCATGTAATATGCTAAAATCTTTTTATAGAGCAGCGATAACAGAATTTGGTTGAGGGAAGTTTACACTTAAGCAGCTCAGGCCAAACTTGCATAAGACAGATTTCTGTTTGCCAAACTCATTATTTGATTATTCGTCACCCAGAGATCCTTCTTCTTGTACAAGTGAAGCATATTGTTTGAAAGTCCTAACAATACAGCTTTAATCCAACATGTGTGTTGCTCGTCCAGGTTTGTTTTTCTATAGATAGCCAAAATACCCACTGTGTTGGAAAAATAGATATATTCATAATACTGTTCTAACTATCCAGCTTTACCCTGCAATACACAAACAATGCTCCAATATTTTCATGTTTTCTATGGATCGTCCGTCAGTGTGGATACTGACTTACAGCATTGGCCTCATTGCTAGTAAGATAGCATTTTCATAGCCATTAATTATATATATTGGTTTTAAAACAAACACTGCAACACAACTGTCACATGCACAAACGTGCACTAAAAACACGCACACCTGTCGATGTCAACAAAGAACAGAGAAGCTGGGAAACACACAGAAACATTATCTGCTGCTGCATCAATGCTGTGAATGTCGAATTTAGGACATGTTAATGATCTAATCCATTTTGCACTACATCCACTTCACAGCCGTGGTGAATATTTGAAGAGTAAAGTTTCCCCACGTTTTATCCAAGTTATTGTTGGGTTAGTATTGTATATTGTTCAAAGTATTATGTAGTGTTTTGGTAGATTATTTGTGAAGCGTTGCATATCAATATTGTTTTATTTACTGCTGAGATGAATAAAGCACTTCATTCCTCCAGGCCTATCAACAGTAAGACTATATATAAACACTGAGATGAGGAGAGAATAACCGGACTGACCTGCTGCAGAATGACCATGGTTCAGCTTCGGGTTGATACCAGGACATCAGAAGTCACCATGTGTGGGCTCTGCAGCGGAGACAAGTCACGAGCGTCATCACACAGAAAGAACAAACAGCTTCTCCAGAATAAATGATACCTACCTTGTAAAAACAATACAATAATAAAAGCCTCAGGCAACTGTTTGTATCGCTCAATGGGCAGGGCTACCACACAGTTGTATTAGACTATTAGCACAGCAGGGTTTGAGCAGATATAAGCAGCCATGTGGTTTATCAGGACATAGGAGAGCAGTGAAGGAAAAGGGAAGTGGGGGGTGTTAAAGGGTCTAGTGGGGGATGTTAAAGGCTTACTTGGATTCCTGGAGCTAATCTCATTGCTTAAGTACAAGCCATCGCTGGTACAGTTATGACTGCTGAATCATTTTCTCCCCCACTGAGCAGTCTTTCCTTTGTTGCCCTCACAATGACGAAGCTGCAGTAATGTACACAGTTTACAATGTTCCAATTATCAACTGAGAAGTTACCATGAACATGAGTGGTATAAAGCAAAGTAGGAGAAGTTTTGGTAGCACTTTATAACGGCACGCTATGAACCATTAGTTAAGTATGAGTAAACACTTCATTCATCATTTATAAAGTCTTGTTCAACGCTTTATAAATGATGAATTCACCATTTGTAAATGAAGTATTAACTAAGGCTTCATAGTGTGGAGTTATTATAAAGTGTTATAAAGTGCCATTTCTATAAACATAGCATTTTATAGTAAAGTTAAAACAGTAAATAAATGTTGCAGTCCATGATTGGGTGAAAACAGCAGTTTTGAATGCAAGATCAGAGTCAACTGTGGAGCAATAATGAACCAAATGAATCAGTTTGAATGAATTGTTAAATCAGAAATGTGTTATTTGGATGAGAGCTGAAGAGCTGAAAGGGAACCGAGGCGACCTTTTCCTCACTAATCCCTTTAAAAAAAAATAGCTTGTGTGTCTAAAAAACAAAACCAGACTGCATGTGAGATGAAGATGCCAAAAGGTGAGGGGATAAGTGTTTTAATGATCCATTAGTGGTCCAATAAGTAGATTAACATTTAGTTGGATGTGCCACACAAACAGATAAGAGGAATCTGCGTTCAAGACACATTTTATATGTAAAAAAATAAACCACAGGTGCAACTTTTTGGAGAGCAGCAGTGCGGCTATACAGCATGCAGTTCATTTCTTGTGACGTTCATCCATACGCAGCCAGTCACAATGTGCTCCGCTAATGCCAAGACATAAGCTGAGCTGTGATTCCTTTTATCCAGAACCACAGGGTGCCAATCTGGCAACCGTTCCAAACACAGACCTATAGATCTGTACTTTACAGAGTGGCCCTCTGTGTATTCACCCCGAACAAACCCAAATGTAAAGTGTGTGAAGTATGCAAACTATTAGCGCACACACACAATAGCTTCAACTTGTCAAAGTCCTATACCTATGAAGCTGTGAAAGTGAAAAACCACAAGGTAAAACTCAAGTCACTGATCCCGACATCACCACGTTTCTCTGTTAGTTCGTTGGAAACGACAGATTGAGCAACCGAGAGATTGCTTTTAAATCCCGCGTTGAGGACATGAACGCAATCGCTGAACCTGAAGAGCCCCATGTGGGGTCACGTGAAATGTGAAGAGAGATAAATGCAGCTAAAGTATCACTTTGGAGCTTTCAGCATGCTCGAGACTTGACAACTTTTTGCTGGGGATTGTAGAGGTCAGATACTCGACCTGACACAATATGACATATTTGTATATTTAGAAATTATTATAAATGATAAATAAATGCTTGTCTTTCTCTCTCTGACTGTGTCAATCGTCTGTGTCCAAATGTGCTGCATCAGCCTGTAATGGATGAAACTAAGAACAAATATAGCGTCAGCTCCAGCTACTGTACTTCAATACAATGTTGAGGTACTTGTACTCCACTTGAGTATTTCTATTTCATGTAGCTTTACACTTTAACTTCACTTTATTTATATGACAACAATAGTTACTTTGTAGACTGAACTCATAAATGATGATGTATTATTAAGTATTAGGCTAATTTAAGATAATTCAATTTAGCATTTTTACTTTTGGTACTTTAAGTATATTTTAATGCAAATGCTTTAGTGCTTTTTCTGAAATTATCATTTTAATACATGACATTTATTGTTACAGTATTACTACATGCCGCTTATATTTAAAGTGCGGGTGCATACTATTATTATTTTGTTTTTATTTCATTATAGTTTCCCAGTAGTGTCACCAAGTTTTTAATTCCAAACAAAGCACATTGGAGTTTGATGGGAATTACATACATTTTGCAGGTTTTGGTCATGAAGAAAAGTATCGAACAAATTAAAGTTTTGAACTGATGGTGGCGCCCGAAGAAAAGTGAGAGGATCATGGAAGTTAAGAAATTGTCGTGGAACAATGAATGTCTGTACAGACGTTAGATAACTTACTGGAAAAATACCTTGACCTGCTGGTGAGGCTAGAAAAAAAGTCAAGCAATCACCAAGTCAGTACCGTTTATCCACTGAGGACCAGGAACGTCTGTGAGAAATCTGATGGCAATTGAGATATAGCTGTTGAAATATTTTATTCTGTTTGAAAGAAGTGGACTGAGGCTAGCGTATAGCTAAAAAACAAGGTTATGGGCCAAGACAGTACTATTGGTAGTACTCGTTCCAGAATAAGCAATATTTGAGGGTTTTATTGTATTTTTGTAGATACAACTGCACTTAAGATGCTAAGCTAGCTGTTAACATGAATAGAAAGTAGTTTTCACTTCTCTGTCTGTTGTCTTTGGTTGACTGTGACAGTATTGTTGTAAATAATCCTATCTGTTACATGACCGGTACAAATCTTCAGCAGTTTAACAGATTAAATATGAAATAAAGGGATCTAACGACTACTAATATCTGTTAGAGTGCAAATCATTCTGAGTCAATGCTTTATTAGACCTCAGAGTTCAACACCTCCGTCGTCACAGCTCATGAGACCTCAAGTTCACCTGCTCAGAGAGTTACATGCGACGGCCCAGCAGCAGCTCGCTAATGCCTCAGCTGCTAATCTGTGTGTGTGTGTGTGTGTGTGTGTGTGTGTGTGTGTGTGTGCCCTATAACGCTAACGAGCATGTGTACGTATGTGTGCACTGGTTGTGACTCACATGGCAAGGTTTCAGAGGCGCAGGCACATAGAGGCATGAAGCATTCATCGCCGACCGAGAAAGTTTATTGTTTCCATGTCTGCAACAAGATGTTCAATCTGTGGAAAATATATACCAGAAAAATATCAATCAAGTAATCAAAGTTCTTCAATCAATTTTGTGGTTTTTATTGTTCAACTTCACTACTTCTCAGAGGGTTATATAGCGCTTTTAACTGCCCTAACCTGACAGCTATAGTTACTAATCAGTCACGTATTCGCAACATTAAATAACTGGAACTGTTTTGTGAAATGCATTTTCTGACCATTCATATCCGAGTTCTGATGTTGCCGTTTTGAGTCTTGTTTAATGCCCATTTTCTTTCCAATTGTGCTTGTGTGTGTGTCAAATGTTTTCTTCAATGTTTACAAGCTGTTGGTCCTGTGGCGAGGGAGCTGGTTTCTGCTAATTATTCATACAGCTACGTGCCATTATTAGTATTTTCACAAAATATCTCTTCCTGTGTTAATAATAAATTAAAATGCGAGACATAAAGTGACCTAATATTTGGTTTATATGCAATCAAATTATCTCTATAATACACCTGTCAGTCATGTAAAGGCATACTTTTTGTCTTGAGTTTTATATTTGCAAAAAGTTAAATGAAAAGATTGATACCACTGTCATGTCAGTTGGTTAGCTTAGCATAAAGACGGCTAGCCTTGCTTTCTCTATAGTCAGCATTGCTTTTGCAAAATCACAGGGGTTGTTTGCACACATACGGATCAGCTTACGTTTTCATATTATCAACTATTATATCGTCTTATTCTTGACCTTGGAACCAGCAGTTTGACCCTCCAAAGAGTCCTTGAGGTCCGTTCACTAAAGTGGGTCTCATTTTCATAAAAGGTAGTGATCTGACCTTGGCTGTAACAATAGAAAAAGAATTGGCACAAGGAAAAATAGTTTAATGAATTAATTTTATATTCAGCTTCTCAAATGAGAGGATTTGCTGCTTTTCGTTCTCTTAATTTACTGTAACCTGAACAATTGAATCACATGTTTCTTCTTATCCCCCCTGAATCCTGCCTTACTTCATATGATTATTCACATCTTTTAACGCAGCAATTATGTTACTCTCATTCTTTTCTGTCTGCCATTCTGTGTTTAATTAAATGTCTCACAGAGACAATTAAAACTGTGGTCTTATCTGACAAGTAGCAATCTCTACTGGAATCTAAATTGAAAGTTAAGAAACCATTCAAACTCTCTCTCTCACACACTCACACTCTCACACACACACACACACACACACACACACACACACACACACACACACAGCATACTGTATTCACATGGAGGGTACATAATGGCCCCTTTAAGTGCTGGCACAGACCGAAGAGCAGTAAGAGGCTTTGGCCTAAAGCTACAGCAGAGCAGCAGCAGCACTGTGGCCTGGTTGCAGGTTAAGCCCTGGGCCTGGACCCACGTTCACTTGCCCCTCTCACCTCTCAACACACTTTGTAAGATCCCCTCGTCTTTCTCCTGGCCCTCTTCAGTCCTGTGGTCCTCGAGAAGGCGCGTGGAGACCCAGGATGGTTTATGAAGATGGTGCTGGACTGCAAAAGAAGCTGAAGGACGAAGTCCTGTCTGTCCGTTTTTAGTTTTTCTGTCTGTCCCCTTCTTTTGTTTTAAAAAAATCCTTCACCTGTTCTCGTTGTCTCGTGGTCCCAGCCTCCTGTACCGTGTGTGGTTCGGCGCTTGCGGCCCGGGTACGGTGTGATGTCTGGATCAGTGACGGGGCTCCAGACTCGCTCGCTGCGTCTCATTTGTGGCTGCTGATCCTGATTAGCTGGGAGGTGGAGCCTGTTGGTGGTGGATACAGAGACCAGCTGGGAGGTGGAGAGGGAGATGACCCAGGGCATGATTTCCAAGTTGTTACCACATGCTAAGTATTTTTTTAAAAAAAAGGTCAGTTCACAGACATGACAAGACAAAAATACATTTTTGGGTAGTTTTCCATGCCGATGGTCAAAGTTCCTTGTAGTTTTCATTCAAATAAAATGATGACAAACCCAGAATATGTTTTCATTGTTTTATTTCAAAGTCATGCCACAAGTTGACATTAAATACAAAAAGAAAAAATTATAATTTCCGATTGTAGCTATAAAATAACCACAGTGTAACCGAGAACCAAATTCAACGAACACGCATTGAAAAAGAAAAGAAAAAGGGAAGCTCACGGCGAAAAGAACACACAGACAAGCACACAGTACAGAACATACAGCACAGCTCTCTGAAACCTAGCTATCAGTAAACATACCGGTTTGGAACGCAAGGTAAAGTGTATATATAAAATTAACAAGGTTATAAAATACTGATAAAAGATACTTGTTATAAAGACCGTAGCATTTTTCTAGAAGTGTCACCATGCAGTAGGTATTCCAGTCTCCAGTTAATAAACATCAGCAGAAAAATACAAGAAGAATCACAAGCTCATTCCTTGAGTGGACAGGACTCAATCTCAGATAAAAATGTCGATGACAAGAATGCGGAAGGTATCCGGTCACCTCACAAGAGTCAAATTCAGTTCGGTACCCGACGTACTCTTTCTGGAACTAATGTCTTGGAGCGTTAGACACATGCAGCAGTATCCGAGTTGACGAGGCCATAAGATCAGAAGGCAAGCGAACCTCAACTGCCATCGCGTCATTGTTGATAAACAGGAAACAAGCCTCTTAAATAAACACAAAAAAACAAACCTTTCAGCACTGAAATATTTAAATTTAGTGTGTCTACCTTTTTTCTAGTCTCATGATACCTTGTTAGGGTTATGCCACAATTGTTTTTTTTTAGTAATTAATGCAGTAACACAACCTGTCACACCGTAAACTAGAAGGGCAGTCAAAGAGAGCAGACATCCATCAAGGCTAAAAACCCAATCTTACAAAGTTAAAAGAAAGTAAATCATTATTTGGGTCCGCTCCAAAGTTGGAGCAGTTCTTCCGTTTCATAGATATCAGGGCCAGTAGTTTATCTGTAATCCTGTTGACAAACAGATAAACCAACAAAGGAATCCAGTGAAACTATAATCTCCTAGGCTCAGCTAACGAGACAATGGGATCAGGCCTCCGCCTAGCGACGTGTAGAACGAACCTCGGCCTCACAATTGTTGAGTTGATTGTGACTACATGAACCGAGCTGGACCAGGTCTATTCCAGTCTTGTAAGGCTGGCATCGACAAATAAAATCATACCTTGTGCGATATGGAACGATTCTAATCTTAAATTCTTCAGATTCAGTCGTTCTAATAAAGATATTTGTCGAAATACAGCTAAATAAACAGCTTTACCTGAAGTAATACTAGTTATTTATCTCAAATTCCTTCCTTTTAAGATCATTACAGAGCAAATTGCAACGTGTATATACTGTGTCTAAGCTTCTGATCGGTATGCATTGCGACAGGAACGCATGACATTTGGCGTTCAGTCCAGTCCACTCAATCAGTGTGTCGTCTAATGTACTGACTCAGTCGTAATGTTCATGCTCCTTCTTGACTGCCAATGACTTCAGGTTTGTCCCAAGCTTGAGCTAAAGCTCAGCTAACTCAGTTTGTTTAGGCCATCCGGGGCCACTACTTCTGTTCGCATCCCATCCCTCAGTAGCCGAGGGAGGAGTTATGATCACATCACGAGGTTTAGAGTAAAAGTTTGACAGTTTGGGAAATAGGCCATACTCTTGGTTATACTCCCAAAACGGACACACACGTGGACAGCACCGTGGGCGTGTAGTAGATGCGTTTCACACATTCGCAGTAGATTGTAGCGTAGCGGTCCAGACAGCTAAAGGATGAATCCTGCTGTGGCAAAGGCTCGACGTGCCCTACTCTGCCTCTGCTTGGCTCGTACTTGTTTCCTTCGTCGGTTCAGAGGTTGAGGTTTAGGCATGAGCAGCAATATTGGTTGCGGGTGGGGTGAAGAAGTCAGGGTTAGCCAATCAGAGGCACAGAAGGGCGGGTCTCGCATTCGCCATAGTAGTAAAAGAAAATGTACAGAAGTCAGTTTTCTCATCCAGCTTGAAGTATTTACCATAATGTCCTTTGGTTGGTGTGACAGGCTGCGTTCCCACATCGTATATTTCTCTGAGAAAAAGGAAGAGAACTTCAGCCTACAGCAAACTCTTGCAACTGTGCAAGAAATCATGGGACTTGGACTAAGTAAAATAAGTAAAATAATGTGTTTGATTCCTCTACGCATTCCTGCTGATCACCAGAGGTCGTGAGCGAGAACATCTTCCTCTTTAAATAAATGTCTAAAGTATTCTGTATAACATCCATCAAAACATGGATCTCATAATAACAACTGATAAGTCAAGTTGATGCTACTTTTATATACATACTGTATACTGCAGGTTACTGAATACAAAATATTAGAAAACTGGTTACTGTTGTAATGCATGCAAGTGTGCAACAAAAGCCTTCTACTTCACACAGTATGTTTATCAAAGTAGCAACAGCAGATTAGGTTTTACATCACTCAGAGAAAAACAAAAATAAATATATATATTTGTATATTCATATATATATTCTGTGATTCATAATGCTGCGAGCAGATTTGAAGCGGTTTTGCTACATGCACTGGCATTTTTTTGGATTCGTACAAAAGTCACAGACGCAGTGAGCAGTTCATTCGAATGGTTTTGTGTTCTTAAAACCGGCTTTGGCATGGCCGTGCGGAAAATATGTACAGAAAAAACATAACCGTTAAATTGCAACTGTCGAAAAAACCAGTCAAGGTCCGTACACTCCAACCAAGCCTGGTTAGTCTAGAAGCTGGAGTGTATACAATGTGTGTGTGTGTGTGTGTGTGTGTGTGTGTGTGTGTGTGTGTGTGTGTGTGTGTGTGTGTGTGTGTAGGTGTGTAGGTGTGTGTGTGTGTGAGTGTGTTTTTGTTAACAGTGAAAGCCATAACACTTTTGGCAAAGAATCACGATCTGCAACAAGTACAATGAGTAAGAAGAGCAGCAACGCAATGAGAATCACATTAAAGACAAAGAAGAGGACATCACGGAGGGAGAAAAAAAAATTAATGAGAAACGCAAACGTATAACTTCTCCTGTCATACATTTGTCCAACAGTCACATGAGCAAACGTCTCTACAAAAGCATCCCTTTTTTAATACTGTCTTTTTTGGCACCGCTGTGGCACATGAGTTTGACACAATGTTATTTTGGCTCCTTAATCTTAATTATACTGGAGGATTACGACTGACACGGTGACTCTGAAGCACCAAATACTCCCGTCTATTGTGCCCTGGTTGTGTGTTGAATGTTATATTTCTGTGTAAAATAAAGTAATAAAAATAGGGAGCAAAATAACAAATGGTTGCTGCTGAAAACCTGTTCATGTAAAATACTGGCATCGGTTTTAGAGAAACTCCAGAGTATAAAAGTCCAATCAGCAAAACAGTCAGATTGTGATGTTGAATGTGATAAAAGTAATTTTAGTTGTCACTGAGCCCAAATGTGTGCATTCTGTGTTTTCTTTTACATATGATAAAGAAGAGCTGAACATGAGTTTTTCTGAAAAATAAGTTTTGAAAAATAAAGAAGGTCTTTAAACAAAACTAACCAGTATTTGGAAGAAATTCACAGAATCCTTTTTAATGCTCTTCTGACCATGCGGGTCTGTTTTCCAGTTGTTACTCTATTTCCTGTTCAGGGAGCTGGAAATGAAATGCTGCGCATTAATTACATAACTTTTAAGTTTGGTCACATTGTAGAACATTTTGCAAAGATGTGCCATTTCCACCATTTTGGGTTAGAAGCAAATGGTGAAGGAGGTTTGTTTAGTTAAACTATAACTAATAAAAATATTATCAATGTTTCTGTTTTTATTCCAATGATATTCTTCGACGGACATCAGGGATGAATCGATCATTTGTAAATGTTTTTGCTAAACCAAACTGTGATCCAGCCTAAAAAAAAGACAGTGTTATAATTTTTGTGAAAACATTCATAAAATGATGCCGCCTATTGGACGAAGATGATACCTGACCTTTGAAAATGAGTTCAGCCTCTCCAAGCATGAACAAAAACAACCTTCCCGCCACAACAGATCAATACACAGACATTAAATATCCTGGTGTAGGAAACCGTCTGGAAAGCTTGCGCTAAAAATGAGTTGTGGCAACGTAAAATATATTTCCTCCAGGTAGGAAAAAAAAGAAAAACAAGTCTTTGAGGATTCTGGAAATTCTTTCAGAGCAACTTTCAGTTTTGTTAAACAACCTTCTGGATTTTCAAAGACAGACGAATACTACTTTTGTTAAAAATCAGCACGCTTAGCTCTGTGACTCGATTGTAACGGTAAACATGAGAGGCACGAAAAGAAGCCAGTTTTACACTCAATGAAATCCAATGAGCAACCTACACATTTGGCACCGTCAATCCATTGTTTTTCACGCTCAACATAGTCACAGTATGATGTGGAGAATACACACAAACAGGTACAGCCATACCTGGAAGCTGCAGAACAGCTCCACTGGTGCATTTAGGAGTTCCTGCTCAATGACTCTCAGCGAGGGAGGAAGAAGGGATTCTCTCTTTTCCCACCTGGTGTGTAAATAAAACCAGAAGCTTTCCAGGCACAGGCTCACAGGTCTAACCTCACACTGCTTGGCACTACAGTTTCTAACAAAGTCTGTCTGCAAAGCTAAAACTTTCCTAATTCAGTCTTGTTACGTGACCCAACACTCGTGATCGGCCCCAAACGATACAAAAAGAGCACAGAGAAGATAAATAGCACCTAAATAGAAGTCAACAACTGCTGCTAAGGTTCACAGATGCTAGAGGCATTATGAATGCATCACTGTATTACAAGACATTACCGTTTCAAACTTGTTGATATGATCAGACTGACATGAGGTGCATTAGTGTAAGACATGCTGACTGCTCAAAACTAGCATTTCCAAGACTTTTGAGATAGAAAGAATAAATATATATATATTAACAATTAAACAGTACAATACAAGGCCATGAACATATTGGAAAATAACACATGCAAGACACATTTATAAAGATGCTGTACACAAAGGTGTGTGATCAATTAAACGCCGTGTGTGACAGTTCAAGTAATGGAAAAAGGCGCTGAAAGAAAATCAGGAAAACGGACTCGATAGTTTGACTGAGAGATTAGTCCACTAACTGTTTGTCTTACATTCAAAGGAAATGTCTTGATAATGACTTTAACGTACATTTTTAATTCCTATTATGGAAAAAAAAAAGACAAATAAAGTAAATAAAATGTGGAATGAAAAGTCTCTGCAATGATATTGCACTTTTGGAAAAGATGATGAAAAAAATATAAATAAAAATATGATTTTCTATCTGGGCTTCTATCACAAAAAGCCCAGGTGCCAAAAGGTCAAATTGAATGGCCACATGATCGAGAAATGTCATAGTTCATCACAGATAGATTACATTGTACCAGTGTTGGTTCAATATGCCAAAGCCATCTGAAATCCTTCTGAAATCACTCAACAGTTCATCCCATGTTGTTTTTCTGATGTGGAGGCAAAGCCAGGATCAAGGCGATGGCACGGGTTGTTTGGCAGGACGCCGTCTCAGCTCGCCCTCCTCTTTCTTTCGTCCATAAAAGGTCTTTAGAAATTAAATAAAGTGCAAGGTGTGTGTTCCACTAAAGGGCTCTTTTCCTTTCGGTTCACACCTTTCCACAGCCACAGACATTGTTTTCTTCCAGGTACCACGTGGATTAAGAGATATACATTCATTCACCCTCAAGCACTCGCAGACACTTGCTCAGCAACACGCACACAGACACACGCGTGCACACTCTCTCTCACACACACGTACACACCCCCACCCACGCCTGTTCTGTGCCAACAGCAGAAGCACGGCTGCTGTCTCTCGGGGGTCACAAGGCTTAAGTCTTCGGCCCGGGCCAAAAGACTCAAGTCAGAGGAAGCGTCAGGCAGTGGTGTTGCCGTTAAGAGATGATGTGGCACAGGGGGTGGTGGTTTGTAGCTAGGCTTAGGCCAGGCCAGGCCAGGCCAGGGCGGTCCGAAAGGGACTAAGAGAGCGGAGGCTCAACTTTGGTCCCATAAAGCACTTGATTATGTCGGAGTGAATCGTTGCACTCCGCTGGATTGAGATGTACACATGAGGGGATGGGGGAGGATCAAAGAGGGGAAGGGTAGCACTATCAAAAGCACCGGCTGCTAAGCTACGACCGGAGAGACCAGAGAGCACAGGCAAAGAGTCAAGTTTTTTTTTGTGTTGTTTTTAAGCCATGCAGTTTTGAGATCGTCCATAGCAGCCGGCAGAAAGCGTCTCGGGAAAGTTTGAAATGGTTCAAAAGATGGAAGATGGGAGGCAAGATTTCACACATGAGCTCGCTCACAGAAACGACACAGAAAAGCTCTCAGTAAAAGAGGGAGAGAGTAGCTGCTGTTGGCTTTCCTTTGTAAAGTCCACAGTAAAAAGTGACAGACAGTGCTGCATGCTCTCCAAAGCTCCGGCAAACTGGTGAAGACTTGAGGTGTCTGGGTGGAATGACTGGGCGGGACAATTATCCACAGATATAAAAGAGTATACGTCATGTTAATATATATGGGAAATATAAATGAAAACTACGAGAAACGAGAGAGGACAGAAATGGAGACTGCGCTAACTCTGAGGACAGCTGATGGAGAAGAAGAGTATTTAACATGATCCCTCCTCAAGGTGGAGAGGCAGACTCGACCTTAAGGCGATGCATAGCCCTTGGAAACATTGGCACATGCATGGAGAGTGCAGACATGTCTGCATGTGTACTGTGTGTGCATGTACGAGTGTGTGTATGTGTCTGGATTTAACAATATGCAGGAAGAAAATAAGAAGTTTGTAGATTCTACAACTGATTTCTTAAAAGTCAGTTAAATTGTAGCTTGGGTGTTGATGGAGATTCAGGCTACAAAACCTTAAAAACGTTCTACGTTTCATCTGGAAATATAAGTTATAGGCCTTCAAAAACCTTCATGACGAAGCTGAAGTTAAAATGCTGAAGCAAAAGAAGATAGGGAAAGAATAAGAGACACGAAGAGCACGCAAGCGGCAGAAAACAAAGACACAGTGAGCTCCCGCCATGGCTGGAGGATCAACGACGGATATGAGCGTCGGGCCACGACTGAATGCCACCTCCAGTGTTGATCGTCATATATATATATATATATATATATATATATATATATATATATATATATATATAAATAAAAACGATCGCATCAGATGTTGGTGAGCGTGGTCGCGGTGATGAGGCGAACGGTAAGCGTGCCCGGAAGGTCGTTGTCCTGGCGGCTGCCCTTGTCACGGAGGTGAAGCGTGTGCGTCTCCTGGCGCTCGTTGGGGTCGCTGAACAGGATCACCTGACCCAGGAAAGTGTCCACGATCATGTTCTTGTTGTAGATCTGTTGGCCGCACCGGGGAGGATGAAAGAGATCCGAAAGCGAAAACAGGGGCAGCAGGAAAAAGAGAGGACAGAAAAGATTTTTAAAAAAAGGCAATAAGCAGAAAGGAAAGAGAAAATTACAGGAGAATATACACAAGGGACAGACATTCAAACTTGATAGAAGGTAGACGAAGCATAGAGACAACGAACGAGTGTCTATAGACAGCAAAAAGTAATAAACTTTACTTTGATAGCACTCTTCAAAGATAATAAACTTATATGACACAATTTGATTCAAATTTAAAAAAAATTGAATTACATTTTTTTTATAGAAATAGATACATACAGATCAATAAATAGGGAAAGATTTAGAAGATAAAGGGAAACAAACAAAAAAGAGCTGAGTCTGAACCTTTTGTGTTTAATATTACATTGCCAGCAATTTACAATAAATGCAGTTTTCTCTTACGGAGTAAAGGGAGACATGGAGCAATGTTATTTAATCTGGAACACAAAAAAAGGCAGCTGTGCTAGTGTTTAACGGTATACCAAGACTAGAAAGGTTTACAGAGCAGCAGATGCCTATTTCTGACTCGTTTATTGAGATACAAGTGATACAATTTCACAGGTCTGATTGAGTAAATGCAACATTGCATCACTAACAATAATCCTCTAACAAGCATGTTGGCGTTCACAAATCGGCTGATAATGAGCCTGTAATTCATTTGTAATGGATCTTCAGCTGAATTCCTTGGATGCCCTTGAGGTATACAAAAGGTTAAAGTATTGGTTCACCCTAGAACTGGACCATAATATTGCCCTCGCCGGCATTGCTTGTGTCGGCACGATTCACCCACCACCCACCCTCAACCCATGGGGGTTGAGGGGAGGCGGGGTACTCGGACGTGCAAAAGCTGACAGGAGCCTGCATTACTCACAGGTTTGCAGCTGGGCTTTGCAGGAAAGGCGGTGAGTAATATGTGGAGCCATCAGCGTTAAAAAAGCCGCAGTTAGTTTGATAGAGAGCCTGCAAACGTGACTTTGAGGTACGTCTGCGCACGCACACGGCATGTGCCCCGTCTGTAACAGTGCTTTAATCTTTCGCAAAATCGGTTGGTCTTGGAAACGGCAGCACAATAAAACATGTTTGCTTGTGGAAATTGCAATCATTGCGTCTGGAGACTGCCGTCATTCACAGGACCTGAGCTGCTACATTCATGAACATGTGTGTAACGTCAGTGTACAGTCCCACAAGGGGGATGGCTGCAGAGTGACGGCTCACCTCGATGTGGATGCCCTCCTTGGGTTTCTTGCGGTAGAATAGGCCTTTGATGTCAAAGTTTGGGCACCGTGTGTCCTTATGAACTGGTGAACGAACCCGCTCGCCTTCACAGGTGATGATCACGTACGGATCTACAGCTGAAGATGGGAAGAAAAGTTAAAATGATTCTTGCACATCATGAAGTCTGGTGACAGGTGCAAAAGATCAAAAACTCTGTCCTTCATTGGATGAAAAAAACTAATAATAAAGAAGTTAATTTGTTTTTTTGTCAAAAACTAATTTACAGATTATTTTCTCGAATGGTTTGATCTATAAAAAGGAAATATATCTTCATGTTGTTTGTTTCGTTACTACATTTATCTGAAATTACTGAGCAAGTTAAGATTTGAAATAAAAACATAATAAGTTTGAAACATTCAATGAACTGTTAACGATGTTCAGTGGTAAAGATCAGAGGGGAAGAACATTGGTCGACACTCTGAGAAACATTTAGGTTTGTTTGTTTAGCAAGTCCACCACACTTTAAACTTATTTAAATCATTTTCAAGGCCCAAAGAGGAAAACATTATCCTATAATTCCACCCGGAAAAAAAAAAGAATAAAGACAATTTCTGTATCTAATCCCATTGATCATTTTACAGCCTCTTAGATATATCTTGTGACCTTAGAAGGAAATACATTTGATACTTAAAGTTAATTTTGATAATACTTTTACACAAAGCAGATTTTAAATGATGGTGTTTTACTAGTAACGATGGAGTATTTGTTCATGATTGTATTGCACTTTTACTGAAGTAAACTATTTGAGTACGTCTTCCACCACTTCTGCTCTGTCAGCAGATTAATTTAAAGCCACTATGTGGAGGATATAAGCATTTTGGACTTTGGATCAGATCTCCCTGGTGACATTGTGCCCACTGGATGGCACCAGAGATACATAATCCAATTTTACTAAGATTGTCTCATTTTTAAGTTATTGAATAAAACAATTAATATACTAATACATAGTGGCTTTAAATGGGAGTGTGTTGCAAACGTCACAGGTTAGTGCACACGCTATAAGAGCTTGAAGGGGGGTCAGGACTCTATACTACAGGCTAATAATAGCTGCTACAGTTTCAGCAGATGGTGCTGTAGTACCTTGTGCTTTGCTCAGAAGTCTTTCCTTATTGGGATTGAGGCAGTGAAGCTCTGTGGGTGTTTACAGGAGTTTACAATTCAGGAATATGATCGTCAACATGCAAATACAATGCGATGCGAGTCGTGGTCCTACCTCCATTGGTGTCCGGTCCCTGCAGGCCTTCAGCGTTCATTACATGGACCTGAGTGACCAGCTGAGGGTAGCCACACATCCCCGTCCAACATGTCTGAGGAGGGTCGTCCAGAGACAGCTCTCTGGGAAGGAAAGAGTGTTTCGTTATAAAACTGTTAAAGCCAGCTGGACTCAGGCATCGGTTTTACATTGCCAACCGAAGTAGTATGCAGCAACAACAAAAATAAAGTCAAAGACCAGCAGCAGTAGCATTTGTGCATGCAGCTAGCAAAAAGTAGGGGTTGTGCAATGGTTCCTCATTTGTGGGATGGGTTCACAGCTTTGTGTTACCATCCCTTCACTGCAGTCTGTGAGGCTCTTTGTGCAGAAGAGTGGGAACTGTATGTGATCCCACTTGCCTTGTAGCATCACTAGCTCACAGGTAACCTCTCTATACTGTATTGACAAAAGTAATCACATCGCCAGATGTGTGACGTCGCGAAATAAACAGAAAAAAACACTTCATGCTAAAACGGTTTTGCTGCTTGGTAACTCACACCACTCGACACAACATTGAGTTGAAGAGTTGCTTAACTTCCATTACATACAGAGTGTGCAAACTGCAAGGGGACCCACAGCTTGTGAATCTATCCAGACGTAGTTTAGGTTCAATGTCGATTCAGGAAATTCCAAAACGTTACACTATGTGTTCAGTGAGAATATATCAGATTTACTTGCAGTCTGAAG
Organism: Clinocottus analis; assembly: GCF_023055335.1. Lineage (NCBI taxonomy): Eukaryota > Metazoa > Chordata > Actinopteri > Perciformes > Cottidae > Clinocottus > Clinocottus analis. The sequence goes on along the minus strand of NW_027176207.1, from coordinate 17,552,219 downwards.
GCACATCAGTGAAGACGCGGAGTAGGAAGTCGCCCTGCTGCCTGGGGTCAAAGATTGTGGGAATGATGACGTAACGGCCCTCCTTCAGGTCCTTCCTGAGGAAGACGCAGCGCGAGTTGATGTAGATGGAGCCCGCTACTTTCTGCTGGGCTGAGTGCATACGGTACTTACGATTTAGCTCCACCTGCAGGATGAGAAGACAGTATAGCAGAAATCCGTCCACGTGAGCTATTCATTAGTCTATCAAGTCTTCAGGTTTGCTGGGGGGTTCTTGATATTAGTGCGTGTGTGTTTCTACCCGATGAATATCAAAGCCTATGGCGAGGTTTTCCCCTTTGCCCTCTTTGGGTGTGGCTCTCTTCTCCTTCTGCTGTAAGCAGATCAGCACCTCGTCCTCCACTTTCTTTACATCAAACACATACTGGGAAAAGAGAGAGTGACACGCCATTAACTCTCCAACACTGGTCGCGCATCTCTCTATAACATGAAGACAAACACTACCGCCACTAACCTGTGGGTTCTGCAGGAAAGTGGCCTTGTGATTGATGCAGCCTCCGGACCGGTTGCGAAGGGGATCCTGGCGGTGGACCCAGGAGCCCCTCATCACCTCCTCCTCCCAGGTTTTGTGGATGCTCAGGTAGGAGGTGTTGATGAGGCGGCACAGGATAAGGTCAGTGAAGTACTGGCAGAAGTCATCGAAGGTCATCCTGTAGGAGGGCAGGAAAAGGAGAGGAGAGAAGAGACCGGAGAGAGTGGATACCAACTAGAGGAAAAAGCTTGAAAGAAGAAGACCTTCAACAGGTACAAAAATAGAGGAAATGAAATGAAATCAGGAACAAAGAAAAGGGTTACGTGTTAAAGGAAAACTGGGATTTTTGGCGCTGACAAGGATTGAGATTAAATGTTGACCGATATGGACTGCAGCAGCAGCGTAACTTGTATTGATACATCAGTTCAGGTAAGGAGTGTAGTATATAACTACACTTGTGCTGCTTCAATGTCCCATGATATTTGCTGCAGTGACAATGCAGCACCCATAGAACAGTTACTGAAAGCAGCCTCTCACACTCTACATCAAGACAATATATAATTTAAAAAGCAACAGCCCACAGGGACTAGCAGAGGGTGGAGTTCATGCGGGTTGGAGAGCTTAATTAATTTTGGTGGATGGACGATTCATGCGTACACACACATTTGGAGGGGCATTTAGTTGAAATAAGGGAAGGGATCAACTAAATAAATTGATAGTAGATTTAAGGGTCTCACCAGAACTCGCCGTCGTCCTGCACGGTGACGCCAAGCTTCTCTCTCTCACTCTTGCTCACCTTGTTCCACTCCTCCGAACTGCAGTGAGACATGAGAGCAAACACACAAACGAGGGAGAAGAACAGCATCAAGCTCACGATCTCACGAGAAAACAAACAGTATCTTGTCTTGTTATAAGCGTTAGTAAATATATAATAAGGCCTTTATAATTCTCTATAAGATGGTTTTAACATTTGTATATGTTAATAATAGCATCATGAACACATTATAAAATATTGATAAGCTCTTATAAGAAACGAGTCAACAGTTTATAGTCTGCTTAAAAACAAAAAAACAACTCAATGAGTTTCTATAATGGATGTAATGGCGTTACAAACACCTTTAGAAAGTTTAACTAAGCCATTAATATGGCACTGTTGTCGCTTTAGATCTGGTAGCTGCAAAAAGCATCATTAACTACTAATACATTTAAGATAAGTATGTATTAATCTTAATAAAGAAACAGAAAAAGATGAGTAACGGTTTTACACTACAGGGTTTATACACATTTTGGCTTTAAACAAATTTTTCACGACCAAACATTTTGTGAAATCTCAGTGTAAACAGGAAAACGTGATAAAATGTAGATAGAATTCAAAAGCATACAGTATACATTAAATGACCCTAATGAACGAGAGACAATAGTTTGATTAAAAGAAAAGGCGTTTATATAGATGCCTGTATGTATGCCTTTTATAAGCATATTCATTATTTTGTCATGAACATATCAATACAACACATTTCCATGACTTTTCCAAAACTTTTTGGACTTTTTTTTTTCAAAGGACTTTTCCAAGCCTGGAATTAACCATTTTAAATTACCATGGCTTATCCTGGTTTTCCAAGACCGCAAGAACCCATTTTATGTTATTATAAGAAACTCATACAACTTCTATAAACTGTTAACATGTTCTTATAACTGTTTATAAATGTCTTATAATTTAACAATATTGTTAATTGTTCACACTGATATTGTCTTATTAACATATAATGTTAACAGCGTCTTCTAAGCACTTTACAGAGCCTTAAAACCTATTATTTAAAGCGTATTACTATTAATATATTCGAATAGTGGGACAGTCGCCTGTGAATCTTTTAATAACCTTAATGATTGTGAAAATGTCCTGTTAATGTATGAATCACAGGTATATAAATGATGTATGATACTCCCCCTCAAGGGCACGATAACGTTAAAGAGTCAGTTGAATGTGTGCATTCGTGAGTGTGAATCATACCTAAACATCAAGGTCCATTCTGTATTCACTGCTCAGGGGAAACAGGCTTTTTACTGGATGCATTAGGTCTGTGTTTATGATTCCCTGACAAGCGTCCACCTCTCAACAGACTGTCAGACTCCATTTACAGTAACAAGTTTTTTTTGTTTTTTTATCAAACCATGAATAAATTATTCAGCGAGAGCGGGCGAGTGATTGAGAAAGAAGAGAGATGACTCACGTCTCTTTAATAACATCTTTCTCTCTTTTCGGCCTTATCAATAATTCAGGCTCCATTATGATCCGGCTTTAGCACCTCCCTGTTTGTTTCATAGAGTCTAGACAGAGAGAGAGAGAGAGAGATGTCGAAGGAGCAACTTCTCTATCTCGGCGTTACCTGTTGCCCAAAGAAGTGTAGGCCGTAATGCAGCCAGTAAAACTGGAATAAAACGCTCTTTTCTTCAAGAGAGATATAACAGCTTGTCCCCCTGACTGAATATCCACTCGTGGAAACACGTTTTTTGGATTCATCTACATGTTAGAATTGAATATTTAGTCAGTAAAAAGTCTGTTTTCGTAGGATCCCGGGAAAATTATATCTGACCTGCACTGCACTGTTTGATGTTATTCAGTCATTTATCTTTGCTCTGTGACCCATCGCCTTGATTGCTTCTGCATTTTTCATCATCTACATGACCGTTTCCCATCATGCAGCTTTCTTGGTTACTTTGTGGGCATTTTATAAGAGTTTGGTCTTTGTTCAGTCACTCGTTGTTGGCTCATTCATCAGAGAACAGTGTGTCAAATTCGAGAGACAAAGGAGACATGAGTACCTCGACATTTTCCAAATGTACTTCATAAAATGTGTTAAAGTGGTAAAGGTCATAACAAGGTCAAGTATGAAAGGACAAATAGACGAGCTATGTTCAGTCTATTTGTAACTCCACTATGAATAAAACAAACATTCTGTTTGGATACCATTCCGAATGTAGCATTTTCCGTTTGTGATGTGTCGTCATTATTCTGGTTTTATGAGCTTTGGACACGTATGTATACAACACATTCGGTATATGCGTCTCTCTTGGGGATTTTTTACCATTTGCGCAATGTAGCATTTTTCTTTTTTACGATCAGCTCTGTGCGTTGGCACAATGTTTTCCGTTTGTACTCGGCTGAAAAAGAATATTTCACAAGGGGTACATCACTGAAAAAGAGGTTCAGAACCACTGAGATAAGCTGCGATGAGCTGCAGTAGTTCAGCCATGCCTGTAGGTGGCAGTGGAGGGATTTACCTGTCGCTCCAAGGGCCGCTCCACTCCTTTTCACCCCAGGGGTTCCTCATGCGGATCATTTGCAGCTTTTCGGATTTGAAAAAGGCCAGCAGTCCATGACCTAGCCTCACTTTCCGCACGTCCGTCACGGCGTAGGCATGACCTTTGACCAGGCCACAGTCCAGCCGTGCCTCCATGTCCTCTATTGTGGTCGCCTGGGAAACAGGAAAATGGGGAGGTTTAGTGGTTGGAAACTGAAGATTTTGTGGATCTCAATCAATATGTAAGAGAGGTAAGCTGGCACAGCTTCCTGGGACATTACAAACAGGTTTGGTGTTTGGTAAAAGGCACACAGGGTGCCGTTTTAAGTGGAAACTGCACAATAAGCTCCACTTTTCTGGTTGTCTGGGAACCGAAAACAGAGATTTTTGTTTCCTTTATTACAAACAGTAGAGGAGACATGACAGGAAACCAAAGAGCAAAATGCAACAAAGGTCCCCAGATGGATTCAAGCTGGGGATGTTTGCAGCATCTGCATAACGGCTAACAACTTGCAGACGTTACATGAAACCTTTATTAGATATTACTGTTTTATTGGAATGTGGGTCATATTTTTGGAGTTTTAGCCAGTCTTTCTATCCAGTATGATAACAGTAAACACTACAACAGCTGCTGAGATCGCAAAGAACTGAAGCAGTCGGATGATTCGACATGTTATAATAAACCAACAGTTGAGCCATTTCATCATAACTATTTAAAACCACCTGAAATGTGGTAATCCCTTATTGAGAACTGTTTTTGTGCGGTGAGGGTGTGTACAAGAGGCAATTTGGGTTTCAGAATATATATATATATATATATATATATACACACAGTACAATCAAATAATCAAAATCATGTTAGACTGATTAATCGACTGCAGGCCAAGCTATTAGACTGGAAACTTGAACTGAGCACCTAATTAATAAGACAAAGAGCTAAAAGATCGACAGGACAAATAGTTTTTCTACTTTATAGCGGTCTGAATCATTGGTTTGTCCAAATAGAAGCTGTGAGAAGGAATACTGATCTCCGGTTTGAGTTCCCTGCTCAGTTAAGGGACTCATGGTGGCTGAACCATCTGTGTACGCTCATTTTACGGCACCCGAACGACGGAACTGCGGTGAATCGAACCAATCTAACGAGCCGAAGCATATCCATATGTTTGGATTGAACCACTTTGTGCGTTTCCTACTTACAAAGCCAGGGCCGCTGGGACAGCCAGGGCACAGAATTTTATAAATTTAACAAAAGGTGTAATAAAACTCAAACCACTGGCTGCACCTTTACTTTTCGCCTGTGTTGTTCCTCTTTGTCTGCCCAAGAAAGACAAAAACAGAACTTGAGATTCCACAAATCAGCACCCTAGTCGCCTCAATACAAGGTCTCCCATAGGATAGGCGTAGACACCCATAACACACAAAGGATTTATGATTGAGAAATACAAGCTTAAGTAACAACAACAAAGGGTATAGGTGGAAAATGCATTGTTGTAGAGCACTGCTTACATTCTCTGAGCTCTCATTACTCTTACAGTTGAACAATAGAGTCTCCAGTACTGAAACTCATGCATATAAAAGAGCCAGATGATTTAAAAATTGAACTGCGTGCGCTTCTGAATCACAATAAGGGAGCAGACCGTCAGGGACTAAGATTGGCAAGAGACAGAGGACCGAGGGCTAAACAGGTAAATGTATAAGACGGCATGCATTCGTTTTCTTAACAAGCAAACATGAAGGCACTCCGCAGGCAGTTCAAATCCCTTAAGTATTATTTATTAAGATCACAGAGAACTTAATATAGTACTATAAAAACCATTCACCATACATTAAAGTAAAATGCAGTCCTTCATGCTGACAGCCCCTCGTTCTCTTGGTTGATCAAAAACAATCAATATGGGTAATTCTGAGAGATTCTTGGCTTCAGTTTCTAGAAAATGCCTGCACGATATCCTCAAAATGGACAAATTCAGAAGTGCTATTCATTTGCGTTCATCTCACGTAATCTCAAACAAATTACTACACAGCTTTGAAGAGCCTTTGAAAAGTTGCAGAAAGAATTTATGCAGAGATTTGGCACTAAAGAAGGCTGCTATCTTTTTGCCGCGAGACAAAGTCAACACACAGACAGTGTTTCATCCCTGGATTTTAAAGTCACGGCAGAAAATGCTTTAATTATTTAAGAGCTCTGGGGCACAAGGGGTCATCTTTGGTGGTGGATTAGACTGTTTTCAGAGAACAGGTGTTGAAATGCTGCTAAAAAAAAAAAAAGAAGTGTGAGCTTCCTTATGTTTCTCTGGAACGTTTGAGACGAGACTTAAATGTTTTCCTCAGGATGAATATTCATCTAGCGCCATCATCGGGTCAAAGTTTAAATGTATTCGATGCTTTGGTTTACGACCAAACAGCTACAATAGCTAATGACATTCCCATCAGCTTCAGCTGTACTTGTGTTTGTGAGCTTACTAGCAAATATTAGCATTCAGCTCAAAGCACTACTGTGCTCAATCACAGCCTGGCAAAGCCCCAGTAGACTCAGTGTTGAGCGCAAAGGGTAATGATCAATGTGTTTGTCCCATAAATATAACTGAGCTGAGCCTGAGACAACAACACATATCTGGAAATTAAAAAATGTAAAACCTGAACACTCACAAAGTTGACTGAAGGTCTTCAAAAAGTGAATAAAACACATTTTTAATGATGGAAAAAAGGACTCCGGTATGATCTGAGCCTTGCAGCTCTTAGCTCACCCTGATGGAGCAACTGATGAGACCGTCTCTGTTGTGGACTTTGAGAACTCTTTCAAACAGCTGGTTTCGGGCCACCTCATCTGTTGCCATCTGACCCTCCAGCAGGTCCACGGGCTCTGAAACACCGCCCGTGAAATCCACCAGCGCGTCGGCCGTGTTTCCTCCGTCCAGAGCCTCGTAGCAGCCATACACCCTGACAGGAAGAGGAGGAGAGGTAGGTCATGTTTATTGGAGACGATTAATAAATTCAGAGTATTTTCAAATACTTTGTAGACCGGATGATGATGATTAATGATCGATTGATGGCGGAAATAATCTTTAGCTGTGGCCCTAATATTTATTCACATAACATTGAAGTCATCTAATCTATTTTGCTTTTGTACATGGGCTTTGTTTAATCATTAGACTATTTGATTTAGAAAGATTATGAATGGTGTTTTATTAAAGTCTACACTTACGTAGGCAGAACTTCAAAAAAATTGAAATCCAATAATTTAATTTTAGGCGTTTGGTCTCTAAAACTGTATCTGTATACTTGTCACACCGGTACTAACTTGGCATAGGCTTTCTCCACCATGGCACTCCAGAACTCGTTGCTGTCGTTGGAGTGGCAGTAGACCAGCTGGTTGTCCACCGTCGGTAGACGGTCGTCAATCACCACATCCACCCACTCGCCAAAGCGCCAGAAGCGGAAGTGGAAAATCCCAGCATACGATTCTGGCTTCTCTGTATCCCACTCCTGCTCCTTCCAGTCAGGAATGACCTGGAGGGTGACGGGGGGTGGGGCGGGGAGAAGAGCAGAGGGCAGGTAAGCCAAACAAACCGGTGGGCCGTGGAGCATAAATAATGTCAAGGTGGAGTGGGCTGCCAGACTGAGACAGCATACCCTCATGTCTGCTGATGCATTTAGGATTAGGGGACAGATTTATCACCTCAGCTCTCTCAGTCATAAATCCAGCTGTAATAGGACATGGGTGAGAGGTAATAACTGCAGTGTGTGTGTGTGTGTGTGTGTGTGTGTGTGTGTGTGTGTTTCAGCTGCCTGCGGCTGCTGTGGTCCACTGAAACCTCTATAACCCAGCCTCCATTTTGATGAGAGGTAAACAACAAGCAACTAATTCACATAAAATCTTAAAGCATACACAGGTAACATGAATGAAAGCATCGCTGAAAGATACAAAATATATACACTTAAAGTCTGCCGTGTTTCTACGGCAGCCCAGAAAGAACAGTGGCTCTAATGAGAGCTGTTTGTGTTTTTTACGTTATCTGAAGATAGAGATGCGTTACGAAGCTCTGTATGAATCGGGCCTGGTGTTAAATTATTAAAGATTTAAGTATTGATAAGCCCCAACGTTACTGGTGTTTTTATTAATTGTACTTTTTAATGTTTTGATGCCATTCATTATCACGCTGCAGCGTCTCTCTGTCGGGCTAAGCTCACACGTTATTAAATTCCTTTTGATACAGTTATTTATTGGTTATGGACTTTTCTTTTGTTGCTCTCCTTGTAGTTTTTAACAGTTAGGTTTGCAAACATTTAGACACTAGACAATAAATGGCTTGATTTCGACAAAATACTTCAGCATTATATTGCTATCGCAGCCAAAACATAGTGCACAGTGGGTTCATCAGAGCTTGTTTTATCCTTTTTCAGCTGCCTGTTGCTGCTGGAAACACACAAAGTATTTTTCCCTGCATTATGTCGTGTTGTGCTTGCTAATGTGATTGCTGCCTCCCAATGTTCCCACTGTGACTCAGAGTCATAACAGAACACCCAACCTAGAGGCGACCTGCGAAAGGGCACCTGCGAAAGCTCCACCAGTGCGACTATGGCATGCAATGAAAACGGCAAAAATGATGCAGTGAAGTGATGACGTGTGAATTAAGTGTCAGTGTTCCAGCGGGTGTGCTTGGAGATGTCAAGGTGCGCTAACTGAACAGCAGTTCCTGTCAAACCGCTCTACAGGAGGTGACACACTGCTGATGGAGAGAATCCGGCCTCTCCAGAGGACCGGCTCGGTGAAGCAGCAACAGCTCCTTTAAAAAAAAGAAGAAAAAAGGAGGAGGGAGGAACAAAGCACTGCACCACAGAAACCTCAGTCATTTTGTAATCCTTCGGGAGGCAATCCCACCTCGCTATTGCTTACTTTCTGACTGCACTGTGGAGTGAGAGAGCACAGGCTCCATCTATCTCAGCTTTCATCTGGGCCAAGTGTCGCTATGCAGCAACTGCACTCTGGTAGGTAAGTGACCTGACGACTGGCCGGGAACACAAGCAGAAGGCACCTTGACTTCCCCTGCTGTCTGTCACCACGGGGAACAAGGAGGCTCTCCCCTCACACCGTCCTCCTTCCCCCCCACACCTGATAAGAGTCCAGTGTCCAACATAAAAGATACGGTCTTACTCCTAAAAAACTGTTTTAATGTTCACATTTGCATTGCCGCTCATGCAAGCATCCATGGGTTTTGGTATTACAGCACTTCAGGTGAGGTATTAAAGACCTGTAGCCAAGGAAAAACACAAGACACAAAAACACAAGACACAGTTCCCTAAGGGGCAAACCCTTTGCCGGGGGTTGCAAATGTCATTAGATGTTGTTGCCGAGCACCTCTGCTAATCTGTACTTCTGTCTGAAACCCGCCCCCTCTCCCATCGGCGCTACACAGACATGAACACATGCATAAGAGTAACTGGAAAGAAGGAGGAGGACAGACACAACGTGAAGACGCTTAGTTTCGACATAGCTGCCAATCTAATCCAGCCTTGCAGTTGGTATCGACCTGTCGGCCTGCTGGTGGTGTGCCGTCCGAGCATGTCTACAGAGTTGGAGCTGCCCTTCCGGCAGGACGACCAGTTGACGGAGATGATGCGCCTGCGGGTTCAGTCTCTGCAGCAGCGGGGCGTGAAGAGGCAGGACGGCGAACGCCTGCTGCAGCCCAACGAGGCCGTCTACCGCCTGGACTTCTCCAAGCAGTCCCTCGGATTCTTGCGGTGGACGGTGGGGCTGGCCGAGACGGGGCGCCTCACCGTCACGGCCATCTCACAGCTCTGGACGCCCGACCTCACAAACCTGATGACGCGGCAGCTGCTGGAGCCCGTCGGGGTTTTCTGGAGGGCGCCGGGCGACGCCCGCAACGCACCCGTCCAGTGCTACGAGGCAGACGCGCACGAGTTCGGCGAGCGGATCGCGGAGTTGGCTAAGGTAAGGAAGACGATGTACTTCCTGTTTGCGTTTGCAGACGGCTGCAGTCCTCAGACTGTCGACTGCTCCATCAACTTCACGGTGGATTGTTGAGACTTCAAACTTAAAAACTCTTTGTTTTGTCCGGATATCTCACTTCTTAGAGACAGCAGAAAAGAAAGCCTAAAATATCACATCGCCTGACAACCTGTAATTACAAGAATACACTCTTTGCCCTCCTCCTTTTGGAACAAGACTAATTAAATGAAATAAAAAACTTGCTTCTGTTGCTGAACCTGTTGACGTTGTATCCTTGTATTCTATGATGTTGAATATATATATATATATATATATATATATATATATATATATATATATATATATATATATATATATATATATATATATAATATATACAAATAAAACCAATGAATCAAAAAGGTGTATCTGCATTTTCTTCAACGTCTGGACACGATCATTTTCTGGGTTTGTGTGTTTAGCTAAAATGTTATTCACCATCTCCTGCTCTTTGACAAACAGCCAGCCCTGACGGGTTTGGTAGCAATGAGTCCCTTGTGAGATAATGGATAGAGACAAGTGTGTTCTTGTGTGCATGAGTATATTCCCAAGTGGACAGGGGGAGGGGGTCTGGGGGGAGACAGGTTCCAGTTGCCTCATCCATCTCTCATCTGTCTTGCATGGTGACCATGGCAAACAAGAGAGACATGCGGATCTTGTCTCTCAACCCCCATGCTTTACGCTGCGACAGTCGCATAAAACACCAACTGTGACTGTGAATGAGAAGCCGCGTGTCAGATGAGGTGTGAGGGAAAAGAAAATAACTGAGATGTCAGGAGGTATTAGACTTGTTTGTCTTGTTGATAGAAGGCATGTAACTAACTTGTCACCTGAACTGTCAAACCATTCGCTGAAATTTACACACACACACAAAAAAAGTCTCAATTAACTTGAATGCATAAATAGAAATTATTGCTGAGTGACCTCATTAGTATGTGTCGTTTCGTTGCAATTTGACAGACAAGAATTACCCTGAACAAATGGACAAGCTTTGGGGGAAATTATGCCAGTAGTGGTATTATTAAGTGATCAACAAATATACACTAACATTTAAACATGTACTGCCTTGAGTAATTACAAGGATCTAAGAAAAGCAAAATCAGAAGGTACAACAGCTCTAAAGCCAAAAGAGAGGCACATTTTGCAGGTAATGAAACACCTACAAAAGCAGTAACAGCTCTCGGGTCTCACTGGGGAACACTATGTGCTCCTGCGAGAGTTGGACCATTACTTGTTTTGCTTTCATAGGAAGGACTGCTGGTGGCCAACAACACGGGAGACTTTGAACAGATGAACAGGCTTCCACTATGGTTTAGATCAAACAAACGGACTTCACAGAGGAGGTCTTACTTCATCAGCTGTGGTCAAATTTCAAACAAACCAAAAAGCATACAGAAGGGGTCTTAAGTGATCCGGCTTGCAGGATAATTTACATAAGGCTCTCAAACGTGTTTTTCCAATTTGGATTCCTCATCAGTCTTTTAAATTTTAATTTTTTTTTATTAAAGTAAGCTTTTTTTTATTAAAGTGGTTTGTACATTTTGGGTGACAATCTCATTCGTTTTCAGGTTGAGAGTTAGATGAGAAGGTTGAAACCACCCTCATATCTGGCAGTTAAATATACAGCCGGTCAGTTAGCTTAGCACAAATACTGGAAACAGGGGGACACAGCTAGCCTGAACGTTGTGACAAGAGGAATCAAAACAATACTTTGCTGTTTGACGAGGGGGGGGGGGGGGGGGACGACGACTAGTTTTCAGTTATTGTGCTAAGCTAAGCTAACCAGCTGCAACCTTGAAATATAAACGGCAAAATGCAAAGAGCACTCCGATTCAACAAAGTGTGCCTACCACAGTTGGTATTGAAATGTCTCTTCCTAAATCCGAAAGCAAGGTTGAACGAGAGGACAGACGATTTTAAAAGGAGGTGGTCAACTTCCTGTTTGGTCTTCGTCCTCTAGGAGAGCTTCTCCTCTTGTGTGTCTCTCTGTCCCCGTTTGTTTCATTCTCCCATTGTGAATGATGGGATTTAGTTTTTCTTCCTGTGTGTTTGTGTATCTTGTTTAGTTTCCATGGTGGAGAGGAGGTCTATATTCCTTGGTATCTATATATCTATAAGTTTGTCATCCTGATTGGATTCTGTATCCACAACATCTATTGCAAGTCTGTCCGTCCAGCGTGAGGGATTCCTCCTCTGTTGCTCTTTCTGAGGTTTCTTCCATATTTCTTCCTCAACCGAATCGGGGGTCAAAAGACAGAAGGTGTGTTATTCTCTTACAGATCGTAAGGCCCCTTCAGGCAAATATGTGATATTGAGCTGTATGAAGAAAATAGACTTGACAGTCTCAAGCGGCATTGCTCCTCGCAAGAAAGAAAATGACAAGGAATGCAATCTCCCTTCAAAAAAAAGAAAAGAAAAAAAATGGGCAAAAAAGGAAATTAAGCAGTAAACATGCTGCTCATTGGATGTGGAGCTGGGCGATGCTTGTGTGTATGCGATGAAACAAAGCTCGAGAAACAGAGTAAACAGAGGGGAAGATACTGTGTAAGCAAGCGCATATGTACTCCCTCTCCCTGAGCGTACTGTCACAATCCGGCGTCTCACTACAACAGGCCGAGGCATCTTGTTTCAAATCCCATTAAACCTCGTAATCACTTTGATTCCTTTGTCAGGATGGATGCCAAAGATCATTTCAGATACATTTCCTGATGACTGAAACATCTGAGCTCATACAGTTCAAAGTAGTTTTCTGTTAATACGACACCTCCAATATTAAATGGAAGCATGTAATAGTGGATTGGTGATGCCAATCTTCACGGAAAAGTTTACACATGTATTGTAGTCAGTGTGTAAAATGTTTTCCACAGCAGTGGCATTGGAAGATATAGAATATCTAAAAAGATAAATTAGATAAAATAAGTAATTTAAGCTCAATGCCATTGTCTCTTATGCACTTTTTCGCTATAGTTGTTTTCTGTGAAGACAATTAGCAACCCCAATGAAAAAAAGAAAGAAGAATATTGAAGCAGAGCTGATTTCAGTCTTTATTCAAAGTTAAGCTAACTGGCTGTTTTAGTAACATTACCAACTTATTCAGCTTAATAAGGAGCTATTTCTTAGATCTGCGAAGTGATCTGAATCCATATAAATTAAGTAATTATTAGCATGCTAGCTGTCCTGCTAACGCTAGCTGCCTAAAACATCACGTGTGATGGTTTCAATTGAATGTTTGGGACACCGCCAGCAATTTGCTATGAATGGCTACATTCTATCAATTCATTCATCCACCTCTACTCGCCTCTCTCCTCTGAGCCTGCATCTTTCAATCATTGAACACGTCGTAGACGGTCCCCTGCTGCCTGGTAAGATATTATTATAAAAACACATTCACAACCAACAGATGCCAGGATATCCATCCAGCCTTAGTGCTTTCAGCCGGTCCTGAGAGACTCTACTTTAGGAGTCAACCAATCAGGCTTCTACTGACTGATGGAGTCTGCTGACACCAAGGAGGCGTTGCGGTGCTGTAGTAAGTCTTCTGGTGTTTACTCCTCATCATAATGGACAATCAAACACTAAATATGGAATAATTAAGACTGAGCACTTTTTTTTCAAAATGCATTATTTACACTTTTGTGCAAGAAACAAACCATTTTCTAATATATCTCTATTAGAAAGTCCTGTTTGCAAAAGTGTTGACTCTTTTAAAAAAGTAGCTTTATTTAATTCGTCGTTTCTTTTTTCTTCTTCTCCAAATAGTTGAATTAATGGTCTGTTTATGGTTCAGGGTGCTGTAGAGTCTTGGCCGGCTCTCGGTTAAAATCTCTGGTGGTATGTTTGTCTGGAAATTGTCCTTCTAAGCAACCGCTCAGCTGACTGAGCACGTTGACTCAGCCGCACAGGCCGTAAAGAAAATGGCTAAATGGGAGAATCTGGAATTTTGCCCATACAGTGTGGTTTTCTTCCCCTTAAAGCAAACAACAACTAGCGGACACCACAAGCGCAAAATGCAAAGCACAATATACTGTAGCGAAAGCTTTAGCTTTTCTTATTTGTACTGTGAGCATTAGGAGACATAATATGAGCAGGTCTGCCATGAACTCAGCTGTAGTTTTGAAGCAAAAGTTTTAGTTTTAGATTTAGATGTGAAGGGGGATACCAGTTTCCTGTCGGTGTGTCAAATACATGACTTTTATCAGGATGTGGTAAACCTAGCTTGTTATAAAGACTGGAAACAGTTGGAATCAGCTGGCTTGGCTCGGTCCAAAGTTTAAACATCCACATACCAATAGTACGCGCTCAGTTCTTAACACATTGTAATGCATATTGTTTGTTTGATTCATGCGGCGTGACATAACTCATTCTTAATGAACAGCTCATCCATCAGCCCACATCTTCTGCGCAGAGTCTCCAGCTAAAGCACGAGTACTAGTAGCAGGTTTTGGTCTTTATCGAGGCACAATGGTATCAAACCTGGCGACCTCAGAGTGACCCTGGGAAGTCACCGCATCCAGCTGCTCATTTTAAAATAGATACAACATGCAATTTCGTCTCACTCTCTGAAAGAGAGTAGATTTGAGTATTTTATTTTTATTTTTTTAAGTAGGTGTTTAAAATTAAGACTTTCATTGTGAACATTTTACCATCCAAAGACACACCTGTAAGAGAGTCAGAAAGCATTTTTGTTTGCTGCGACAACAAAAAAAGACAGGGAAAAGAAAGAAGAAAAAATAGACAACAGACAAACATATATACAAAATAGAAACACTTACTTTTTGCCAAAGAGACTCTCTGGAGGCCAGACTGGAGCATGCCGCTACAAACCAGCAGTTACCCAGCTGTCCCTGATGTAAATCGTGTGCGCTGATGCCATCCACAAACAGGTGAGGGTCCTCACACAGCTCCTACACTCCCAAAGACAGACACAGAAGAGCTAAGTGTGAGGTTCAACACGAACATTACATGTTAAAGTCATGCTGAGGCATAAAGTATTCTATGATACCCCACCAAGATTATGTTTAATCATTTTAGGGAGGAAATAATGATAGAAATGAAATCGTGCATACGAATAACAAACAGTGTGTACGGTCCAAAGAACAAGACATAGAGGAGCTTAAATGGGTTATTTAGGCAAATGCGTGAATCAGAAAATGACCATCTGTCCCGATGCACCCACGTATCATATTCATGATCTTCTGCCCAAGTGTGGGAGTGCTGCATGCATTTATGAAATCACATTTCCTGTGGCTGCAGCGTTGAGGTCCATTTTCTGCCACAGTGTGTATAGACGGACCTCTATTACAGCGAAAAACATGGTGCTCAATGAGCTGCTCTCTCAGCAGTGCAGGACACACACACACACCCTGTGGTTCCTGTGATAATGTGTGGGATGAATACTACAGTCTGTTGGCCGACACCAGCCACTTAAAGGGACACACCATGTCCTCTACTCTTTTGTCTACACACAAATAGCTACACTTCAGCATGAGTGTCACAAATGTGGAGAGGGAGGTTTGCAAAAAAAGTGGACTAACTATCTCAAAATATACTGTACAAAATGATACAAAGTACATTGAAGTTGTGCTGGAATTGATATGCAGTATATGTAGTATCAGTATTTTTTTGGTGTTTGTTATTTTTCTAAATATGAGACATATATTGAATCTTATAAAAATAAGAGGTGTTATATATTTTCTGCAGAGACAGCTTGAAAGAGAGGCTCTGTAATATTAGTAGCCTAACTGAGCTGTGTATTGATGAATCCATGGAGCTGACCGGCGGGCCGGAGTAGCAGACGGATTTGTAATTGCGACTCTTTCTTTGGTTCCCATCCTTATGTCTGGTGTTAGAAAATACAGAACAAGAAGATTCGTTTATGGGGTCATTGGTTAGTATCTGGGGAAAAAAACTAACCAGGTCTGGGAACTTATGTGGGTGCCCATCTGTTTCCAAGGCCAAACGTTTGCAAGCTAAGCTAACTAGGATCCACATTCAGGGTAAAAATACAAAGTGAACAGAACGATCTTCCCAAATGTTTAATATTGAAAAGGGATGGACTTCTTCAATCTCTAATGGTAGACAACCAGTGCTATGTTCACGTTTGAACAACAGGATTCTTGTTTTGTTTACTAGCGCTCTTGAATAATGTAATAAAAAAACATGGTTTAACATATTCATCTGTACAATCATATCCTCTGACATTAATGTCATATCATGACGTATTGATCGAGCAAACTGTGCAAACTGAATCATATCCATCATTTCAGTGACAGGGCAATATCTGATCTTTTGTACAAAAGGTCAACACCAGCCCAATATAACATTTTGAATGACTTCATTTTTACTCCAGCCTGCATATTCTCTGCTGGCATCATTCTGGGTGCAATTCCTCTCCCTCTGCTTTATGGGAGCGGCGGGTCGATGGGCACCTCGGCCATTACTCAACAGACAACGCAAAGCACAGCACCACTTAACAGCTCTTTATCTTTACACACTCGCCGCACTCAACTAGGGTTAGAAAAGTAAAAGAGGGAGAGAAAGGGATGCACATGAGCATTTACTCATGTGAAATACATGCAGCAGACAACTGCACTGGGACGACGTTAACAACTGTTCGCCGTTTTATTGGAAACTGATCCGGCCAATTCACGAGAGGTAATGTGTGTCATCTCCATTTGGGGATTAGAGGGTCACCAGAAAATTCAAAGCCACTTGGTAACCATTTCTATCCTTTGTTGAAGAAGCCAGCATTAACTTTGTAACTCATGTGTATGCCTTTCACACTTTTATTTTCCTTCTTTGTGGTCCTTTATTTATTTGTTATCATTATTATTAAATTACTTAATTATTTACCAACAACTGAAGATTTGGTTGGACAATTAACACTCAAAAAATGATTTAAAGCTTAATTGAGAATGTAATAATTACTTGTAGCCATGTTTAATAATGGATACATTATCGATCTGAACTTATTCATAGTGATAAACTATGAATATTCTGTTTGTGGACTACTTGGAATAACCAACAACAACAAAAAACACAGAAAAATAAAAAGACCTTCAGATCTTGGACGAGCCAAATCTTTTTTTATATATTTTGATGCCAAGTGGTGAGGAACAAATTGACCTGGTGTACAATATTTATGAAATGAACCTCAACCTTGAGAGCAGAATGTGTAAATACTAAGTCATATTCTCTATGAATATATATATATTTGAACGTTATTTTGTTTTGCTTTCATGCTTATAAGATCTTTGTGTTCATATGGTGTCCATGTCTTTAAAAAGTCTGGATGCGTTATCTCTGCTAAAGCTCGACTGCCCCATCCGGCTTTAACCATGAACATCAGTGCCACCCTTCAAAAGTCATGTGTGTGTGAATAAATGCCGATCACAGCATAAACACACAACAATCCATGTTCAAGTGTGGGAAACAAAAGCACACACTAACACACACACACACACACACACACACACACACACACACACACACAGAGAGAGGACACCACAAAGGTCAGTAATTTGCTGACTTTGCAAAGCTGCTTGCCGCAAAAGCAAACTTCTAATCAGAAGCAGAGCCACTGCAGTGCTCCTGGGAGGCCTCCAGCCTCCACCGGCAGCCCCTCTCACCTTACAGAGACCAGCACTGAAGCACTTCCCTTCTGAAACGCGCGACTGTACATGCAAGTCGGCACAACTATGTGAAGCAATGTGTGGATCTCTTGTCTGACCGGTGCCAGAGTTAAGATCTCTAATCACGTTTTTTCCTCTTCTGTCCGCAACGGCATTGATCGCTGGAGTCTGAGCAGCGGCGGGGGCTCCCTGTGGTGGCCCGCCGACCAGGGATTGGCTCAGGTGGAAGAGTAATAGAGTATTGATCCCTGCCCGGTCCCGCAGACAGTGAAGTAATGTGAATATTGTGGCTGAGCACAGCCTAATCATTTACCCAGCTACTGAGAACCCTTCAGCACCATCCATCAGCCCGTGTGAGGAACCGTCAGACACACAAGCAAACGCACAAGGTGATACACAACCAGCCAATTGCACAAAAAGACAAGATACAAAAAGTGGAACCTAGCAGTTTGACTTCAGAGAGCCTTGCAGGGTGTAAACACACTTTCAGTTTTTGCTTTGTATGTATGATTGAGGATATTTACAAAGTTGTTTAAAGTCTGCATTGTTTGCCTCAAAGTTCTTCTTCGGCTGCGTTTCTTAACCCCACTAAGGATCTATTGACGGAAGAGCGAGTTTTGGGCGTTGCTACGCTCATGTTATATATTCATGGTATGAGTCCTGACTGTTGGTAAGAGTCCCACACTTCTGCAGCTCAAAGGTGAACTAGGAAGTGGGCTTGTAAACACAGCGTTTACAATGGCCCGTTTGGGTAAAAGTAAAAAAAAAAGGTTTTCCCAAGAAGCTGACTATCAGAGTTGCAATATCTTCCCAACTGAGTGCTTTGTCAAAACTGCCCGGCCAAAAATATGAGAATAATATCCAAGTTGTGATAAACTTTTAAAACATCTCAACGATCAAGATACGTAATCACATTCATGAAACAAATCTAGTCCAAAAAAAACTGTCGCACTTAATAATAACTGCGTTGTAAAGCATAGATAGTCCTCACTTTAGATGATGTCACAGAACATACTTAACTAACGACTAGTAACGACCTGAATTAATCATGAATTGCAGTATTAAAACACGTTTTGTAAAGCACATGTTATCTCTAACCATTAGTGCATATGTAAATCATTACGTATAAATAAATGCATGAATGAATTACATTTAAATATGTTTTTTGTAACATTTACTAACACATGATAAAGTATCTTATTAATCATTTATAAGTCCTTAATACTTAAATTTACAAATCGGGAATCCATTATTTATAAAGTCTACAAAACCCAATCATGAAACACATAATAGTCAGGCTTATTAATCAAGAATAAAACATGTATGAATTGCATACTAATGAGTTACTAATGAGTGTTGCAACAATGCTTTTTAAATGATGAATTAAGTGTTTACTCATGCTTAACTAATGCTAAATAGCGTGTAGTTATTATAAAGTGCTACCAAAAAAACATTTCCATAAAGCTCCAAACACCTAATTACATGGAACTCATATTTTTATATTTTATATTATAATTAACACGACAGGGACTGCTGAGGTACGTAAATTCAGTT
Source organism: Clinocottus analis (assembly GCF_023055335.1). NCBI lineage: Eukaryota > Metazoa > Chordata > Actinopteri > Perciformes > Cottidae > Clinocottus > Clinocottus analis. The sequence goes on along the minus strand of NW_027176207.1, from coordinate 17,533,193 downwards.
GAAGGAAGACGTTTTTTTGTTTTTTTTTACTGATAACGAAATGTAATTAAAACTAACCTGATGCATTGAAAAGCGTTAAGAGGATAGTTCCCATGGTATCAATGGTATAGATACCGAAAATATTTTCCCTCGCCTCACAGCATGTACCGTCACATCGCCCCACCCTCGCCTCGTCAGGACATAAATAAACACAAATCAGTGGAAGAGATGGGAGGAAGAGGAGGAGGAAGAGAGGGGCGGCAGGAGAAAGACAGACAGGCTGAGTGACAATGTGAGACAGACAGAGAGGGGGGAGCATTTTATTAGAGCCTGCTCTTTATGCTCGCACGCTCTGCCACCGGGACTTCATTGCAGCCATAAATATCGCCTCGACGCATCTGAGCAAGGATAACACCGAGCACAACAACCTCTGGAGGATTGAGGGGGCTGTGAACCTTCACCCTCACGCTGATAACACGACCTCCCTGATCGTTTTATTCGTTACGAGGTTGGAGAAACTTGACCGTTACTGGCAGTAGGTAAAAAAAAAAACACAAAAAAAACAGACGGGAAGTGTCTGGGTTCTTTTCAATCAACTGAAAGAACATTTAAAGAACACCGAGGTAAACTAACTTTGTAAATCAACGTCACATAAGTTAACTCAATAAAGAGGACCAACCTACACCTTGGTGATTCGTACATTTACCAGAGTTGAGTTAAGCTGCCATCTCAGGTTTATTAGTAGCCATCCTGAGACCTCGAACAACGGGTAGCTGTCCAACCTGTCACGCAAATGGAAGCCCGGCAGGCCGCGGTCACGGTGGAGAAACGAGAGACTGAACTGCGTAACAAGACCGCGGACGTTGGCGCCATGATTCAGTCTTGATTTCAGAGCCGGCTACACTCGTATCCCGTAGTAAGCATCATTTACCAGGAGCTGGAGAGATGTGATTAAATGGAGAGTTTGAGTGTTCTGACGTTGGCTTGTATGAGGTACTTATCCATGGTGTACATGGGGTCAGCATGCCCCAAGTTAAGAGAACAATTTGTTCTCTATTTTATGTGAGAATGTGAACTGAAGAGGGGAACAAAAAAATCATTACCCACCATGTTTTTGCTGGTGGATATCGAAAATTCAGACGTTGTATGAGCTGAAAAATGTCTTTTAAGGGATGCTGAGAACCATGGAAATGATTTACGAGTTTGGATGATTCCGGGTTCTCTTCAGCGTCTACATATCAGACGGCTGCTGACAGGCTTTTAGAGAGGATATTTTCCAGAGTCTTTTGAAGCCGACACTGAAATGTATGTCTACATTTGGATATTTATAGAGATCTACATCTATCTAACACTTAAGTGGAGCGAAAACATAAATCAATTCTAAATATTAAGAATTCCATCAATCACAGTATCGCTGTAGCCCTTCAGGACAGTCGGTTCCTCACAAGTCCACTTAAATCTGCAATCTGTTGTTGTGTTGCTTGGAGGGTGAACACGGCGTACGGTTTGCCTACTTATGAGACAATTGTGCAGCGTCAATGTTCAGTGCTAATACAGGAAGTGGTCGTGGAGATAGTAGTGGTTTCAGCCTCTCAAATCTGGAGATTTCCATCTTTTCTTTGTCACTTGTTACTGCTATTTCTAACACTTTACAAACCAAAAGATTAATCTTGAATATAATCATCAGATTAACCGATAATTAAACTAATCTTTATTTGCAGCCTTAAAGTTGTACATCTATAAGCATTTACTGTAGATTACAGGCTCCCTCTGGATATTCTCTACGATAACATAACTGCTTTATTTAACCCTTTGATGCGTATGATCATTCGAGTGTGATTTTTCTCGTGAACTGATCTGAACACGTTGTCTGTCTTTTGCATATTTCATTACATGTTTGTGATTTTGGAACATTTTAAATACGATATATAGGTGGAGGCTTCAAAAATACTCCCAGTTGGCCTTTTGCCTCTTCCTGCGCTGTGATGTTCATTTATCTCTGTTATGTTTGTTTATTTTATTGTTTGAATTGTGCAAAAATAAATAATTAAAACACAGCTCGTACATGACATTTGACAGGGCTATAATTTTCAAATTCCACATGAGATTGTCCTTATAATGTTTGTGACACAGAGGGGGTCTGCTCTTTACCTTTACCTTCTCACATGATACTGTGTATGAACCTGGGCTTCTAAAGACTAATGCAAGTTCCATTTAGCTGTTTTTGTAAGATAAGTAGCTTTAGAATTTGATCCAAGTCGTCAACAACAACAACAACAACAACAACAACAACAACCTCACCATACAATAAGCGTGCTTGAATAAAAAGCTTTTAAAAATATGCCTGATTAGGTTTCCTACTCCTAACCTCCTGACATAAACCACTGTCACTGAAGACACAAATCCTGTCCTGCCGAAAATGAAAAGGGAAGCTCCTCGTGCTTTCTCTCCTCTCGACTTCTTCCAGTTTTCAGTCTGCATGACTGACATCAGCACAGACCAAAACATATAATCTGTGTGACCCAGTTTCCATGGCAATGCACGCTGGCTGTTGCTATAGCGGCACAGAGGCAGAAGGAGGTTACTCCATCCAGAGCAACAGCCTACTGTGTGAGGGGGATAACACTGGCGGTGGAGTCGGCTCGCTAAATCCTGAGGCCCTGCATCGGATATCATCTGCTCCTGAAATATACATACAGTACCGGCTGAGACAAGAGAACTAAAGAATGGAGTGGAGGAACGCTTGATGGCCACCGACCAGGCATGCGAACAAACGAGGTTGAATAAGGTGAAGATTCAGATTCAGTCCCCAGACAGACACAGTCTGCTGGGGACTGAAGTAGCATTTGCACTGTGTGAACTTCAGTAAACTATTTTCATTATAAAAACAAGGAACAGTTTTGAATTACACTGTATGAACACCAAACGACGACTTTCCCAAAAGGCAAGAGGCTAGAACATTGAAAAGCCTCCATTATGAAATGAAATTGAAAAAAACAAAAACAACTTGTACAATACGAGTTTCACTTAAATTAGTTCAACCTTGGTTGTCTGCCAGAGATAACAATGTTACAAAACCCTATAAAATGTTTTATCCCGTTCTGCTTTTGCATCTAAAAGGTTGTTTGAAAGCAGAACGGGAAGAGGAGTTGGGTTTGCTTTGTTTTTTTGTTTTTTTTGTCCTTGTGGTTGGTACATCTGGGTGATCCGTCTATTGTGCGTTAGCATATCGTCCTCATCTTATACACAACTCTCTTTATACACAACTCTCTTTCTCTCTTGCTGTTGACTGAGAACCCACAGGAGTTGTCTTCCAGCCCTGGCATTTCTTTTGGGCTCAGCTTGTTGTGCTAACGTCAGCACATGTTGCTGACAGCATACGGCTGACAGTTTCTGGGCAAGCTGACCTTTCAAAGGTGGATCAGCTATTCTCATTTTAGTGACAAGCTGCTCCTCCAAGATGTGATCTTTTTTAAAATGTTTTAATATACATTTCAAACTATTTAACTGATGGCATTAAATCTGTAAATCTGTTATGGTTGTTTAGCGGTTAATCAGTTAATTATTAACATCTGCTTGATATCAGATGCATAAAGTGACAAAGTATGGTTGTGCTAACGAAACTATTAGTCGTTGTTTTTTTGGTTTACTTGTCCTTTTATACATGAAATGCTTTTCTTGGGCACTTTGACTGAGAATTCATCAAAAAAAAAAGTATTACATCTGAAATATAGAAATAGGTAAGCACCCGTTGTAATTTCGTCCCAAGCCAATGGGAATCCATCAGATAAACATGACTGGAAACTACTCCTTTGTTGTCTAGTGAACTACATCGGTTGAAGCTTTTGGGGTTTGATCCAAAAATCCATCAGCAGCCTCAAAACATAAATCAGATTTTTTTTTTTAGCTAAACAAACGGACTTACCCGAGGCCTCTTCCAGACCACACGTCCGATCCTGTTCCCCTGGCAAAACAGCGAGTCGTCGATGGCGGGGAAGCGGGGGTCTTCAAAGAGTAGGCCACTCTGCAGGCACTGCCTCTTCAGGGTGGAGTACTGCTGCCCGTCGAAGGCCTTCACTGAAGTAAACATACTGCAGCCCTGAAATGGTAAAGGAGAGACACAGGGTCAGAGCAGACTTTCACAGGCATTCCCATCATAGCATCACACTTTAAAAAGAAACGCTGTATTTCATCACAGACTCCTGGTTTCTTCACAAGTAGCTCACTTCCGCGACAATTGTTCGAAACCAGTTTCCCGCCTGACACTTCTGCTCTTCAACTCACTCACATACAGCTGACTGACGGCGGGGTCCAACGAACTTTAAAGCCTTAACCGTGGAAGCTCTGTTGAAATAGGAAGTCGATGTGCGCTGCTACCTAGAGCACAGCCTGGATTCACTGGGTCAAAATGATTTATCTGTCAATTCACTGATATCCTCCAGGGCCTAATTATCACTGCTATGCATTAAAGGAGCCACGGACACATTGATCAGCTCAGTGGCGGCCGGGCATTCAGTGGGAGTGAGTCAGCGTGAGGACGTACTAAGATGCAGCTATTAAAGCTATTGAGAATTGTTGGATAATCCCAAACTTCTCTACCTTTAAACTTACATTTTATTTGACTACTATAGTGCCTCTACTACTATAGTGCCTCTGCAGCAATGTCGGTATTACAATGTGAATATTATATGTATAATAAGAATTAGTGAAACTTGAAATGGTTAGAGAAATGTTCTTCATTTCTTAAAGCCACGAAGTTAGAAGTCCAACAGACTTCAGCAGTATTTTCCGGCTGTTGGACAAAAACATTATTTGGAGTTTTGGTCATTTTTGTCTTAATTTATGAACATTTACAGACCTACATGGCTAATTAATCATGTAGTGAAGCCAATTGATGATAAATACAATTCTCATTAGAGAGAGGCAAGTGTGCTTTCACACTGTGAGCACTATAATCAAGTCCTGGACAGTCGATATGGTTTTCAGATGAGGAAAATTATTCATGGAAAATTATTCGGTAGTCATTAATTTGCATACTCCTTCATATACCCGTGTCATTTCATTTCATATTGAATACTTTTGGCCAGACAGAACTATTGACAATGGACATGAGATTTATTACAGCCATTCAAAGCCTCTCGGGTCATTGAACGCCTCAACAAGAATATTCTCATCAAGGTTGTACTCTTTATTGGTTGACTAAATACATACTTTATGTTTCTTGGCATGGGCAATATTATGATATACTGTATGTGTGTGTGTGTATATATATATATATATATATATATATATATATATATATATATATATATATATATATATATATATAAATAAATTATTGTGATGATAGAATGTGTTGTGAAATTGTGACCTCCTATTATAAATCAGTATCTACTTAGAGTACCTCCTCTAATCGGAGGTGTCAGAGGTCTAACGTTTCAACTTAATTATCACAGACTTTCTGCAGTGCTCACCAAATTAACTTCAAGACTTTTTTAAGACATTTTAGACACCACATAGAATGCAATTTAATACCTGTTCATTGTCATAGTCTTCCTCACCATGTACTGTAGCAAATAGAAGTGACTGCGTTTGCTGCAGGTCTGATGGTGCCCAATGAAACTAGTACAGTGCTATCCAAAGTATTCTTTAATTGGGCTGAGGCGACCTGTTCACCTTACAGCGGTGCTCAATGTCATCGAATATCTGGGGAAAAGGAAGTGAGCAGAAAAGGAAGCGACGAAGAGGAACGCTGAATCAAGAGTGCAACTTGGAATTGAACGACGGAACCTTTAAAAAATATGATTAACCTGAAAGCATTAAGAAAATACTTTTCCTATTATTCAAGGAAATCTTTAGACTTGTGTTGTATCCAAACAGCATGATACAACTCAAACTAAATTACAATATCTGCAGAATTATAATTATTATACATGTTTAACCACATTAAAGAATGCATTCATCTCTATGATCAAATATGTATTTGGAAAAAAGGAGTTTTACATATTAGTAGATCCCCTTAAACACCCAATCAAACGGGTCTCAAATAACACCTGGTCGGTGTTTAAACTATTAACTAAAGCCTTGAGTCTGCAGACTTTGACCTGTATGAAAGAGAATATGTAGGAACTTCAACACAGAAGCATTAACAAGCTGGCCGACTCTTGAATGAGTGATAAGTAAATTCCTAGGGGAATGAGGAGGTCGCAGTTGGAAGCTAAATCTGACAGATGGCCTGGTGTCTTGGCACGTGACTGCAATGGGGAAAACCATGCTGTCATTTGGCCTCGGTGGACGGCCAACAGCATTACCTGCAGAGAGCGAATCCTGAGAAGCTGCCGCACTGGATGCCTTCACTACTGTGGCAAGAACAACAACAAGCACCGCTCTAAATATGAAGCTGAATAAGCGCCATATGTACTGTATTATGAACACATTCAACAAGGAATTCAAATGTCCCCAAATCATCCAATGTCCCAGTCTTAACGCTAATGTCAGAAGCACGTAATTAACATTTTCTATGCAGCTGCTTATTTACTCATCCAACAGACATGTGGCAGCATTAGTATTCATTTGGAGTCGTGTTTATGTCATCCGACAAATACAAAGTCCAGTATTGACCTACATTCTTACCCCGATTTTGGTCTTCACCTCCTGATAAAAAATCTGTCTCTTTAACTATTAAATGCTCGACTTTTTTCCCACAAGTCGCAAACTCAGCTAAAGATTCTTTCGCCAAAAACAGCTTCCTTCCTTCCGAATCTAAAACAATGAACACAAGAAATGGTCTTGATTGGTTGAATGGTTTCTCTACGCCTTCTGAAGGTATTTTTCCATATGGACTGAGTAACTGACAAACGTAACTCTGTTTCAAAACACTCCTGTTCTGCTGCGTTATTCCTATGATGAATTATTAAATAAATAAATAATTATTAAATAGTGTACACATCTTACAATTTTGGGAGGCCATGGATCTCTGTTCTAAATGAAAGTTGTCCATGCTTGAATGTTCTGCTCTGTGATGTAATCAAGTCTTTAACTTTGTTGGACTTTGCCTGCTACAGCATTATAGAAATCTTACCATCAACTTTTGCATACCAGGCTGAAGGTCTTACACACTGTAAAGCCTTCGTGTGGCGAATTCACAACATGAAAATGCTAAATACTGACCTGTGAATATTGTATGTCTTAAAGCTATTATTCGGAAAGGAAAGAGAGGAAGGCGTGTATCTGGTATGCACTGCCTTTGTCAAGGTTGAAAGTGTTTATTATATAAGCACTGGGATCGTATCGGCACTCGGAATTGGCTGAAACCCAAAGCCCAGGTATCAGATTCGGGACTGCCAGTCGGATTAGTGTAAATCATTCTGGCTTTTTTTTTTTGCTGTGAAATATTTGCACTCTGGTTGAAACTATTCATGACAGAAAAAAACAACAGTTTGTAAATATACATACCTCTGGTGTGTAAAGGCCTTTATCTGACCCTAGAATGTGTTTAATGCTACCTTTCAAACGCAATTTAAAAAACACACATTTCTACATTGAGTCAACATCTCTGAGCTCACGTCTCCTCAGAATGAGGGCCAAGATGTCCTGTGACATTCAACGATATCCCGTGAAACGAGATTGACGATTTAACCATCTCCAAAAGTGAAAGCACAAAAATGTTCAACAGTAATAATATAAGTGGACTGAGATGCTTTGATGTGGAAACAATAGTGTGAGACTGCAGACAGATGTTCGTGAGGACGTGATTCGTGATGATGTAAGACTTCAAGCTCACCTACAAGTGGAGAAGCAAAAGAGATGGAAAGGGGAAAAGTGGAAATGCATTACAAACTGCCCACGCCGCAGGACGAACGGGACTGCAGCAAACCACAGGAGATTGGAAGGAATCGTTTAGTCATAAAGTGTCTAAAAGTGGCCAGTTTGTTTACTACATTTCCGAGATAATGGGCAATGAAGACAGAAGAGACGCAGAGGCCGGGAAAGTGTTCAAGATGGCACTTCTGTCGTTCATCATACCGAGTTATCACCCAATTTAGGTGAACTGACAAAGAGGGAGCGCGTTGCACATCATCACTGTCCGTGATAAAGGTGTAAGCATGCTAAAACATGAGAAACAATATGTTGCACTCGGAGAAAACTTCTGCTGAGGATGAAATAATGATGACATGTTAGCTAATTCATGACTGGCAGACGATGCAGTCCCCCTCAGCTATACCTCCAAAAACAACTGAGTCATGATTCAGAAATGACATCTCATACAGTAGAGAGAGGTGAAAAGCTGGAGAGAAAAGGCGTCCAATCAATGATCAATACTCCGAGGAGTAGAAGGAATCAAAGTGCCCCATCCAGCAGATAAGAGCACCGTGGACATATAATACAGTGTGTAACGCAGTGTGCATTAATCAGCAGCTACACTTCAGCTCCAACGTGTTGATCCAGGATAACAAATAATTCATAATGCTTACTCTCGACTCATTTCCAGCTGTGCAGAGCTTGTGTTTCACTGATTGTTTACTGAGCAGTATTAGAAGCCAGTCATCTTGTGAATCTGAAGGCCAGAGCGGTCTTCATAAACCACTCCCAGTCCCAGAACGGTCAATGAATCTTTGCTGCTATTGAACAACACACTCAAACAAATGGCTGAATATGAGCATCGGTCCAGACTGCAAGCTGCCCTCACTTCATTCTGCTATGCTGGCCTTATTGAGCAGGAGAAACTGCTGGTCAGCAGATGTCAACATTCATCTCATTTCACTGCTGTGGCGTGGTACTGTACAGCATACTGGCAAATGTACCACAAAGTTTTGAGAGGGGTACAATGACAGATTTTTTTTTTCACAACACGACTGTCAAACTGATGTATGGCTAACAAGCACACTTCTCTAGCTGTAGCGGATGCTTCCAAAGGTAAAGTGACACTATTTGTGTATGTGTACGTGCAAACAGGCAGTGGCACGTAGACACGGATTTCACAAACTAGACTTAAAGAGGAGGCAGAAGAAGCCCCGCCGTAATCAAACGGGGAAAAACTGTAACGCAACTGACAGATTATCCACTTATAAAGTTGGCATGTTAAACTTGTTGCCATTTACACATCCAGCAGGTACAGATAAACTATAGCATTCACCCAAGTGAGAATCAAGTTTCTAGCCACCCAACAACCAAGTCCAAGAAAAAACTTCTGATTGTTACTGATTGCTAACATGGAAACATGGATGTTTCATTCAGTTAGCTTGAGGGGATGGGCAAAAAACTTTTAAAGTGGTCTACTTTGCATTAGATTGATCAGAGTACATTAAGACCAGTCTATTACTACACACCAGTCTAAAATATCTTTGTTTAACTGGTGCCCGGTCTTGATTGGCTGAACATACGTGATGCAGCCAATCAGATGTGGTGAAGTAGAGTGAAGGGAAAAAGCAGTGGAGGGTTTTCCAGGACCACGGACAGCATTTATCTAAGAACCACACAGAGAAAACTGAATAGCACCACGGACAGCTCCTGTGTTACAACCCTGAATGGGACCGGAGTGTTCAGCCCGAGGCAGACACCCTTCCTTTTGACCAATAAATTGGGCAGGGGAAAGAAAAAAAAAGAAGAGTAAAATCTACTTATATATCCAGGGAGGCAGTATTACCAGAGGATAATGGTGTGTCTGCCTACACTTAAACAATTTTCTCCACCCTGCGCCTGGCATCACAAGGGAGTGCCTGTTACTTTAACGGTTTTATTCTGGGTATGATGTTGCCATGTTGTTGCTACTGGCTCCAGGCTACTGAGTTTCTCTGAGGTGACCATTTCAATGCGGATGTACAGCGAACATAAACAAGTCCACGTTAACGCACACTAAGAAATACAAAGACCACGGACAAACCAATCCAGTTGATGGATCCGTACATATAGTGGACACATGTTGGCTGCAGGATTACAGAATTAAAGAATGATGCAAATATTAACGACAAAGTACATTAGAGGCTATCATTACGATGCCATTAAGGATAAGGAACAAGAGACACTGCAGCTACTCTTTGAAATCCCCCCGAAAAGAATATTACACGGATCTGTTGTTGAGTCAAATGTGTTTCCTGATTCAATGTAATGATTAGAACTGTTCACAAAACTATGCAGCACATCATTAATGTGCACCGCAGGCAGCGGCAGATTCTGGCAGTGTACTGGTCAGAGATCAGGGAGGACTGTGTTCGGGTGTTGGTGGTGGGGGGAGTGACTGATTGAGTCTGCTACTGCTGACAGACTGATTACACTCAGACTAGAGAACAGTGAGCAGTAATGCACCAGTATAGAGAGGGGGAGAGACAGAGTCAGAGTGGGAGAAAAGAGAGAGAGAGAGAGAGAGAGAGAGAGAGAGAGAGAGAGAGAGAGAGAGAGAAAGGGAGGGGAGGGGTGCGCCAGACCATCCTTCATCCATTCTCCCCTCCTTCATCAGGGAGGAGGGCTATCCCAGCTTCCCATCCTCCCAGCATCGTGATCTCCTCTCTGCAGTATCTTTTCCTGCTGCCAGCCACAGTAGGCTTGGCCATGACATGCGACACCACAAGTCACTTTTCTCCACTCGCAAGTCCACTCGGTTTGATTTGTTTTTCACTTTAATTTATGTTACCACATGATCTCCAAGTTTTAAACTACTGTATTTGCAGCAATACTATTAAACATGAGGTTGCACTCAATATTGGAGTCCTGATAACAGTAATGTATTGATTTTACTTGTGTTGCAACGATGTGGTTCTCTCTCTCTCTCTCTCTCTCTCTCTCTCTCTCTCTCTCTCTCTCTCTCTCTCTCAACACATTAGGGTGAGACACAATTGGGTCAACCGTTATTTGATAAGAATTAATTTTAAAGATCTAAACAGGGAAGTTATTTTAAGTCTTATTATTCCACATTGTATTTAGACAACAGTAGCAAAAATTAAATCTTGTATTTAATCAGACACTGTTGAAAGTTATTTATATGATTTTAGATCGTGTTAAAAACAACAGACCTTCTGGGAGTCTTAGCGCTCCACTTTTTCAACCATGATACCTGGCAAGTAGCCTAAACTGAGGCTTACACAGGGGCATGGACTATAAATGCGCACCAGTCCCCTCTTGCTCTGCAGAACAAATACACTTCTTGAAATTATTAATGTATTACTCCTCATGCACGGGGAAGACAGGCTCCACGGCATCAGACAGAGGCAGCAACGGTGTCCAAAACATGACACAAACACAAAACAGGTCCCCCTTTTGATGTCAGAATGTCTAGTATTACTGATTAGTCATTTGATTTTCTGGTACCTAAACTATAAGCTTGAAGATACTGATGCTCCTGAATGCTCCACTGGTGTTATTGGCAGATATGGCTCCTGTATATATTAATGGCAACTTTGGATATTATCTTTGCTGTGCATTGTATTTATAAAACCAATCCACATTTGATACAATATAGTAGAAACCCACCTTTGCAATATATCCACTTAACATCCGTTAACATGAATCCCGAAGGCTCAGCAGCATACAAACACAAAACAGCACAACGGGAACAGCAGCCTTGCTATCCAATATACCGCTATTATTGCGCAGAATGCACAGCCCATTTCACACCGGTACAATACAGTTGTTTGGGAAATATGCCCCCCTCAATCCCACCCTCTCAACATGGTATCGACTCAGCAACCCCCCGTGCAGAGAGGCCACATAAGGCCACGACGGCTACACGGTAAGTACAAGGATCTCCTGAGATTTCACAAGTCGCTACGTGCGGCTCGCCGACCGCAGCCGACCGCCTCTCAGTCTACGGCAGCAGCCGTCCAGAGCACCTGCATGCCCGGGGAAGCGGTGTGAAGCGGTTTCACAGCGCGGTTACCTGATCTGAGGCCTCTCTCCCGTGGCAACGTGATTCTCTCTCGGGTCCTCCTCCGGGGGTCCAGCCGGTCCGGCTCTCACTCTCCTGGGGCTGCTGGGATTCCTCACCACGCTCTCTCTCTCTTTCTCTCTCTCTCTCTACCTCTCTCTCTCTCTCTCTGGTCCGCTGGCAGAGCTCCTCTCTCTCCCCTCTCCTCTCCTCACCCGAGCAGCGTCAAGCTGCCATGAAAGAAGACGGCACGAAAACCGGAAGTTCACTTCTTCCGATTTAAAAAATGTATTTTTTTATTTTATTTTTGAGCCAAAATGTAATTGCATTTCTACTACAGACTAAACAATGGCACAAAGAAAAATTGTGTTAACCTACAAGTCGAACACCAAACAAAGTTATGTTAACAGAAGCTAACTGACCGTTGGACATAAAGTAGTTTAACCGTTTGTTAGCTAGCTAGTTAGATATAACCGTTAATTAACTAGCGTTAACTGGATAACATTAACTAGCGGAGACCAAAACCGAGTTTTGAACACAGGAAATATTGGACTTACATTTTCAGGATTTCCCAGAAACGCCATAATTGCTGGATATATAAATTAGCAGGAAAGTAGCTGTTAACCTAGCTAACAAACACATGTTATGTTATTCTACCAATTTAAAAGTGTGACTGAGTGTTTACTGCTCATTTAGTTGCCCCCCAAGGGGCTAAAGCTGTTTGTGTCAGTTATATCAACAGTTATTTGGTGAATTAACCTCATAAATAACGTTCCATTGGACTTCATAATTCAAAAAGTATACGGTTTCAGATTTGGTGTTGACGTGTTTAGCTCAGCTCCTCAGTCAAAGTGAATAGCAGTAACATGACGTAACCCCTGGCCTGGCTCCTCCCACAACCAATTCCCTAATTAGGGCCAGATTATATAAAGACCCGGATGGACCATGTTCAAACTGGGCCTCTGTGTTTTTTGGGGTCAGGTAGTGGCTGTGATCATGTAACATGCCCGATTCATTACACTGCATACCTAGTAGACTTCCTTCTGTTTCATCTTTGATTTGAGGCTCAGTGTGTGTTGGAGCCCCATTGTTGTCCTGCCAACATTTTTTGAGCACATGTGTTGAGGTAGTGAGTAGAGTTGTTCATTTTTTATAATTTTTTTGTTTTAAGGAAGAGGGCACCTGTAGTGAGGTCCCTGCACATTAGACATGGAGGTAGCAGCACAGTTTTTATTTCCTAGGTTGTGTAATATTTTTAATTTGACATCTTTTTTTCGCACACACGTTTATAAATTCATGAATATTTTTTAAATTTTATTTTGAAGGTGTGGACAGGAAGTGTAATACATATTTTGCCAGTACATGATAGTGGTCCTCAGGAGGGATGCAGGCACAGGGGGATGCTGCAGACTGAGCATGCGCCCAGCTAACAGGGCCTCTGTAATCCCCTTTGTCACAAATAACAAGAGGATGCAATATGCAGTAATTAAGAAAACGGTATCCTCCTAATTACAGCCTTGCAGTTTCAACGCTGCCCATATGTAACACCTAAGAAGATATAACTAAGCTTTAATTGATATTTATGCTTGAGAAATAACAATAAAGGCAGGGATGTGTTGGATACAGGACATAAACACTGGTTATATACTGCGTAAAGATATTGATATAATTTGATATATTACCTTATTAATCTTGTAACATAATATTAGTTAAAGCCTGCACATTTATTCAAAATGCATGGAATTTAACATTTTGATAAAGTCCATGGTATCTGGACTGAGAATACAACTGTGGCTCTGGGCTCACTGGCAATTTTTTTTACTTCTCAGCCTTACCTCAGCCTCAGTTGCCTACATTCCTTGTTTATTGACATGTTGCAATATGTGTAGGATTAACAGAGTATTAGAACGTTCCTTTTTACAAAGCAAAGGTAGTTAAAATATAACTTTAACATTACTGTAATACTGGCTGCAAACAACCAACATTTCACTTTAAATATTCAAACATTAAGCAATATATTATAAGGATTAAATACATCATGGTACTACTAAATAACTGCGTGGAGCCCAGTTTCAAGCATTAATCAGCATAAAATAAAATACAATTTGTCTCCTGAGTAACGACACTCAGAAGGTTACTGATAGTGTAAACCGGAGGAGGCTGGTCCACAGAGGCCATGACAAAATATAAACAAGAGTAAGTGTTTAAAATAAATCATTTCTAAATGTTTGTAGTATTTATAAGAGATATATGGTCTCTTCTGTGGGAATAAATCTGATTGAAATACTTATTTAAATGATTCAACAGCGACACCTGCAGGACAGACATGGAAGTGGTGTTTGGAGGCAACGTGCTGTGGTTGACCAAATTTCCCAAAAATTAAATTAATGCATTGATTCAATTTTATTCTGGCAGAATTTGACAGCGGTGTCAAATTTTCCTTTTTAATTTTTTTTAGATTCATGTTTCACTTTTTGAAACATAAGTCTGCCTAGCTACATTTTCCACACTTTTTCATGTATTTGATAAACACTTTTTGGACATCTCCGCTACAACCGTGGGTTAGAAACTCGCAGTATAAGTCCACGAGAGCACCTGAAACATACCCTGGTTTCATCAAATCAACCACTTGGAGGCGCTACAGATGCACCCCAAAAATGGCCTGATTACAGAGATTTATGAGTGTTTACAACTTTAACCGTACCTTTGCATTATAGATGTGGGCATCATAGAAGTGTTAATGTCTTTCCTGCTCCAATTTAGCAGACATTTTCCGACAATTAATTAATTAATTAATTAATTAATTAATATTTTTACATAATATGTATAAGTTTGTTGATCTAAAGCTCACTAAATAACTTCTTAAAAGTGAAAAAAGACAATTTGTATGCTAGTCTAGCTGTTTCCCCATATTTCAAGTCTTTATGCTAAACCAAGCTAACCGGCTGGAACTCCACATTTGCCAGACAGACATGAGTGTAATTTATAGATCTTCTCAGATGAATCGAGGTGGAAAATTGATGGAGGTGCCCTTTTAATAGTAATAAACAGCATGAAGTATAAATCTTTAATGATGTAATTTCTATCCAAGAAATATAAATATAAATATAAATATATATATATGGGGCACTGTTCACCTGAGCGAGCTAGGATGAACGACAAGCCTGTTGTTTTATTATAATAAGGTGCTGTTTATTTAATCATTTCATTATTCACATTTCATGGTACACTCTGCTAAAGCTGAGTAGTATTTACCATGTGTAATACTGACCTCAGCTTCTTCCCCCGAGCTTCCTGCAGAAAAGAGAGCGGTCACAAACATGAGCTGAGCTCCAAGCTCGACTCCCAACGCCACCTTCGTCCCTGGGTACGTTCGGTCGAGGTAAATGGGTTCTGGATTATAGCGATATGCTATTTTTGATTTTTTTACCCAAGGACAGAGGCCCGGCGGAGTTCGGAGTTGCCTGTCTGGTCCAGTCCAGTCCTGTAAACTGTGAAGTGCTTATCTAGCTCTTTATACACACTAAATGTCCGGATTAAGTGTTTGATCACTTTAACTGCGACCGGTAGAGGGCTACGACAGCACAAACCAGCCGGCTCGGTCGGAGCAGCGTCGCCTTCGAGTGGCGAGGGCGGAGGTTTTTTGTTCGTGGTTCAGGTGGTCTGGCATTTGACGTAGAATAAAACCTGCAGACTGCAGATATTTTGAGATCCAAAGTTCCTCATCTTTTCCCGTCCGCATGCCGTTTAGACTTGCACAAGCATCGAGTGTTGTAGTAGCTGCCCAGTTGACGCACCGTAGTATCGAAAACGGACCATTAACACATCAACAGCCCCATCTGGACAGAAAAGAAACTTCCTCAAACTAAAAACAGTTATAACCACTTAGTGCAGACTCCCACTGCAATTTTTCTTTTTGTACAACTTTAAGGCAGGAAGTTCCATTTCTGTTGAATAGCTCTCAAGTCTTAAATTCATGCCTCCCTGCACAGGAATGATTTGTATTTTTAAATAGAGGACGGGGAGCCTGGAAGTATCCTAGTGTCCATCAGGCCTGATCCACTGAAACCCAACTCAACACGAGTCATCCCGATGTGCCGTGCTATGCCATGTAGATGAAGGTGTTTAAATCGGTCTCATCCCGCTTTATGTACTTGTGATCTATCAGCCACTCGATCTGCTCCTTGATCATCTTCTTCTGTGGTAAAAACATGTTCTTTAGGATCTCTACCAGCTCTGTCTGCAGCTGGGCGTTGTTGATGCGCTTCCTCATCTTCATGATCTGGATTATGGCCTCCTGGAGAAGGGGAACAAAAAAAAACTGGTTACAAAGTGCACTGTGAAACAGATGGATTATATTGTAGTTAAAACAAACACAGGTGTCTGTTGAAACTCTGCGGTGGGAAATGGAAGGTGAAACCATTTATTCCCAGCAGGTGGTGTTGCATAATAAAGAGAGAGCAGCAGCATCTTCACCTGCATGCTGCGAGCTAATATCTGTACCTGTGTTCTTAGTATCCTGAGCTGGACGATGCCCTCGTTCTCCTCCTCCCGCATTCGCTCTGTGGTGAGCTGCAGCCGGCCAATCAGATTAATCTTCCCCCTTTTCTGAACCTTTGAGTTTTTTCTATAGAGTTGAATTTAAAAGAAAAAACAAATCAATGTACAACAAAGAGTAAAAAGGTTCAGGAAACTTGTTGTGTAGGTATGAATGCGCAAATGTGAAATTGCAATTGCAGATAACATAAAAGTCATATGCAGATCAATTTGCAGGTCCGAGAATGACATTGCCTGCTCATGAATGGGTCACTCGTATGGAATTTGTTAAACATGTACATATTTTTATGCGTAAGGACATTTCTTATGTTGCCCAATCATACAAGATCACTTTCACTTACATGAGCGAAAACTCCTGGTTGACGTAAAATAGTGTTCCTTCTGCAAAGTCTTTGGGTGAAGACACCACCGGGTCGTACGACAACACCTGCCGCTTGAGTTTGGGAAACGCCACCAGAGACTGGGAGAGTGAGAAGAGAGAGAACAGAGGGAAGAGGTAAGAACAAATAATCTGATAATTAAAACAGATTGAAAACTAGCTGCTACGTCAAACATAAAACGCAATACACTTATAGCCCTGCATCTGTAGTTCAAAAACACATTTGTGCACAATCATGATGGAACCAAATTACCAGATCCAGCTTCATCATTTAATTTACAACAGCTCTCCGTTTACCCAGAGAGTGCGTCGCAGCTCGGCGTCCGGCAGCTCGCTGGCTAGCTTGAGGTTTTCAAAGCTGATCCGCTCTCTGGGCCTCTGGTTCCAGGCAAACAGCACAGCCAGCTGGAAGGTGGTGACCTCCAGGTCGTACTGGCCCACCTCATTCTTAAAGGTTATCTGGAGAAATAACATATTGTTTAGTCCCTTTTCACAGGCAAAAAGTAAATTTAAAAAAAAGCTAACCAAGCAATGGCACCGATGTGATTTAATGATCCAGCGTTGTGCAGTGTGTTTCACTTCTGTTGTACTCACAATGCCGTTGGACATGAGGTGATGCCAGTGCAGCTTCCTGCCACTGTGGTTCTTCTTGTAGAAGTCTTCTACCTCTGGTATCAAATCTTCTAGCTCGGTAGGCAGCGAGACGAAAACCTTCTCGCTGCTCCTCGACCACGCTCCAGCATTCAGGATCTTTATGTTGACCGAGTCGGCTGCAAGGGGAGCATGCAAAGACATGTGGTTGCATGACAATTGCTCACAGTTTGTATTTCTGCAGTTTGCACAAATGAATACAGTCTTGAACAAAAGAGTTGGACATGAGGAACTATTTTGGACGAGAACCAATTTGGAAAGACAGGTTTGCTTTCCTGAGAGTTAGATGAGAGGAACTATACAAATCTTATTTCTGACCACTAAATAAGAGACATAAAGACAGATAACTGTAGGAAACAGCAAGCCTGGTAATAACATATCATATCTTGTTAGTTTACTCTTATTATGTGTATACATTCTCACTACTTCTTGTTGTACTGGCTCAACATTGGTGGAAGAAATTCCCCATTGACATTAGAAACTCGGCAAATCTTTAGTCACTGACTAAAGACTCAACTGTGTTCGAGGTTGCACCTTAACCCATAAAATAATAATAATAATGGAGCACTTAAGGTAGAATACTATATATTATTCTACCTTAAGTGCTTTATGAACTATCCCTTTAAGTGTGAGTGAGACGCTGTTCTACCTCTTACCTGGTAAAGCAAGTCTGTTGTGTTTATGCATTTCTTTGAACGATTGGTTGAGGTCCTCTGACACCTTGATGTCTTGAAACATCCTGGCAAGCTTGTTGACATAGTCAGCTGGCATTCCTACTTCCTGTTAGGATACATGACACCACAGATGGACTGTTTTTTTTTTGTTTTTTTTTCAGATGATAGAAACCTTGTCAGTCTTTTGTCTCCACTTAATGTTTCTGATGTAAAATACAAACACATTTTCAGGTTAGTAGTTCTACTCTTAAGTTATCTCACACACACACACACACACACACACACACACACACACACACACACACACACACACACACACACACACACACACACACACACACACACACACACACACACACACACACACACACACACACACACACACACACACACACGGATCTCACCCTGAGCCACTCCACCATGTTCTCCTCTATCTCGCTGTCCGCTGAAATGTCCAGGATGAGTCGACGGGTCAGGTGGGCTTTGTGGTAGCGCATGAACACGTCTTTGTTTTGAACATACTTCAGCACTAACAGCTGCAAAAAAAAAACCATTTAGTTAGCTGCACATACATGAAACAAAATGAAATCCGAGATCTACCGATATGCGCTGCCCATTGTGAGGGTGAGATTAAAAAAGAGTCCAGATAACGACGACTGACAGGATCAAGCACAGACCAAACAAAAAGCACCTGCAATTAAAACATTTGAATTATCCTGAAAAATATTAAAAACGTGAAATTAAATGGTAACAAAGTATAACACCTGCCCTGTCTCCACTCCAGTTAGTAATACAGTCTCATATAGATGCGTTTGGAGCAATGCAAAACCAATTTGTCACCTTTTCCAGTGCTCACCAAGAGGGCTTATGAAGCCAGGGATTAGAACATGAAACGTACCACTTCCTTGAGCTTGGCTTCGATCTCTTCAGATGTGAGCTTCTTGCTCAGTGGGGTCTTCCTCAAGAGCATGTCACAGTAGTTGGCCAGCAGCTCTGGGCACTTGGACTCCGGTTGAGTTTTCAGACCGACCCTTTAGACACGCGATAGGAACATTCAGATGTCATCAAAAAAAAAACTGAACGTCATAGAAGGAGCATCTCTTACCCTTTCTGTTTCAGGGGAAGCTCTAATTTAAATATAGTGGCGTCATTCACAACAGCTTTATATGCCTGCAAAGAAGGTCAAAGAACAGGACCACGGTCAGTTTAAACATCCTCTGACAAATGTGTCCCACGATGACACCCGGCTCGTGAGAGTTCGGCTCACTTTGTCTCGAGCGGTCAGGAAGCGTGGGTCGTCCTGAAAGGCCTCTTTCACCAGCTGACTGAAGCGGTTGAACAAGGTGAGCAGCTGCTCCACATATTTCTCGGAGTCCTGCAACAAAGAACAGAAGGTGACATCAGTCAATGGGATGAGCCTGAAAGTTCATTCTTCTGTGATTTATTTGATATTCTGTAAATGTATTATGTTTTCTAATTCTGCACTGTGTTGATTGTTTGTCCAATGTATGCACCACCTGCCTATACAAATTCCTCATACCTGTGTAACATACCTGGCAAATAAATGGTTCTGATTCTGAATCTAATTCCATTTATTTCCATTCTATGCTTTCAAAGGGAGGCTAACGCCTCCAACCCGCACCAGAACAGTCTAGACTGATGAATAGCATTACAGTTAAGAGGAAAAACATGTTTTTTTACATTGTATTTCGTCCCTTTAACATCAGCACTCAACTTGCATTTAGCAGATGTCAATTTTGACGTGTGTTGCATTTGACACTCACAGAGGTGATGGTCTCTGCTGTGGCCACCATATCAGCCAGGCCGGCGCTCATGATGTGCTCCTCCAGGTCCTTCAGCATGGGCTCGATGCCGCTGGGCACTTTGTCCATAAGAGAGAACATCAGATGCAGCTCTGTGATGGAGGGAAAAGCAATTTAACCACCTGAAGAAGCGGAAGCAGCACTTGGTCCCGCATACTGAATGCTGAGCGGATAATTGTGCAGCAGACAACCAGCAGGAGACGAGCTGCTTTAAAATCCATTACTGTGGACTCCCTTTGTCCATTTGTTCTTTTAAACTACATAAACAGCAGAATGTTAGGATCATTTATTATAGTAATTTACATTTGAATCATTGAATTGTCCGGAACAAACATGTTATATAAGCTAATTTTAAGAAGTTCAGATGGATTTCAGAGATCTAGCATCTGGAAAAACACATTTGTTTTGTATTAAAGTACTTGCGTTAAGTAAACATTTCACGACTTTGGTTTGATTTTGTTAAATGAAAAAAGTTTGGTAAAAAATAAAAAAGGTACATGGTTATATTTATTATATTTCTCAAATGAATCAAAAAAAGATTCACATCTGTACTGAAATGCATTGGCTTTATGTTGGAGTAAAATATTTGCGTGACTTGATTTAACTTCATAAACATTAAGTTAAAAAATATAAGCTGTACATATATAACAATATTCTAACAATACTCAAAGTGACTTAAAAGCTACTCAGCAGCAGCAAAGTAATAAAGAAGGCTCTGGTCTGATCGTTGATGACATCTAGAGAATAACAACAATTTGTATTAGTTTACTGTATAATTTGGCAAATTGGCACAGTTACAAGTATGCAAAATTAACCATTCGCAGTTTCTGCATCACCAGATTATTTTGTTCTATATAAAACTGGGCCATTTCTAAGGCAGGTTCCAGGGAGTAAAAAGGAGCATCTCATTTCCTGTGATTTCTTTGCGGCTTCATGTTTCTGACAACCCTTCACATATCATTCCTTAAAGAGGAGTGGTGACAACAACACAATGCTGGGCAAGAAGGTTTGGTCAGGGCTATTTCCTGGTGCAAACCTGAGCTGGCTGTGCCTTTGGTGGGAGCAGTCCGTCCGTACTCACTCTCTGTCTCATTTCGTTTGATCATGCCGGGGCATTCGGCTAAGATGGTCTCCTTGAATGACGTAACCAGTGCATTGACGCAGCACTCCATTAACTGGGAAGATAAACAGAGAGGGAAACAATGCAGTGGGAACGCCAGACAGATGTGTGCAGCACATTCATAAAACGTTTCTGGAACTGAGATAAGAAGGTTGATTTCAATCTTTTGTCCAACTTCTTTGGAACACAAGGCGCAGATGTAAGATTTTTAATCTCAGAGTCGGCAACAAAGGAAACACTGCTGTGCATATTTCCCTAAACTGTTCTTTTAATAAAAAGTTATTTAAAAAAATATATTTATACAAGTTATTTATATATACACACTAGTATATAAAAAAAGTATAATCGCAGCAACATGATTAAAACTAATACAAAATACAGTTTAAGAAAAAAAAAATGCATCTGTATCTAATGAGTGCACTTTGGGAAAAGAGAGGCTACACTACATATAACATGGTAATGTACAAACATAATTGTAGAACACTCACTGCCTGTACAGAGTTACAGTCACGTCTCGTCTCCAGGTATCGGAGTGCACGTTTCTCCTCTTCCCTCAACTTTGAATCAGCCTGGAGAAAACACACCCATTCATTTATTACATTTATACACATTTCTTTCACCTAAAATACTCAATATGTCAAACCTGATAATAAAAACAGAAAGAGTTATATATAGACACACACAACATACATAATCTATTATGTTTGTGAAGCATTACAATTCTGTATGGATGAAAAGGCAAGTACTCTACACAGTACATCTACACCAAAATAATACAAATAATATATATATATATATATATATATATATATATATATATATATATCTATATATATATATATATATTAAAATGCAACTGTACATGTAACTATCTGAACTTTGAAATCTCTCATACAAGCCACTGAAGAACGAATCATTCGTACGAGTTGTTATTGCTTTAGCAGCTACAAATATTCAAACTAGATTACTTCAAAAGGGTCGGTGGAAAAGTCCTCCAGAAGAAATAAACAACCTCTTGGGAAGAAAAGGTCATGGGAGTAGCCGTCTACACCGACCGGCATGTAGTATTAACGCTTGAGCAAACTTCACCTTTCTGGCTCGTGCTGTGCTTTAACAGACACATTGCCTCAGTCTCGTTCGAGTGAGAGAGACACTGTGGCGAAGACGAGCACGAGATCAGCCACGGCAGCGGATCACGCTGGCTGTCTGACTGTTTTCATCCAACTGGCTTATTGCCACAATCAGCAAAACGGAATAGGAGCCCCAAATGAAGCCTTGAGTTTCTGCTTTGTGTATTATCTTCTCTAATGGACAGAGCTGAAAGTTGTTTTCTTACAGCGTGAGCAGAGAGCGAGCTGGAAGCTGTGGTCGGGAGCGGAGGGATTACAATACAAACATTTCACGGTATCAACTGACTAACTATAGAAACATCCTATAAAAAGGTATCCATATCTCAACTTCATGGCTTTGTGCCTCCCTCCTCCCCCTCTCCTTTTTTCAATAAATTGGCAAGAGATTTTGCAGAATTGGCATTCATGCCTGATGAGAAACATTGGCTCCATCATATCTCTATCTTATACATGCAGGTACAGCATCACCTGACACACAAACAGCCCAAAGAAGCATCTTTCAATCTGAAAAAAAAAGAGCAACTACAAAACGGTGATTCAATTTTTTGGAGCGTTAAAATCCAAAATGGCTCTTTGTAAGTATTTGATCCGCTCGGTACAATGAAATGTGGAACGCCTAGATGAGCCGTATGATTTAATCACTGCAGCCCATTCATGTGTGCGGGTAGCCGACAGGAAGTCTCAGACGCACATGCTCTCAAACCGGCTCAGCTGGAGGACGACGCTCGTGCTCTATTGGCCCAAAAAACACAGTTAGACACTTTCTCGGGAAGTAACGAGCCACCATGTCAAAACGCAGTATCCAGTGCTTCTTAAAGCCATGGATGAAGAAAAAAAATAACTGGATAAAGCGTTGGAGGCGGAGCAACGTTTGTATGAAAGTTGCTCAGTGACCCGGATTATCTGCAACTTATGGCCCATGAGGCAAGCGCACTAGTGTTTACTTTACACTGCTTCCAAGCCCTTGGCCTCGGCCCGATTACATGATCGGCAGTTCTTTATGCAATGGGTAACAACTCTGGATTCGGCTGTGATTAAAGCTACACAACTTTTATAATCTAATGAATCATTAAAAAGGCTTTTTAAAATCATTGTACTGGGATGTTTATTTTCCTTCTGGGCCCGATGGCCTCACATGGCGGACTAAGAAGTTGTAATTTCACGGTTTGGCCGTGATGTCAGATTTGGCTTCAAAGCTTGGCGCTCTTCGTGGAGGCCTGCTTTAAGTTTCTGTCCAACATTAAATGGTCGCGACTGAACAGGCATTTATCAGGAGGTGAACACTAAAACTTCTGACAATTAATCTGTGGGTGATACTCACATATTTCATGTAGTTTTGGACCCCATTTTGCTGTAGGTAGGCAGGCGCCTGTGTCCTGTAGAACCTTTCGGTAGAATCCATGTACGCCTTCTCAAAGTTGTCCCTGTAGATCTGCAGCTTGTCGTCAGGGTTGGAGCACAGGTTCACTGCTCAGGGACAAAACACAGTGCCAACACAAACAGATATGGGAGAGGTCAACATGTGTCGGCAGATATGTAGACAGATGTGTAATGAGTTACACATACAGTATTTCAGACTGGCAGTAGTTGAAAATTAGACTACGACTTAATAAACAGATCTTTTGCAAATGCATTCTACCCTCTTGGTGTTTTTCATAATGTTGTTGCATTAAAGGCAGAAGTTTTGGATAATTATGTGGATTTTATGTAATGGACCGACACAAAATAGTCAAATTGGTGAAGTGAAATAAAACAGTTAACTTTTCAAAACAGTGGTGTGCTACAAATATACGATTAGATAAACAGATCCACCGTTCAAACTGAGAACCTGCAGTTGAAGTCACAATATGCATCAGCCATAACACGAAGGGCAGAAAATAAAATAAAATTAATACCTGCTCACAAGGTATTACAGACGTATTGATAGTGACAGCAGAGAAAGACAGAGCATGGGGAAAAGAGCGGGAGGGGAGGTCGGGGAGGGCGGAGGGGGGAGGGGGGGGCATCAAAGAAAACTCTTACAGCAATGTTTATGATTATGTAAGTATGTACGTATTTCAAAAGTTATAACTGTAGCTGTGAAGGCTATGGTGAAGGAACCACTTTTTAGCTATACTTGTCAGTTAATGGAGTGATCATGTGATACATGATGAGTTTCATATTTTTAAAATGCACTCTTTGAAATTATCTTAAATGGCATGAAAAGCTACTCTCATAAAACTATTTACTGTACAAAATAAATCCAGCGTGTTACTGTGGCTCTCACCGTAGGACTCTCTCACTCCGATGACCAGCTGGGAGTCAAAGGCCTCTCCCAGCCGCTCAGCATGGACGAGCTTCATGGCGCTATCTTGTAGCCTGTTTTTGATGTTGGAGAAAATGGACTCGTTCCACGTGTCCAGCATCAGCTGAAGAGGCAGAGACACACACGGTCAGAAAAGTGACGACAACACACACTATGCTGATTGAGTTTTTCCTGCTCCTCCTCACTTTGCGGACGATGCTGTCCTCCACGTTGGACTTCTTGTTGCTTCCTTGCTTGCCCATCAGAGTGATCTCCAGCTGGCAGAAAGGCTTGGGCAAGATGTCACACTGCGTGAAGAACTTCCTCCACTCCACGATGTAGGCCTTTAGCAACGCTGTGTCATCCTGGTGACTCAACACTCGCTTAGAAACGGTGAGAAACACACGGCCGATTAAACCCTGCAGAATCTAGTTGACAGCTACCAATCCGGAAGAACAGTTTATTGTTCCAAAATTTTTTCAACAGCTTCGGTTACTTGTTTGCTTTCTAAAAAAAGGGACAGATTTCTGTTACGGTCGTAGTCTTACTGCTTGTGCTTGTTTGATGAAATCTAGGATGTCCTCTTTGAGGGCCTGGTGGATCTTAGCTGGACCTTTGTCATCCCACAGGCACACTGCATGGACGTCTCTGTGAAACAATAACGAATCATCAGTCTTAACAAATTCGCCTCTGCCTGCTCGCTTTAACGTCAATGCCCGAGGCGAAAGCAGACGTATGACGGCAAACTCACGAGAACAAGTCGAACCACTGCTGTTTGGTGACGGACTCCTGCCGCAGCAGCTTCAGCACTATGGGACGCATTAGTTCCCATTTGTCCTCAAATTGAAGGGAGCCTTTGTTCTGAAAAAAAGACAGTAGGGAAGTGAACTACTCGATTTACACTGTGTACAAGCTTTTTTTAAATTTTTGTCAAGGTAGGGCAACGACAACACACACACACAAAAAACTAGGGCAAGTTAGAATTCAATTTGACAAATTGAGTGAGTGGTTAGTGTCGCTATTTTCACCACGAAGAAAGCGACATTGACCAGGAGTAGTCCGAGCCCTTATTTTCTCAATATGCGCCTTAAGAATATTCCAGCATGTTTTCAATGCAAATAAATTGGTACATATAATTATTTTCATAACATCCTTTCTTCATATTTATAGAGGAGTGAAGTGCCTTATACATTCTCATATCAACATACAGTCAGTTCATTTGAATCAAAAACAGATTAAAATGTTCTTACACGGCACTAAAATGTTTTTAAGATTTGTTTTCATAAAATTATAAAAGTTTAAATATCCAGTCATATAGCCATAATGGTCCTGATAAGACTGGGGATTTGACTGCTTAACATCCCTCTAACGTTGATGTTGTAATGTGCTTGTTTTACTTGTAATGTTATCGCTATATAATTTAGATATTTGTACTATGCACAATTAGAATACATGGACAGGAGGATTGCTTGTCTGCCCCTTACTGTACACATATAATTATGTTTCAATGCTAAAGTCTTCTGTTTGACTGCAGTGTAATTTCCCTCCAACCAGTAAACGTTGCACAGCTCCAACCTGTTACACTTACAGTGTAGCTGTGCCACCTCTGTTTAAGCATGTATGAATAGTGATTTCACTAAAGACACATTCTCCGAGGGTTAGTTTACGGGATTAGGGTTCACACATTGCACAGAAGCTGCTCCGACAGTGGCTTTTGTCAGCCTTTTAGCTTTTGGGGTGGTCTTCTGCAGATTACTGTCTCACTAAAGTGACAGATGATATGAGATTTGTAGCTAACGTACGATAGTTACACAGATAATATTCGTATTTCAGGGACCATGTTAAGCAAACAAGGCGTCTCCCCGTCCGTTGTCGGTCCCAACGTGTCTGCGTGCTTCCTTCCCATCTAGTTATAGCGGCGGCGTGTGCCAATATATTCAGCTAAATCAGTGATAAGTGGCTAATGTTAGCCAGATGTAACTTAACTGCTCCGAGTTCGGGTCAACGCCGACTGCGCAGGCGCGAACAGGTGCTGCGTAATGTTCGTTAAATTCGGGGCTAAATGGAAACATCACACCGCGCGATTGACACGCGCTTCAGCGGCCGTTAAATACAAAATAATTGAATTGAACTGGCTCCTACCTTTAGCAAATTAGACGTCGCCATGTTCCCTTCAACTTATCCTCTCGTGAAATCTCGCGTGAACTACAGGAAGCGTGAAGCTTAACCTCAATCACATCGCCGACTCTTTCTAAATATAGATCAATAATAGAGGTATTAGCTGTTAAAACCATCGCGTTGATTTGATTCTTCAATATATGTCGTCTTACTTATTCATCAGTTATTATTTAATTGTCATAACCTATTTAACATGGATGGACTAAGTGTTCAGATTTTTCACAAGAAATACTCTTTCACATGTAAAAGTCCTGTATTCAAAATTCTACTTCGATAAAAATGTATAAACATCTATATAGACGTAGAAGTACTTATTTTGAAAACTAATATTATATTATTGTATTTTAATTATTGAAGTATTAATATGTCAGCATCACTAATGGTGTGGCTCCACAATGCAAGATTAATTTAAACTATTTAACATAGTTGTTTTTTTTATTGTTGTTTATAAGTTACATCAATAATCTGAATCTCTGGCATAGCTGTTGGTTCAAAGTACTGGTGTAGCATAGGGGTTTTACTATTATATAATAATAATAATAATAATAATAATAATAATAATAATAATAATAATAATAATAATAATAATAATAATATGGCCAAAGCATCTAACACTTCTAAGATTCTTTAAAGACATTTTTCTGATATAACTTCTCTATATTTTATTGGCATTTTGAATTCCGGACTGTTGGACTATGGTATTTGTACTTTCACTTCAGTAAATGACTGAATACTTCTTCCACTGTCACATTGAGTGCTACCTCAGTGCTTTACCTCATAATAATTGTTCTTCCTTTCAATGACCTTTACTTTCAGCAGAACTAAGTGTATGCATGGTGTGTATAGCTGCTGGAGGCAAACAAAACAGTATTTGCACAGATTCAAGGACAGTTTTTGTTTCTTACAATCAGTATGATGTTTGTTATCATTCTTTCTCTGTCTGGCTATCTTGGTCAAATGCTTTCTCACACAACAAGAAGGGTTGTAACGGTCACCTAAAGACGGAACAGGGACGGACATATGGGAATGAAATTCAAGATTATGCATTGGGAATTGTGTAAATTAATAAAGTAGTTGTAGAAATGAAATGCTAGATATTAAGTTTCTTGCCATATTTGCTTGGTGGAAGAAGCAATTAGATCCTTTACTTAACAGTAGTATCAATATCTGAATTTAGAATTACTGTTTTACAAATAAAAGTCATGCATTCAGAATCTATTAATGAAAAGTATGAACAGTAAAGTATGATGAAAAGTAAAAGTACTTATTGTGCAGAACAGGTCCTTGCAGAAGTTATTGTGTCATAAGCACTTTTATTTTAACCTGTATTCTTTTTATGTTTATTTGTGTTGCCTGTTTCTACTTTGAGCTGCATTATTAATATCATATTATTAATATTATTATTGATCTTGTTTTCTTTATTAGTACTGTCGTGTTTTTTATTAGTATTAATAATAATACTAACATTGTTGTTTGGCTATTATTGGGTATTCTCTAACTTCTCCGTCAAATGTTGCATGCATTGCATTTTAATCTATCTCAATGTCTAGATGACTAAGCACAAAATTGAAATATATATATACATATTGTCATACTTTGTTTGCATTCACTGTTGATTCTCATCAGCACCAGACCAGGTTTGATTTCCCGGTGCAGACGTCCTTAAATTTTGTATTTTGACCAATCAGAGCACAGAAGGCGGGGCTAGAATACCACGAGGCTAGGTTGACTTACTATTAGGTTGAGGGACAAACGTGTATGGTCTCTTGGTGCGATTGTTAAAAGCATGGACATTCATCTCAGCGGGAGAGTTTGGCCACACTTGTCATGACTGAAGAACAGACGGAAAACGTATGTACATGTACATTATTTGTTCTTGATTGGAATAGCGCTTGTACTTCTGTTACGGTTATATTGAACTATGTGTAGTTTCGGGAAGCCCGATGAATGACACCAAACTACGTTGAAAAAGTGGTAGTTTCATATTGCTGTGGTTGTAGCGACTTGTTAATGCCTGTTTTAACGTAATTAACGCGATATTTCAACGTATAAAGGGCCATATTCAAATTCGTCTGACATCACATGTCATAAGACTGCCGTATCATAGTTAAACGTTCCCAAAATGTGCTTACATGTACACTAATGGCACCACCGCCTTTAATGTAAACTAATCCTGCAAGTTGGATAACGTTAAAGTGCAGTACCAAATTTACCAGTATCGAAACACACGGGTTGTCCCATTTGTGTTTTGTCCCATTTATCGTGGACCATAATTTTGGTGGGAATAATACTATGAGCCCCATCGGTCACATGAGCCACATTGCATTCCTGTGAAGATTTGTGCCCATGTTCTCCTTGCGTGACATTAATCTGATGAAGACAGTAAGCCTTAGATACACAAATCCCCCAAGATTTTCATATTTAATGTATCTCTCATATCTTCTTAACTTCTAGGTTTAGCACTCAACGATATGGAAGGGCATGAAGAGGAGAAACTGTGTGGGAAATGGAGGTTTCCCTGTGGTTTGTACAGGTACAACTTAAGGGATGTCTTCACATGGTGAGTACTTATCCTTATTTATCCTACAGTTTCACAGAAGACCTTTTTGATATGTCACAGTAGTCAAAGCACATATTTATTAAGTTAATGCATATTTAAACGTACCATTTCATAACAAACTTAACTGGTACAATGCTCTAATGTGTGTTATAAACTGGGAAAGTTTCATGGTGATATTTATTATCACAATGTTTGGTCCTATTCACCTGGAGTGTCTCCCCTTCAACCTTTTATTATACTGACCTCTAGTGGTTTAATGGTTTAACTTGTCATGTCGTTGCGGTGATGTAGAAGTGTACTCCAGGATGTGTTGGCACACTGTGACCTCACTGTTGGGTGTGGTTACAGGTCCGGTACATGCACACTTCTGACAACACTCTGGTGAACCCTGGAATGTAAATGTACTTGTAAAGTGAGAGCTTTGCCTCCAGACTCAGCTCTCTCATCCCTCACAGTACCTTCAAAGAGTCAACATGTAAGGTTTATTGTATTTTAGCAATATAGCTGACACACGATGCTCTCCCTGACCGTCCAGGCGTCTGCTGAAGACCGTCCTCATGGGACAGGTCTTGTCTCTGCTCATCTGTGGCACAGCAGTGAGCTGTAATTACCTGGCCCTTGCCAAAGTGGAGACGCCCATGCTGCAGAGCTTCTTCAACTACGTCCTGCTGCTCCTCGTCTATACCACCATTCTCTGCACACGCAAAGGTCGGCATGTCCCGTCTTGTAACTGTTCTGTAACTTTTCAACCTGTAGTAAATATATTTTTCGGGCCACTTGGGGGCAGCAGAAACAACCAGTAAAAATACATGACTGATGCAGGGAAACACTGACATCATTTGGAGGTATTTCTTTAAACCAACTACTGAGAAAAAATATCTTGCTCTTTAGCTGCTAATTGCTCCACTCTGTTCACCGCATAGTCACAAACAGTGGCTCTCTGCTTTTTGCTGTTAAGCAGATAGTCCAAAGTGGAATTTTAGAGCTTTTTTTGTACAATACAGCTGACTGCAGCACTTAGAAAATACACAGATTAACGGTAAGAGTAAACCAAAACTAAGAGCATACAATGCAAATTTTTAGTATAAGAAATGGTTATTGTAGCAACTTTAATTTACGATTAAATTAGATGAAAATAATGGCAAATTGACGCACAATTTAATGGAAAAACTGACATCTTTGTCCGACAATAATCACAAATCAAATTTCAAAAATCAAAGTTTGAACTGGTTAATGTTTATTAGTTGTGTGTAAACCCGACAAGGAACAGTTTGAGCCTTTTTCTCACCAAAAACAACATAAATGTGTGAAAAAAATGTGTTTTAGAAAAATACTTCCACCTTTCCTACTCTGAAGTACGGATCTTGTTTTTTGCAGATGACAGGAACATCTTGCAAATTTTGAAAACAAAGTGGTGGAAGTATTTGGTGATGGGTCTGGCAGATGTTGAGGCAAACTATACTGTTGTGAAGGCCTACCAGTTCACCACCCTGACAAGTATACAGGTAAGAGAACAACAGTCAAGATCCCTCAGTTCAGTCTGCTGGTTGTGTGAACAGATGCTTAAACATAAACGGGACGGTGACCTGCTGAAGTCTGTTATTTATTATGTGTGTGTGGTTGAAATAAATGTCATCATATGAACAAAAATACAACTTTTTAGGATTGCCCCAAAATGTCTTCTATGACAGAAAACTACTACTCTCTGTTTGAGTTTTTGAGGACAAATCCATAAGATAATTATTCATCGATGAATACATTGAAAAGCAATTATTAACTAAACTCCGAGTCTGATTTTAAAGAATCCTATTACACATTGACCCGGGTGTTTGATTTTTAGCTCAAAGTTGTTGAAAATTGGTGTTTAGTGGGTCAACTTTTGGTTGATTATTTTCATTCTTGATTTGTATTCATATTTTCTAATACATTTCACAAAAATAATGAAAAATGTCTAAAACCCAAGGATATTAAGTTAATTATCAGAGAGGACAAATAACAGCAGCAACTCCTCACTCTGGAGAAGCGGACACACTTTAGCTTAAAAAGTGACGACCGATTAAGTGAAATAGTTACCGACAAATTACAGGAATTTGTAAAAATAAGATATACTTTATTTTCCAAGATGCAGTAGATAAATATATGTAACCTTTGGAACATGTCGTGAGAGATCAATAATGTAAATACAAAGGCATTATCAAACCATGAGAGAATTATAAATGCCATAAACTCATAATAGAAAAAGTACATTGTCTATTCTTTCTATGAACTACAGAAACAAGGATTAACTTTTTTTTTTTTGTGTGTTTTTTTTTTTGGAGTAATGTTAATTGAGAGGACAGAAAGCTTGAAGTGCTTATTTTTAGGGCAGTGGTCCCACAGCTATTTATTATGATGTCACGCTGATGAGAGTTTTATATTGAATGTGGATAAAGGTCCAATTCCAATTTTAATGTTGTTTAACTGTGAATGTTTGCTGCCTCCACAACTATCTCACACATGAAGTGTTATAATTGGTAATGTGACTTACATCTTCTATCTTATCTTTCTGACCTCCATCGACAAGTCCATGTACGTAACGCCGGCGGGTCATTGTGCCGTGACTGTGTTTCAGCTGCTGGACTGCTTTGTGATCCCGGTGCTGATGGTGCTCTCCTGGTTCTTCCTGAAGACTCGCTACAGGCTGGTCCACTTTGTAGCCGTGGCGGTGTGCTTGTTTGGGGTGGGGGCGATGGTGGGAGCCGACATCCTGGCCGGAAGAGAACAGGGATCCAGTAAGGACACTTTATTTACAAAAAAAATAATCTGTCAAGTACTTGAACTTAATGTGAAACTTAAATCATAATTTGTTGAACAGTATCTAATGGATAATATAGAAAGGTGTATTATTGACTAATACTTTGAACACAAGATGACCATAATGA
Organism: Clinocottus analis; assembly: GCF_023055335.1. NCBI lineage: Eukaryota > Metazoa > Chordata > Actinopteri > Perciformes > Cottidae > Clinocottus > Clinocottus analis. Next base: position 17,501,077 of record NW_027176207.1, on the reverse strand, counting down.
TAAAGATGTTCCCAATCAGCAATCACCGCTCAAATACGATTCATAATGTAGTCATAATTGTCTTACTTAAAAGTGTTTTCTTGCGCTCTTCTAGCAGCTAGAAAGAGCTGGGGTTGTCCGAGGTGAGAGTGAAGTCAAAACCAGAAAAAAAAAAAGAGGACTGTGAAAGATGCCCTGTTATTCAACATCTATAATTCCAAACAAATGACAATCGACTACTAAGTGCTTGGTTTTTTTAATCACTTATTAAACTTGAAGATTTCATTTAATCAATTTAATCGAGCGAGCGCGAAGCAATCTCTGCATTTCTGCTCGGTGTGCACAAATGCATGCACAAGCTGAGTGAGTTTGAGCAGTTAGGGATGCCATCAGGTCCTGGACATAACCAACACGATTGATTGAAATGATGGGCGTACCATTGACCCGGTGGTTTCTACATTTTAATTATTTTGAACTGTCTACCTACAGTAAACCTGCCCTTACCTCCCCTCCCTCTCTCTCTTTCTCTGTGCAGCCAGTGATGTGATGCTGGGAGATGGTTTGGTCCTCCTCAGTGCCGTCCTCTACGCGGTGTCCAACGTGTGCCAAGAGTACACGGTGAAGAACTTGAGCCGGATCGAATTCCTGGGCATGATGGGCCTCTTTGGGACCCTCATCAGCGGCATACAGCTGTGGGTTATTGTTTAAATCCCTCACATATTCTGATTAGTGCCTCATTAGGGGAGAGGTTTAATTAGCTGATTGACAGCTCTAGGGCTGAATGTCTGCATGAGTCTTCCAAGTTTCCATTCACATTAATCTAAACCTCTCGTTTTGGTGCGCCAAAATACTGAGTTTTTAGGTCTACTGATCAATACACACGTTACTTAAGGTTACAGTTTCTTTATTTGGGTTTGTGGTTAAAATCTAAAAAAAGATGGTGTTTTTCCTTTTTGCCACGCTAACTTTGCGTTGCTCGGCGTCACAGAGCCGTCCTGGAAACTCACGCAGTGGCGGCAATAAAATGGGACTTCCACATCTGTAAGTTAACCTTTCATGTCTCGTTACATCTGAGTGTTTTCTGATGACCGAAGTCCTGAACCGAAGTCCGTTCGTTGTGTTCCGCAGTCGTGCTGTTTGCGGTCTACGCCCTGTGTATGTACGCGCTGTACAGCTTCATGCCCGTGGTGGTGAAGATGACCAGCGCCACCGCGGTCAACCTCTCCCTGCTCACCGCCGACCTCTTCAGCCTCTTCTGTGGCCTTTTCCTCTTCCACTACACGGTGAGTGTCGCCCAGAGAAGCAGCCGGTGCTGTAATGTTGCCGTGTCAGGATGCTCGTTCACGTTTAACGGGATGCATAGCCTTTCGCTGTCATGAAACCTGTTTGTTAAAGTGTTTTTAAGTGTGTGTTTCAATTGTTATGTGCAGCAGTTACAGTGAAGCAGTCCATAGCCATCAAATTGAAACTAATTCGAATCTAAGATGCAAAATTGTACATCAGCAAAAATACAATACAGGTTATAATGGAAACAATTTGGAGCATATCATAAAATACCAATACTAAGATATATATATACATACATACATACATACATACATACATACATACATACATACATACATACATACATACATATACACACACACAGTAATGTATGAACTGGGGTGTCATGCGTTCAACCAGCTGGTTAAAGCAGTAAAGTGGAACCTTTAGTACGAAACGTTAACACGTCGTCCTCGCGTCTCCTCCTCAGTTTTCAACGCTGTACATCATCTCGTTCGTCGTCATCACTGTGGGTTTCGTCATGTTCAACGCCGTTCCCATGTACTCGGCTCTGCCGGAGTCCGACTCCAGCGGGGACGACCCCGTCGAGGTGTTCGCCGACCTCACAGCCGAGAGCACCTCGGACTGTTTGCTGTCTGCGGGCAGAGACGCTCCGAGAACAAAGACACCGGCGGATGCGGATGCACTGCGACCAAAGACAGAAGAAGGTCTCTAAAAGCTAACTGGAGGTGTGTTTTTTTTTTTTTTTGGAAGACTCTCAGTTTAGACATTTACATTCTTACACAAGTAAATGTTTTCTTGTTCTCTCACACCTCAGAGTTTGCATAGACACATTTGTCATTCCTATTTATGTTTTCTTTCTTTTTTTATTTAAGTTTCTTTATTAACAGGGATCAAAACATCTTATACTTTGTGTGTACTGGATGTCGATGTGTTCAACACAAACAATGCACTGCTATTTATTGTGACAAAAACTGATGATTTCCTTCCGTTCTCCTTTCTTTATGATCAATATCTTTAATATTTTACAAAATACAAATCACTGTCTAATGTTATGGTTTTAAAAAACAGTGAAAACAAAGTTGTATTCTTGTTGCCTATGGTGCCGTTACAATGTTCCTTTTGTAATCTACCAATCCACTGTAAATCACAAGGCTTTCTTTGCCTTGTGTAAAGCATGTTGACGTGCAGAAGTTTCACTTTTTTCAATTAAACAGATTTTTGTATTAACCGGGGTCATCATCTTTTTATTGACTTTACACTGTGTTCGGTTGTTCTACGAAGGGAAGCGACACGTAACGTGGGTGATTTGTTTCATGCCTCGGTGCCGACACGTAAACATCTCAGGAACGTCCAGTTCTATTTTTCCTTGTCACAGAGTTGGTTTTTTTTAACATTGTGGTAATAGCACTTTTACTTCATAAAAAATATTTGCACTTCTGTCATCATCACGGTTATTAATCAGTGACACTGGCTCCCTCGTTCTCTCCCCGCTTGAACTTTAATGAGTCAGAACCTCTCGTTGTCTCCGCCGCCCCCCGACCCTCCTCCTCCTCTCTCTGCTCATTTATCTTTTTAAATAGTCTGTAATGGACAGCTCCATTTTAGGACCCCATTAACGACTAAATGGACCGCTTCGTCCAGTTTGTTTCGTACAAAGACGGGCTTTCCCTGTTCTTATTATGAGAGACAATAAAGTAGAACTCGTGTCCTCTGTACTCAGTTGTGGTGTTTACTCCATCATGCTTCACCTAGACATTTTACCAAAGTCCAATATCCAGTCAAAGAAAAGGCATCTTAAATGTACATTTTTTTTACATCTTATTGCACTGCTTCTAAGTGGCAAAAAATGTTGTTGCATTTATGTATTTTTTCAACCTGATGGTGGAGGGACAGTGAGGTTTTAGGGGCCAAGGAACTCCTGGCATCGCCCCTGCAGACTGTGAGAGCGATCTGTCCAAGAGGTCACAGGTCTCTGCAACAGCAAGCGGTGTTTGCATCAAAAACAGCCGCAAACTCTTTCTGTGACTTCAAGTTTTTGAAGATAGAAGTGTCAGCAAAGTCCCCTTCAAATAATTGCATTATGCAAAAACAGCATATTTATTAAGGATTTGGGATCCTTGCAGGGTGAAATCCAGCTGGTATCTGAAGAAAGTGGGCCATAAACGATGTCCACATTGATTGGTGACTGTTTTAACCCTTTGCGTTCTGCACTGCATTGCTGTGCTGTAGCTTTTAGACCTGAACCTCCTCCAGTCAGTGACTGTCATCATGAAGGAAAAGCAGACGGCTGTAGCCGAGTGAAGAGGACCGAGCGCCGCATCCCCATCTTTGTTTCTCCTTCTGTCATTGTTATTATTACTACTATCATCATTTGCAATCGGTAAGTTGGAAATATTGTCTTTGTGTTAGATGTTTTATTGCTTGTTTTGCTTGCACAGGCGACGTTGCAGGCTCCGTCTGTTGCTACACGGATTACGCACAGCGTCTGCGCGTTGGGTTGCTAATCAGACCGGAGACGACGGAGCAGTAATTAGCTGTTTTCTTTTTTTTTTTTTTTTTACCGGATTATGACTCTGCGACGGGTGAAATAAACACAGCAGGCGCCAGTCTCTCTCTCTCTCTCTCTCTCTCTCTCTCTCTCTCTCTCTCTCTCTCTCTCTCTCTCTCTCTCTCTCTCTCTCTCTCTCTCTCTCTCTCTCTCTCTCTCTCTCTCTCTCTCTCCCCGTCTCAGTGCACCGATTGCCGAACAACAGCGCTGCATACCGGAGGGGGGGGGGGGGGTAGGAGGGCACTGGGGTAATAAAGCAGCCGCAGATCTCACGCGCGCGTCCATTCTTCAGCACCGCGGACAGCTCCGGCGCGGCGGGCCTGAGCTCCCCGCGTCCTGTCGGCCTCTTCCCCGGGACGTTCAGCGACTCCCGCCGTGTGTTTTTTTTTTCCCTTCTCTTTTTTTTCCTCCAGGTGATCAAATCGGCACCGAAGAAAACCCTCCCCTCCCCCCTCGTCTCCTTGAGCGGCGACTGCGGGCCAAGATGAAGCATTTTCTGAGGTAAAGAGACTCCATTGTGGCAAATGATGCCGAACATTTGGGTTTTAATTCGCGTCGTAGCGCGAAGGAATTAATTCAAGCGCAGCCTCCCTCCTCCTCCTCTTATGTTTATCTTCGATCTACTGCAATGCCTTGTTTATAGCAAATTCCCAGCTCTCCCATTTAATCTCAATCGATTGTTATGTGTTATTGTACGTGAACTGGGTTGAGTGGGTCGTTGATGAAGGAGGCCTCTTCATTATGGAGCACAACCAAGTGGCGTCTCTCTTAATGGATCTGTTGCTTTCTGTGTGTTGCTGTGTTTATTTATATATATTTAAAACATCGCAGTGCCGTGTTAAACATAGAGGCAGTCTCTTTCTTAATGAGCTCGTTATACAACATTCTTGACACTTCTCGGTACTTTTGTAAGATCTACGGTACATTTATAGTTGTTCATAGATTTGTATCAAATACATTATTGATATTCTAAGGTGTTTTATTCAAATTATTTGTATAGCTGTAATCAATACAAAGGCAGAATATGCTATATGGCTATAAAATAAACAAAAGGCAATATGAAAAATAAATATACAAATATGACTTAAAGGGTAAAGGAGAATAGAAGATATGTAGAAATGAGCTAAAATATAATAAAACGGATACAATTGGAGAATAAAAGCTACAGCGCTCCATGATAATAATCCCCCATTTGATTGAATTAAAAACTTTGGAAAACAGAAAAGTATTCAAACTTAAAATTCAGACATTAAACAAACTGAACTCTGCTTAATTTTGACTGTCGTGACTGGTACACTATCAACTAGTTGTGTATTGATTGTCAGTCATCCACATATTGTAAAATCATTACTTCACCACTGACACATAACACAATAGATAAAAAGGTGTTTTCTCGCACAAGTGCTTCCAATTCTGATCTCATTTCCCATAAATCCCGTCGTGTCCTGCCCTTAAGATAATAAAACATTGACTTGTTTCTCCTTTTGCTTTGGTCTCAAAGATATTTAACTTTAATTACCTTTAATGAACGACAGTGGAGTCCAGCCGAGGCTGCCAAGTGTGTTTCACTGATGTCTTTCACAGTGTGTTTACAGTAATTATACTAATGTGCTAAAAGGAATGTGGTAATAGTTAACTGATGTAAAAATGATTCACAGTCCAGCTTTTAATGCTTTTGGCCGACCAGAGTCTCGGGGAGGATTTAAAAGGTCGCTCCAGTGATTTAGTGTTGCACTTGAAAAAGACTGATTTAAATAAACTAAACAAATTCAAGCAGCAGAGAAGGAGATATCCTGCCTTTTATTTTGGGTCCAAGTGGGATGGAAACAATATCTTTACGTTGCAGACATTCTGGCAGACGTCCAATGTCTTTTAAACGCCACGTTTCAGGTTTGTACCGCAGTTTTTTTTTTTCTGTTTTCATTTGTAATCTTCAGCCCCAAACTAACATTCCTGAGCTCTTCCAGAGCCCCAGAAGCCATTGCAGAGACGCCCCAGTACTCAGACTTGCGGTGTTTGCGAGGGCCCAAATGCCCACTTGTTTATCCGGTAACTCACTCCCCAAGTGTTGGTTTAAGACCGCGAGCATGTGAAGGTTCATCAGAGCTCACTGGGACTCACTCAAAATTAATGAGGCCATCCCATCGTGAGCACAAATGCTCCCACAATAGACGTAACAAAGAAACCCTGCTCTTACAATCATGCCTCGTTGGACTAATTATATATGCACATATGTTTAAAATATCAAACCTCTGTCTTTTCTCTTCTGTAAAACAGTTTCAAATGCTTGATGACTTTGGACGAGCAGCTATAGCCAAATATATCACGTCATAAAAACAGTGTAAAAATTGCCAACGGTCCTCTGAAGCTCTGTATTGTACTGCACTCTAAGCACGCCCACTTTTTATTGGTCCAATCGAATGCGAAGACTTTGATTGAGATCCCTCTTGTGAACTGTTCACCGGCTCCAATGTTGTGTTCACTGTGAAATATTGATCAATACAGAAAGCTAAAGACACGCCAAGTTAAAGGAACAGTGTGTAAGATTGAGTGACATCATTACACCAAAACGTTAAAAATTACAGATTAAAAAAACCACCAGTTATCGGGTTTCAGTATCCATCCTATACCTTCAGCTAACGTAAAAACAAGAGAGGCTCTCGCTAGAGTCGGCGTCTGGTTTGTCCGTTCTGGGCTACTGTAGAAACAAAGTGCCACATGGAGGACTCTGTGGAAGACATGCATGGCTTTTTCTAAGCGGTTCTTTGTTTCAGGTCATTATAAACTAATGAAAACGTGATTTCTGAGTATTATATTCTATTTCTGACAATAACCCTCCCTAAATGGGACACACTGTTCCTTTAAGTTTCACTGGGGACTTCGTTGCCCCAGGGACTTCTGATAAACTTCAACAAGCTTGCAATTTAAACCGAGACTGTGAAAGTTAGCTGAAAAACCTCACACAAAAACGCACTCGCACGCTGCAAGTGCAGGCGTTTGGACCCAATCTTTATTATTAAGTGTTTTCACAAGCTGAGTATTGACCCCCTTAATTGGCTTTTACTGTATGTGCAGAATTGACTGATTGCCCCTTTAAAAGGAGGCTCAGTGTCACATTTTCTTTGTTCCAATGCTTCACCGTTCCTTGAAGGTTAGTGTCTATATGAGCTGTTTAACATGCCGGTCTCATCCACGCGGTCGAGCAGGAGGAGTTAATCCTTCAGCGCTGCATATTTATCTTCTTTTTATGTTGACATGGCAGATGATGTTATGCCGTGATCCGTCAGCATCAGGAGGATTTATTTCTGCCTCAAAAGGTTGTAAATTCTATTCAACAAAACCAAACAAAGAGGGGAAGTGAGGCCCCGCTCGTGCGGCTCACACAGCGAGGTTTGCAGGTTATGCTGATGGGTTTTTTTCTCGCAGCTTCTTTGCCACTTTCTGCCCTGATTATAGAAGGAAAAAACTATCTGGGTTTCCGGTTCATGAAATCAGATGGTAGAAGGTTTTTCATGACAATAAGTCCTTTGTTAGTTTCCTAAGGTTCACGTCAGAGTGAATACAAAGTCTGGAAAGCATTTAATTTTCACTGTTTCTGGGTCGTTATGTATTTCTCAAGACACACATACACACCTCCATTTTCATCCTCAGCATCACCTGTAAAAATAGCACACTTTGATCTGCTGCAAGTCAAGAAGTACAGCACAGTTTGAGTTATATCTTCATCCCTGCTCCTCTTCTTCCCTCTTACTTAGACCATGTGATTATTATAGATCTGTAGAACATCGCAAAACAGTCGAAAGTGATCATCTCAGAGCACAAGATGACGTCATTCAATTTCAGTCCAACAAAAAATCTTTTAATTACTATCGTGTAAGACCAAAAACAAACCGAGTCAAACCAAATCCACTCAATTGAGAACCTGGAAACATTAAATGTACAAATGACTACTGAAGAGGCGCACTCAAGCAATTTATACATATATTACATTACATTGCAACGTGCTTCACAAAAGACATAAAGACCAACAGATGTAAATGCAGTAAAATACAAATAAGATTAAGATAAGGAGCAATTAACAGCTATAGAATACTATTTATATTTCTTAAAATGAAAGTTTCTGTTTATTTTGACGATTGAACTGTACAAGATGGATGGATGGATGGATAGATGGATAGATAAAACTTTATTATTATTTGTCACCAGAGACAAAAACAGACTCATACAGACAAGGTTCACATTGCATAACAAACAAAAACAAACACCAGAAAATGCCATATAAAACAAGACAACAAGACACATAACCGACGCAGAAAGATGCTGAATTTAAATCTAAAAACCACAACTAAAGGCGTTCATTCAAAAATACACTGCAGTAGCAGTTTTATCCAAATCGGCTCGGTGGCCTCTCCGGCGGTCGGGACCTCCAGAGGTGTCGAAGATAAATCTGAGATGACTAACAAGATAGGAAATGTGAAATGAAAAATGTCTGGATGGTTTTACCTATTAAGGCACCTCCCGTCTTCTCCCCTCCAGAGTGGTGACCCAGTTCTTCGTGTTCCTCTACTGTAAATGTCTGTGGCGAGGCCTCAAGTTCGTGGCCAGGAAGTTTACGGGGCGCTGTGAGCTGCAGCGCATCTGCTACAACAACAAGCATGGAGCTCGCAGGACACACAAGATTGGTAGACCCCCACACTGCCTGACACTTAATTTATTTATGTGTACGCTGATGACATCAATATTTAATGTCCGATGCATATTCAAAATGTTTGTTAGCAAAAACAGATAAAAGCCATTCTTAACGAACACAAGTTTGATTGACATACCCTGGATTGCTGTCTTTGCAAATGAGGCCTTCCTGAACCATATTCAAAATATATGTTTCTTTTTTTTTCTCGTGCAAATAATACTCATAATAATACTCATAATAATCATGTGTGCAGTCGGCTTACACTTTGCAACCATCTCCTTCCAGAATCGTCTCTGAGGTACTCCAAGAATGAGGTACGGGTCTCTACATGGATGGAGGGATGGATGGATGGATAGAAGGATGGATAGATAGATGGATGGATGAATGGATATATAGATGGATGGATATATAGATGAATGGATAGATGAATGGATGGATGGATGGATAGATACTTTAGTCATTCCCAGGGGGAAATTTGTTTGTGGCAGCAGCAAGCAAGTTACGCAACAAACAAAATACTCAATATTTCAATACATACAATAAAATAGCAGAGCATAAATCTATGAATATGAAGTGTAAATCTGCTAAATCTTCTTGCTTTACATCTCACCCCACGTTCTCCTCCTCGTCTCTGCCCTCTTTCTGTTCTCGTCTGCTCCTGTCCTCTCTAGTTGCTGCAGTCTGCCCTCAGCGTCCACCCCGACAAGGTGGAGAAAACCATGGAAGACATCATGGCGCTGAAGAAGATTAACCCTGACACCAACCCACAGTGAGACACTGCATGACATCAACACATTTTCTGTGACTTTATCGCTCATGGTAGGGTGTGGCGGTAAACCAGTGTCATCACACTGACTCCTCAGACTTGCTGTGAACAAAGTACTGCGCTTGTACTTTATTAATAGATCTTCAAATCCCTCATACTTCCTCTTATCCCGTGTGCTCCCCCAGGTTAGGCATCTCTCTCCAGGCCAGCCTGCTGCAAATTGTGGGCTACAGGAGTCTGGTGGCGGAGGTGGAGAAGCTGCGCAGGGAGCCTTACGACTGTGAGAACCCCGAGCACGAGGACATGCTGATGAAGGTACGCAGCTCTCTGTGGCTCTTTGTACGAGTCAAAAATAATCCTAACAGGAAAAGCGATAGGCATTTGTACTGAACCTCCTGTGGTCCATGGTCCACTATGCCTCTCACTCCGTGCATGCTGGGATAATACCGGGCAAGTCAAGTTCTACCGTATAATTTTCTTTAAAGGCTTTTACTTTCCCTGATGAAGGCAAGTTGGTAAAAGCTGACTCTCATCACAGACTTTTTTCAAACTTAAATGAAGTGTAAAAAATGACAGCAGGTGGATTCAGGGAGCCCAGAGTACGTTTAGCATCAAGGTGTTTGGAAACATCCGGTCTTTCGTGTCCTGGAAACAGTCAGACAGAGGCTGCAAAGACCTGCATAGAGGGAGATGCCGAGCTTCCTAATGAAGGAACCCAGTGGGAGATTACACAGAGGAAAGAGAAGCGGTCCCTCGCATCCACTATTGGCAAGAAAACAAACATCTGTATTTCCAAAAAATGTCTAATCACTGCTTTAAGTCAGTAGTTAAATGTTCATGAACTCAGAAAGCTCATAAGGCATAATGTTAGAAATTATTTCTAGATCCTGGTAACATACAGCCCCAGTCAAAGTGTGTGTTTGTGTGTGTGTGTGTGTGTGTGTGTGTTGCAGCTGTGGAAGGAGCTGCGTCCTGACACCCCGCTCACCTGTCGCATCTCTAAGCAGTGGTGTGAAATCGGTTTCCAAGGCAGCGACCCCAAGACTGACTTCAGAGGCATGGGCCTGCTGGGCCTGCAGAACCTGCTGTGAGCTCCTGCTGGTCGTACTCCAAAAGACAACACTCAAGCTATTTGTATTTTGACTTTCACATCGAGAAGTTCTCTTGGGAGAAATGGAAATGATTGACAGCAACAAAATCTGCTTCGGGAAACAATAGCTATAGGAACTTTATAATACATAACAAATAATCTCCATAGGTCACGTTTCCTTAATTCCTTTCTCTAAAATCTTCCCTTGTTTCCCTGCAGGTATTTTGCAGAACACGACAAAACCACTGCTCTGCAGATGCTCCACGACTCCCTGCAACCAAAGCACAAGTATGGCGGCGCATCCTCTTCCTCAACTTTTACCTTAAGCATAACAAAAATTAAAGGAATACGCGGGAGTGTTTGGGGAGAAGGTCTCTGTGGTCGACTGTAGGGTTCTGAAGAAAGCAGTGACTGCAGGGTAGCACAGGGTTTAGCAGATGTAAAGCTACTTAACTAACACGTACACAGCATGTACATTTAGTCATGACTACGTGTGATGTGACAGCAGTTGCTTATAGTAGATTATCATCACCAATTTGGCATTATCAGACTTTTTCTCTTTATTTTTACACTCTTTTGGGGAAATAGTTTTGGCTTTTCAGCTTGTTATGCTCACCAATGTGGCCAAAACATCAGTCAATGCATCTTTATATTCTTTCTCCTCGACATGTGTCGTATCTCTTCAACTTTAAACTGCGCTCCGTCATCTATAACTCTGCATTCACTCCATTCTGCTTGATTATATTCATTCTTACAGCTTGAAGTCATTCACTGCGTCTTCTTTTAACGACTGCTGCTGCTGCTGCTGCTGCTGCTGCTTGTATTGTTTGTCATTGGCATTTCAGCAAGTCTCATTTCACAAATGAAGATCCTTCTTCTTTTTCTCCTCCACCTCCACCTCCACGTTTATGCCCATGCCTCCCTCTCTGACTCTCACATGCACTGTTGTAGGAGCACACACAGAAAACCAAGGTACTTGATTTCACTTTCATTCTTTTTCACTGCATTCATAGCTTTCTCCTTTTGGGCCGATGTTTCACGCATTTGAAGCTGCACCAAGCGCCATTTACATGTATGCTATTTGTACTCATCTCATCACACCGACGGATGCTGTGAAAATGTATTCATATAACAGAATGGATAATATATTGATGGATGTGCTGTAACTGTTGAGTCAAGAGAGGAAAAATAGCTACAGTGCTAATAGATTCAGCAAATGCAAAAGACAGTACATATATATATATATATATATATATATATATATATATATATATATATCCTTTCGAAACAGATTACATGATAAGTTGATAAACTGAATAGATTGAGGATGCAGTTTTGAGTTATTGTTAAATAAATGAACTGAAATAAATGTCAGATTACATTTTTTTTTACATTGCAACATTTTGACCTGCCCCCAAGATTTAAACCACCAAGATTTAAAGTTCAACTTTGTGTCCCTATTTGACTCCAACTCTGCTTAAGTGCAATGCTATAGTTTCAACCTTATGTCATACAGACAAATAAAGATCAAATACTATAAATAACCCATTTGTAGAAACCAAGTATGTTTTTGTACGTCTTTATATCAAGCTGTTCCAGTATAAACAGTCTTTCTGTTTCAGTTTGAGCTAAAAATATTACTTCATTGTAATTTCAATATTTCTCAGAAGGTTCTGTGGCGCACTGAGTGTTGTTTCACATGTAGACGGTACGTGACGCAAGTGTTGTGTCGTTCACAGTGAGATTAACAAGCCGGAATGGGAACAGAAGAACCTCGACAAAGCTATTGGGTAAGTGTCTGCACATGTGCTGGATGATGGTGCGCACGAGTGTGTGTGTGGAGGAGGAGGCGAAACTGGGCTGCTGGAGCTGGTTTGGCTTCGGTGCAGAGCAGTTTTTAGCAGCAGAGAGGCTCCGTGTGATGTGGCCACGTGAGTGTGTCGATGTGTTTTACTGCTGTGTGTCCTCCTGCACTGCCTTCTGCCTCAGCTCTGACTCTAAAAACACACAAAACGCTTTGTGAGGACGCTCCAGCAGAGCGGCAAAGCTGGAAATTGCAAGTCCCACATCCCACACATGGTGTGAACCATGTGCACTTTGCCTTGAGGTGATGGGAGGGAGTTAAATGATGATTGTGATTTAACAAAACTGGGCTGCTGGAACACCAAACAAATCGGTGTTTTCCCTTTTGATGCAAAATTACAATACAAACGGCTTTTCAGGGCCTACCTAAAAACTCATGGTTTTGCAGAAATTATCAATGCGCTCTTTGGCAAGCTTTTACTCCCATGTTTGGTCTCTCCCAAATATTTATTGTACCCCGAATTTTTTGCTTTGATCAGTGATGTCATACCACTCACACTTCACTGTTAAAACCCTCTAACAAACTGAAACTACAAAGTAACGTCTGTATTTTCTTTAATCTCCTCCCTCCAGATACTCTTTTGCCATTGTGGGCATCAACATCACAGACCTGGCCTACTCTCTGCTGGTGAGTGGAGCTCTGAAGACCCACCTGTACAACGTGGCCCCAGAAATGCCGAACCTGCAGCAGTTCCAGCAGACCTTCTGTGAGTTCAGTTTTCCTGCAAATTCAGATATTCCTTAAGATTACACCTTACAACTTTTTGTGTGGCTTATCCATAACATGTGTCTTTAAATATCGGCCTGTCTTGGCACTCTGGTAAGACTTTAACGGGAAGCACATAGCACATTATAACAAAACCAAATAGACTTGTCAACATAATGTTGAGCTTTCAATAAGAAATATCAAAACAGCCATTTTCAAAACATTTATATTTTTCTGGAGGCTGTATAACATGATGAAAAAAATACTGCAACCTGCTCGCATACGCAAATATTGCAACGGCACACCGTGAAACCACGAGGTGGCAGCGACATCACAGTGAATATCAACATTTGCATCATAAATACACGCGTTGTCACCTTTTCAATCTATTCAATGTTAACAATTAACACTTAACAGACAGTATCATCCGTTTCTGACTTTTTTTGTCTTCCTTTGTCGTCTATGCTCGCAGTGTTAAGTCCTACACAGACTCCATACGCAATTAATAGGATTTCATGGATGCAAGACCAGGAAACTCTGCTGTACACACATCACCAAGGCTAATATCATGAACAATAAGGCCACTCGCGTCTCTTTATCTAACTGGACACGTGTGTGACCTGTTGCGGCTCGGGCCGGCTTTCATTTACGCCTGAAAACCATCCCTCGCACTCACCATTCATATTGTTTTATAAATATTTAGGAGTTTGCATCAACAGTAATAGATTACATTTTGTCCTTTTTCCTCATGTTAGGCTACCTGATGCAGGAATTTCACCGTTTCTGGATCGAAGAGGATCCCAGCGACATCATGGAGTTCAACCGGGTCCGCTCCAAGTTCCACCGGAGGATCCTGCGACAGCTGAAGAACCCGGACATGGCTCTGTGCCCCCACTTTGCCGCCTCCAACCTCCACCTGGTCAACCTCTAAACCCTCCCCTCCCCCCGAAACGCCCTCACTGAACCCTTCATTCCCCCCACAGAGGTCTCCTCTGGATGTTCAGTAGGCCAACGAAAAAAAAAAGAAAAGAATCCGTCACATAGATGGTTCCTCCAACAGCTGGACACATCGGGGGAGACTCTCTCCCTTCTCTGCTCAGCCCACCTCGTCCCAGCTAACGTCATGTTGCGTCACTGCCAAAAGCTCACTCAGTCGCTGTACACACACACACACACACACACACACACACACACACACACACACACACACACACACACACACACACACACATATATATGTACACCCACACTGCCTCTACGCCCTCACTGCAGCGTTACACCACCAGCATCAGAGATGACCATAGCGATTGTAGCTGTGCATGAGGCGGCTGCACCACACGACTCATCCTTATTGCTTTAATTAGTCATGACGATTGTATCACAGCCATTACACCTCAGTTATGGACCCTGCGCTTCTTCTCATAACGAAACCAAAATTTCCTTTTTTTCAGCCAAAAAAGAAAATCAAATGTAAAATCCCTGTTGGCGATTGCAACGTTGTGCTCATCAGTTCAGAATATTTTGGCAAATAGCTGGTCGGGCTTTCAGACACACAGTCAAATGTGTGGGATTCACATATTTAGTGTTCAAAATGAGGAGCTATAGATATATAATGTAACTTTGAATGCAGCATAAATGAAGTGTTGCTGGCCCCGATCCAATCAAAAGCTATTTTACAATATATGGGCCAATTCATCTCTTAGCTTTGTCTGTATTAGTTAATCGATATATAGATTGTACTGTACTTTTTATGTCAATGTGACATTTACACCGAAGACTTCTCCTTGCCAAAATATTGAATGTGGAGAACTTACAATCACAGCAGCAGTTTGTTTCTTGTGAGCTCAAGTGTACGTTCTGTAAACCTGCGACGTTCAGACATATTTCAAAACTGAGTCACACGCTAAATGAAGAAGAACGGAGAGGAATCAGGCAGCACAGATCCCAGTTTGGATTTTGAAAAAAAGAGCTTCTTCTATTTTTCTCTTTACAGGTTTGCAAAACGTATCTGCCTTTGCTTTGCTCCCAATGCAGAGTTTCTGTTTGAAATGTTCCTCACATGCTCACGATCACGATTGTTTAAATCTGTTTTAATTCATTGAATGTGACACTGTGTCCACTGTTGTATCTGCCAAAGCAATAATTCACATTCATCTCACTGCACGGTTATTTCAAACATATATTGATTTGCACCATTCGTGCCTCACTATTTGTTGTATTTTCTAACTCAGAGTTGGATTTCTAATCTCTTCG
Organism: Clinocottus analis; assembly: GCF_023055335.1. Taxonomy (NCBI): domain Eukaryota; kingdom Metazoa; phylum Chordata; class Actinopteri; order Perciformes; family Cottidae; genus Clinocottus; species Clinocottus analis. Next base: position 17,485,892 of record NW_027176207.1, on the reverse strand, counting down.
TAGCTGCAGCATGTAGTGTTTAATAGGGGTGAATTATCCCCACATTAATTTGAAGAGATCAGGGTAATTATTGGAAACAAAAGTCACCCGGCTGCCGCAAAAAAATCTGCAAAATTGCAGTTTTAAACGTGTGTTTTCTGGACTGACGGGAAGACACTGGGTTCATGGACAATCATAACGTTCTTGGATATGAATGTGGTCTCTTGCACTTGGAAGCTTTAACAAGCATCAACCAGAGACATTAAAAGTAGAGCTGCACAGATGATTATAGCCGAGTCATTCTCATGCATTAGAGAGCTGACATTGAACATGTTCAAATACTAAAGATGGAGGCGTTGACCGGCCAGTCAACGCAGGAAAAAAAAGGACGCTTTAGTAACGTGGTATTCATAGATGTCACTGTCAGCTCCCTAGTGTGGACTGAAAGCTAATTTTTCATGAATAAGATATTTTGTTTAAAAAGAAAGCTCCACTTAGATTAGAAATCTCTTTTTTCAGGAGTGTCCTGATCAACATCAGTAACATCTCAGAGATGTATTTGCTTCTTCTTTTATTAGTCCTGACCCCCCAGTTTAGAGCCACTGCAGAAGATGGAAACACCCCCAAACATTGTGTTATTTCAGCTCTGAGTAATATTCATAC